>NC_143265.1:58095000-58720000 GCF_984573655.1 Nuphar pumila
TGTCGATTTCTTCAGAGGATGTTCGACGAGGGAACTCCCCAAGAAGTTTGGATGATATTTAATGAGATTATCTGTCATGCTGTCGAACTTATGACAGATCCTTTTGGGAATTATCTGATGCAGAAGTTGCTGGACGTGTGTACTGAACTGCAGATAACTCAATTTATTCATGTGGTAACAGCAAAGCCTAAAGAACTCGCCAGTATCTCATTAGACACACATGGGTAAGCATTGTGTCATGTCATGTTGGAAACTAATCGTGCTCATAATGATTTTGTTTATTTGTAATATTCAGTACTGGACAAATTGGATAGTCATTATTGGTTGCGTACCATGTTTGCTTCTGAAAGTTGTTTCTCCCTGTGTTTCAGTACACGGGTAGTTCAGAAATTGATAGAGACTCTCAAAACACCACACCAGATCTCCATGGTTATCTCATCCCTTGAACCGTGGGCTGTGAACTTGATTAAGGACCTTAATGGAAATCATGTTGTCCAGCGTTGCTTACAATGCCTTAGCGTTGAAGATAACAAGGTGCATATTGTCTTTCAAGAATATAAATACATTTTCTGATTAGCATGTTTCAACTCATGCAGTCAGTGTTTGTTATTTTAGATTCCTGGGCACATATTTTGATTTGACACGATTGTGACATTAAAACTTTTAATTTAGTATTAATTGCTTGATATTTGCCAATGCAGTTTCATGGTTTATTCTGGAAATGCTTTTTTTAGAGAACATTATAAGTTGGCTATTCATTTATTTTGTAATGAAAATCATCTGGTTGAGGGAGGCCTTGGTATGTTTATGCATTTTGTTTAGAAACATCTCAAAAGACTTTTCACTTTTACCATATTATTGATTTCTGATGATATTTATAGCCATATGCATTATAGGTTGGCTATTCATTTATATTGTAATGAAAAATCTGGTTGAGGGAGGTCCTCGTATGTTTATGCATTTTGTTTAGAAACATCTCAAGAGACTTTTCACTTTTACCATATTATTGGTTTGTGATGATATTTAGATCCATATGCATAGTTCTTTTGTTTTTCAATTACCTACAACATAATCACATGCGAGAACAAATGTTGATGAGTGCAAATTCCACAAAGCAAGTCAGCAAGATCAGGGATCCCTATTCATATTTGAACAGTTCTATCACTGCTACTAATCCATTCAAGTATTTTGTGAGAACTATAACCACTACATTGCTCTCTGTACAACAATCAAGAGATGAATCTACAGTGGCTTCCATGAATTGATGTCTATCACCACCAAAGTGACCTTTTGAGTCAAATTCTCCATTTCTGGAAACATAACAAAACACCTTCTAGCAGATGCTTTCATGGTCCTTTGATAGTCTTGTTGCAGCTTCCTTCTGGTTCTTTTTGACTAGTCAGTACTTCCTCGTGGTTCTTGTTGAATATTATTATCTATTGTTTGTTGGACCACTTACAGTAGCTTGTTGTGCTTTCATTTAATTTTCATTTGATTTGTTCATGACCATGATTTCCTTCATTGGTCGATGGCTATTAATGGTTGCAGCATTGAGATTTTCATGAGAATTACCATAGCCCTTTCTTGGATACTCTCTGATCAACACTGACACAAAGGATTAAATGAACTGACAAAATCTCCAGCTGTAGGATAACTAAATCCTTGTAGATCTTTTCTGAATGCTTACCATTTTGTGTAGCAAATTTGTGTCTTACTATTAACCAAGATTACAACAATAGTCTGTCTTAGAGGATAAGGAATTCTTTTGCTGATACATTTGTGACCATTGTCATTTGACTAACATGGTTCTTGTTTGGAAGGGCTAGCAATAATTTATCGGTGACAGTCTTCATAGAAGTGGAAACAGTAAAAGCAGAGTTCAATGCTGACAAAAAGCAACAAAGCCATCTAAATCACAATACAGAACTGTGTCAGTAGCTGCTAGTAATAGGAAATTTTTGGAAAGATCCATATCAGTTGGGAAAAGTCTCAACGTGAACTTGATATGGTACCTCTTCTTCCATGTGTGCCACTTTATGCATTCATTAACATCCATCAATGTTAAAGGTGTAAGAAAATTGATATATGTAAATGTTTTGGATCGGGTCAGGACAGACCCGGTCCATTCTGTAAAATGTTATGTAAGAATCTAAGATGTGCTTTGTATTAAGGGTATTCTGGTAACATACCGAACCCTAATGTTTCATATAAATACTAATGAAATATGAGGCAGCCACACACAACACAATCGTGGACTGCTCCTCTATGTCACATGGACTCTTCAACTAGGTGCCACACCCGCACCCAATGCGGTCAACCTGACCCTGGGTGCAGTCAACGCACCCAGGGTCATTTATGTCCAACTTTTGGACTTTATATATATATATATATATATATATATATATATATATATATATATATATATATATATATATATATATATATATAAATTTTTTTATATTTTTGCCGCACCCCCGCACCCAAGTTTTTTGAAAGTGCCGCACCCAGGGTCATTCTTCATGCTTTTTGTTGTATTCTTCAAAGGCTTTTTCTCTCTCTTCACCGTCAAGAACCTTGATTTCTCCTCTCTCCATAATGGTGATCTTAGGTTTGGGTTCGGGAATGGTTTCTTTGACGTATCCCCAAAGACCTTTCCCCTTAATGTGAGCCTCCATATTCTCGGCCCAAACATGATAGTTGGAGTCGTTTAATTTAAAACCAAGTGAAAAATGTGACTCTTTTTCACCCATTAGAGAGGGAAGAGTGGAGAAGAAATACGTACCATAAAAAGTTTTTCAAATCTTACTTGACGTAAGATTCTTCTAAAAAATTGGAGAAGTAAGATCTACCACTTTAATCTTCAAAACACCGAAGTCATGTTTTTCGAGGCACTCAAAAAATGAAGAATCCCACGATCCTCTATCACCAACCTTGCTCTGATACCATATGAAAATATCTCAAAAAGAGGTAGTGTGCAACCTAAGCTCCAACTCCACAAAGGGATATGTGTACAAAGGCACAAGAACACTTAGAACAAAATGTACCCAAGGTACAAATGAAGAACACAAACACAAAAATATAAAGAATTTTATTGAACAATTGGAGAACAATGCTCCAAGCATTGAGTGAATTTACAATAGGGGTTCAACCCCATTTATAGAGAAGAGGAAACCTTGGAGGGGCTCCCACTAGACGTTGGAGCCCCTCCAACGGTTAGAAATCTAACCGTTGGAGGGGTCCAACGTCTAGTGTTGGACCCCCTCCAATGTTGACTAAGTCAACAAAGAAAAAGAAAAGAAAAAGAAAAGGGAAAAGAGAAAAAGAAAAAAAAGGAAAAAGAAAGAAAAGGAAGAGAAATAAATTACAAGCATATTTACAAATGTAAATATGCGTAAAACAGCAAAAAGACAAAAATACCCCTGGGGTTACATGAAGGAAAATATATTTTTATATGTATATAATGATAGATACATATACATATATGCATGATACATATATGTATATGTATCTTTCGTTACATACATATAAAAATATATGTATATAAAGGGAAATACAATTTAACAGAAACAACCTCCGGGCTTTGCACAAAGAGATCCGACGAGAAAAGTGTGCCTTTTACAATGATCACTATATGTACTGAATCAGGCCTTAAGAGCTTGGTTTCAAAGATTTTTCGATGAAATCCAAAGGTATGGATTCCAGAGAAGTTAGGTAAATTATTCTATCTTTACTTGCATTGGAAAGTATGGAATTACTATCTTGTTAATATATGTGGATGATATTGTGATTACTGGAAGTTCTGATCAACATGTGGCAAAATTAAAGGAATATTTAAAAGGGAGTTTCCAGCTGAAAGATTTTTGGAACCTGAAATATTCTTTAGGAATAGAGATTGATCAAACTACAAACCAGGTGTTCCTCCCAACAAAAATATGCCATAGATCTGCTCAACAAAAGCGGAATGAAGGATTGTAAACCGATCTCCACCCCGTGCCTGTTAATGAGAAGTTGAGAATTGATGAGGGTCAGCCCATTCAAGATGCGACATCCTATAGGAGCATAGTGGGAGCACTACAATAGCTGAGTTTTACTTGTCCAAATATTGCTTATGCAGTCAGTCAAGTATTACAATTTATTCATGATCCTAGAGAAGGGCATATGAAAGCTGTAAAGCGTATTCTAAGATATACTAACTTCATACTCAGCGATGGTTTGTGATATCTCTCAAACAAATGGGATCCTTTAATTATTTTTGGCTTCACAGATGTAGATTGGGTAGGAGATCCCGATATGAGGAGATCTGTATCAGAATATTGCGTTTTCTTGGGAAGTAATCTAATATCGTGGAGTAGCAAGAAGCAACGCACTGTGGCCAGATTAAGTGCAGATGCGGAATATCGTTCTATGGCATCTCTCGCTGCCGAAATCACTTGGATTCATCATAGTTTAACTATTTTAAATCAGAATGTTGGATGCTTTGTAGTATATTGTAATAATTAGAGTGCTATTAAAATTTCACTGAATCCTATTCATCATGGCAGAACGAAGCACATCCAATTAGATCAAAATTTTATTCTGGAGAAAATTGAGGATAGAGAGATCAAGGCGAAGTATGTTAATTCTAATAATCAAGTGGCTGATATTCTCACCAAGGGGCTTACGAGAGCAAGGTTCTGGTTCCTAAAGAGCAAGCTGTCTATGATTCAATTTACATGTACAGCTTGAGGGAGGCTGTAAAAAACTTGATATGTAAATATTTTGGATCGGGTCTGGAGTCTGGACAGACCCAATCCATTCTGTAAAATGTTATGTAAGATGTGTTTTGTATTAAGGGTATTCTGGTAAAAGACCGAACCCTAATGTTTCATATAAATACTAATGAAATAGGAGGCAGCCACACACGGCACAATCGTGGACTGCTCCTTTATTCCAACCATGTCTTCTTCTTCCTCTTCTCACACCTTACTGCAGGATTTCAGAAGGGTACAGATTTCTTACAAAAGCTTCAAGTGAACCATGTGGCATGTAGAAAGTACTATGTCATGCCTTGATTTATAACGAAAATGACCCAAGCAGCCAACTTGAATCTACATTAAGCTATTCCATTGAGTTTTAAGACTTGGATGTTAAAGTTGATATCATATAAGAAGGAAGCTGATTGTGATCTGAATCAGAAGTATAGAAAGTGCAGGGGAGATCCAGTAAGGAGGTGGAACCATGGGATATCACATTTTAACTGGAATGAATTTTATCATATTGTCAATACATGTTCTAGTGTTTGCTTCTATGCTTATTAGTCTACATTGTGATAACAAAGTACATTACCTTTGATTTCAGGTCATATATTTCCATCATCATCCAAGCATTTTCAAATAGGATCATTTGATAGAATGTTGAGGTACTAGATGTCATTAATTTATTTGTGTTAAGAATCTAAGGCACCTCATCTTTTTGTGAAGCACAAGTTCAATAAGTTTAAATATGAAGTTGAGTGGATGTTCTTAAACATGCTATTAGTAGTCATGAATCATGATGCCATTTTTTATATGCATTAGGATCCATTCTGAATCTGTTTCATCTGGAAGGAATATTGATTTAATTATGTGCTTTATAATTATTGAAAGTCTGTATAATATAGTGTATTATAGAGATGTGTAAATTAACTTCAACTTTTAGGCTACGATGTACATACCCTATAAAGGAGGGGTATACTAATCTTTTATCTCCTTTCCTTTTTGATGAGAAGGTCGACCCTTTAGTTGAAACTACTCATTCACAACATGTAATACAAGAACTTTGTTCTCCCCATTTTCTTGTGCCTCCTCTAACCCTAACCTCCCTTACTCTTATCTCTTTGAATTTTAACATGGTATCAGAGCTAGAATGCAAAGGGAGAGGAGACTTTGAATCGGGAAGAAGAAGAAGATCTCGATATAGTGTGACGTCAGCTCACGTCATCTTTGGAGGAATGACTGGTCTATTCAGACCAGTTTTGGTTAGTTTGTGTACTCCACTTGCTAGGGTTTGATTTTAGATGTTCTACAAAGCAAACCCCATTGGATTTGGTTTAATTTTGGATTTTTTGTGAATTTTCCTGTATTTTCTGGATATAAGGGTGAACAGTGTCCAGATTTGATAAAAATGCTTGGTCTGTTTGCATGTATGGGTTTTGCACCTCTTAAGAGGCGTATTCTGGTCGTTTTTGAGTAAGGAGGAGATTAAATATGGTTTTGGTGACTGGGGTTGATTTTTTGTGGAGTTTTGATTGCTCTTTTGAAGGAATATTTGGGGGCGGTAACCAATATTTTGGGATTTTGACTATCGATATGCTGATTTATAGGTGTCCTATTTATTTTTGATACTCAATCTGTGGCATATTGGGTATGCTTTTGTGTGGTTTTGGTGGCTGAGATTGACTTTCTGTGGAGTTTTGATTGCTCTTTTGAAGGAATATTTGGGGGCGGTAACCGGTATTTTGGGATTTTGGCTATCGCTATGTTGATTTATAGGTGTTCTGTTTATTTTTTATCTAAATACTCAATCTATGGCATATTAGGTGTGCTTTTGTGCTGTTTTGTGCTAGTTTTCATACAAACTGGGCATCAGTAGAGAAGAGTCCCTCTTGATTGCGGTTTCAGACAGTTATTGGCCGTTTATGTGGGTAGTTGAAAAGAGGTGTCATTGAATCTTGGTGGCTTGAGAATCTATCATATACTTGTGATTTTGTACAACATATCATGGTTCTTTTTGTTGTATTTTGTTGGTTTGTTTAGTCATCGAAAGGTGTAGCTTGGGGTTTGGTGAGTTATGGAGAAGGATAATGTCATGGCTATATCCAAGCAGATAGGTGGCATAATTGGTAGCAGAGCTGATGTTAGTTTTGTTCAGTGTCACTATTGCAAGGATTTTGGTCATATGAAGAATTATTGTCCCATTCTCAAGAAGAAAAAGGGTGGTTCATATGCAGCCTTTACTAAGAGTGAGGATGTCATGCCCAAGGAGGAGCAATCAGGTGATTCTTCATCAGTTGGTGGTGAAGTGATGAGTAGTGGACAACTTTAGAGATTAGAGCAAGTTTAGCAGAAAATTCAGCATCAAATTCAACAATTGCAACTTCTTTTTCAGTCAGTCGTTGGCCCTTCTTTCTCTGCCACACCTGCCTCTTCTTCTGGTACTGCTTTCTCAGGTATCTTAGGTCCATCCTCTGGTTAACTAATAGACTCCGAGGCTTCATGCCATATGACACCTCATGAGTCTGTCTTAACCAATTGTCGTCCATACAATGGCATCTTTCGCACTACAGATGGTTTTTCTATGCATGTCTTTAAAGTAGGTTTTATTACTTGTGACTCTTATCCTGGTAGTAAATTCAATCTTTCTCAAGTTTATTATGTTCCATCTCTTGCTATAAACCTTATTTTCGTGGGTCAAATTACCAAACTTAAATGTAATGTCTTCTTCTCTTTTGTTGGTTGTGTTGTGCACAATCAGTTATCAAGGAAGAAGATTGAGATTGGTCATTTGAAAAGGAGATTTATACTATCTCGATTGGATCAATATGAGGGAGCAAAAAAAAAGTTCAAACCAGATATGGAGCTTCAGTTTTGAACAAGTCTCTTTTATGGCACTAGAGATTGATGCATATTTTCAGCTCTAGGTTGCAAAGTTTAATGTCCTCGAAAAGTTTTGGAAAATCCAAGCTAGTTGTGTCAAGTCATGTTAACGATTGTGTGAGTTGTAGATTGGCCAAAAGTCATACTTTACCATTCAAGTCTAATGATAGAGAATCAGAAAGTCCTTTTGATTTGGTACACTCGGATGCATGGGGTCCTTCTTCTGTTGTGTCAAAAAGAAGATCATCCTATTTTGTGACTTTCATAGATGACTGTACAAGGTTTACATGGATATATTTTATGAAAAATAGAAGTGATCTTTTTGAAATCTTTAAGAGCTTTTGTGCCATGGTTGAGAATCAATTTTCAGCTAAGATCAAAACTCTGCGTCCTGACTTTGGTGGTGAATACGTTAGCTATATGTTCAAAAAATTTCTATAAGAGAGAGGTGTGGTTCATCAAAAGTCCTGTCCTTATACTGATGAGCAAAATAATGTAGCTGAAAGGAAAAACAGGCATATCTTGGAAACAACAATAGCTTTTCTGTTTGGGGGAGAGGTACCAAAAATGCTTTTGGCAGATGCAGTCCAACTGAGCATCTATTAGATAAATTGTATGCCTTCTGGAGTGCTTAAAGGCATATCTCCTTTTCAGAAACTATATGAAAAAGTTCCAAACTATGATATGTTAAAAGGTGTTGAGTTGTGTATGTTTTGTTTTTCTAGCTGACAGATACAAGGACAAGTTTGTTAGGAAATGGTATTCCATCGTCAATCACATGAGGAAGAGGAGTAGAGGGAGAGAGGCGTCGGTGGCTGCAGAAAACCCAATTAGGGTCTTCGGTTTTGCTTTATTAACTATATACAAGTACAATGTAATTATTGTACAAAAATACCCTTTACATAAAGTGTAGAAATTACATGCCATTAATGAGCATGTGTTTAAATAAAACTAAAACAGATTGGGTCTGGATCCTGAGATCCAGGCCCAATCGTGACATCTTTTCACCCTCCCTCAAGAAGTCCTTTTGTAAACAAGTCAGCAACTTGATTAGCAGTCCGAACGTATTCTGGTTTAATTTCTTTCTCTTCGACCTTCTGTCTTACAAAATGTTGATCAATTTCAATATGCTTGGCACAACTGTGATAGATAGGATTGATTGACATGTTGATAACACTTTGATTGTCACACAAGAGAATGCTTTTAGAAATCGATTCTCCTACTTCTGCCAACAGGTGTCTGATCCATGTTACTTCGGCTGTAGCAGCTGCCATTGATCTATATTCAGCTTTTATGCTCGACCTGGCTATGGCCTTTTGTTTTCTACTGCTCTAGGAGACAAGATTTAAGCCAATGAAAACACAGTATCCTGAGACTGATCTACGCTCATCTGGATCTCTTGCCCAATCTACATCTGTGTAAGAAGTTCATGCATGTGATGGCCATTCATACTCTTTCTGTACAGAAGATCATCTCCAATAGTTTCCTTCAAATATTGAAGAATGCGTTTAACAACTTTCATATGTCCAATATGCAATTTATGCATGAACTGAGATACCTGATTGACCGAATAGACAATGTCAGGCCGAGTGAAGGTAAGATACTGAAGCATTCCTACTACCTTGCGATATCTTGTAGGGTCCTCATACAAATCTCTATCTTGGGAACTGAGTTTCTGATAAAGTACACTGGGTGTGCTTAGAGGCTTGCAATCTGTCATACCTACCTTGCTAAGAACATCAATAGTATACTTATGTTGAGTAAGTGTCATGCCTTCAGGAGTCCTGTCAACTTTTACTCCAAGAAAGTATCGCAGCTTACTAAGATCCTTCAGCTTAAATCTATGGTTCAAAAGTTCTTTGACCTGTTCAGTATGTGCATTAGAGTTACCTATAATGATAATGTCATCAACATATATCAATAACAGGGTAACTATATCTTTGCATTTGAATATGAAAAGAGAATGGTCAAGAAGAGACCGACTAAAGCCATATTTTCTACTTCAAGAGAGAAACTGTCAAACTAAGATCGAGATGCCTGCTTCAGACCATCCCTTTGGCATACCCAGTGGGTTGCTCCATGTATACTTCCTCCTTAAGAGTTCCATGGAGAAATGCATTTTTTACATCCAGTTGACTGAGAGTCCACTGGTGCTCAACAACCAATGATAATATGATGCGTATAGTGCCCATTTTCATGACTGGACTGAAGGTCTCATCATAGTCTTGTCCTTGCTCCTGTGTGAAGCCTTTGGCAACCAGTCTAGCCTTGTATCGCTCGATAGTACCATTCGGCTTATATTTTATCTTATACACCCACTTTGAACCAACCACATTTCGATTGTGTAGTCTGGGAACAATATCCCAAGTACCACACTCATGAAGAGCCTCCATTTCTTCTTTCATAGCTTCAATTCATCTTTGAGAATTTATTGCTTGATAAAACGTGGTGGGTTGATCATCCTTTTCTAAAGAGGTTAAGAAAAGTTGAAAATCCCATTGTGAAGTTCTCATAACTAACCCACCTATCAATAGGATGTCGAGGCCAGGTAGACCTTTTGTGAACAGGTGATTGAATGAAAACAGAAGGAGAATTCAGCTCCTGATTAGAGCTGGGGAATATCTCCTTCTCACGTCGAGAGTAAACAATGCCTTTATACCTTTCGGGGGCCAATGATGGTTCAAAGATCACACTTTCCTGAGTTCTTTGCACAACAGTAGACACGTTTCCCTCATCTCTTTGATTACAGTCTGAAGAACAAGCACCATCAATACTAGAAAGGAGATCTGAGTTCAACCAAGGGTGATAAATTTCAATTTCAGGAGGAGTGTCAACATTATGACCAAAATTTGATTCACCAAACACAACATTTCTGGATATCTTGATGCGCTTGCTCACGAGATCATAAAAACCTCTATCCTTTGTAATCATCAGTATATCCCACAAATCTGCACTGTAAGGCCTTATCCTGAAACTTGTGTCGCATTGAATTGTCAACATGAACATAACATACACACCCAAATACACACAAATCATGATAATTTGGATGCACACCATGCAAAGAGAAATGGGGTGATTTATTTTTCAAGATATTCATGGGCAATCGATTTATGACATAGACTGCTGTATGAAAGGCCTCTGCCCAGAAGGTAACTGAAAGATTACTATCATGCATCATGCTCATTACACTTTCAACAATATGGCGATGCTTTTATTCAGCAATCCCATTACGTTGAGGTGTATGATGGCAAGACACCTGCCTACTTATTCCATTTGTCTGGAGGAAATTAATAAAGTTATTTGAAGAGAACTCACCCCTCCATCACATTGGAAACAAGTAATATTCCCAGAGAATTTATTTTGAACAAAGGGATGAAAATTCTGAAACAATTTGAAGGTTTCAGATTTACTTTTCATAAATAAGATCCATGTATATCGAGAATAGCTATCAACAAAAATGAGATAATATCTAGTGCCAGATATGGAAGGAACTGGAGCCGGACCCCAAACATCAGAACATATAATTTCAAATGGTTTTGAAGCTCTTTTATTAATAAAATGAAATGGAAGAACATGACTCTTACACTGAAGACAACTAGAACATTTTTTATTATCGACACTTAAATTCAGACTTGACTTGGGAATAAGATTGCTTGAAACAAGCTTATCAATAAAACGACTACTACAATGACCCAGACGACCATGCCAAAGATTCAGCTCAATACATTCAAAAATATTAAGGACACTCTCAGGAGGAGCTGAAGATGATGATGTGAGCTTTAAGATGGAATCAACAGGTTGAACATGAGAGGAAGGATTCTCTTAGAACACGTACATATTTCCTTGCCGTTTTCCTTCAGCGAACGTTTTCCTCGTGTGAAGGTCCTTAACATGAACAAAAAAAGGAGTAAACTCAATTGAAGCATTAATGTCATTGACAAGTTTAGAGACTGAAACAATATTTTTCTTGATATTAGGAGCATGAATGACATTTGAAAGAGCAAGGGAAGAGTTGGACATAAAAACAACAACAACTACGCCTTCATCCCAAAACAATTGGGGTCAGCGATATGAACCAAAAAAGAAATTCATTTTGGGTCTTCCACATGAATCCTTTTCCTCCAATCATTTCTATCCAATGCCATGTCCTCGGTGAGGTTCAAAGCATTCATATCCTTTCCTATCATCTCCATCCAAGTCTTCCTAGGCCTACCCCGACCTCTTTTAACTAATATATTTTCCTATTTCTCCAACCTTCTAACTGGAGCATCATTAGGCCTTCGCCGAATATGTCCAAACCACCGTAAACGATTCTCTCGCAAGGGAAGAGTTGGACATAGGAATTACAAAATTTTCAATGTGCGAAATATGATGATGAGACTCATCTCCAGTGACAATACTATTTCTACCAACATAAGAAACAAGATTTAAGAGCTTACCAACATCACTAGTGACATGAGTAGCTGCACCAGAATCAACATACCAAGTACATTGATCATTCTGTTTGATGTTAAATTCAGTCAAGGAAGATAATAACAACTCTTTGACTTCTCCAGTATTCTTCAATGTATATGTTTCCTTTCTTGTCTCCAATTATTTTCCTCTATTTTGTGGGTTATACCAGCAATTTGCTTCGATGTGCCCCCTTTTGTTGCAGAGAAAGCAGGTAGGTATTGTCCTTTGCCTTTGCAGATTAGGAGGCATACTGGGAGTAGGTAATATTCCATGGGCTCCTTGTCCATTCTTCTCTTGACCTCCCCTTTCCTGAGATTCATACCTGCCACGTCCTCGACCATAAGTAACTCCTATGGCAAGAACATCGTGTGCTCCAATGGGGTTGTGAGCAAGGTTTTAAAACCCGTGACTCGGAACTCGACTCGTTCTTTATTGACTCGTGACTCGGCGGGTCAACTCGGTGACTCGGACCGGGTTTTGTTAACTTTTGATTTTAAAAGAAAAACAATATATAATTTGTCTGAAACCATGTTTTTGAGTAAACATAGTCTCCAAATGTCTGTAAGAATATAAAAACAACTGCAAAGAGCTATAGAGGTTTGCTTGAATAATTGAATTTGATATCTATACAAGCACTTTGACTAATTCATGACTTGAATTAGAGGATTTGGTCACCATGAGTTCAGTCTGCTACTACCTAAGGTTCCTAAAATGACCAATCATATATGCTAGCTTGTTTTAAAAGTTTTAATTCCCTCTCTAACAAATCCATAAATGTAAAACAGGGATATATGTGCATATTGAAAGTTTACAGAATGCCCAATATCAACATAAAAAAGCAATTTTCTCATGTATAAAACTATGCAGGAAAAATATTAATGGCACAACTATAAAAAGACTACTAATATTTGAATATGTACAATGCTTGTTCACATAACAAATGGATGATGAAACCTAAACGTGACTTCCCATAGGCACAATTGACCCGCCATATATAGTGAGAATCATTTCTTTAAAATATTTTGCTAGAATAAGTTGATAACACAGGGTGAACAGTAGTTCGAACAACATGGCGATTTTATTCTATTGATTTAAATGCTTTTTTATCTTTAAATGATTTTTATTTTCTTTTTTATACAAAATCTGGGGGTAACCCTTGTTAAAATATATGTACTTATATATTTCGAAACTGTAATTTGAAACTCAAAAAACAAATTTCAAACATCCCAAAACTCGCCCGAGTCAGGCCGAGTCAAGCCGATTCAAGCCGAGTCAAGCCGAGTCAGGCCGAGTCAAGCCCGAGTCAAGCCCGAGTCAAGCCCGAGTCAAGCCTGAGTTTTGGCAAACCGAGTTTGCCTTGCCGGGTTGACTCGCTGGAGGGGCGAGCCGAGCTGAGTCAGCCGAGTCAACGAGTTGACTCGGCGAGCTTTAAAACACTGGTTGTGAGTACTTTTAGAGAATCCCTTCAAGCTCATCTGATATTGTAAGAGCTTAGCACGAAGGTCTTCAAATGTTGGTAAGTCTGGCAAACAAAGCAAAGAAGTAACCACCATGTGATAATCGGGTCCCAGCCCGTTTAAAGTCTGATGCACCATATCTTTGTCACTGACCGCGCAACCCACGATGGCCAACTGATCCGTGATAATCTTCATTTTGTTTAAGTACTCCATGACCGTCATGGAGTCTTTCCTCAGCATTTGAAACTCTTTCTTTAAAAATAAAATTCTAGCCTGAGAAACTTGAGAATATGTCTGAATAAGATGATGCCATAATTGCATAGCTGAGCAATCATTTGGGATTGCCACAAGCACCTCCTGTGATAGAGTGAAAGTGATGTAGGCAACCAAAGCCTGATCTCGCTTCATCCAGGATACATACTCTGAATTTCTAACAAAAGTAATTGAAGTGTCACCCTCCCCATTCTTGCCTTCTTGTGATATGAACTCTGGAGGAATAGGAACAGAGCCATCCAGATGTCCAGAAAGATCCTGACTCCTTATGAATGCAATAGTTTGTCTCTTCCAGGTTTAAAAGTTGGAATTGTTCAGTTTCTCAGACACAAGTTGACTGAGAAAGTTGGAAGAAAGGCCAAATTGCGAAGAAAATGGTTCCATAGTCAATGGGAAGCGAAAAACGAGAAGGATTAAGAGACCAGAAAGAGAAGTCACTTTATAGCAGACAAAATAAAAACTTAGAACAAATAATTGAATTTCAGAGAACTCAACTGCCTTTTTTTTAATAATAATAACTTGCAGACCCGAGGCAGAAAAACAGTAAAGAAAAACTGCTCTAAAGAAAAATAAGTATCAATCAGTAAGAAAACACATTAATATGAAAATAACGTGTTTTCTTTCTAAAAGGGAAAATTCCAAAGTGGAGAGGTAGATAGAGTGATATTAATCAATCAAGGCATAATAGAGATCGTGTTCAGGTCAGATTTAGTTCTGACGTCAATATGAAGAAAGGGAAGAACGAGTTTGACGTGATTTCAATCTTTGAAATCATGCAAACATGAATTCTGATATTGCGTGCTTAGGTAAGATTATTGTATGGGTGAAATCAGATGCAACAGTATGAAAGAAAGAATAGTGAGAGAAGAAACAAACAGGAGAAGAAATCAAATATTTTGAATTGCGAAGGAAAAGAAGAAACGATATGAACCGAGAGAAAAATACCTTAGAAGATGCCAAAGAGGCTAGACTGAATGCTCACAGGAGAACACGATCTTCAAGGAAGGATCTCTTGCTCTGATACCATGTTAGTAAATGCTATTCCACCGTCAATCACAAGAGGAAGAGGAGTAGAGAGGGAGAGAGGCGTCGGTGGCTGCAGAAAACCCAATTAGGGTCTGCGGTTTTGCTTCATTAACTATATATAGGTACAATGTAATTAGGGTACAAAAATACCCTTTACATAAAGTGTGGAAATTACGTGCCATTAATGAGCATGTGTTTAAATAAAACTAAAACAGATTGGGTCTGGATCCTGAGACCCAGGCCCAGTCGTGACATCTTTTCAAAGTTATCCCCTAAAGTTGTCAAATGTTGCATCCTTGGTTTTGCTGAGGATAAAAAAAGGTACAAGTGTTATAATAGGATTGGAAAGAGAGTATGGGTATGTGTTCCAGGCGAATGTGCTATACTTTAGTTAATATGGAGAAAAATTAGAGAATGAGTCTGACTTGTCTTTTTTGGTTTTCTTTGAAGAAAGGAAAGGTGGGAGAGAGGATGGAAAGTCAAGGGAAGCAAGTTCTAGCTAGAGAAAATAGGTTTGGTTAGACCTATTCAAGAAGACATGAAGGTGTGGTTGAAATTCCATTTTTTGATCAGGTGGAAGAATAAGGAAGTGAAGAGGCAAATCTTGATCAAATTCCAATTACAACTGATCCGGGAAAACAACAACAAAACTTAGAGTTACCATTTTCTTCTTCCGTATCTTCTTAGGTACGTAAAAGTTGTTTACCTTTCGTACTTTGAGCCTGTTTTGTGTCCTATGAGCCTTTTGCTCTTCATTATCGTACTTTCTTATCCTTAATCTATTCCTATATTGAGCCTGAGCATAACAACACTATTGCTATGCTGTAACACAGATGCAACGGTCAAATACCCACAACGAAATCAACAGGATACAAGGAGTCAAGGACCACAAGAAATCATGTTACCGCCCCTTACCACCTATCATGATTCTTGATAAAACTTCACCAAAATTAATGACAACCCCTAGAAAACTATACTAGCATGCTTCTTAGACAAAAACGACACCAGATATGCCAAACCCAAACATCAAAGCATATCGATAAGCTCTATAGAGTCAAAATCTTCAAATCTGACCTCTATATTGTCGAACCGATGTTCCATGGATTCTATAAAAAAAAGCATAAAATCGAATCGGTGTTCGATTTCTCATCTATTTTGAGGAAACCAGTACCTCAAACCGGCGCTTGGGGGCTGTTGCCGTTGTGATAAGGGGATTTTGCCAGCCACCGATCCTCTGCCGTGAAGGGGTGATCGGGAGTGTATGAAAGTCGTCGGCTGCTAATAGGAGGGTTTAAGGGAGGTGTCGTCGGCGCTTTGAGGTCGCCGATGATCGGTGGTCACCGGGAAGCGAGGCAGTGGAAAGGGAGCTGCAGGAGGAGGCGGGGTGTCAGGCGAGGTCGCAGGCGGCTGGAAGGTCATCTGCAGCTAGCCGAGAGAACACGGGGGAGAGGGAGAAAGACAAGGAGACAGAGAGAGTGGAGGAGGAAGAGTGCACGGGTGAGGGATCCTCCCTCACCCTTGCGTGCTCTTAAAGGCACGAGGGCGCGATTTGGGAAACCCCAAAGGGGTTTCCTTCTTCAATCGAGCGGGGAAGGGGAGAGCGGCGCACGAGAGGAAGATGGTTTTAAAAACCCTCGCCCCCCTGCGTCGGGTGTTATAACCCGAAAGGGGTTATCGGGTCCGAGTCCAGCCCAGGTGAGAAAAAGATTTTTTTTAACTGTTTCGTTACACGGGGCGCGACCCGGGTCCGAGACCCGGGATCCAACCGAGTGTTGGATCTGTGCCTCACTGGCAATGTGGATCCACAGGTTGGATCTAACTGTGGATCCCTGTACTAAACTCTTTTTTTTCAATAGATACGATCTTAATTTCCTATATCGACCCCCTTTATGGGTCCTGGATCCGAAACTTGGATCCTCGACCCAAATCAAACAATTTACGCGTTAAAATTAACGAAAAAATTTAGGTTATTACATATAAAACCAGATTGGTAGCTAAGGGATACAATCAACGTTTTGAAATTGATTTTGCAAAAACGTTTGCTCCTGTGGCTCATATGACCACAATTCATACATTGCTAGTAGTAGCTGCCATGCAATAGTAGGATCTTTGGTAGTTGGATGTGAAGAATGCATTCTTGAATGGGGATTTACAAGGGGAGGTATATATGAAACTACCTCGAGGATGCTCAGATCCAGAATATAGTGTTTGTAGGCTTCATAGGATTCTATATGGTCTCAAACAAGCACCTCGAGTTTGGTTTGAGAAGTTTAGTTCAACAGTGGGGTCATTTGGTTTTGAGTAGAGTCATCATGATCATGCTTTGTTTGTATCTTCCTCTGCTCTGGGAAGATGTACGTTGCTTCTTTATGTAGATGATATGGTTTTCATTGGAGATGACATAAAGAAAATAGAAGAGTAAAAAAAAAAAAAAACTGGCCAATATGTTTGAGATGAAAGACTTGGGGCGTTTGAAGTATTTCCTTGGGCTTGAGATAGCCTACTCTTCCAGAGGACTGTATTTGTCCCAGATTTGATTGTAAAAGCAATATTGACAGATGATACCAAACAAGTAAATTCTCTTATGGAGGAAAATTTGAAGATGAGGGCAACTGATAGTGTTAAGCTAGAAGATCATGTAGTATACAGACAGTTAGTTGGATGCCTTATATATTTGACTATATCCAGACCAGATATAACTCATGTAGTGAGTCAATTTATGAGTTCTCCCAAATCAGTGTACTTGGTAGTTGTACTCAAGATCATCAGGTATGTTAGAGATTCTATGTACTATGACATGTTTTTCTCATTTTCGTTTGATAAAAAGTTGATAGCCTTCTATGATGCTGATTTTGGAGGCTTTACTAGAGATCGACTTTCGACTACAGGGTTTTATGTTTTCCTTGGAAGTTCCCTGATCTCATGGAAGAGTAAGAAGCAGCAAAGGGTTGCATTATCCACTACAGAAGCAGAATACGTAGCTGAGGTTATTTGGATTCGATGGTTGTTAAAGGAATTGAGACTTCCATGTGAAAAGAAAACTCAACTATATTGTAACAATATGAGCACTATTCATATTGCAAAGAATCCAGAGTTTAATGAGCGCACTAAGCACATTGAAATAAATTGCCATTATACAAGAAGGGCTTATGAGAATGGGATTATAGCTTTGGAACATGTCAACTCAAATAATCAAATTGCAGATGTGTTTACAAAAAGTCTTTCTCCTCTGTATTTCGGTTTCTTCCTTTCCAAACGTGGAATGATTCCTTTACATCCTTCCAAGTCTGAAGGGGAGTATTGAAAGTATCTATAATATAGTGTATTATAAAGATATGAAAAGTAACTTTTGGGCTACTATGTACATACACTATAAAGGAGGGGTATGCTAATCTTTTATCTCCTTCCCTTTTTGATGACTTAAGGGGGTCAACCCTTTAGTTGAAACTACTCATTCATGACATGTAATACAAGAATTTTGTTTTCCCCATTTTGTTGTGCCTCCTCTAACCCTAACCTCCCTTAAATTAGCCCCTATCGTGTTTCTAGCGATACAGTCCTCAAGGATTAAGTGCCTCTTACTAAGATATGATTAGGTCTCGTGCAATCTGTTTCAGGCCTCCCTCATCTTCTTTCTTGCTAACTGGGTGCACAAATGTCTAATTTATGTGATTGATGTGACATGGTTGTTAAAATAGAGCATGTGTATGGATCTGGATTGGATCCAGATCCATATGCACATCTATCCTTCGTTATTATGAAGTTGACGATTCATTAATGGCATTCTTGTAATATGGTACTTGTGTTTACACATTTTAGTCTCTATTGTAAAATCGTTTTGATATAATTATATTAGGGCTCGGTGGTGTGCACAGTTCAACCACCCCAGCTATTGTGCCTCCTTTTTCTTTTCTCTGTTTCCTGTACAGGTTGAGCCGTGGAGTGAAGCTCTTTCAATTCCTCATATGGTATCAGAGCCCAGGTTGCAGAACACCGGCCGTGAAGACTTCTTCAACATTCGAATTTGTCTGCGACTTCTTCTTCTTCAACATCGACTGTTTCCTTCCTCAACATCAACGGTGATATCAACGTCTCCTTCAACATCCTTCACTATCTGCGACTTCTCCTTCTTCAATATCGACTGCCTCCTTTAACATCAAGAACACCAGCCGTGAAGACTCCAACATTCAAGTCTGTCTGCGACTTCTCCTTCTCCTTCTTCTTCAACATCTACTGTTTCCTTCCTCAACATAAACGTTGATATCAACGTCTCCTTCAACATCCTTCACTATCTGCGACTTCTCCTTCTTCAATATCAACTGTTTCCTTCCTCAACATCAACATTTCCTTTGCCTTCAGTATCAATATCATTGTCTGTGTCAACGACTTCTCGATCGACTGTATCGTCCTCTTTAATAACACCTTTCTTTTGTCAACAACTACATCTTCTTGCAGTATTTATCAACGTCAACTACACTTTCTATGGTTTTCCTTCTAAACTTGATACTTTCCTAAGTCTGTGTGCTGTGAGTACTCCTTGACTCCTTGTATTGCTGGACAATTCGTATCACTTTGTTCTAAATTTCACTGTCATAGTCTAGCATTCATCATCGTATCAGTTTTTCTCAATTTTGTATTGTTTTTCTTCATCCTTTTCAATCAACAGTGAATTAGTGTTTTATGTGCAACATCTATAGGCAGACTGTAATAGACTACATTCTTGTTTAAAAAAAAAGAAGGGGTTTTCGTTGATATGGATTCATACTCATCATCGAGTCCCTCTGCAAGTTTCTTAAATCAGCTTGTTACAGAAAAACTTACTCATTCTAATTTCTTAACATGGAAGAGACAAATACTTTCGTTTATACGGAGTCAGGATCTCGATGAACATCTGGATGGTTCTGTTCCTGTACCATCACGGTTTATTTTGCAGGAAACCGAGGATGAGAAGGGTGATACAATTACCAAATCTATTAAGAATCCAGAGTATACAGTTTGGAGAAAGCAGGATCAATCTTTGGTTGCTTATATTATGTCAACACTCTCTCAAGAAGTGTTGGCTACTCTTTCAGATGATTGCACTCTGGCAGACTTATGAAATTAACTATCTTAGACATACTCTCAGATATCAGAAGCCCGAGTTATGTACTTAAAGAATGAGTTTCAAAGTTTGAAGAAAGGCTCCATGACAATTATGGAATACATAGGCCGCTTGAAGAGTATTACTGACCAGTTGACTGTTATTGAAACTGCTATTTCAGATAAAGATAAAGTACAACAACTCCTTAGTGGGTTGGGCTCTGACTTTGACATGTTTACCACCGCTTTGACATGTCTCCCCCACTTGCCCAATTTTGACGACCTTCAAGCGAAACTTCTTCAGCATGAGATGATTATGAAACAAAGGGCATGTTGAAGAATTGATGAGATGCACCGAACCTTAGGTATAGAGAGAGAGAGAGAGAGAGAGAGAGAGAGACGGCTGCACAATAAGAGTTACTTTGATTAGGGCTAATCTCTATGTTAAATAGAGAGAGGCTAAACAGAGTAATTACACATAAGTCCCTTATTAAAATAAAAATTCAAATAGCCTCTAGTTTAGGAAAACTTAACCATAACACCTATTAATCTCAACACTCCCCCTCAAGCTGGAGCATAGATATCGATCATGCTCAGCTTG
Source organism: Nuphar pumila (assembly GCF_984573655.1). Lineage (NCBI taxonomy): Eukaryota > Viridiplantae > Streptophyta > Magnoliopsida > Nymphaeales > Nymphaeaceae > Nuphar > Nuphar pumila. The sequence goes on from NC_143265.1 coordinate 58,115,505, forward strand.
TCACAACAATGGGAGAAACTAGGCCTCGCAAGGGCCTTTGTAAAGACATCAACAACTTGATCTTCGGAAGATACATGATCTGTGCAAATATAACCAGCCTGAATCAAGTCACGTACATAGTGACAATCAACTTCAATATGTTTAGTCCTTTCATGAAACACTGAGCTGTTGGCAATATATGTAGTAGCCCTATTGTCACACACCATCACCATAGGTAGGGATACCTTCACCTGAAGTTCAGTCAAAACTGATTTTACCCACATGATCTCAGCTGCGGTCTGAACCATAGCTCAGTCTTCTGATTCGACACTCGACCTGGCTACAACAGTTTGTTTCTTACTTTTCCAGGTAACAAGATTTCCTCTCACAAAAACACAGAATCCAGTTGTTGACTTTCTATCTTCGATGGACCCCGCATAATCTGCGTCAGTGTAAGCAACAACGTCCAAGGAAGGATTTTGTTTAAACAACAGTCCTTTTCCAGGAGATGACTTTAAGTACCTGAGAACCATTCTAGCTGCATCTCAGTGAGCTTTGGTAGGTTTATCCATTAATTGACTAATTTTACTCACGGCTAATGAAATGTCAGGTCTAGTAACGGTCACATATAACAACTTACCCACCAAGGATCTAAAACTGGTACTATCCACATATTCAGATTTCTCATCGAACATATGAGTTTTGGGATCCATAGGAATGCTAGCTGACTTTGCTCCTAGCATTCCAGTCTCTTTTAATAAGTCCATCACATACTTTCTTTGTGACAAAACTAAGCCCTCTTTGTTTCTTGCAGCCTCAATACCCAAAAAATATCGAAGGGAACCAAGATCTTTAGTAACAAAATGTTTCTGAAGATGATCCTTTGTTGCGGAAATATCTTGGGCACTGCTTCCTGTTAATATGATGTCATCGACATATACCACCATAATCACAATTCCAGAACTAGTTTTCTTGATAAATAAGGAGTGGTCTGAGGCTGACCTGACAAATCCAAAATCCGACATTACCTCAAATAATTTTTGAAACCATGCCCGAGGACTCTGCTTCAGGCCATAAATAGCCTTCTTCAACTTGCACACTTTCTGACACTCCCCCTGAACCTCAAAGCCTGGGGGTTGTTGCATATAGACTGTTTCATGTAGATCTCCATACAAAAAGGCATTCTTGACATCCAACTGAGACAAGGGCCATCCATAGTGCACTGCAACAGAGAGAACGAGACAAATAGTGCCAAGATGAGCGATTGGGGAAAAAGTTTCAAAAAAGTCAGCACCATAAGTCTGAGTATAGCCTTTTGCAACCAACCGGGCTTTGTACCGTTCAATTGACCCATCCGAGTTATATTTATTGATGTAGATAATACACACCATTTTCCTCATAGCCACCACCGATACTCTTCCCCGTAAGCAAGTCCTGAAAAGTGCAACCCATAGGATAAAAAATTACCCTACAATTCAGCTCTTTTGTCATTCGACTGACAGATAATAGATTCTGTGGAAAAGAAGGAGCATGAAAAACATTTGATAATTGAAGGGTAGGGGAAATAGACATGTTTTCCTGCCCTACAATTGGGGAAAAACTACCATCAGCAAGGACTACCCTTTTTTGATCTGAGACAGGTTTTAAATTTAAAAAGCTACACGAATTCCCACACAAGTGACTGGATGCTCCTGAATCAATGATCCACCTACCACCTTGGCCAAGAAGACCATCTCTTGCTGAGCCTGCAACCTCTGCACCAGGAGGCTTTGAATTGGATGAACATAAGGCAAGGAGCTCATCATATTCGGCCCTGCTAAGAGTTACCGAGTCATTGAAATAATTTTCATCTGGTTTAGCCCCTTGAGCCATAAGATAAAATGATGGGCTTAAAAAAAAACAGGTACAACCACATGCACACCCAGTTTGCTGAAAATCCAGATCTGATCCACAACCAACTATACAACCGACTATATCTAGTTTTAATTTCACAGAAAAAACCTGAGATTCATGACCACCGACTGTAATACGACGACTATTTAGACCCAATATATCACATCCACCTTAACAAGGAACTGCTATAGGCAGCATATCACAACCACGACAGATAGTATACCACGACACCACAAGAGATGGCACTAAAGATCTGCTCCACACTTCGCAGATCAACGACAGCTAATGGCCTTCACCGAAATACCTTGAAGCTGCTGCACAGCTTTCTTCCAGACTTGACGTCAAACCTAATTCCAGATCAACGTCAAAAAGAAACTTTCAGCAATCCAGATCTCCACCTGATCTGGTTTCACGATCATTGGATTTTTTTTTCTCCACCTTCACGCGACTTCAACCTTCACGCTATCTCCTTGTTGGGTCTTCAAACAGTTTCCAGATCTGGCAGCAACCAACTTCAACTACAACAGAAGGAGAATCAGATATGATTTTGAGAAATCTGACTTCGATAGAGATAGAGAATATCAGATCTGAAGGAATATGCAGGTCCACGACTTATACAAGAATCCCTATAATTTTTTTTCTTTTCTCGACAACCAGATCATTAAAGGAATAGCGATATAAGCAGATCTAAATCAGTCAGGACCTAAAATAAAAACCATAGGCAGACAAAAAAAACAAATTATGATATAATCTTCACAACAACCCACGACAAATCTGGTTGTTACCCACTTCACGACAGCATTACTGCAGCAACCTGAACTTCATATTTGATCGGCTGAAAACCCATATTTCACCTCGACTTTTAGATCTGATTACAGATCTGAGTCATGACTTTTGTCAGACTCCAGATCTGTTATCAGATCTGCGCCACTTGGATCTAAAACAAATACCGAACACACCTTAGGTTGAGTCCCTTTCACGCGATCTGGTACCCTTCATACACGCTTTGATGCAAACCCAATGTCACGCTTCCAAGGCCGATTGCTCTGATACCATGTTGAAGAATTGATGAGATGCACCAAACCTTAGGTATAGAGAGAGAGAGAGAGAGAGAGAGAGAGAGAGAGAGAGAGAGAGAGAGAGAGAGAGAGAGAGAGAGACGACTGCACAATAAGAGTTACTTTGATTAGGCTAATCTCTATGTTAAATAGAGAGAGGCCAAAAAGAGAAATTACACATAAGTCCCTCATTAAAATAAAAATTCAAATGGCCTCTAGTTTAGGAAAACTTAACCATAACATCTCTTAATCTCAACAGGGCAGGAGGAAATGAATCAGCTCGTTCCCATTCAGTTTTGGCTATGGAGACTTCTCTAGGTTTTGGACGAGGGAATGCAGGACATCAAGAAGGCAGAGGCCGAGGCCGTTTTGGGCAAGGAGGACGTGGTATCTTGCCTATACCTAATATTTCGGGTGTTTTTAATGCAGGGAATCAGAGGAGAGTGCCCACTTGTTTCTTATGTAACAAAAGAGGACATGTAAAAGCTGATTGTTGGTTTAATCTGCAGAATAGAGGAAAAATAAACAAAATTGAAAACAAAGCTTCTACTGTGGACACGAAAGCGCCATCTATAGATATGCAACAACTTTTGTTATCAGCATTGAAACATATGACGATCAAGCAAAATGAGCAAGGCTAGTGGTATGTTGATTCCGGTGCTGCCACCCATGTCACGGGTAATGCAAGTAAGTTATCTCACTTATTGCCTTATTTTGAAAAAGGTATTATAGTTACTAGAGATAAAACTTATCACTCCATTAGTCATACTGGTAGTGCACATATCCCTATGTCAACATCCTCACTTCACTTGTCGAATGTCCTCCTTACTCCTAATATTAAAAAGAACATTGTCTCTTTAGCTAAACTTGTTGATGATATGAATTCTTCCATCGAATTTACTCCATCCTCTGTTTATGTTAAGGATCTATGAACGAGGAAGACGTTCGCTAAGGGGGAGTGACAAGGAAACATGTACGTCTTCAAGGAGATTCCCTCAGTGTCTTCGCCTTCAGTTCCAGTTCTCCAGTTGAAGCCGTCCAAGCTACCTTCAGTGTCTTTACCTTCAGAGTCTTTGTTTTTCCCGTCATTGGAAGTTTTTAATTCATCTCATTGTAATAAGCCAGATATTTGGCACAGTCGCTTGGGACATTGTAGTCGGGGCTTCGTTGAAAATCTTGTATCTGATGGTCTTCTTCCAGAGTCTAGTTTATGTTCATTTTTAGAGAATAAAAAATGTTCTTCATGTGAACTCTGCAAAAGTCATGTTCTTTCGTTTCATATTATTAATAAAAGGGCTTCAAAGCCATTTGAGATTATTTGTTTCGATGTTTGGGGACCCGCACCTATTTCTTCTCTCTCTGGAAGTCGTTAATATGTTATCTTTATTGATTCTTATTCCCGATATACTTAGATATATTTCTTGAAACATAAGCATGAAGTTTTTCAAATATTTCAGAAATTCCATTCGATGATCAAAATAAAGTTTTCCTATGATATTGTGCATTTACAATGTGATGGTGGAGGAGAGTATTCATCGAACAAGTTTATTGCCTTTCTTCGGGATAAAGGAATAAGTCGACAAGTTTCTTGCCCTCATACCTCTCAAAAAAATGGGGTTGCGGAGAGGAAACACAGACATATTGTTGAGAGTGCGATGAGCATGTTACATGATAGCAATGTACCCATTAGTTTCTGGACAGAAGTTTTTCACACATCTTTTCATGTCATAAATCGTCTTCCTATGGCACTTCTAGATCGGAAATCTCCCTATTATACTTTATTTGGGCAACATCCCTCTTATGATGAGCTGCGTATTTTTGGTTGTGTATGTTATATATATATTGATTCATCTCTGCGAAATAAGTTTCAGGACAAGGCCACTAAGTGCTGATTTGTTGGGTATGTGGATGAATACAAAGGCTATCGATGCTATGACCCTAGTACAAAACGTATTACGACCTCTAGGAATGTTGTTTTTGATGAACAAAATTTTCAGATCAATGACACCGAAGAATTGTCATCTCGAGAAGTAGAAGTATATGATCCATGGATGAGCGCAAACCTTTTTGCTAATACGAGAGAAACATGTCAGGCGAATTGTCCTTCCTTCGGCTTGAGTAGAGAGTTGGATGTCTCTCAGATGCATATTAAACCATCTCCAGTTGAGCCACCCCCCAGTTGAACGCTTCTTTGGACAGGTATACACTAGAAGGGACAAAAATATAGGGCCAAGGAATGTGGAAAGCATTGCTAATGATTCGGTTCAAAGGCCGTCATGCATTAGGCATCCTATTCAGCGATGGGTGAGTTATGAGACCTTTTTTCTTAATTTTCAATTATTTATGTCGCAGCTCACAAAACAAGACGAACCCACTTGTTTTAATCAAGCTCTTCAATCCCGTCATTGGATTGAGGCTATGAATGAAGAAATGGAAGCACTTCATGAGTGTCAGACTTGGGAAATAGTACCTCGGCCATAAGAAAAGAATGTAGTTGGCTCAAAATGGGTCTACAAAACAAAGTATAAGCCCGAAGGAAGTATTGACAAATATAAGGCACGACTTGTTGCTCGGGGATTCACACAACAATATGATGAAGATTACGATGAAACTTTTAGTCCGATAGTCAAAATGGGTACAATTTGTGTTATCATATCCCTAACAGTCAATCGAGGACGGAGGCTTAGCCAGATGGATGTTAAAAATGCATTTTTGCATGAAACTTTAAAGGAGGAAGTATATATGGAACAACCTCCTGGTATGCCGAGAAGGATCCTACTGCCTGGGTGTGCAAACTAAGGAAATCTCTGTATGGGTTGAAACATGCATCTCGTTCTTGGTTTGAAAGTTTCTCTATGCAAATTCAAGGCTATGGTTTTAGAAGATGCTTTCTGGATCACTCACTTTTTATTTACCAAAAGACAGACATTGTTACTCTTCTTCTTATATATGTTGATGACATTGTGATCACTAAGAGTTCAGATAATCATGTGCAAGACGTGAAGCGATTTTTAATGAAAACTTTCACGATGAAAGATTTAGGGGAGTTGAGGTACTTCCTTGGTGTGAAAGTTGACGGACAAAAAGACACATTGACACTCATGCAATAGAAATACACTCTTGATCTTCTCGAAAGAGCCGGGATGACAAATTGCAAACCAGTCAACACTCCGAGTGTATTACATCAAAGGTTGAGCTTTGAAGATGGCCATCTTTGTGTCAACCCTACAACGTATAGAAGCCTCGTGGGGATGCTGCAATATTTGACCTTTACCAGACCTGATATAGTTTATGCTGTCAATCAGGTGTCCCAGTTTATGCATGCTCCAACGGAAGGTCATATGGAAGCAGTGAAGCGCATTCTATGCTATTTAAAAGGAACTATAGGAGACGGGTGTTTATCGCAAGTGTAACACCCCAAAAATCCAAGACTTGTAACTTTTTAGAAAAGTTTAGAAAGCTTTGAAATCATACAATAATCAGAGTTTAAATAATACTTCAGCGGAAAATGATATTTTTAAAACCACAAGTCAATGGACCTTGAGCACATTACAGCGTAAACTTTCCTTTTGTCAAATCCCGCACAACCATTGAAATTAAATGGTTTAGAAACGGAGTTTCAATAATTGAGAATTCGTTTGTTGAAACCAAGAAGAAGCTTACTAAAACAGTTTTATTAACTCACGGTTTAATAAAAGAGAAATTTTGAAACACACTTTATACCAAATATACCAACATGTCCTCAAGAGCGAAACGTCAGGGAAAGAGCTCTATCTTGACCTCATCACGCCATCGTGCCATCGCAGACTGTATCACCTATCCAAAACCTGCCCATAAAATGGGTCAGTTTCACTAAAAACTGGTAGGTGCACAGACAGGACAATATAGAACATAATTAAGCAGAATAATTTAATATGTCAAGTAGACAGGCAATTAAATAGCAATTTGCTTTCAGCAGAGTTATAGAGCAAACTATCATGAGCATAATGCTAAAATTATTACTACCATTTTACTGGCACAAGTAAGCTAACTATTACAAGCAAAGCACTGCACAAGAAAGTTAACTAGCAAAATACAATGCTTCATCAACCACACACACAATTCCATGAGTATTGAACCTGTTGTACCCTATAACTTTCATACGTGCATAACTGAACACATTGTGTGATCGGATTTAAATTATGTTTCGATATTAACTGGCCAAGCGGGTACGCACAAGGCACGACTCTAGAAACAGCCTAGACTGATCCGGGGGTTTATTATGCTATGTATTTTTTGATAACCCGGATAGCTGACTGAGTCCGCACCTAAGGGGACGGTCGGTGACCAAGAGAGAAATCCCCAAAGCAGCATAAACAATGGATGCATCCCAAACATGGAGAACTACCACCTAGGATAATTATGGTAGTCCCATTCCCGTAACTCCGATGACTGGGGAAGCCGAGTCTTTTGCTCGTAACTGCCATTAATGGCCTGTCCATCGAAGTTTTGTACCTTCCTGTCCTCTCTCCTGACAGGAGTCAGCGATTCGAATGAGTACATCAGGGGTAGTTAACTGAAGACCCATTCTACATACTCTGGTCTTTCGACCAAACTCGAGTATCTTGCCGGTGAAGGCGAAAACATCACTTATTTAGGTGATCACAACATTTTGTTATTTGCACCCATCGAGGTTGCCACAACCTACTCATCCAATCATCGCAACGTAAGAAGACGTACTTGTCAAAAAGTACGGTCGTACATGTCATAAGTACGACTACGATGAAAGGGATATGGTTCCACAAAAGAAACCCCAACAGATATTATCTGCAAAAGAATTAATACAACACAGCCTGGCAAGATAAATCTTGAATTCACTTCAACAACATTTTTCATATTTCATGATGCAAGGTCATCTCGGATCTCTCGTCCGATCAACAAAGTACTTAACATGTTGTGCATGTCTAAAAGTACGCTATACTGAACCAGGGAGGTCTGTGGGCTTCTCAAAAGGAATACCCAACACACAACTTCATAACAATTCAAAGAATATAGGAGTGCTCATTTGACACGATTCATCCTTAAAAGCCATAATGCCACATTAAGTCATTCACACAAGACACAACACTATCAATCTTACATCCAAAATTTATCTTAGTATCGACATGTGACACTAGATTGATACATAAAGAATGGGTCCTTCAACAGAACCCCACTCATTCATATGCTCATGCCCCTGATCGGGGTTATTCAAAATAAGCCGCAACTTGAATCAAGGTTATAAAACATTTCTCCCAAGTGTGTGGACTTGGGAGCGGCCAAATGTGACTTCGAAATCCTGCGAGACTTAATCATACTTTGCAAAAGTTGTGCATTTTGAAGAGCACTGGGTTCGCAGAAGGAAACTCTTTTTTAGAGAACTGAAATGCACAAGCACAACTTCTAGTGTTTTGAAAACAAGTGAAATCAGGATTGACACAAGACTACATTTATGTAAGTACATATTTACCATGAGTGTGAGCATATGCAGGTTATAACATGTCAACAATCAACTCTCGACTTGCGATGCCGCACATCGAGGGAAAAACACATAAGTAATACACGAGGTACCAAAACCATACATTGACCACTTAGACAGGCAAACACATAAGGTCATAAGTAATACACGAGACACAAAGTCGTACCTCACTAAAAGGAAACGTGCAGGCAAAAATGGATGCAAGCAAACAAGGGCATATGCATTTCAAGAAATACGAAACCACACCTCAACTCATAATCAACTTATGCAAAATAATGATCGAAGAATGAAATTGTACATCGACCCATAGGAACGAACATGCAAGCATATATGCAAGCAATTAAGGGCATAAGTATTGCAAAAAGTACGAAACCACCATCAACCACATAAGCAAATACGCAAATTAATACTCAAAGAGTAAAATCATACATCGACTCATAAATATGCAGACAAGAAAATATGCAACGCAGAAGCAATATAAATCTAAGCATATCTAGCATGGGCATCTTAATTATTTCAACTTAAATACGTTCATCAATTGCCCTTTGTGCGACTTTACCCTACATTGGGATGTCGTGCAACTGCGTACGCCTATGCGAGAGGATAATACGAGGGTTGAGCCGTGGAGCACGATCGGGACCTGTTGCGTAAATAGGCAAGAGTGTTAAATATTCAATTTTGCTAATATAATTAATGGTGCGACGAGGACATGGGTAGGTTTAGGCGACAGGGACGAGCCACTACCGAAAACAGTAAGTTGGCAGAGAAAGAGCCATTGCCAAACATAGCGAGGCGGCAGGGGGCGAGCCCCTGCAGACAGCACTGAAGCGGCAGGGGTCGCACCCTTGCCGACAACAGCGAAGTGGCAGGGGGCTAGCCACTACCGACAACAACGAATCGGCAGGGGGCTAGCCCCTACCGACCATACTAAAGCGGCAGGGGTCGCACCCCTGCCGACGGCAGCGAAGCGGCAGGGGGCTAGCCTCTGCCGACAACAACGAATCGGCAGGGGTCGCTCCCCTGCCGACCACACTGAAACGGCAGGGGGTCGCACCCCTGCCGACGACAGTGAATCGGCAGGGGGCTAGCCCCTGCCGACAACACAGAGACGGCAGGGGGTCGCACCCCTGCCGACGACAGCGAATCGGCAGGGGGCTAGCCCCTGCCGACAGCAACGAATCGGCAGGGGTCGCTCCCCTGCCGACAACACTGAAACGGCAGGGGGTCGCACCCCTGCCGACCACACTGAAACGGCAGGGGGTCGCACCCCTGCCGACGACAGCAAATCGGCAGGGGGTTAGCCCCTGCTGACAGAAATGAATCGGCAGGGGTCGCTCCCTTGCTGACCACACTGAAACGGCAGGGGGTCGCACCCCTGCCGACGACTGCGAATCGGCAGGGGGCTAGCCCCTGCCGACAACAACGAATCGGCAGGGGTCGCTCCCCTGCCGACAACACAGAGACGGCAGGGGGTCGCACCCCTGCCGACGACAGCGAATTGGCAGGGGCCGAGCCCCTGCCGTCCGGCGAATGGACGATGGCAGGGGGACAAACCCCTGCCGAAGAGAGAGAGAGAGAGAGAGAGAGAGAGAGAGATCGGGGCGAAGGGGTGTCGTAGGGGCCCTTGGCTCCCTGCCGGCACTCCGGGGAACCCCCAAAAGAGGGAAGGGGACGATAGGGGCCCTGTAGGCCCCCTGTCGGGTCTCCAAAGGCAAGGAGGAAGGTGGGAGGGCGCGGCAGGGGCCGTGCGCCGCCTGCCGGCGTCCTGGCGAGGTGACAGAGAGGGAGATGGGAGGGGGAGAAGAGGGAGGAGGAGACTGAGATAGAGGGCGTACCTGGAAGGGGAGGAGGCGAGGTGGCTGGCGACTCTGGAGGCGTCGATCGAGGGCGGCGTGCTGGGGGCGAAGGGCTGTGTCCCCTCCCTCGCCCCCCTGCAGGGCTTTTAAAAGCCTCAGGGGGGGCGATGAATGGGGAAACCCCAATGGGTTTCCCCTAATCTCCCCGAAATCGAAGGTGGAAGGGGGCGGCGCTCGAGAAGAGGATTTAAAATCCTCTTCCTGAGTCGGGTTATTAAAACCCTAATGAAGAGGGGTCCGGGTCGGGTCTGGACCTGGCCCGGCCCGGGTCCAATTTTTTTTTTTTAGCGGGTTTTACAACAAGAATGATAACCTACATAAAGGACATGAACTCATAACTTATACTAACGCAGACTGGGCAGGGGACCCAGATGAGAGACGATCTGTCTCTGGATATTGTGTATATATTGGACACAATTTAGTGTCTTGGAGCAGTAGAAAACAAAAGGCAGTGGCACGATCGAGTACAGAGGCTGAGTACAGGTCCATGGTTGTAGGCACGGCAGAAGTTACATGGATTAGGCACTTATTGAGTGATCTTGGGGAGACAATTATTCAATCATTTCTTCTATGCGACAATCAAAGCGCAATAAACATTGCGTGTAACCTTGTTCAACATAGCAGAACAAAGCATATTGAGATTGATCAACATTTTATATGGTAGAAAGTCAAGATGAAAGAGAGAACTACGTCATGTTCGAACAGAAGATCAAGTGGCAGACTTGTTTTCCAAAGGGTTAACTTCACGTCAATTTTGGTTATTGAAGAGCAAGTTGTACATGCTCCAAAACCATGTACAACTTGAGGGAGGCTGTTAAAATAGAGCATGTGTATGGATATGGATTGGATCCAGATCCATACGCACATCTATCCTTCATTATTATGAAGTTGATGATTCATTAATGGCATTCTTGTAATATGGTACTTGTGTTTACATATTTTAGTCTCTATTGTAAAATCGTTTTGATATAAATATATCAGGGCTCGGTGGTGTGCGCAGTTCAGCTGCCCCTGCTATTGTGCCTCCCCCTTTTTCTTTTCTCTGTTTCCTGCACAGGTTGAGCCGTGGAGTGAAGCTCTTTCGATTCCTCATAATGGTCTCTAACCACTAGTGGTAGAACACACATGTAAGGGCTGTGTGTGTGCATTGCCACTTCTGGTGTTTTAAGTATATGCTGATATGGATTGTTTCAACAAGCACATTGGTAGACCGTAATTCTCATGTTTTTGAGTTATTTGTTGATTAAACCTTGCAGATATGGTCTACACACTATTTGGTAGAGAATGAGTTTTGGACTGGGTCGGGTCCAAGTTCCAACTATGAGCCAACCCAAAACCCAACTTCTTTTTTTACCCAAACTCGGGTTCTTTCTTACTTGAGAGAGAGAGACAGGCGTGCCTGGGCCTCCATCTTCTTCTCCTTCCTCTTCTTCTGTCGAAGGGGCTAGATAGAGAGAGAAAGAGAAGGGAACAAACCTTCTTCTTTTTGCATTTTATTTTATAAAAGAAAATATCAAACTGCCCCCTCCCTTTCTTTTAAAAAAATTTCGTCCACATCCTGAATCTCCCCAAAATATCATCCCCTGTAATTTTTGAAATCACCCTGTTGTATCCTACGTACCCGCACCCGTACCCATGTGACATAGACTGGAAACTACTAGCACCATCTAGTGTTTGTTTAGCATCATCACTATCATTGGCTTAAGATTGGTTGCATCCATTTGGCCATATTACCACTCACCGAAGGGCCACCTGAAGGAACAAAAATTGCTCAAGCTTTATCTACAACTGTATCGGTCACCTGCATAGGTACAAACTTTGACTCAACAAGAGTTGTTGCTCCCACAGCTTCTGATTGCTCTAGAATCAAGGGGCCCTTTGAATACCATGGATCTCACCCGGAGATTCGTTGACATGCCTATCAAGGATGGATTTGTCAATTGCCCATGCCAGATCTGACCTCACAAAAAACTGAGGATTGAAGATCCTTGGATCTCTACTTTGATGGTTGGAGGGTTGGACCAAAAATCTGTGGATCCGAGGAACTTTAGATTCGAGGGTCTCAAATGCACCATAGCTTTCAGGATCTTTGGTAGTATTGGAACTAGATCATCCACCATTTTTGCTCTAACAGATTGAATGATTTTGATGCGTTGAAGCCACCTGTGCCATTTTTCTGCCAACTCTGACGTGTTACCAAAACTTTTGTCTACCTATTAGATAGCTTACATGCGTTCATCTTTGTAGCTGCTTGAGAGAGATGGGAAACACTCAAGTGATAACTCAAACCATAAAGGTGACAGTATTTCATCTTACACTTATTACTCCACTTCTTGCTTGAAGAACCAATCGTTCTCACTTTGCACATCAATGGGTACTCTTGGGCTTGAAGTTTAAAGGAGCCTCCACTAAAAAATATGCAAAATCCATGGATCTCATATAAGGGTCAATGTTGAGTAGACAGTTTTAAGATATTTTGCTACTCCTACAAAGAAATTGGTGGACTAGAACTCAACAAAAAATACTGGCAGTTGAATCCAGTGTGGGGTCATATTCAAAACTTTCAATTTAAGTTCCATCCCAAGAGAGTTAGTGAAAACTTGCACCCTTCCATGTGCCAAGCCCTGCAATGCATGATGATACTCGTCCTATTTTTCATACGGATAAGGAGAAAGTTGTTTTTGAGGGCAAAAACACTGCAAGTTTGTAATATTAGGCCACCACGTTGGCTCAAAGATCTCAGGGGAGACACAGGGTTAGCATGGGATGATTGCGGAACATCGTCTATGAGATGCATCATGTCTCTAGTCCCATGAAGGGGCGGTTGTCCATGGCTTTGTTCATTGTTTTCTTCCTTTGTATGGTTGTTGTGATTGTGACTTGCATGTGGGGTTTTCAAGAGCTTAAAAAAGCCAATGGCCCACAATGAACCAAATCTTCATGACTCAAAAAATCATGTTTTGCATACAAAGAACACAACCCTATGTTTGATCCCTAGCAAACAGACTATGCTGAATGCATCAGTGAGATTAAATTGAGCAGATGCAGCTTACAACCATGATTTCCAGCTAGATGGGTGTAGGTGCACTCAGTGCAGCCCATTTTTTTTCATTTTTTCTTTTCATTTCTATTTGTCCTTCAATAAGGGGGTGGTCGAAAGTCTCAAAGCTCAAATCCAATGATTTGAGGTGACATGGGCCCTATGACAAGATCTAGGGCTATTTGCATAAAGGAGGTAATGGGCAGATACATGGATTTATGAAAAGATAGGGGAGGTCTGTTCTCTGAGCTTGCTCATTTTTGGCATCCGAGGTATTCAAATTTACCTTAGTTCATTTATGTTAGTGATCGCTTGATAGATGTTCCTTGCCATATTTTGTTGTTATTTTCACCTTGTTTTTTGAGACTCTCTTTCTTCTTTGCTTCATTTACTGCCTACTTTATGCATGCTTTTGGTGCAATAAGATCCTTAGTTGAATGATTGATGGCAAGGTTGGCATGTTGGAATAGTGTATCTTGCTCTCATACCTTTTCTCAGTCTGTGTTTCCATATGAGTCAAACTTTGTTTTAACCTTGCTTCATGCTTTTGGTGAGATGTTCTGACATAAATTTTTTTACCGTCATGGTCAGTTTCTTTTTGATGCTGCAGCAAAGCACTGTGTAGAAATTGCAACTCATCGTCATGGTTGTTGTGTTCTACAACGCTGTGTGGGCCACTCAACTGGGATATATCGTCAAAGCTTAGTTGCTGAAATTGCTGCTAACTCACTATTCCTTTCCCAAGATCCTTTTGGGTACTTCTATTGAAAACTTCCAATTGCATGCCTATTGAAAAGATTGACAATGTGTTGGGTCACTTTCATATCCTATGGCCAGTCCATTGTCTTTTGCTCTGGTGAATTTGGATGAAAGTTCCTTATTATGTTAGACAATGTTCAACCATTCCATATGCATCATTTTGCATCGTATGGATAGAATGATATACCTTTTTCTTTTAATTTTGTTTTATCTGTTTATGTACTTGAACACAGGCTGAATCACACAGTATTTAGGCTTTGATGAACCACGATACACCTTCTAGTTTCTGTCTAGCCATTTATATGATCCTGCAATTGTGTCCTAGCCTTTACCAGGAAAAGGGGTGTTGTCCAACTGGAATGCATCTCCTTTGGTAGAGGCTATGCATGCATTTGGGAGACTGATTGTAGGTCCTTGACATCTTTGGTAGAGGCTATACATGCATACTGCATAACGCTGGTTGTTATAGTAATAAATCACTCAAACGTCTCTTCCATTTGTCTTTTAGTTTCTCATGTTACTCTTATCCATTTGTGCTGCATTACTTAGTAACTGCGAATAGCATGGCCTGCTGTTCTGGTGTGTGAAACCTGGCTGTAGGTGCTGATTTAAATATCTTACAAGCCCACTTTTTAAATAATATCTAAAAATTCATACCTATCTTTAGTGAGTTTATAACCATTTTTTCAGGGTGTTCCTGTCTTTCTTTCTGATCTTTGAGACTGCACTGTTTTCATGATTATCTTTGTGTCCAGACTCAGAGGCATGCCTATGTGTTACACCTTCTCGTTGTATTGTGGATCATATTAGGCATTATCGCTCAATCCTAGTTAATGATACAATTGTACAGTTTTTCTCTTGCTCTATTTTTTTTGGCAAGACAGCCTCGGGTACTCATGATTCTTTCCACCTCTTGCAAGTGTCAGCATGTGCCTGTAATGAAGTGGATTGAATCCGATACACATGCAAGAACATGCAAGAACACTCTTTCAATCAAGTGGAATGCTTGATTGAATCACCGAATCACCCACACAAGGGTCTAATAATATTGCATATATTCACTGAAGTGAGTGTGTTAAAAATACAAGGCCTTCAAGGCCAATTTATAGAGCAAGAGAGGGCTGTTGGGGCAGCCCAATGTGACTCTTGGGCTACTCCCAACGGTTAGAATTCTAACCGTTGGGGGCCGCTCCAACAGTCATATTGGAGCTGCTCCCAATGACCCAAAAAGCAATAAAATGAAAAAGACAAAAAACAAAAAAGAAATAGAAATAAAAGACAAAATAAAAGAGTTGTCAGCCCCTATTGGGCTGACGCCTATTACAGTGAAAGTACCGAAATACCCTTGATGGGTATTTCGGTTTACAATCTTTAAACATACGTATACATATATGTATATGTATACATATATACATATACATATATGTATATGCATACTATAACATATCTTAACACCCTCCCCCCCCCTCAAACTCATGGTACAACCACCGAGAGTTTGCCAAGTAGGAAGTGAAATCTGGGTGATGGTAGTGCTTTGGTGAAGAAGTCCGCGAGTTGGTATTCTGATGGAACATAAGGTAATGTGATGGTCTTTCGCAAGAACTCTTCACGAACGTAGTGGCAATCCATCTCAATGTGCTTCGTTCTCTTATGAAATGTATGATTGCTTGCAATGTAAACAATGCTCTTGTTGTCACAACATAATTTCGAAGGTTCTGCAGTATGAACCCCCAAGTCTTCGAGAAGTTGTCTCAACCAAACTAATTCTGACGTAGTGGTTGTCATGGCTCGATACTCAACTTCAGTCGAAGACAATGACACCTTCTGTTGCTTTTTGCATCGCCATGAGATCAAAGAATCACCTACAAAAATACATAAACCAGTGGTTGAGCGTCTATCATTGACATCCTCTTCCCAATCAGAGTCAGAATATGTAATGACTTCTAATGAGGAAGAAGATGATAAAAAAAAGCCAAGGTTAATAGATTTTTTAATATATCTAACAATTCTCATTACAACACTCATATGTACTATAGTGGGAGCATGTTGAAATTGACTAGCAGAATGAATATCATGGGATATATCAGGGCGAGTAATAGAGAGATAAGACAAAACCCCAATCATCTATCTGTAGGGTGCTGGATCTTGCAAGGGCTCTCCATCATCTATCTTCATTTTGGCATTTATGACTTCCGGAGTGTCAACCAATTTTTTATCCAAGAGTTCTGATTTTTCAATGATCTCTGCCGCATATTTAGTATGTGACAAAAAGTAACCACGATTTGAGTAAGTAACTTCTATTCCAAGAAAATATTGTAAAAAACCAAGATCTATCATTATCAAAGTTGGCTTTAAGCACATCTTTGATATAGTTAACTCCCTGCTTATCATCTTCAGTGATTATCATATCATCTACATACAATAGTAGAATCATCATTCCTGCATCAGAAGACTTAACAAACAATGCAGTATTAGTAAAACAAGATTTAAAATGAAGTTGAGTCATCACATCACTGAACCTATCATACCAAGCTTTTGGAGCTTGCTTTAGGCCATACAAGGCCTTACGTAATCGAAGAGTTTTTTCATGTGCTAAAGACAAACCAGGAGGAGGATCTATGTATACTTCTTCATCTAGGTTGCCATTTAAAAAGACATTCTTAACATCC
The DNA here is from genome assembly GCF_984573655.1 of Nuphar pumila. Lineage (NCBI taxonomy): Eukaryota > Viridiplantae > Streptophyta > Magnoliopsida > Nymphaeales > Nymphaeaceae > Nuphar > Nuphar pumila. The sequence goes on from NC_143265.1 coordinate 58,132,256, forward strand.
ATTTGAAATATGAGCCATTTTCTAATTGATGCTATAGCAATGAGAGTTCTATCAGTAGTCATGCGAGCAACTGAGGCAAATATCTTATCATAGTCAATCCCATATTCTTGACTGTATCCCTTGGCTACTAACCTAGCTTTATATCTTTCTAATGTTCCGTCGTACTTGGTTTTTACCTTGTAAACCCAGCGGCATCCTATAGTTTTTCTTCCTTTAGGTAATGTTTGGATCTCTCAAGTTTTTGCCTTTTCTAATGCTTCCAACTCATCATTCATAGCCTTAATCCATTCATGCCGGTGTTTAGCCTCATGATATGATTGAGGTTCAGAATACGAGTGAATGACCATTAGGAAAGATCTAAACTTAGGTTCAAATATGATACGAATCTATTAGGAGCTTTCAAAATTCTTATGGATTTTCTGAGGTTAGAAGAATCTTTTTCTTGGCATTGAGAGTATCTTTCTAAAGCACTTTGTGGGTGATCTTCAGTACGACGAGTATAGGTTTGTAAATTATCGTGAGGTAGGTCCACATTGTCAAGACTCTTACTCATATTCTCATTTGCCTCATGAATGTTTTGACTCTCATGAATATATTCACTCTTGTCATTGACAAGGTCAAAGAGGAACGAATAATCATAACTTTCTTGGATATTCTCTTTGGTAAACCCTCTTTCATTTTTAAGAAACGTAACATTTCTAGAAATATATAACTTGTTTCTTTCAATGCCATAACACCTATATCCTTTTTGGTTTTCAGTATAGCCCAAAAACACACATGGAATGGCTTTAGGAGAGAGTTTATCATTTTTATTGGTAAGAACAAAGCATTTGCTCCCGAAAACCCTCAATCTTTTGTAATCGGGAGACATTTTACAAAGTTTTTCAATAGGAGAAATGTTTTCAATATTTTTTGAAGGCATTCTATTAATCAAGTAGACTGCAGTAAGGGCAGCTTCAGCCCAAAAAATTTTTGGAACATTTTCAGACACTAGAAGAGTTCTAGTGGTTTCAATAATGTGTCTATGCTTTCTTTTAGCAAGACCATTTTGTTGAGGAGTATAGGGACATGATTTTTGATCTACAATTCCATTTGAGCCAAGATAATTTTTAAATTCTTTTGACACAAATTCTCCCCCAGAATCAGTTCTAAAAATTTAGATATTGGTTTTAAATTGATTTTGTATATAACTATGAATTTTTTTAAAACAATCAAATACTTCGGATTTGTGTTTTAAAAAGAATATCCAACAGTGTTTGCTATAATCGTCCACAAATACAACATAATAAGAAACACCTTATTTAGATATGACTGGTGCAGGTCCCATACATCCGAATGCACAAGTTCAAATGGATTCTTAGTTATAAGATTTCTTTTTCTAAAAGGTAAAGACTTCATTTTGCCAAGAATGCAATCTTCACATACAAAATTTTCTTTTTTACAATTTGAAAGAAATGAAAATAATTGTAATTTGGTCACACTAGGATTTCCTAGTCTTTTGTGTCAAATTCCTACATTTTTCTTTTCTACAAAATTACAAAAATGTTGCTTTGGCAATTTAAGATTGTCCATAACATAGAGGTCTCCTCTTCTATGGCCTTGCCTAATCCTGCGGGATGTCCTCTCATTCTCTTGGCCGCCATTCTATTGCAAATCTCTCTGCAGGTTGCACGTCTTCTCATGTTATGAGAGCAAGTTCGAGTATATGCCCTCATCAAATCAGAAACTGCTGATGAACATTTACTTTTTTCAGATAAGTTAAATAATTTTCCTCCCCTAAATCTTTTTCTTCTTTTCTTCTTTATTCATCCAATCATATCTAAACCAGTCCATTCCAGATCTGATTATGTCCTTTCCTCTAAAGTCCTAAACCTGTTTTTCTTGATCAGATCAAAATCATAAGTCAAATATGATTGTTTCTAATCAGATCTCATTCATATCAGGTCTGATTTCTGTTTCTGTGTGTTTTTCTACTTTACCCTGTTCACCCTGATCAGATCTGAATCATAACCAGATCCAATCAGACTCTAATCAGATCTGATCTCGCTCTAATCATACTTGAGTCTATATTCTTGAAAGGCAGCACACTCGTTCCAAAAAAAAAAAAAAGGAAAAGGAATGACTAAAAAAAAAGGTAGCCGCCATTGCTGGCATCATTCCTACTTTCTCTCTTTCGTCGTTTTCTGATTTGATTCATTTGCTGATTTACTTTTGATCATATTCTTTCTTTCGTCATTTTTTCGTTCAATCTCCTTGTGTTATAATGTCTTCCCAAAATTCCAACATCAATTCCTCATTCCTTAATAGGCTTGTTTCTGACAAGCTGGACTCCTCAAACTTTATAATCTGGAAAAAGCAGATTATTGTTAAAATAAAAATGTAATATATATAATATATATAATAATATAATATTTATTTTTATTTATTTTTTCTTTCTTTCTTTATTTTTATTTTTTATCTAGTTTATTTTGAACTAGAGATGTAATCTAGTCAAGATCCCATTTGATCTTGACTAGCTACATAGTCGTTGGACCTAGTCCAACAACTATAATTAGAGCCGTTGGACTAGGTCAACGACGAGCTCTTCTTCCTCCTTTTTCTTGTATAAATAGGGGCGATCCCCTCCATTGTATTTCAATGCTTAAGCATTTCTCATGAGAAATAAAAGTTATTATTTTTATACCGTGTTCTTCCGTTTATACCCTTTTGTGGGTTGTGCTTGTAGTGCCTCCAATAGACTCCCTTTGTAAGCTTTTGTGCTTGCTTTTGTGGAAGATCACCATTTCATTACATGGTATCAGATCTTGGAAGCTTTTAGATCTTGTAGTATCTCTACCTCGTTTTTCATGCCTCCTTAGCAAAAGGCGATTCATCCTCTTGTTCGTGATTCAAGTGCCTTTTGCGCCACTCTCATTGAAGAAGGAAGGCGTTTGGAGGATAGATTGAATACACAAATTTGTGATTGTGCTCTCTCCCTCCCTCTCTTATCTCTCTTTTTTTCTCATTTCTTTTTCTCTCCTATCTATCTTTCTTTCTTTTTCTCACCCTTGTAAACGATGGATGACAATGATAAAGTCACCATCATGCCCATAAAATTAAATAACACCAACTATATAATGTGGGCTTCAATCATGAAGCACCACATTTGGGGAAAAGGGTTGTGGGGTATAGTGAATGGTTCTTATTTAGAACCAAAGCTAGTTCTCACAAAAATTGAGAATGACAAAGAAGTACTTCCCATGGAAGGAGAGAAGAATAAGACCTTGGCGATCTATGAGAAAAAATAGAAAGAGTGGAAGTTAGGGCACACCAAAATTATGTCATAACTAATTAATAACGTTACATCAAAAAATGCTCTAGTCTAGCCAAATTTGAGCATGCCTTTAGAAATATGTATTCCCTTAAAGATATTGCACATGTGTACAATTTGCAAGACAAAGTTCTGACTATGACTCAAAAAGACAAAAGTATTAGGGAATATTACAATGAGTTATCCGAGCTTTGGGAATAGTTGTCTCTTCTTTAGCCAAAATGGTATTGTTCCAAAGACATTGAGCTTCGCTAAAAGCAACTCGATATGAAACTCTTTTATCAATTTGTAAATGATTTAAGGTCGGAATTTGAAACAACTAAATCGGCTCTCTTACATCAAGGAAAGGTTTCTTCTATCATTGATACTATAGAGAAACTAACTATGGAGGAAAATAGACTAAAAAAGAATACTCCAAAGCATGAAGATTATTTCATTCTGGCTGTGTCTAGACCAGAAAATTATGTACGTACTTATAAGCCGCCTCACTTTGGTAGACAAAATGGTGATTTTGACAAAAGAAAAGTCATTTGCCATCATTGTCATGAACCGGAACACTATAGGCATCGATGTCCTAAGTTAAAGAAAAGAGAAGAAAAGAGAATAAAAGAGAAGAAAGGAAAGTTGCATTTGTTGGTTCGGAACCAAAAGATCAAATCAATCAAGATGCACCTATATCTATGTCACCTGTATTTATGATGGGACAAGTAAAGTCATCTCTTTGAGTATGCAATCTCTAAGCCAAGAAAATATTTCAAATTTCCCAAATCCTTCATCGCAAAAGTGCTATAGCTAACTTCTTCTTGGTATCATTTATCTTTTTTAAATCATCTCCTGTAATCATATCAACATTCAGGAGTAATACACACTTTTCTTGTGAGGAAGATGCTATAAACAAGGTTGGATCATGGTAACTTTGCTTGAAACCAAGAGATCTAACAACAATACTAAATTTTTTTAACTATACTCGTGGAGCCTGTTTAAGCATATACAAAGGCCTCTTTAACATGCAAACTCTGCCCTCCATATCCAAATCAGGGTTACCGGAAGCGCCTAGCTAAAAGGGGAAGCGCGCTTCGGAAGCGCGAAACGTCGCGCTTCGGAAGCGCGAAACGTCGCGCTTCCGAAGCGTGGGGGGGAAGTGTCCCCCTTTTTTGGGAAGCGCGCTTCCCTTTAATGGGGGGACGCACTTCCCTTTAATGGGAAGCGCGCTTCCCATCACGCTTCCCCCTCGCTTCCCTCTCGCTTCCTCCATGCTTCCCCTGTTTTTTTTTCAATTTTTTTGTATTTTTTATTTTTATTTTTTTCGCTTCCCCCTCGCTTCCGAGACGCTTCCTAGGTCGCTTCCCGAATCGGTCCTAAGTGGTCCCACGCTTCCCCGCTTCCTAAAATTTTGAAAGTGCCTCGCTTCTCGCTCCCGCTTCCCGTATCGCTTCCCGCTCCCGCTTCCTCAACTGGCAACCATGATCCAAATATCCTTGTGGCAACTGCATTTATACCTCTTCATCCAAATCACCATTCATTAAGGCATTCTTTATATTTAATTCTACATATTCCATTGAGCAAGGTGCGAATGATAGTCATATGAGTTACAACTGCAAACGTTTATACAAAATCAATTCCAAATTGCTGGTTGTAGCTGTAATGAAATGGAACAAATATAAAAAGACGTCACTTATGGACTTGCAAGAATGCAATCAATCAAGAAAAAACACTTGATTGATCAAGCCACACCACCCACACAAGGGTCAAAAACTATTCTTGTATTGCATAGAAAATACTCTCTTTAAGAGTTAAAATTACATGGGCCTTAGAGCCCTATTTATAATACTAGGGGTCTCAAGAGCGCAACCCAACTAGCTGTTGGGATTGTGACCGTTGGGAGCAGCTCCAACAGCTAGTTGGAGCTGCCCAATTACTTGATAAAAAAAGGTAAAAAGTACAAAAATAAAATAAATCAAAAAAAGGATAGTCAGCCCCTAATGGGCTGATGCCTATTACAACTGAAATATCTGAAATACCCGTGATGGGTATTTTGGTTTATATATATATATATCTTAACACCCTCCCTGAAACTCATGGTGTAACAACCGAGAGTTTGCCAAGTAGGAAGTGAAATCTGTAATGAAGTATGCGAAAATATAAAGAATGCTTGAAGCAATCACAATGTCCTATAATGGACAAATACAAGAGAGAGAACAAGAGAGAAGTCTGCTATGGGACAATACAACAAGCCTTTAAAAAGGCAGCACATAAAATGAATATGAGCTTTATTAGAGAGGAGCTCTAAAAGCATAAAAATACAAGAGGGGGAAGCCCCTATTTATACACAATGAAAAGGAAAAAGGAGAGCACCATTGGGGGCTCCCCATAGAGTCGTTGGGAGCCCCCAACAACTCTATGTGGGGCCCCTTTTGTGTGAAAATAAAAAAAAACAAAAAAAAAGGAAATACAAAAAAATAAAAATAAACTAACCTAAAAAATAAATAGTTGTTTCTAAAACAACTATGTGAAAATACGAAAATACTCCTATCGGGTATTATATATATATATATATATATATATATATATATATATATAACTACATGTATTTTAACACCCCCCTCAAACTTTACGAGAAGATAACCGAAAGTTTGCTAAGGAGAAAAATGAAACGGGCAGCAGGAAGTGCTTTAGTGAAAAAGTCCACCAACTGATATTTTGATGTGACATATGGTAGGGCAATTGTTCCTCTTAGATATTCATCCCGAACATAGTGGTAGTCCATCTCTATATGTTTGATGCGCTTATGGAAGGTGTGATTGTTGGCGATATAAATTGCACTTTTGTTGTTGCAACATAGCTTCGAAGCACCAGAGATGTCAACACCCATATCTTTGAGAAGACTTCAAATCCACACAAGTTCCATTGTAGTAGGTGTCATAGCCCTGTATTCAGCTTCAGTAGAGGACAACGAGATTTGTTGTTGTTCAATGCAATTAAGGAGTCTCCTAAAAAGACATAAAAACCAGTACTTGAGACTCTATCATTAGGGTTACTTCCCCAATCTGCATCAGTATAAGCAAGTAAATTTAATAAGGAGGATGATGATAGAAATAACTCTTTAGTGATGGTATTTTTGATGTATCTGACGATCCGTAGTACGGCACTCATATGCTAGGTTGTAGGATTATGCTGACACTGGTTAGCAGAGTGAGCGACATACACAATATCTGGTCTGGTAATAGACAGATAAGTGAGAGAACCAATAAGTTGTCTGTAGGGTGGAGGATCTTCTAGAAGAACGCCATCCTCCAGTCTTAATTTTGCATTGATTACTTCAGGAGTCTTCACTTTCTTGTCATTTGAAATTTCAAATTTAGTACATATATATGCAACAAGCTTCATTTGCAAAAGTATATATCCTCGAGGAGAATATGCGACTTCAATTCCTAGGAAATATCTTAGGAATCCTAAATCAGACATAGCAAAACTATCTTTTAACATGTTTTTAACATTATCAATACCAACTTGATCATTTCCTGTGATAATCATTTCATTAACATAAAGTAAAAGAACAACAATACTAGCTTTTACATTTTTTACAAAGAGAGCAGTGTCAGTATAACATGAACGGAAATCTAGTTTAATCATGACATCACTAAATCTATCATACCAAGCCTTAGAAGTTTGTTTAAGACCATACTGTAAAAGTGTCTTAAAAAAGACACTACAATCAAGACACAAAGTTCTTGATGAAAAACGTGTGCCAAATGCACACTAAGAACACTTAGAACACTTGTCCACAAAGGCACAACCCATAATATCTCATAAATGCACCAAGGCATAAAAAGGAATGAAAAAACTTTATTAGATAATGCTTGGGCTTTGTCTCAAAGCCTTGAAAATACACAAGGGGAGGAGAGCCCCTTTAAATAGAGAAGTGAAGACCTTTGAGGGGCTCCACTTCTAGTCATTGGAGCCCCTCCAATGTGTGAAAATCTCTATAAAAAGAGATTTTGTGTAAAAACACAATGCTAGAAACACGAGGTGTGCACAAAGGCACAAAAGGAGAACTTCTCACAAGTGCACAAAGGCACGGATACAAATGCACAAAAGTAAAAAATATCAACTTGAATATATTGGGTCCCAAAAGGGGCTTTACAAAAGCATTGAGAAACCTAAAGGGGGGCACCCCTATCTATAAGGCCATGGAGACATGGGAGGGGGGGGGGGTGTGGCTCCAATACACATGTTGGAGCCCCTCCAACGGTTAGAATTCTAACCATTGGAGGGGGGCTCCAACACGTGTATTGAGAGCCCCCACATGTTACATCAACCAAAAAGAAAAAATAAAAAAAGACAAAAAGAAAAATACAACAAAAGAAAGTGTAAAAAATGTACAATCATATTCTCAAGTGAGAATATGCGTAAAATATGTGAATTTACATAAATACCCTTATCGGGTTTGTGATATATATATATATATATATATATATATATATATATATATATATATATATATAAAGAAACTATATTTTAACACTCCCCCTTAAACTTAGGGTGACAACCGAAAGTTTGCCAAGAAGGAAGTTAAATCTTGGAGAGCACAATGCCTTGGTGAAGAAGTCTGCCAGTTGATATTTCGACCTAACATAAAGAAGGTCAATGGTTCTTCTTAAATATTCTTTACGAACATAGTGACAGTCCATCTCGATATGCTTCGTGCGCTCATGAAATGTGTGATTTTTGGCAATGTAGATTGCACTTTTATTATCACAATATAATTTTGTGGGCCCTAGAACTTGAATATTCATATCTTTCAACAAGCTGTGAATCCAAACAATCTCCATGGTGGTAGATGCCATGGCTCTATACTCAGCTTCGGTGGATGAAAGTGATACTTTCTGTTGCTTCTTGCATCTCCAAGAAATTAATGATTCTCCTAAAAAAATACAAAAACCAGTGGTGGAGTGACATTTATTTGGGTCACCTCCCCAATCAGAGTCAGTATAAGCAATTAAATTCAATTCAGAAGAAGAAGATAAAAATACTCCCTTGTTTACTGTACCTTTTATGTATCTGACGATGCGGAGAATGACGCTCATATGAACTGTAGTAGGTGCATGTTGAAACTGACTAGCAATATGTACTGCATGAGAAATATCAGGCCTCGTAATGCTGAGATACGTTAAAGATCCAACCAGTTGCCGGTAAGGTGTGGGATCTTTTAGGAGAATCCCATCATCAATCTTCATCTTTGAACCTACTATTTCAAGAGTTTCACAAACCTTTTCATCTGTGATTCCTCATTTGTCAAGAATCTCACAAGCAAGTTTAGTTTGAGACAAAAAATAGCCTTTGTGAGAATAGGCAACCTCAATTCTCAAAAAATATGTCAGAAATCCTAAGTCTGACATTTCAAATCTTGAAGTCAAGATAGATTTAATGCTCTTGATTTCTTTGACATCATCACTTGTTGTTAACATATCATCAACATATAACAATAATATAACAATCCCTGCATCAGATTTCTTAACAAACAATGCAGTGTCAGTATAGCATGAAGTGAAACCATTTTCAGTCATTACATTGTTAAACCTATCGTGCCAAGCCTTGAGAGCTTGTTTCAAGCCATAAAGAGCTTTACGAAGATGAAGAACTTTATTTTTAGGAATTTCCATATCAGATGGAGCATCCATGTAAATTTCTTCATTAAGATCACCATTTAGAAAAACATTTTTGACATCCATTTGGTAAATATTTCATTTTCTAATGGAAGCAATGGTAATGAGACATCTGACAGTAACCATACGAGCTACTGGAGCAAATGTCTCTTCATAGTCAATCCCGTATTCTTGACTATACCCTTTAGCTACTAGACGAGCTTTATACCTCTCAAGAGATCCATTACTCTTGGTTTTGACTTTGAACACCCATCGACATCCTATAGTTTTCTTTCCACTGGGAAGCGTTTGAAATTCCCAAGTGTTGGCTTTCCTAAGCGCTTTGAGTTCACTCTCCATGGCTTCTCTCCATTCAATACATCGTTTGACATCTTAAAAAATTTTCGGTTCAAAATATAAGTGAATGACACTTAAGCAAGCCCGATATTTAGGAGAAAAAGAATCAAAAGATACGAATCTAGAGGGAGTTCTTCTAGTTCTCTCGGTTCTTCTAGGGTTTGAATCATGTGGGGAGATAGATTCGCTAGATTCACTATATTGCTTAATAACACTTCTAAGGGTGCGTCTATCTCTATGAGTATAGGTGATAGGCTATGTCACATGGGTGCGGGTGCGAGGATTCAACACTTCCAAAAAACCCGGGTGTGGCAGGGGCAAAAATGTAAAATATATATATATATATATATATATATATATATATATATATATATATATATATATATATATATATATATATATATATATATATATATATATATATATTTTACATTTTTGCCCCCGCCGCACCCGGATTCCCGCCGGGCATGGGTCCCGCTGTGCGGTCAGTGGGTGGGGGTCAGGGGGGCAGCGCCCCCCCCCCCCAAGATTTTTTTTAAAATTCCGCAGCCCATTTCATAGGGAATTTAAAAAAAAAATCCAAAAAAAATGGACCGAAATGACCCTGGATGCGGTCAACGCACCCAGGGTCGGGTTAACCGCACTCGGTGCCGCACCCGCATCGAGTCACGTCAACGTGGGTGCGGCACCCTGCTAGCCGAATCCCTGTTACATAGGTGATAGGGTCTCTAGTTATATTTTCTTCTTGAGAGGTAGTAGGGTTAGAGTTATTGTTGATTTCAACCACTTCATTGTCACTGTTATATGTTGATTCATCATCACTAGAGATATCATCATCTTTAGATAAAAGATCAAAAAGAAAGGAATAGTCGGCATTTTCCAAATGAGATTCATTCTTTTCAAAACCACTATCATTTTCCAAAAATGTTACATTCCTTGATACATATAACTTATCATTTTTAGTATCATAACATCAAAACCCTTTTTGGGTTTCAGAGTAGCCAAGAAAAGCACAATGAATGACTTTAGGTGAGAGTTTATCATTTTTATCTGTAAGGACAAAACACTTACAACCAAAAACTCTCAATCTATTATAATCGTTTTCTTTTGCATATAGAGTTTCAAAAGGAGAGATTTTATCTAAATTTTTGGATGGAAGATGATTAATAAGATAAACTGAAGCAAGAGCCGCTTCGGCCCAAAATTTTTTTGGAATACTTTGGGAAATAAGGGTTCTAGTGGTTTCAATGATATGCCTATAGTTCCTTTTGGCTAACCCATTTTGTTGTGGGGTCTTAGAACACGATCTTTGATGGACAATACCATAGTCTTCAAGATATTTCTTAAATTCATTGGAAAGATATTCGCCTCCAGAATCAGTTCTAAATATTTTTAAATTACTATTAAATTGATTCTTAATTATCATATGATATAATTTAAAACATGAAAACACTTCATGCTTATGTTTAAGGAAATATATCCAACAATATCGAGAAAAATCATCCACAAAAATCACATAATAGGCAAAACCTCCCTTGGATATGACGGGTGCCGGTCCCCAAACATCCGAATAAACAATTTTAAAAGGTTTTGTGATAAACATAGATCTTTGTTCAAAAGGCATACTTCTCATTTTTCCAAGAATACAATTATTACAAGAGAAAGTACTTTTACAAAGATTTTTAATAAAATGCAAATAGGATAACTTGGTGATGTTGGGATGACAAAGTCTTTTGTGCCAAACATTTATGTTGGGCCACATTACAAAAAGGGGTTTTAGGGATTTGAAGAGAATCCACATAGTACAAGTCTCCCTTCCTAGAGCCTTCCCCAAACAACTTCCCGGACTGGTGATCCTGTATTAAACATTTATTAGATGAAAATTGAATGTCACATCCAAGGTCCGAGAGTTGAGACGAAAAGTAAGTTCAAATTCAATTTAGGTATAAATCTAATTTTGGGAATAAAGAAATTTTGAGTTTCAAAGTTTCCAATATCCTTAATTTCAAGAAAAGTGCCATCCGCGGTTGAAACAAAAGATGGTGACAAACTTTTAGAATATTCGGAAAGAGAGGAAATGTTTAGAGACATATGAAATGAAGCACCCGAGTCTAAAAACCAAGAAGTTTTACCTGGAGGGGAAGGAGTAGATACGGCGGCACCGGAAATGGCTCCTTTAAGAAGAGGTTGAAAAGCTTCCATAATTTGATTTAGGGAGAGAGAGCTCCATTTGTGGAAGTAGATGTACTTTCTTCTTTTTAAGGTTGGGATGTGGTTTCCATAGCCAATAATTTCTTCCATTTGGGACAAAACGATTTGATGTGACCCGATTCCTTGTAAAAGTGACACAATTTTGCTATAGTCTCTTCTTCCGCCTTGTCCTCCATTGGATCCTTGATTTTGATTTTTAAAATGTGGGGGCTTATATGTCCTCAAGTTGTTCTCGGGCCTAGAAACGACATTCACCCCATCACATTTTTCTTGATTTGTGGGCATTGCAAGAACACTTGGACTTTGCTTGCTAATGTCCGTACGAGTTTCCTCTTCACTTAATTTTGTAATGACGTCTTCTAGAGAGGGAGAGGTAAAGGAGGATAGAAGAGAAGATCTAATTTGCTCAAACTCGGGCCCTAGCCCATTCAAAAAATTAAAAAATCGATCTTCTTCTAATTGCTTACGACAAAGCTCTATGGCCTCTCCACTCCACTTTGGTTTGAGCATAGCAAGCGCATCCCAAACGGAAGAGAGTTCGACAAAATACTCCCTTATAGTCATTTACCCTTGGAGAAGAGTTAACGCCGTCTTTTGAAGATAATACTTATGGGACAAGTCCCTAGAGGTGTACATCTTTTCAAGATACTCCCAAGCTTGAGATGCCTTTTTGAAGTTTATAATATTGACATTGATTCTTGTCTCAACGGAGGAGAAGATCCATGACAAGATTTTGAAGTTCTTCATTTCTCATGTTTTTTGCTATATTCTTCAAGAGCCTTGGTTCGTTCATCTCTCTCAAGAATTTTTTATTTTCCCTCTTTCAACTAAAGTGATTTTAGGCTCCGGTTTTGGAATCAAGCCTTGAACGTAACCCCAAAACCCTTTTCCTTTAATGTGAGCTTCCATATTTCCGGCCCACACGTGGTAGTTGGAGCCATTTAGCTTGAAACCAAGAGAAAAATGAGTCTTTTTCACCCATTAGAGAGATAAGATGAGAAAAAAGAGTACGTACCACAATAAGATTTTAAATCTTATTTGTTGTAGTAATCTTCTAAAATATTGGATGAGGAAGAGTTTTCACGTCAATTTTCAAAATGTTGAAGGCATGCTTTTCGAGGCACTCAATATTTGTGAAGAACCACACCAATTTCTTTCTCCAAGTAACCTTGCTTTGATACCATGTGAAAATCTCTATAAAAAGAGATTTTGTGTAAAAACACAATGCTAGAAACATGAGGTGTGCACAAAGGCACAAAAAGAGAACTTCTCACAAGTGTACAAAGGCACGGATACAAATGCACCAAAGTAAAAAATATCAACTTGAATATATTGGGTCCCAAAAGGGGCTTTACAAAAGCATTGAGAAACCTAAAGGGGGGCACCCCTATTTATAAGGGCTCTAATACACACGGTTAGAATTTTAACTGTTGGAGGGGGGCTCCAACACGTGCATTGAGAGCCCTCACATGTTACATCAACCAAAAAGAAAAAATAAAAAAACACAAAAAGAAAAATACAACAAAAGAAAATGTAAAAAAATGTACAATCATATTCTCAAGCAGTGTTGTGAAAAGCGTTGAGGCGTAGCGAGGTGCTCCACCAAAAACCCAGGCGAAGCGTAAGCCTCGAGGCATAAAGCGTAAACCTCAATTTTTTTTTTGAAAACTTAAAAAATATTATAAAAAATATCTAAAAATACAAATAAATAAAGAAATGCTTTATTGATTAAATAACAATCAATAAAAAATAGAAAATCTCAAATAAGTACTAAAAATATGAGATTAACATATAAAAGTAACTAAAAAACTGATTACATAACTCAAAAATATATGAGATTAACCAAAAAATGTTAAAATATACTAATAAACTGATTACATAACTGAAATAACTGGAAAATATATGAGATTAACCTACAAAAGTTAAAATCTATGAGATTATTCTAAAAAATATGCGATTAACATATAAAAGTAACTAAAAAACTGATTACATAACTGAAAAATATATAAGATTAACCAATAAAAGTTAAAATATATTAAGAAACTGATGAGTTGTGGAGCCCGATTCATAGTTTTTTCCCTTACAGAAGGGGGGTCCGGGGGTTCTCCCCGGTGCAGGTCCCACTGCGTGGTCAACGGGCGGAGGTCCAGGGGGGGGCGCCCCTGGCGGGGGGTTATAGGGGGGCAGCGCCCCCCCTAAGATTTTTTTTTAAATTCAGCAGCCCATTTCAAATGGTCAAATTTAAAAAAAAATAAATAAATCCAAAAATGGACCAAAATGCATGTGCTCAACCAGGTTTTTATGTAGGTCGACCCAATTTATCCATCTTATGATCCGATCGTTGTATGGTCTATGCTTGGCAATAGCAGTGTAACTATATACTTGTTGATATTTGTTAGTTAACTATATAAGTTTGACATGCTTCAGAATTTTAGCTTGTAATTGATAATCTAACTTCATATCTAGAGCATTTTATAAAATATAAGATAATTGTGCATATATATATAGGAAACTACTGTCAAATAGAGTTCTTAAGCACATGCATTTAAACTTAAATGATAAGGCAGACATTGTCTGAATGACAATATATCATGGCATAAGTTCAACAAATGTTCTCTGCTGGTTGTAATAAAGAACTGGTGAAAAAATATGCAGCTTGCAGTGAGGCGCGTGCACCTCACCTTGAGGCGCGCCTCGCCTTGAGGCGTGCGCCTCAAGGCTTTTGCGCCTTATGCCTGCGCCTCAAGGCACAAAGCTCCTCGCCTTGAGGTGAGGCGCGCTTTTAATAACATTGTTCTCAAGTGAGAATATGCGTAAAATATGTGAATTTACATAAATACCCTTATCAGGTTTGAGATATATATTTATATATATACTTAGATAGATACATATATATATATATATATATATATATATATATATATATGAATATATATAAGATAGACTACATTTTAACACAACGGTCACAATGTGACTGGTGGAGGGGCCCATCGACTAGAAGGTGGGCCCCCCAAGGTACATGATATCCTAAAATTAAAAAGAAAAAAAGATAAAATAAAATAAGAAAAAGAAAAATAATTACAACATATTTAATAATATGAATATGCACAAAATGACTAAAATACCCCTACGACTATTACAATATATATATATATTATATATATACATAGGTAGATGTATATATGAAATATATATGTGCATGTATCTTCCTATATATATAAAATATATATATATATAGTTACAATGATTTGGTATTACAATTTAACTTGGGCCATGATGACCCCAAGGAGGAAGTTGAACCATGGAGAACACAGTGCTTTGGTGAAGAAATCTGCCTACTGATATTCTGAAGTTACATACGGAAGATCTATGACTCCTTTCAGATATGCTTCTCGAACATAGTGACAGTCCATCTTAATGTGTTTAGTCCGCTCATGAAATATATGATTTTTGGCAATATAAATTGCACTCTTGTTATCACAGCATAGCTTGGTGGACCCTTCTACATTGATCCCCATGTCTTCTAATAACTGATGAATCTATATAATTTTCATGGTAGTAGTTGCTATGACTCGATATTCAGCTTCGGTAGAGGATAAAAACACTTTTTGCTGCTTCTTACATCTCCATGAGATCAATGAGTCTCCTAAAAACACACAAAAACTAGTGGTGGAGTGACGGTTTTGGGTCACCTCCCCAGTCAGAGTCAGTATAAGCAATTAATTTTAATTCAGAGGAAGATGATAAGAATACTCCCTTATTTAATGTACCCTTTATGTATCTGATGATCCGCAAAATGGCACTCGTGTGAACAGATGTTGGTGCATGTTGAAACTGGCTTGCAGTATGAACTGCATTTAGTAATACTTAGATACATCAATAATCCCACAAGCTGTCTGTTGGGAGTGAGATCTGTAAGGAAAATGCCATCATCAATTTTCATTCTGGCTCCTACTATATCAGGGGTTTCACAAACTTTATCACATGTAATACCTGACCTGTCAAGAATCTTAGAGGCAAGCTTAGTTTGAGATAAAAAATATCCTCTATGAGAGTATCCCACTTTAATACCCAAAAATAGGTTAGAAATCTCAAGTCAGACATCTCAAATTTATCCTTTAAAATTGATTTTATACTTTTAACTCCTTTAGTATTACTTCCAGTTATTAGCATATCATCCACATATAAAAGCAGTATTACTATTCCTGCATTGGTTTTTCTAACAAACAAAACAGTGTCAGTGAAACAGGATGAGAATCCATTTTCTAACATTACAGAATTAAATCTATCATACCAAGCCTTGGGGGATTGTTTTAGACCATAAAGTGCTTTTTGAAGACGAAACACTTTTCCTTTGGGAGTCTCCATTCCTGGCAGAGCATCTATATATACTTTTTCGTTTAGATCACCATTTAAAAAGGCATTTTTAACATCCATTTGATAGATGTTCCATTTATTAATTGAAGCAACAGTGATGAGGCATCTGACAATGACCATTCGGGCCACAAGGGCAAATGTTTCTTCATAGCCAATCCCGTATTCTTGACTATATCCTTTAGCAACTAGCCGAGCTTTATATCTCGAGAGAGATCCATCGCTCTTAGTTTTTACCTTAAATACCCATCTACACCCTATTATTTTCTTACCTTTGGGAAGATCTTGGAATTCTCAAGTTTTCGCCTTGTTGAGGGCTCTAAGTTCACAATCTATGTCACATGGGTGCGGGTGCGACACGGGTGCGGCTGAATTTCAAAATTTTTGGACACGGGGACACGTGTATATATATATATATATATATATATATATATATATATTTAAAAGAAAAATATCTACACAGTCTGGTAAAGACTGTGCTCTGCACAGTCTTTCTCTCTAAAGACAGAAGTATATAAAAAATATATAAAAGATATATTTTTTTTAGTTTTTATACGTTTTTTGGCCTAAAAAATGGACAAAAATAGACTCGGTCAACATTGATCGAGTCCAAAACAAGGACGGACTCGGCCTCGACTCGTTGTCCGAGTCTGACTCGGCGTTGACCGAGTCCGGTCCGTGTCCGAAGCCGCAGCCGTGTCGGGGCGTGTCGACTCGGGTGCGACGCCTCCTTAGTCGAGTCTGTGTGACATAGTTCACAATCCATTGCTTTTAACCATTCATCATTCTTTTTGTCTTCTTCAAAGTTTCTGGGTTTTACATAGGAGTGAATGGCACTGAGACAAGCTCTATGTTTAGGTGTAAAAGAATCGTATGAGATAAACCTAGAAGGTACCTTTCTATTTCTTTCAGTTCTTCGTAGGTTTTCTTCATTTGTTGAAGTGGAGCCACTAGGTTCACTGTATTTTTCAATTGCACTTCTAAAACTGCTTTTGTCTCTATGAGTATATGTTATAGGATCTCTCGATGCTCCTTCATCACTGTGTTGGTAGGTAGCTGGATGGAAGGAAATATTTTCTTCATCTTCATCATCACTACCCTCATTTTTAGCTAACAACTCAAATAAAAAGGAATAATCCATATTTTCTTTATAAGTTTCACTTTCAAAACTATTAACATTTTTTAGAAAGCTCACATTTCTAGAAACATATAACTTGTCATTCTTAACATCATAACATCGAAACCCTTTTTGGGTTTCGGAGTATCTAAGGAAAGCACATGTAATGGCTTTTGGTGAGAGCTTGTCGTTCTTGTCAGTAAGAACAAAGCATTTGCAATCAAAAATTCTCAACCGACTATAGTCAGGTTCTTTGGTATACAACATTTTGAAAGGCGAGTTTTTGTTTAAATTTTTAGATGGTAGCCGATTTATAAGGTAGACAGATGTTAAAGCAGCTTCGATCCAAAAACCTTTCGAGATGTTTTGAGAAATGAGAAGGGTTCGAGTTGTCTCTATAATATGTCTATGCTTTCTTTCGGGCTAATCCATTTTGTTGAGCAGTTTTCGGACCAGATCTTTGGTGAAGAATACCATGACTTTCAAGATAATTTTTTAATTCACTTGAAAGATATTCTCCCCTATAGTCAGTTCTAAAGATTTTTAAGTTTTCATTAAATTGATTTTTAATCATCGTATAATAGGTTTTGAAAGTCGAAAAAACTTCATATTTGTGCTTAAGAAAAAATATCCAACAATATCTTATGTAGTCGTCAACAAAGATTACATAATACGCAAAACTTCCTTTTGATAAAACTGGTGCCGGTCCCCATACGTCCGAATGGACAATTTCAAAAGGTCTTGTTGTAAACATGGATCTTTGACTAAAAGGTAATTTTTTCATTTTCTCAAGAATACAATCGTTACAAGTGAAATCACTTTTACATAGGTGTTTAACAAAAGGTAAATAGGAAATTTTTACAACATTTGTATGTCCAAGTCTCTTGTGCCATACATTAATATCTTTTTGTTGGACAACATTACAAAAATGGTTCTTTGGAATTTGAAGGGAATCGACATAGTATAGATCTCCCTTCCTAGAGCCTTCCCCAATCAACCTCCCGAACTGGTGATCCTGTAACATTTATTAGATGAAAACTTTATATCACACCCATGATCCGAGAGTTGAGAAACCGAAAGCATGTTTAAGTTTAGTTTTGGTATAAATCTAATTTTTGGGATAAAGAACCCTTGTTTTTCAAAATTTTCAATTCCTTTTACTTCAAGAAAAGTTTCATCCGCGGTTGAAACAAATGATGGAAAGAGATTGTTTGAGTATTCGGAAAAGGTACTAATACTTGGAGACATATAAAATGAAGCGCTCGAATCTAAGAGCCAAGAGGTCTTATCGGGAGGCAAAGAGGTTGACATGGCAGCTTTGAAAATTGCCCCCTTGAGACGAGGTTGAAGTGCATCCACAATTTGTTGTAACGAGAGAGCTCCATTTGAAGATGACGAGCACTCTTCCTTTTGAGGTTGAGATGTGGTAGCCATAGCTAGCAACTTCTTCCATTTTGGACAAATCGGTTTGACGTACCCCGGTTCCTTACAAAAGTGGTACACAAGCTTGCTATAATATCTCTTTCCGCCTTGACCACTTGCTCCATGGCTTTGATTCTTTAAGTGGGGAGGTTTGTAGGTTTTCAAGTTGTTTCCCGGTCTAGAGATGACATTAACACCTTCACTTTCTTCATGGTTAGAAGGTGTTGCTAGAATACTTGGGTTATTTTTTCTTATACCCATACGAGTCTCTTCTCCACTTAGTTTTGTAATTACATCTTCAAGAGAGGGAGAAGTGAAAGAGGATAGAAGGGAGGATCGAATTTGTTCAGATTCGGGTATAAGCCCATTCAAAAAGTTAAAAAAGCGATCCTCCTCTAATTGTTTATGCCTAAGTTCAATAGCCTCTCCACTCCATTTGGGCTAAAGCATAGAAAGCTCATCCCAAATAGAAGATAATTCCGCGAAATACTCTCTTATAGTCATTTCGTTTTGTTGAAGGGTCAAAGCCCTTTTTTGAAGATAATACTTGTGGGACAAATCCCTTGAAGTGTATATCTTTTCAAGGTATTCCCACGCTTGAGAGGCTTTCTTGAACTTGATGATGTTGACATTAATCCTTGTCTCAACGGATGAGAAAATCCATGATAGGATTTTGAAATTCCTCATCTCCCATTCTTTATGTCTCTTACTATAGTCTTCAAGAGCCTTGACTCTTTCTTCTCCTTCAAGGATCTTTATTTCTCTTTTTTCCATCAATGTGATTTTAGGCCCCGGTTCAGGAATCGAGCCTTGGACATAGCCCCAAAGCCGTTTTCCTTTAATACGAGCCTCCATGTTTCCGGCCCAAACGTGGTAATTGGAGCCATTAAGTTTAAAACCAAGAGAAAAATGTGTCTTTTTTACCCGTTAGAAAGGAGATATGAGAGAAGGAGATACGTACCACAAAAGAATTTTAGATCTTTCTTGGTAAAAGAGACTTCTAAAACTTTAGATGAGAGAAGAATCTACGCTAATCACCAAAAATTTGAGGGCACGTTTTTCGAGGCACCTGAAAAATGTGAGGAACCACATAATTTTCTTTCTTCAACCTTGCTCTGATACCACGTAAAAGTGCCTTCAAAAAGACACTACAATCAAGACACAAAGTTCTTGATGAAAAACATGTGCACAAATGCACAATAAGAACACTTAGAACACTTGTGCACAAAGGCACAACCCACAATATCTCATAAAGGCATAAAAAGGAATGAAAAAACTTTATTAGATAATGTTTGGGATTTGTCTCAAAGCCTTGAAAATACACAAGGGGAGAGCCCCTTTAAATAGAGAAGTGAAGACCTTGGAGGGGCTCCACTTCTAGTCGTTTGAGCCCCTCCAACGGCCACAAATGTGACCGTTGGAGGGGCCCAATGACTAGAAGGTGGGCCACCCAAGGTACATGATATCCTAAAATTAAAAAGAAAAAAAAGATAAAATAAAATAAGAAAAAGGAAAATAATTACAACATATTCAATAATATGAATATGCGCAAAATGACTAAAATACCCCTACGACTATTACAAAAAATATATATATTTTATATATATACGTAATATGAAATATATATGTGCATGTATCTTCCTATATATATATAATATATATAGAATTCCAATGATTTGGTATTACAATTTAACACATACAATGCTTTTAAAAGTTTAAGAGTTTGACTTTGTCCAATGTTAAACCCCGACGGAGAATCGATATATACTTCTTCATTTAATTTTTCATTAAGAAAAACAATTTTCACATCTAATTGATATATAGGACATTTTTTAGTTGATGCTACAACTATTAAGGTTCTAACACTAGTCATTCTTGCTACAGGTGCAAAGGTTTCTTCATAATCAATACCATATTCTTGTGAATATCCTTTAGCAACTAATCTTGCTATGTATCATTCTAAGGATCCATCACTTTTAGTGTTAACTTTAAAAACCCACCGACATCCAATAGGTTTTTTGTTTGAAATAAGTTTAACTATTTTCCAAGTGTCAGCTCTTTTGAGAGCATCTAGTTCAATTTTCATGGCTTCAATCCAATGAAGTATATTTTTTGCTATGGTAACATGCAGGCTCATGATATGAATGCAAAGTTATTAGACAAGCCCTATAATTCGGTATAAGTGATTCATATGACACAAACCTATTTGGTGGAATGAATTCTCTAAAAGATCGTCTAAGGGAGGTTTCTTCTATAAATTCATTATTTTGAGAATATTTTTTTAGGGCACTCCTAGGTTTGTCTTGTTCACGCCGGGTAAAAACATGTAGATTTTTATCAATGATGTCATCACTACTTGGTGATGTTTCAATATTAGATACTTCATGATGTGTATCATCCATAATTTCAAAATGATTCGAAGATCAATGATTGTCTACTTTATATTGATATTGGATATCATTTTACAGGTATGAATATATAAAAGCTTCTAATCTTACCAGATTTATTTATTGCTGACAAGTATCATATAGTAGCCAAGTTATGTTAGGCTTAGTTGAAGTTTATTAGATTTGTGATGCATGTAATAAAGTATGCATAAATTACTGCTTAACCTCTTTATTTTTTCAATGTATTACCCAAAGTAAGTTTATTAAGATGTTTTTTTAATTTGTATTTTTGTTGAATGCATATTTGCATGTTACCCTCTTAACTAAGTGATCTAGAGATTTTCTAATAGAATGATATATTTCTTGACTGTAGTCTTCATTTTTTCCAAAGTTTTATTCTTACCTCCATCAATTTATCAGTATCTCATATGATATCACATATCACTTCCTAAATGATTTCCTCATACTGCTTCCTACTTGTGTTGTGCTTCTCAAACAACAACTACGCCTTCATCCTAAAACAATTGGGGTCGGCGATATGAACCAAAAAAGAAAATCATTCTGGGTCTTCCCAAAACAATTGTGTTGTGCTTCTCAAATCCTCTAAAAGATTTGAATTGACATCTCGTATTGCTTCACTTTTTTGATGCCTGCTCTGACAACTATAGGTTCACACAAGTTTGATTGTGCCCATGAAGTGTCTCTGCATGTCTGGTTGCCATGCTAGTGCCAGGTCACCTCAGCACAGTAATACATGCTAAATGAAGTGTTCCTGTGAGGTAGCAACTGGATGAATCTGTCACTTTCCATCTTACGTTATTCACTCAGCCAATCCTTGCTCTTTTAATTGGAGAGTCAGTGAGGTTTTTAGTAAAATAAGTTGCATGCAGAAACTTAGGGAGCTGCCTCTCACCAAAGCTTATGAAGCTTTGGTGGAAAACATGGAGGTAAAACTAATTCAGCTTTATGTTAAATATTTGACAAATAATTCATTGTCAGAACATACAACGATTAACAACTTGAAAGTTATGATGACAAATACAGTAGTTTGAACGCCATAACATCTCACAGATTTTGAAGTGTGCAGAAAAAGAGTAGATAGACTTAGAGGACATTCTTCCAAGGCATCTCAACATATGAAGCTAGATACTCCAATAGGGAATAGATTGATAAACTTGCACCATTTCAGAGTGACACAGTTTCAATTTTCAAACATATCTGAAGTACCAGAGTGACGAGTGGTTTTTTCTCACGTTTGTTTCATCCAATGAGAAAGCAGATGTCTTCTATGAAAACTATCCATTTTCTATGGAAATGACCTAAGCTATCATGAATGCTGCATAACTTGAATGAAAATGGCTCTCTTCCCACTTGAATCATGTCAATTGTCACCAGGTACTTTATGAAGCTTTCTGGTCAAGTTCAAGAGGTTTTTGGTGACATTTTATTCCATGACTATCTCCCATGGTGCTCTCTCAAGTTTGCATTTGATTTTTTTTTTATGACAAACTTACACCATTCTTGTGTTTCAGAAATTATGTAGTCCAATATGTTTTGGCTCTAAAGAGCCAATGGGCAACTGCATGCATAACGTCTCAAGTGGAAGGGAATTATGTACACCTCTCAATGCAGAAATGCAGCAGCAATGTTGTGGAAGCATGTCTGAAGGAGGGTGGGGAGTCTGTACGATCAATGATCATTCATGAATTAGTGTCTAGTTCTCGTTTTGAGCAACTTCTGCACGACCCATTTGCAAACTATGTCATACAATCTGCTTTAACCGAGTCCAAGGTTTGCTGCTAACTTTTGCTTCACATGTTTTCCGTTTACCACCAAATGTCTAATTTTCTTTTTCTCTTCCCTAAAATCCAGGGAGCTATCCATACTCTATTGGTGGAAGCAATTCGGCCACTAGCACCAACTCTCCGTAGCAATCCATATGGAAAGAGGATTATTTCACGAATTCAGTCAAAAAAATGATGTACATTTACCCTGCTAGTAGTTAATATATCTCCACAATATCTATGTTATTATAGTCACCAGACTAAAGATCTAATGTACATTTTGATATCTCAGAGAAAGCATATCGGCAGTGCATGGGATTGTAAAGTGTATAAAGACAACCAATTTTGGTCCTATATATGAAGAAAATTGAATCAAAGTGATGTTTATCGTTGGGCGATTAATGTATTATACAGTTTCAGTTAATGAATACAAATGTGCATGTCTTTTTTTGAAGATGCTGAGTATGATTTGATGTTGTTTGCTGTTTCCTCTAGTATTTCTGTTATGGATTTGCATGATTAGGGCAATCATCCTCGCTGAATCGGTTTTGTGTCGTCTAGCCTGAGGTATCCATGATTTAATCATGAATTGATATGATCTTATGCTGGCTCGTTGTGGGTATATCCATGAAATACTAGATCAATTATGTAACTTGGATGATTCAGGCATTCTACCTTGTTGAGGTTGATAGCATTGAACCATGACTCTTCCTGGATATTTTAATCTCTGATGCCCAGCAATTTAATTATTTAAAATGCTCATCCATCAGTTCATGTCCTATGACTAGCTTGGTGACATGAACCTAAATTCTTTATCTTTGACCATAACATTGCTGTGGAATACGTCGCTGTTCTCCTTAAATAACTAATTTTAAAAGTGACAGCTGATCTCTCTCTCTCTCTCTCTCTCTCTCAAGTGCTACTAAATTTTGCGTCAGGCTTAGTCAAATTTAGACCAAAAGCCAATTCGCTCCCAAAGCCAGACTTAACTAGGAGCAAGACAGCCACTACCAGAACCATCCTACAAGCTGCGTATCCATGGGTGTCCAAAGTCTCGATCTGATTTTAACGTAAGTCTATATTCGTAGTATTATATTTAGTTAAAATCGGAATACTATGTTACTTGATTTTAAAAGAATTTCTACTGATGTTAGGACTTTGTTTGGGAGCCAGAAGTCAAAAGTTTTTTTTTTGATAGGATCCCCACCAGTTACACAACATCCCATTGGGTTTTGAACTTGCAACGTCCCAACACATGGTGACGTGCACTAACAGCTCCTACCAAACAAGCGGAGCCCCCCGTTGGTAGTAGTCAAAAGTTGCTGAAGAGAATTTGGGGAATCCTTGCTGGATTAGGGTGTTAGCATAGGAACTGCAGACTCCAGTTCTTTAAACCAACTGTTGCTGATTTAAGGTGGTAAGCTGAGTCGGGCTAGAAGACTAGCCTATTCGCGGGTACACTCCGCTGCACTTTTTTTTTTAAAGGCAAGCTGGAAGTTAGTCTGACCCCTATACCATTGGGATTTGAACTTGCAGCGTCCCAACACAAGGTGACGTGCACTAGCTGCTCCTACCAGACAAGCGGAGCCCCTGTTAGTCACTCCGATGCACATGTTTTTTTTTTTTGATTGGCAAGCTCGGGTTAGGAAGACCCCTACGAGATATCTCTTATGCACTGTGTGACAGAGGGATTCGAACCTGGGCCTTCAGCTTGGCACAGGACCCCGCTTACCACATGGGATACCACCTCGGTGGCTCATGTTTGTTGCGCTCCTTCCTTAGGGTGTTTTTCATCTTGGTGGCAATTGATTTTATTCTCTCTTTTTTTTTTCTCTTCTTTTCCGACCAATGAAAACCCATTTTGTTGTATTGTCTGTTTTTGAGGTATCTTGCTGTGAGAAAATCCTGTTTCACGTTCTGTTCTCTTAGGACAGATAGACAGACTACCTTAGTCAGTTTTTCATGTGTGTATGTAATGGTCATGTAATTAGTTTGATAGCTTTTGGCATTAGGACTATAGATTTTGTTGTATAGACTCCAATTGGGGTTCATTCCTAATTCTCTTATAATTCAATATTAAAAAGTGGATGAAATTTACACAAGTTTTGATGTGGACCCAATTCCTGCAGACCCTAAACCAGATCCAATCCATCAAACGCAGGAACTTGTGGGACCCACCCTTGGACCACCACCTCATCAGCCCAATATTGAAGACCTGGTGGGAGCCACATGCGGGATGCCCCCTCTTATTTTTGGAGGTTAAGGCTCAGTGGGACCCACCTCTTTGGTGCCCCAACCTCAATCAAGGCTCAAGAAAGACCGTGTAGCCCTCTTGAAGGCTCTCTCTAAAAGTAGTCAAGAGAGATTCCTATTTCTGAAGGCTCTAAGAATGGAAAAACCAAAGTAGAGAAGGGCCAAGTGGGACCGCCTTAGGGGGGCGTCCTCCCCTATTTCTGGAAGTCCAAGGAAGTCAAGGGTGAAGTCTTATTCTGGAGAAGACTCTAAAAAAGGAATTGATCCTAGTAGGCTTAACCCATAATAGCCTAAGTCATTTGGATTTAACTAGTTTTAGCTTTTGTTTATTTAGGTTATATCTAAAATTAAATTGTTTATTTATTTCAAGTGTGGTAACTTGTGTAGGCATTATATGACCCATTGGCCTATATATAGAGGTTCTTGTATTTGGTTTGATTTAAGCAATGAAATAAGAACTAAGTCTTGTCTCTCATCTCTCTCTAAATCCGTTTCCCTCTCCTTTGGACGACTGTGACTCTCTCTTGGCTCGATTCTCTCTCTCTCCCTCTTGCAAGTCCCTACACCCTAACCTCGTCTCTATCTCTCTAAGGGATAGTTCCCACATTTAAGTGCAGTGACCCTTGTAATCTTGCCCACACTAATTGGACCAAGGTTGTAGTCAAGGTCTATCTGCAATTGGTGACTGCATTGACCCTGTCTTCTTCATTCCCAATCCCAATTCCGTGGCAGACCTTCCCAAGGTGACCAAGACCTGTAGCAGACCTTAGATGACTCAGCCCAAGTAAGTCAAGCCAACACCTTTCAATAACCCAAACCCAACCTAGAACCTACTGGAACCCAAGCTGTTTAAACTTGAACCCTGATAAACCCTAAGATTAATCTAACTTCTAAAAATCATACATCCCACACCATGAACCCCATGAGTCTAAAATTTGGACCCAGCCTACCTTAGGATATCTAGTTTAAACCCTCAAAAAATCATGATTTATTCATATCTTTGTGTTGAAATATTGATTTTACAATTCAGGTGTGCCTGTCTCAAAACTCAGACTGCCTCTGTCTTGTCCTGTCCATCTATAAAATTCCAAAAATCATACCACCTTATCCCAATGTCTCACCTGAAACTTTGACTGCACCTTGAAGGTGTCTACAATCATCTCTTTAAATTTGAGAATTTTCCTCTATATCGTTTGAGTGTACCAAATTTTCTATGTAAACCTGTCAGTAAAGTAAACTGAAACTTGTTGACCCAATTTGACCTATTGACCCAAACCTAACCAAGCTCACCTAAGCACACCAAACTTGAACCTAGACCTAGGAACACAGCAAGTGGTATAAGAGCGAACGATTTTCATTCCTCTATTTTTTTTTAAATGAATTCCACCTACAAAACGGCCAAGAAGATGAGCAGTTCCAAGTCAGCTCATGTGAGAAACCGGATGTCCGGGCTTGCGGAGAGCTTCCAACATATGTCAAAACATGCTGCAACAAATCCAGGCAAAAATCCAAGTCTCACGGTAGCAACTCTGACGTGTTGCCCATGACAGAGATGTCCTTGAGAAGCATGTTGAATTTTCGACATGCAAATCGACACCAACATTGCAACACAATGCAAAAATCGATGAAGAGAGTTTGGAAGTGAGTAAGGACCAATCTCGTGGTGCATACGAGACTCTTGCACACATGACAACCCCACAGGCAACCTGCGACAATGGCCTTTGGAGGCCCCAAATCCTGCACAACCGCTCACGAGATTCGAAAACTCCATTGGCATCTCCACCACCAAAGGTGATTCCTTCCTAGACATCACCATCTCCAAAGCTGGCTAAGGAGACTAAGGCTGGCAGCTCGACCAGCCAGCAGCAAGTCAATGCATCCCTAATGGTTGCATCACGCTAATTAGGGAGACACCCCTATATATTGCAGTTGGCAAAAGACACCAGGCCATTGTGTGTGGGGCATCGCGGGATGCCCATGGCATCCAATGCAAGCCTCCCCATGTTCGAGAAGTGCTTGCGCCCATGGTGGATGAAGGCCCTTGCGATGACCGAAACGTGGATGGTCCGAACCACCACTTCCTAGCGTTCAAGAGTAAGGTTGATATATCCCACACAAATCCCGTCGGACAATTTCTAACAATTAATTATCAGCTGCAACTGCACACTGAAAATGGTTCAACAACGTAAGGAGTGAGCTCGAATATCAATGAAAGCCCTGACTTTGCCGATATCCATGCACTCCTGGATAAAGGAGATATGCAGACTGAGTCACCCATTGCTCAGCTTGTGACATTGCAGAAAGGAGCAGCAGCGTGACAGTCTTGAGAGTGATCACATGCAATCCCTTGATGCAGCCGAAAACTTTGAATTGGTTGCGTTTGAACAATTTTTTTGTAATGATTATAGTGTTGTGAAACCAGCTGTAATTGAAAGAGTGTTTGATCACAAGGCCTGGACATCCTCTAGGGGATGTGATCAAGGGAAATTGCAGTTGACTGCTGTCATTTGCAGCGTTGGAGCTATGCCTATGCAGTCACCATAATAGGTGACTTCCAACCATCCTATCGGCTAGGGTGTAGTAGGCTCGGGCGCATGATCTTATAGCAGTCATGACTAAGGAGCTTTGTGGCCCCTTTAGCCTATATCTGGCTTGGCAATCAGACTGTACTTTTGATGACAAGACTATGACTGGTGGTCCTTTTGGGACCGTCAAGGACTGCACTAGACCTCTGCCCATTAGGCTGATGTTGAACTTGACTTTGCTGTGATGCTTTTTGAACCAACCAAACAATATTTTCCCTTGTATGTGAACCTTGTCCTGCTAGCTGGAGTTTTTGTCGATACCATGAGTGAGTTGCACAGTGTGGCTAGCTGCTACCCATCCAAGGCTGCCCTTGCTATGGCTGGGTACTCTGGCAAGGTGGTTATTGGGATAAGAGTTGCACAATCGAAGCATGATGGTTCTAGGAAGATCGTCGGAAGGACTTTAGAGGACCTATTTGACCAAGACAATTGGGATCCCTATGCAAGGCTGACGATTGTGATTGGAGTCCAAATTTACAATATGGGGAATGATCTTCTTGTCATCAACCCTAAGCGAGTCAAAAAGGAAATCAAAGAGAAGACTTGGATGCTCTTTTCCTCAAAGTTAACCAACTTGGAAAGAAATTTGAAATGATCTATGGTGTTTGGATTAAACCATTCACTATTTTTTATCTCGATGGAAATCACAAATGGATTCACCACCGGCAAAGTGAGCTCCCTCCTCTCGAGGCTCACATGTGCAGACAGCTAGTGTGTTGGAAGGACACACAGGTGTCGCCTGTTGTTGAAGGTTGTAAGACGGTATGCCAAATAATACAAAGGGGTACACCAACCTTCATGTTCGACTGCAATTTTCAAAGCGAAACCTTGCCTAGTGGGCTAGGCAATTCTCAAGGGGAGGGGATGATGCAAACCCAATTCCTGCAGACCTTGAACCAAATCCAATCCATCAAATGTAGAAACTTGTGGGACCTACCCTTGAGACACTGCCTCATTACCCCAGCATTAAAGACCAGGTGGGACCCACCTGCGAGATGCCCCCTCCTATTTTTGGATGTCAAGGCTCAATGAGAACCACCTCCTTGGTGCCCCAACCTCAATCAAGGCTCAAGGAAGATCGTGTAGCCCTCTTGAAGGCTTTCTCTAAAAATAGTCAAGGGGCTCCTTATTTCTGGAGGCTCTAAGAATGAAAAAACCAAATGTATAGAAGGGCCAAGTGGGACCCACCTTAGGGGGCATCCTCCCCTATATCTGAAAGTCCAAAGAAGTCAAGGGTAGAGTCTTATTCTAGAAAATAGGACTCTAAAAAAGTTGGTCCTGGTAGGCTTAACCCAGAATAGCCTAAGCCATTTGGGTTTAACTAGTTTTAGCTTTAGTTTATTTAGTTTATATTTAAAATTAGGTTGTTTATTTATTTGAAGTGTGGTAATTTGTTTAGGCATTATATGCCCCCTTGGCCTATATATAGAGGGTCTTATATTTGGTTTGATTTAAGCAATGAAATATGAACTAAGTTTTGTCTATCATCTCTCTCTAAATTTGTTCCATTCTCCCTTGGATGACTCTCACTCTCTCTCCCTTTTGTAAGTCCCTATCCCCTAGACTGGTCTCTCTCTCTCTCTCTCAGGATTACTCCATTCTCACGTTTAAGTGTGGTGGCCCTTGCAGCCTAACCAACACTAATTGGACCAAGGCTGCATCCAAGGTCTTCCTGCAACTGGTGACTACATCGATCATGCAGCATTTTCTACGTTCCCAAACCCAAATTTTGTGTAGCCCAAATCTTTTAAAGATGACCAAGACCTATAGTAGACCTTACATGACTCAACCTAAGTCAAGTAAGTCGAACCAACCCCTTTCAATAACCTAAACCCAGCCTAGAACTTACCAGAACCCAAGCAGCCTAAGCCAGAACCCTGATATACCTTGAAATTAGCCTAACTTCTAAAAATCACCCAGTGAACCCCATGTGTCTGAAATTTGGCTCAACCTACCTTTGGATATCTAGTTGGAACCTCCAAGAAAACCTGATTTATTGACGTCTCTGTGCTGAGATAATGATTTCACAATTTGGGTGTGTTTGTCTCAAAACCCAGTCTGACCCTATCTTGTCCCTTCTGTTCATCTACTTTAAAATATAGTACCAGTTTGTCCCAGTGTTGCATGCCCCTAAAATTTTGAGCATATGCAGTTCAAGGTGTCTAAAATCATTCCTCCAAATTTGAGATATTTTCTTTTTGGGCTTACCAATTTTTCTACATAAACCTGTTGGTATACCAAACTCTATTGACCCAGTTTGACCTATAGACCTAAACCTAACTGAGCCCATCATACTTGAACCTAGACCCAGGAATACATCAAGTGGTATTAGAGTGCATCACGTTTCCAAGTTCTAACACTCTTGCAATGGCAAAAATGCCCTTTAGTGCTGTATAGACAAAACTTCAATCACTCGTTGACATTGGTTTAGATTGAAGTGAAGAGCATTTTTAGGTAGAGATCACATCTTATGTTTTACCACCCCCAAGATCCATTAAATTAGTTGGATGCATATTGTTAGCGTTAATTGAAAAAACTTTGTATATGATTTTCATTAGATTAGTTAGTTAATAGATTAGTGTAGGCTGGATTCTAGATCCTATCACAATTCTCTAGCTATTGGATATTTGGGGCACCAAAGATACCTAAATTATGAGACATTTATATGCATCGTATATCCACTTTTGACTTAAATGAGTAAACCCATCAAAATACAGATTTATTTTCAAATTCAAAAGTGATAAGTATTGTTTATTTTTGGTGGTCTTCAACATGAATATTGGCTTAATCTTGAAAGGCTGCATCTGAAATATTTCTTACAAATCACATATCAAGTTTCAACTTAAATTGATATTAATAATCTATGAAAATGTAGGTTAGTTTTAATGCCCAAAAGTAAGAGATAAATCTCCAACGCATGGATTTTTTTGAGTTCAAATACATTTTGGTGGGTTCATGATGCAAATACGAGACGTAACTTGGCAAATTACCACTCTTTTAGGATCGCCCCACCGTCTTTTTGGTGGCAAATTACCACTCTTTTTCCCATAGTGTGTGCATTACTTGTGAATTTGTTGAAGTCCTTATTGACGGCTTGCACAATTTTTAGAGAATAGCTTCAATTATCATGGCAATTATCTGAGAGAAAACTTCATGTTGCTTTTCATATTTTTATTTTATTCACTAAAATAACAGCACTTTTACCTAAGCTTTCATTAAATAATCAGCTAAGTTATTAGCACCCTTATTTATAATGTATAATAATATATGTGTGCATTACAGTCACAGTTATAAAATTGATTCTTCAGTTGCAAGGACACTGCTTGAAACACCACTTCCGAGTTGATGCTAGTCTCAAGCATCTTCGCTTGACTGAATCATGTTGCTTGATTATATATTGGCTTCCCGTTTTTTCATCGTGCATATGGAGATTCAAATTGCTTAACCATTGCAAAAGTGGTGCAACTCTTTGCTATGACAAGTGAAGCTCCTCCACTTAGTGCACGTCACCTTATGTTGGGACGTTGCAAGTTCAGAACCCAATGGTATGGTTGTATAACTGGTGGGGGTCTGCCTAACTCCAGCTAGACTCTCAAAAAAAAGTGAAGCTCCAATTATGTGTTATGCTAATTGTGTAGCAATACCAGAAGCACTGGCAAATAATTGCAAGTTAGGAATATTGAACGGAGTGATCATCTCTACATTGCAAATTTCTTCTTTGAATATGCTCAAGACATTGAAAAAACTATTACCAGGTTTGCAAAAGATTAAAGAAAATTGCATTTTTTGTAATTTGATAATATTATTGTTGGACCTTTTTTCCTGCCAGTCATGTTTGCATATTGATCAGTTTAGACTGATGATAGATGCTGAGTGCACTTTCTCATAGTATTTTTCTTAGAATAGTTATTGTTATAGAATATAAGTTTTTTGCAAAATAGTTCTCACCTTATAGCCTATTTTGCAAACTTATCCCTGCCTAGCATGTTTTTGCAAAATCCTTCCCCGCATTTTCGTTCATTGCAAAAAATTCCCTATAGTGAACATTCGTCCACCTCTCTTGACAGAAAATGTTAAGGGCATACAAAATTGACTATGGAGGAGAAGCCTCTAGAGTTCATGGATCGAAAGGAACAAGTATTGAGATCGAAGGCTATTTCTCTCTTCAAGGTACGATAACAACACCATGGTATCGAGGAATGTACATGAGAGCCAAAATCTAGTATGAGAGAGAAATATCCCAGCTTCGAGTAGTTCTTGCATCGAATTTCGATGACAAAATTCTTTTAAGGGGAAGGATGTAACACTTTCAAAATTTGTATAATTATTTAATAAATAAAGATGATTTTTTTTGTCTCAAATCTGATTTGAATTTTCATTTTTATTTGAGTTTGATTTTGAGTTTGAATCTCAAGTTAATCTGAATCTCAAATTTGATTTTAATTTTATTTTGGGATTTAATTTCAATTTAAATTTGAGTTTCAATTTGAATTTGAATTTGAATTTATTTGTAGATTAAATTTATAATTAATTTGAGTTAATTAATAAAGTTTAACCCATAAGATGGGACACCCCCTATGTGGGCCCCTTCTACTTTTCCAACTCTCTATACTTAATTTAAAGTCAAACTAATTAGTTAGTTTCCTAATTTTTGTAAGAGACCTAGTTAGCCAATGTATTTCATATTTTCCTATTTTATGAAGGAATTCTAAATAGCTAGGATTCATGAAATTGAAATTAAATTCAATGAAAATTAAATTAGATAAAAGCTTAAGAAAAGTTTCCTTATGAGATTAGGAAACCCCATAAGAAGCTATAAAAGGAGGCTTTAAGCTCCCTCTTCCCACACGGCCCCCTAAGTCCTTATTATCTCTAGTTTCCCTACTCACTATCTCTCTCTCCTCTCTCTTCCTTCTTCCTCCCATATGCCCACCTTGAAAGAGCTTGTTGTGGAGGCTGGTGTGGCTGCATCTTAAGCTCCCTCTTCCCACACGGCCCCTAGGTCCTTATTATCTCTAGCTTCCCTACTCACTATCTCTCTCTCCTCTCTCTTCCTTCTTCCTCCCATATGCCCACCTTGAAAGAGCTTGTTGTGGAGGCTGGTGTGGTTGCATCTTGGTAGTGTATATGTATAAGGATTTGATTAGCGAACACAAATTTAAAGAGCTTTTCCATTACATTTTCTGATTTCAAGGTAGGTACACTGTAACCTTGCGTGTGTGTATGAGGCTAGATACATGAACATGTTATGGATGATTCTCAGATGTGTACCAGCATGCATAGCAGCTTAAATTCACTCAGGTACTGATATGATTTTGATCATGGGGGGTTTTTGAGAAACCAAAATCTTCTTTTCAAAAATTGTTTTGAGAAAAATGCATTCTCTATGAGATATTATTTGATTTTGAATGTAGATTATTATCATGTATAATGTTTCTATAATTATAGCATGATTAAATGTGTATATGCATGAATATGATGTACTTTGATGAATCAAGATCATTGAATGCATGTTCTTAGTGTTTTTTGGAAACTGCATGCTGTTTTAGTTATTTTATTCAGACCAATTTTGATATAAAATCTGGATCTCAAAATCCATGGACCCATAAATCTTGAAAAATTATAAGAATATTTTAGACATATGAAAGCAATCCTAGTGAAAATTTTAGGCTCATAGAAATTGTGGTTTAGGAGATATATTTTCTACAAGTCGATACATAATTCTTGTCCTAACAAAAAATTTGTGTAGGATGTATACTTTTGAAAAAATCATATTTCCCAAAATATTTAGGATTTACGGTTGAGATTTTTATGCGTGTTAGTTTATATACAGAAAAACACAGTTAAAATCTTGGAGGTTGATTCTTCACGATTTAAAAATTAATAACCATGAAAGTTCAGTTTAGAACCTCTAATTTCTTAAAAACAATTTGTTAAATAACAGAAATAGCTGGTATTACAGATTTTTTAATTCTCTATTGGAAACAAATTTAAGTCTGGGTTTTCGAAGACTTATGTCAGACACATCAAGCTAACCATAGTAAAAATGCCAGTATTTAATTCATTTTGTATAATTATTGGCTAATTTTACATTGGAAAGACTAAATTGATCAAGATTGCTCTGCAAACAAAAAACAGTCAGTGTTTTTGAAATTTTTATTTCCTAATCCGAAATGAATTTTGGTTTGAGTTTTTCCCTATATACATATAATAAATGTGATAAAATACAGTAAAAATCTTGAGCTAAAATAATCTTATATGAATTATGGCAGAATTTCTTATGACTAAGAAATTTCATCCTAACAATCTTGAATTGAGAACTTATACTTGAAAGCATGTCATGGTTCAGAGGTGAACCATATAGACACATAACCTACTTTCGTACTGTATGTAGGCTTATTGAGGCAGAACAATTATGTCATCACTTATAAACATTTTTTGAATGCTATGTTGCAATTTCTTGTCATAAGGATATAATGAGCTGCATGATGTGCTAATGTACAACACGATATGTTAATATGTAACATGATATGTTGATATGCAATATGATGTTATGATATACAACATAATATTATATGATGTTATGATGTGTTATAAGACATGAAATGCATGCATGCATAAATGGATGCTCATGAATGAGCTTGTAGATTAAAAGAACCAATGTGGTGTCATAAGTGCATGGATATGTGTATGGCATGTGATGATATTGTGTTGTAAGACATAAAAAATATGAAAGTACTATAGGATCGATGCAACCAGTACTAGAAGGGGGGTGAATAGTGCTTTTAAACTTCGTCTTTGAAATTTAAAAGATTTAAAATTCTGCAAAGCAATCACACACAAAGAACACAAAGATTTTATCCTGGTTCGGTCCTCCAGACCTACATCCAGTTCCTAAGCAAAACCCGCTTGGGATTTCCACTATCAAACTTGTGTCACCACAAGATCAAACAGACCAAAACCGGTCCACTTTCAGCAACAACCCTGCTGAAAGAAAACTTCTCCTTTAAACCAATGAGACTCTGGCCTTTTATAAAAAAATCAAAATAAACAACTTACAATCAGCCTATGAGCCTTTCTTATGAATGCAAAGGAAGTGAAATAGGTTTGCAGAGGCTTCTAAGGCTTCATAAATACTCAACTCATGATTTCACTGACTCACAAAAGAAATTGGAGTGAAGAACTTGAGTAAAAAAACTTAGTGAGTGAGAAAACAAATGCTTGGAAGAATAGGAGTGAAAAACACAAAATTCGATGTTTCAATTCATTTTATTTTGAGTGTAAAACTCACTCTTATTTATAGCTGAAGAATTTCAGACGTTGGTGGTACGAAGGGGTGTCAAACTGACAGTTTTGAACAGTCAAAACATTTGAAAAATAAAAGAACGCAACTTCT
Organism: Nuphar pumila; assembly: GCF_984573655.1. Lineage (NCBI taxonomy): Eukaryota > Viridiplantae > Streptophyta > Magnoliopsida > Nymphaeales > Nymphaeaceae > Nuphar > Nuphar pumila. Next base: position 58,167,097 of record NC_143265.1, read on the forward strand.
AAAAAGTTCAGAAAAACGGCTATATTACTCAACTAAAAAAGTTATCAATCGATTGAAATCAAATATTAGTAGACTGATTGTTAAATCAATCGACTACTGTGTCTAGCTGAAAAGATTTGAATTCAGGATTTTGAAAATTAGTCGACTAAAGAAAAATTGGTCGACTGATGAAAATCATCAGTAGACTGAAAAAAATTTCAATCGACTTTTGGTAAATTTTTCAGAAATTAGACATTCGGGTCGGTCGACTAAGAGTTGATTAGTCGACTGATCAGAAAATTGACATTTGGCTTTGAAAAAGGCACGAGAAAATCGATCGACTGATAAGACTATTGGTCGAATGATAAAACTAAAAATATAGGTAAAGAGCTTTCTAAAATGATTTTTGCAAAGGTTTTTTTCTAGAAAAGTTTTCCTAAGTATTTTTAGGTGTAATGCAAGTGAGATAAGCAATCAAAGTAAGTCTCTTACAAGAATCTAAGAATTTAAAGAGATTTACACTTGCACAAAATCTTCAATCAATTTTTCAATGTAGAACTTGTAAACTTTTTTAATTCTTTTCTTCTTTCTTTACTGCCATAGCTGAAATCCAGTTGTTCATCATCAAAATATCATACTTGAATTATCGTGTATAGCTTATTTGTCTTAATAATCTCCCTCTTTTTTATGATGACAAACTAGTCACAAATAGAGCATTGATAAACAGATAGAATAAATTACTCCCCCTATTAATATGCTATCAAAACATAAGAAGTTAGCATATCAAATCACATATATCACATATGCATATTGTTCTCCATATATCACACATTGTTCACATGCATATTGTTCTCCCCCTTTGTCATGATCAAAAGGAGTAGGTGGAGTCATAGTATAAAAAAGATACATGCAGATACAAGTTCAAAAATATGACAAACCAAAAGTATTATCATAGCAATCAAAGTTCAAGAAAAGTGTTGCTTTAACATCTCCTTGAGTTCAGCTATATCAAACTGAATAGATGAAAGTTGTTGACTAACATCCTCACAAAATGTGTGTTGGTGAAGTTTCAAAGCTTCAAGTTGTTTCAGGATTTCATCATTATCTTTTTCAGTAGAAAATTTCTTCCTTTTGCCTTGAGATGGAGGAGATATGGGAGATCCAAATGATGAAGGTTCTAGATGGAAAATTCTCATTCGTTTAAGAACAATTTCATCAAAGATTTCCTTTTGAGTAACAAACTTTTCAGTATTTAGAGGCACTTTGAAATATTTAAAGATTCGAATAAGGATTAGGCCATATGAAAGAAAAAAATTTTGCTTCCATAAAGTAGTAAAGAAGACGTTTGCTCAGTTTGTAGATATATTTCCAAATAAGACATATAGAGCAGTAGAAAGATCAGTGGAAAAATAATCAAAAGAACCTGTTTTTGGAAGAACATTGTGAGCAAGAATTTTTCCTGCAATTTGTGCGCAAGGTTGAAGATTAGTATTTTGAAAAGGACAATGAGGAGTGCCTGAAAGTAGTATTTGGTCAAAAATCTTTTTATCCTCAAGTTCAATGAAATTAAAAAGAGTGCCAGAAGATAGAACATTAAGAATCTGTCCAAGAAGTTTGTAATCAAATTCGATTTCGACATCTTTGACAAGAGAAGAAATGAACCCAGTATCATGATCGATTTGCAAATTTGTGTAAAACAGATGAATCAATAATGGATAGTAATCATGATCAGAAGCAGTGTCAAATAGGTGTGAAATACTTTTAAACAATGCCTTGAGATTATATTGTTCATAGACATGAAAAAAAATGTTTCGACCAGGTAAAATTAGAAGGGCAGATATAGACCTAAACCTATCATAAAGAAGAGGATTTCGAAGAAGGTTAAGGGAAAAACCATGCCATGCTTTGGCCATGGGTGTGTTTGAGGAAGGGGAAGCATGCTCAGAAGCAGTTTTCTGATGAGGCATCTTCGTCAAGAAAGGGGCAAAGAAAATAGAACTTGCCGAAGATGGTGTTGTCGTAGAGAGTGACAGGACACTTTGAGAAACAGAATGGATGTCGGCGTCTGATGCTGCAGTGATGTCATCATCCGATGAGTGGAAGAGGGATGTCGATTCATCGAGGGTTTTAGAGAAGAGAGAAAAGGGTCGACTACTATAGAGGAGAGAGAAACACGGGGGGTTTTGTAGCCTAAGTTGATTGCCCTTTATTTTTAAAACAAGTAAGTTGTCGGTTTCATTTTTTTAAAAATATTTAACCAACTACAAGTCGACTAATCAAAAAATATCAGTCGATTGAAAAGTTTATTCTTAAAAATTTTCAAGTAAAACAAAAATTTCAAAAAAAAAAACATTTTAAGTCCAATAATGAAGAAATACCAAGTTCTCTTCTAATTCTCATAAAATCTTCATTTTTGAGTGGTTTAGTAAAAATGTCGACATGTTGTGCATTTGTGGGTATAAAATTCAAAGAAATATCACCTTTTAAAACATGATCTCGTAAAAAGTGATGTCTCACCTCAATATGCTTAGTTCGTGAGTACTAAACATGATTTTTTGAAAGATTTATAACACTAGTGTTATCACAATAAATAGTTGTTGTGGAGTAATTCAAACCAAAATCTCTTAAGATTTGCTTCATCCATAGTACTTGTGTACATGATAAACTAGTTACTATATATTTTGCTTCAATTGTTGAGAGTGATACTGAATTTTGCTTTTTACTAAACCAAGAGACTAAGGAATGTCCTAAGAAGTGACAAGTTCCACTAGTACTCTTGCGATCAGATTTGCTTCCAGCAAAATCTACATCATACCTCTGTAGAGCTTAGTATCTACAGTTTTACCATTTTCATCTTTATCAAGAGAAGTAGTTGTGCTCATAGGATTTCTTCTTGATTTAGATGAGTCCATGCCAAATCTTTTAAGAAGTTGTTTTGTATACTTGGCTTGGTTGATGGAGATTTTTTCTTCAGTTTGCTTTATTTGAAGTCCAAGAAAGTAGCTCAATTCGTCCATCAAACTCATTTCAAACTCTTTTTGCATAGCTTTAGCAAAATCTTTGCAAAGAGAATCATTAGTAGAACCAAATATTATATCATCAACATAAATTTGCACAATAAGAATATCTAAATTTATATTTTTAATAAATAGAGTGGAGTCTACCCGACCGATGAAAAAACCAGATAGTTCTAGAAAACTTCATAGTCTCTCATACCATGCTCTTGGTGCTTGTTTGAGTCCGTACGAAGCTCTTTTTGATTTGCAGACTCTTTCTAGATATTTCTCATTTTCAAAGCCTGGTGGTTGTTCTACATAAACTTCTTCATTGATGTATCCATTCAAAAATGCACTCTTAACATCAATTTGGTATAACTTAAAATTCATGTAGCTAACAAAAGCAAGTATCATTCGAATTGACTCCAATCGAGCCACAGAAGCAAAGGTTTCATCAAAATCTATGCCTTCCTCTTGGTTATAGCCATGCACTACTAGCCTTGCTTTGTTTCGAATAACTTCATCGTTCTCGTTCAACTTGTTTCGAAAGACCCATCTCGTTCCAATTACTGGATGATCCTTTGATTTATCAACTAGATCCCATACATCATTCCGAGTGAACTAGTTAAGTTTTTCAGACATGGCCAAAAGTCAAAATTCATCATCACAAGCTTCATTGATATTCTTTGGTTCTAATTTTGATATGAAAGCAATATTTGTAATATATTCTTGCAACTGGCTTCTAGTTTGTACACCACTCTTTATTTCTCCAATAATCAACTCATGTGGATGATTACGAAGTTCTTTTCAAACCGATGAAAGATTTTGAGGATTGTTTTCTTGTGATGTGCTTTCTATCAAAGGTTCTCCTTGAGGTATGACTTCTTCTCATTCGCTTAGAGGTACAACCTGCCCACCATTCTCATCAAATATGATATGTAAAGACTCTTCAATGCAAGAAGTTCTTTTATTAAAAACACAGTAAGCTTTGCTTCTAGAAGAATATCCAAGAAATATTGCTTCGTTTGAATTTGAATCAAACTTGTCAAGATTATCTTTGGTATTTAACAAGAAGCATTTGCTACCAAAAGTTTTGAAATATGAGATATTTGATATATGATCATAATATAATTTAAAACAGGTTTTATGTAAATATGGTCGAATAAGAACACAGTTTAAAACATAACATGTTGTATTTACTGCTTCAACCCAAAAGTATTTTGGTAAATTTTCATCTTGAAGCATAGTTCTAGCACATTCTTGTAATATTCTATTCTTTCTTTCAACAACTCCATTTTGGGGAGCCACTCTAGGAAAAACAAAGTTGTGAGATATTCTATGTAAATCACAAAACTTTAGAAAAGATTCATTTTCAAATTCTCCTCCATGATCACTATGAATAGTAATAATAGAGGTAGATTTTTCATTTGTAATTATTCTACAAAGTTTAGAAAATTTAGAAAAAGCATCATTTTTGTTTTTCAGAAAAATCATCCAAGTAAAACAAGAATAATCATCTATTATAACAAAAGCATATTTACTATCATTCAAACTTTGAATTTTTGACAGTCCAAAAAGATCTAAATGTAAAAGTTTGAGAGGACGCTTTGTTGAAATTATATCTTTTGCTTTGAAAGAACTCTTGATTTGTTTACCTATTTGGCAAGCATCACATAAGTGATTCTTTTTATATGATATTCTAGGTAGGCATCTAACAAGATCATTCTTGGATAACTTAGAAATTAATTTGAAGTTAACATGTCCAAGTCTCTTATGCCATAACCATTGAATTTCATTTGAAGCAATAAAACATTTTTCATTGAGGGTGGGTAACTCATCAATATAAAGTTCATACATATTGTTCATTCTCTTTCCTTCAAAGATGATCTTTTTAAAACAAGAATCAGAAATCAAACATAAATTATATTCAAAAGAAACGAGAAAATCTTTATCACATAATTGACTAATAGATAATAAATTATGCATTAATCCATCTACTAAAAGAATATTTTCTATCAAGAAAATTTTTGGATTACCAATATTACCAATGCCGATTACTTTTCCCTTACTATTGTCACCAAAGGTGAAGGTTCCTCTATCCTTACTTTGAAGGATAAAAAATAACTCAAGCCTTCCAGTCATATGTTTGGAACAACCGCTATCAAAGATTCACTTGCTCCTTATTTTGTGTACCTACAACAAAATTGGAAGACAAAACATTTAGCCCCTTTTTATTTTCGGGTCCATGCGAGTTAGTCTTAGGAACCCAAATCCATTTGAATATTGATTTTCTTTGAAAATAATCACTCTTTCTATCATAAATGTTTTAGCATTTCTAGAATTGTAGAAAGAAGCATGATAAGATGGATAAACATGTCTAGGCTTATATGCATTGGAAGTACCATGATAAGGTATGTTTCTACCATGATATGTATGACTACAAAACTGAGTTCTTTGAACCAATGATTTTGAGTTTTGACTTTGATGATTCTTTATCACATAGTTTGGTCTATTTTGAGTATCAAAGAAACTATATCTCAATCCAATTTTGTTAACCAAACATCTTTGAGAACCAAGAAGTTTTTCTATATTTTCTTGACCATTAGTGAACTTAGTCACTATAGATAGAAGATCGTTTGATTTTTCTTTCAAACTAGATATCTCTTCTTGTAAAGCATTGGTTCTAATGCCAATTTCTTTTATCTTAGATGCTTGAGAAAAGTTTTCCTTCTTGAGATCTTCCATCTCTTAAAGTAACACTTTGTTACTAGAGTTAAGAGTCAAATTTTCTATTTTCAACTCTTTATTTTTAGAACTTAGACTCTTAAATTTAGCATATAATTAATTAAAAGCTTCTAATAACTCATCATAATCAAATTGACTTACCGATTCTTCTTGTGCTACAAAGCACATGTTGATGACTTCTTCATTTGATTATTCGTCGGAAGAAGAGTCACTTTTATTCCAATTTGCTTGAAATATCTTTTTCTTCTTGAATTGGTCCTTAGGCTTGACTTTGAGAAGATGACAATCTCTTTTGATATGTCCAGCCTTTTTTGCAGTTGAAACACTTAACTTCATCAAAATTTGATGGTTTAGTTTTATTCACCTTTCTTTAAAATCTCTCATTTTTTATGAATCTTTTGAATTTCCTAGTGATAAGGGCAATATCTTCATCCTCATCTGAATCTTTAGAATCTAAAGTGGCCTTGAATGCAAGATATTTCTTCTTTGGTTCTTCTTCTTTTCTATCTTGAAGTTGAACTTCATATGCGCCATCAAATTACCAACCAAGTCTTTAAGAGAAAAGGTGTTCAAATCATTGGTTTCTCCTATTCTAGAGTTAAACACCTCAAAACTTTTCTAACCAAATTCACTTGTGAATAATCTTTCCCATGAGATTTAAGTGTGTTTGTAATGTCGGTCATTCTTGTTATCATTTCAGAAATTGACTCATTTTACTTCATTTTAAATAATTCAAATTTATAAACTAAAAAAACAATTTTAGATTCCTTGACCTTTGACGTACCTTCATAAGTCAGAAGAAGAGTATGCCAACTTTCATTTATAGAGGAACATTGAGATTTGATTGAACTCTACTTTGTCAACTGCACAATATAGAGCATTCATAGCCTTGGCGTTGAGTGAAGCAGTTTTCTTTGCTTCATCGGTTCATACGCTGAAATTTGTTAATGGTGCTTGATACTTTTCAGAAACGACCCTTCATATTTCAAGATCCATGGATTGTAGGAATATTATCATTCTTACTTTCCAGTATCCATAGTTTGTTCCGTCAAAGAGAGGAGGACAGATTGAGGAGCATCCTTCTTTGTGCTGAGAAGACGATGTTACTATGCTAGATGATAGTAAAATCAAAAGATAGCAAACCTTGCTCTGATACCAAATGAAAGTATTGTAGGATCAATGCAACCAGCACTAGAAGGAGGGTGAATAGTGCTTTTAAACTTCGTCTTTGGAATTTGAAAGATTTTGAATTCTGCAAAGCAATCACACACAAAGAACATAAAGGATTTATCCTGGTTCAGTCCTCCAGACCTACATCTAGTCCCCAAGCAAAACCCGATTGAGATTTCCACTATCAAACTTGTGTCACCACAAGATCAAACAGACTAAAATCGCTCTCACTTTCAGCAACAACCTTGCTGAAAGCAAACTTCTCCTTTAAACCAAGGAGACTTTGTCCTTTTATAGAAAAATTAAAATAAACAACTTACAATCAACCTATGAGCCTTTCTTATGAATGCAAAGAAAGTGAAATAGGTTTGCAGAGGTTTCTAAGGCTTCAAAAATACTTAACTCACAATTTCACTAACTTACAAAAGAAATTGGAGTGAAGAACTTGAGTAAAAGACTTAGTGAGTGAGAAAATGAATGCTTAAAGAATAGGAGTGAAAAACATAGAATTCGATGTTTCAATTCATTTTATTTTGAGTATAGATCTCATTCTTATTTATAGCTGAAGAATTTTAGACGTTGGTGGTACGAAGGGGTGTCAAACTGACAGTTTTGAACAGTCAAAATGTTTGAAAAATGAAAAAACACAACTTTTGAAAAGTTTAGAAAAACGGCTATATTGGTCGACTAAAAAAGTTATCAATCAATTGAAATCAAATATTAACAGACTGATTGTTAAATCATTCAACTACTGTGTCTAGCTGAAAAGATTTGAATTTGGGATTTTGAAAATTAGTCGACTAATGAAAATCATCAGTAGACTGAAAAAAACTTTCAGTTGACTTCTGTTTAATTTTTCAGAAATCGAACATTCGGGTCGGTCGACTAAAAGTAGATTAGTCGACTGATCAGAAAATAAACATTTGGCTTTGAAAAAGGCACGAGAAAATTGGTCGACTAATAAGACTATTGGTCGACTGATAAAACTAAAAATATAGGTAGAGGGCTTTCTAAAATGGTTTTTGCAAAGTTTTTTTTTTTTAAGGAAAGTTTTCCTAAGTATTTTTAGGTGTAATGCAAGTGAGATATGCAATCAAAATAAGGCTCTTACATGAATCTAAGAATTTAAAGAGATTTACACTTGCACAAAATCTTTAATCAATTCTTCAATGTAGAACTTGTAAACTTCTTCAATTCTTTTCTTCTTTCTTTATTGCCATAGTCAAAATATTGTACTTGAATTATCATGTACAACTTCATTGTCTTAACAAAACATGCATACAAGAGATCACTCATGAAAGAACAAGGAGTTGGAAAAGAACCCATGAGATGCTAAAAGTGTACCAAGTTATAAAAAATACATGCGCATAATAATCTGGTTATCGTCTTCATAGGCAAGATGCTAGTTTAAAGGCACCAGAGCATACTGAATGAATTATCAACATGACTGAACAAATAAAATTGTGTAACTACCATGAATGGGTAGTATGATGCTCATGGATGAAGGGAAATATGGAAAGCTAGCTTGGAAAGGTACTTGGATTATTAAGCCATAGAGTGATGTACAAACACATGTGATGAAAATGCATTGAACTCTTGATTTAATGAAAACACCCAATAACCCATTCAGACTCATACTTACCTTAGAGAGGGTAGGTGACACAAAACTCTGGTGGACCGTTATATGTTTTTTAGAGCAAGAACATCTCATTGGTCCACAGTCTTCAGAGTTAACGGGCCAGACTACCAATTGTATTTTAGGTAGTAGATCCATCTCTTTTGCAGAAGTTTAGGCTGCATCCTATTATTTTAGTGGTCAATGGTGATATTTCTCTTGGTCAAAGACCGACCTCAATGGATCTGTCTCAATAAGTTACTCATGAAAATTAAAATATATAGCATAATAAACACTTCACTGAACTTCTCTAGTTCGTGATAGTGGCTTGCGATTACCCCCAAAAAAAGTAAAATGAAAAACAAAAGTTTTACACTTGAATATATTTATTCTGTATTAAACTTGTATTGAAAACGTGTCAATTCAGATACATAGTTATGAATATGTTCTTGTTATATAACAGGCTGCATGAATAGTTGTCAAGTTGAATACCTTATGATTGTTATGTCAAATTATGCATGTTCTAAAATGATATATGTTTCATGTATGCTTATCTTTGTGCATACGTGCATTGTTATTGTGTTCCTACTGAGACTTGATGAGTCTGACCCCTATATCACAAATATACATGTAGTGAGTAAAGAACTGGAGTGATGGTAAAATGCTATGGGTGGAGCCAAAGAACCAACTATTTGAATTTGGGATTAGTCTCAAATTGATAGACTTGATAAATTGTTTTGACAATTGTTTATAAACAATTAAGTTAAGGACCCAAAAGTTCAATACAAAATTGGATCTAATCCTATGCTTAGTTGAACTACCTGTAACCGACCCAAAATTCTAACTAAAAGTAAAATAAAAGTCTTTTTTTTTTGTATTTCTACTTTTCTTTGATAAAGGGTTTTTGTCCTTGGCTGCCATTTTCTCAAACTTAGTTCTAGTGGGTTAATATACACTAGGGTTTGCACACAAGTGGGCCCCTAGTGCTTAGTCTGGTTGAAGCAATGTCGTCGATAAAGTCTTACATAATATATATATATATATATATATATATATTTTGGGTTAAAATTTTGAGGTGTTACAAATGCATGAAAGGGGAGGCATGTGGTTGGGGTGTGTCCCAAGGCAGGGAGACATGGCCAAGGAAAAATGACAAGGAGAAAAATGAGGATATCACTTGGCAAGTGCGAGAATCACGGTGAAAGGCGAAGATGAGGCTGAAAGTGATAAATATGTTTCTGACTGACCGACGATGAACATGGATGAAAGAACGGGTGAGGAAGAAGAATCTTTCCCTCACGAAGCAATCACACAAACCAGAATAAAATTTAGAGAATGAATTCAATAAATCTCATTAAGAACATAAAGAACTATACATGCCTATTTATAGAATAAAAGGAAGATAAAAAAGTAAATGTACAAAATACAATCTCACCCAAGAGAGGACTCTAGGGGGGCATCCCACCAGAGTCCTAGCCTAGGCAGGACTATAGGTTGGGTGGGATACTTAAAAGAATCTTAAGAGAAGCAGGACTCTGTCTTTCTCTTCTACGCAATCCCAGTTGGGCAGGACTCCAGTTGGGCAAGTCTGGGGTAGATCTGGGATTTGGCAGGCCAGACCTAAGGTACGTGTGGGTCCATAACAATCCACCACTCTCAAACACCCATTGTTCTCAAGAAGGGAAATCCAGATACTGAGCAACTATCTAGTCTTCATCTTGATAGGTTTCTTCGTCAACCCCACTACCAGTCCACTAAACAAACACTTCAGTGACTAAGCGCTCATCATTCCTTTGCCTCCTTTTCCCACAGTGACTAAGTGGTCGTCATTCCTTTGCCTCCTTTTCCCAAGAGCTATGAACGGTTGAGGTGAGGTACCATTGAGGTCAGGTAGGGTCAAACTCCCATCGGGCGACTCCCCTTTATATGGCTTAAGACAGGATATGTGGAACACAGGGTAAACCTAAGCTTCTGTCGATGGGTCCAAGCAATAAGCCATTATGCCAACCCTCTCCAACTCAAAAAAAAGTTTGTAGAAGCGGGGTGCCAACTTGTGCTGTCGTATTGTCTATTTCCAGTGGGGTGACAACTTAACGAACACAAGGTCAACCACTTGAAAATATCATAGTCTATGTATTTGGTCATACGTCTACTTTATCCGCTCTTGTGCGACAACTATATTCTTATGTAGCAAGAGTAAGATTTGGTCTCTCTAGCAAGGCTGAATCAACCATGTTCGCTTGCACAACTCTACCAACATAGTCGGCTATGGTCAGAGGGGGTCGTCCATACACAACATGAAACAGGGTCACCTGAATAGAGCAGTGGTAGGATGTATTGTAGGAGCACTCTACCCATAGGAGGAGGCTCACCCATGCCTTGGGTCTGTCACCTACGAAGGTGCAGAGGTAGTCCTTCAAGCATTGGTTCAGTACCTTAGTCTATCCATCTGTCTAGGGATGATAAGTAGTACTCATGGCCAGTATAGTACCTTGTAATCGAAAGAACTCTACCCATAAAGTACTGATAAACAATAGGTCTTTGTCATTGATGACAGTATGGGGCATTCCGTGTATGCGAAACACCTCTTGTACGAATAGCTCTGCTATGGATCTGGCGGTGTACGGGTAAGATATGACCAGAAAGTGCATGTACTTGGACAGACAATCCACCACAATCATGACTGTGGATTTTTCTTGCATAGAGGGAAGCCCATCGATGAAGTCCATCGATATGTCCTTCCAAACACAGTCTGACACCGGAAGAGGCTACAACAATCCAGCGGGGGAGCCCCTTTCTTTCCCTTTGTTTCCTTTTTTGCCAGGGAGGGGCCAAGCCCGCTCCCTGTCTTACGGGATGCGAGGGAGGGGCTCGGCCCCCTCCCTGTTCTTTTTTCGCCAAGAAAGGGCCGAGCTCCCTCCCTATCTTCCTGTCTTATAGGATGCGAGGGAGGGGCTCGTCCCCCTTCCTATTCTTTTCTTGCCAGGGAGGGGTCGAGCCCCCTCCCTATCTTACGGGATGCGAGGGAGGGGCTTAGGCCCCTCCCTATTCTTTTTTTGCCAGGGAGGGGTCGATCCCCCTCCCTATCTCCTTGTCTTACGGTCTTCCTCTCGCCAGTAGATTGCTTTGTATTGTATTGTTTTATATATTTGTACTTTGCAGGTATGTAGCTGAGCTAATTGCGCGATGCTTAGTGTTAAGCATCACATGCGATTAAAAATGTAATGCAAAAAGAAATAAGAAAAAAATGTAAAGGCTAAAGCAATGCAAATCAGGTAAATACCCGTTGTGAGTAAGTGATGCAAGCGCATCACAGGTTATTTAATTTCTTAGATGCAACACTTTTCTGTTCACACACTCACTTAGTTGTGGATATCTAGGACTGCTTTGATAGAGTTCAGAGATCATGATTAACATGATTTTAATGTATGAAAATAGAAGTGTTCTTATTTTTGGAGTTCAGATTCCATGCTAGTCATGGTAGTAGTTAGCGGGATATTAGAGTATGTTTGCTGCAGGTACATGTTTGACATTGTTTTGATATGAATGATTTGAATGTATTGCAATGTTTGATGTGACTGTATCCATGCATGCATGAAGTTATTTTCAATTTGATTATGCCTTCCATGTGAAATTGTATCATGAAAATATGCTTCAAATGAATATATCGTGTTATGAATGGGTTTGCACATGAAAATGAATGATAAGTTATCAATGCTTCAAACATGCTTCAAATGAATGGTTTTGCACATTAAAATATTAAGTTATCAATGCATGCATTATAGTTCTTGTGATTGAATGACATCATATATATATATATATGTGTGTATGTGTGTGTGTGTGTGTCTGTGTGTGTGTGATATATATATCAAATCATTACATCCATCATGAATGCATGATAAATTAGATATTTTCTTCATTATAGCATTCTTATGATTCTCTTTTAACTTGTTAGGATAATATCCATAATATCATAGGACAAAATGGCTGCAAACCGTGAATGGATGTACAGTAAGATAGTTGACAATGAGGTATCGCTTGAATATATGGATGATTTTGATAGTTTTATTGAATTTACAATGGCAAGTGTCAGTACAGTGGATCCCACAGGTCGGACCAAGTGCCTCTGCACGATGTGTAAGAATAATCGATTTGCAGAACCTCATGATGTTAGACATCACCTATACAGGAAGGGTTTTGTGAGTGATTATCAGAATTGGACGATTCATGGTGAAGAATTTTGGAACAATTTTGATGCACGGATGGATGTGATGCACGATAATCCATATATGGATTTGATATTTGATGTCGCAGGACTAAAACTGGGTTCTGCTATGGGTCCTAGTGATGTACCAATTGGGGTAGAGGAAGAAGCAGCAAACGATGCAGCTAGTAGATTTTATGATTTACTTAGAGATACTGATGAGCCACTTTGGAATGGTTGCGAGAGTCATACTATCTTGTCTGCAGTTCTTCAACTAATGAATTTAAAGTTTGAGTATAATTTGAGCCAATCATGTTTTGACCGTTTATGCTCTATTGTGAAGAGTATGTTGCCCAAAGATGAGAAATTGCCACAAAATTTCTATTGTGCGAAGGTTATGGTCAACCCTTTATGTATGGGGTATCAAAAGATAGATGTTTGTCCAAATCACTGCATGTTGTATTTCAAAGATCAAGAAAATAGCAGATCATGTCCGTCATGTGAGCATCTACGGTTCAAGCCAAAGACAAGGGGCAATGGTAGCATGACGTCAAAAGAAGTGTCATACAAGTCACTCTGCTACTTCCCTCTCACCTGTAGATTGCAACGATTGTATATGTCTTCGAGGACAACTACACACATGAGATGGCATGCAAATAAAGTTTGACATGATGAAGATAAAATCATGTATCTTGTTGACGCGAAAGATTGGAAGCACTTTGATCGTACTCATCAGACCTTTACAATGGAAGAGAGAAATGTTAGGCTCGATTTATGTACAGATTAATTTAATCCATTTGGGGGTAGATCAACCCCATACTCGTGTTAGCCAGTATTTGTCACCCCATACAACCTTCCTCTAAGCTTGTGTATGAAGCATCAAAATCTTTTCTTGTCTCTATTAATCCCTGGCCCGACGTCTCCGGACCAAAATCTTGATGTATATTTAAGGCCATTGATTGATGAATTGAGAATACTGTGGGATGATGGTGTTCTCACGTACGATGCCCACAAAAAATAAAACTTCAATATGAAGGTTGTTGTTCTATGGACAATTAGTGACTTCCTTGCATATGGTATGTTATCTTGTTGGAGCACACATGGGAGGTTGGCATGTCCGTACTGCATAGAGGATACAAAATCTTTTAGATTGACGCATGGAAAGAAGCCGTGTTGGCTTGATTGTCACCGTCGATTTCTACCCAGCGACCATCCATTCCGACGACAATGGAATGCGTTCTAAGCAGGCACAACTGAAATAGAAGGTCCACCTACACGGTTATCTGGCATAGAGATTTTAAGACGATTGTGATACTTTCCATATGGACTGACAGATGCCCGTAGTGCGAGGCCCTTCCTTGGATTTGGGAAGGATCATAATTGGACAAAGAAATCTATATTTTGGGAACTACCATATTAGCCGACCTTATTGATACGATATAATTTGGATGTAATGCATGTAGAGAAAAATATGTTTGATAATGTGTTCAATATGGTAATGAATGTCAAATGAAAAACGATGGATAATCCGAAGGCCCATATGTATTTAAAAGTAATATGTAAAAGACCAAAATTGGAACTCAAAGAGTATAATGACAAACTAACTAAAGGCAAGGTACATGCTTGGACTAGATCAAGTAAAGCAGGTATGCCAGTGGTTGAGATAGTTGAGATTTTCAGATGGATACGTCTCTAACATTACTCAGGTTGTGAAGATAGACGAGGAACAATTATATGGCTTGAAGAGCCATGATTGTCATGTTATCATGCAACGGTTGATTCTCCTAGAATTTCATAATATGTTAGACAAACCTATATGGGAGGTATTATCTGAGTTGAGTCAATTTTTTAGAATATTGTGTGCATCGTAAGTTGTAGTAACTGAGGTAAAGAATCTAAAGGATTCTGTCGTCACTACTATTTGTTAGCTAGAGAAGATATTTCCTTCAGCATTTTTTGATGTTATAGAACATGTGATCATACACTTTCCATATGAACTTAGGGTTGGTGGTCCTGTGCAATATCGATGGATGTACCCATTTGAAAGGTAATTTTTTTTTTATATTTTTCTCTCTAATGCTATTGGAAATTTATTATATTACACGATGTATATTGTTGACAGATGCATGTTTGACCTAAAAAAAAAAGGTTCAAAATAAAGCAAGAGTGGAGGGTTCAATTTATGAGGCGTACACTTTAAAACAGATTTCAAATTTCTCATCTGTGTACTTTGAGCCTCATATTCCAACACGTTACACTTGCCCACCTCGTAATGATGATGAAGAACAAGTTATTGTAGCTGATAAACTATCAATATTTAAACTACTTAGGAATGCCTTTGGCAATTGCTGATCAAGACTCTTGGAAGATCGAGAGCAAGACATAACACAAATCTATATCCTTTTTTATTGCTCAGAGAACGACCCCTATATCGAGTAAGTATCCATAATATGTTACACTAAGTTCTCTACGCACATGGTTCAGTAATATAATTATTTGTTAAGTGCAAATGATTTGATCTGGACTTGGGAAGAGAACTTCCCCATCTCACTGATTCAGAATTACAAAAAGAATGTGAAAATAAGTTTGTGGCATGGTTGAAAGAGTTGGTAAGGACGATGACATTTATTCTTTCCGTGTAAACAATAATATGTTACTTAATTGGTCGTGTTTACAATCATTGTTTATACTTGTAGGTCCGCCATGGTGATGTTAATAACCAAGGAATATGTGATTTACAAAATGGTCCGACCAAAGTTATGCAATGTTACAATAAATACATTGTAAATGGTTATCAATTCCATACAGAAGACTACAGTGTAAACAAGTCAACGATGAATAGTGGTGTGTGTGTCAATGGTAGCAGTTACGGTGAAAATGAACTTGACTACTATGGTGTTATTGAAAAAATAATAGAGTTGACTTACTTAGGCTTAAATAACAGGGTAACTTTATTCAAGTGTCATTTGTTTGATCTCACAACAACAAGAGTCGACAAAGCCTCAGACATTATGGAGGTGAATCATAAATCAAAGTTTGGAACATATGAACCATTCATATTAGCATCGCAAGCTCAACAAATTTACTATACTTCATATCCGAATACAAAGAAGTAAGATAGAAATGAATGATGGGCGGTTTGCAAGGTGAAGTCTAAACTATACCCCGAGTATGATCAGTTACAGGAAGACAAGATTGTTGAAGAAGGTGATTACTATCAGTCATATGATATGTATGACTTCTCTTATGGTCACGATGTCACACATTGTTTGCATGTCACATCTCCATTGTCTGATAGCACACGTATGGAAGAATGTGATCCAAATGATATACCAAGTGGATGGGCGCCCAATAAAGAAGAAGACCAAGAGGAGGAGAAAGAAGAAGAATATGAAAGTCAAATAAGTGATGAGGAAGCATACTCGAGCTAGTGAAATACATCTTGTAATACATACCACATCACTTTCTCGTATGCTCTTATTTTTGTAGTTCGGAGACCATGCTAGTAGTTAGCAGGATATTTGAGTGTGTTTGCTGTAGGAACATGTTTGACATTGATGTGATATGAATGATTTGAATGTATTGCCATGTTTGATGTGACTGTATCCATGCTTGCATGAAGTTATTTTTGATTTGATTATGTATTTATGGAATTGCATATCATGTAACTGATCCAAATAACATTTTTATTTATTAGAATATGGTTCATGGAGGTAACAATGGTCGAGGACCAAGTGGAGGTTGTGGGACATCATTAGGTAGATGTCTTTGTGTTATATTTAAATATAGGCATTCATTATGTTTTTGCTTATATGTTGATATAAAAATTGTTACTTGTTAATCGTCTTTATAGGATCCCAGCTCAGTGATAGTCAGTCTCAACCTTCGTCTTGACGTAATGCTTCGATAGGTATATCATTTAAATAATTATATACTTGATTAGTTTAAATGTGCATTGTATAAATTTCTAACTCATTGTTCTATAGGTGATGTTTTGCCTACACATGACTCATCTACACCAGCTACTCATACACATCATGAGACAACGCCGGATGCAGGGTCTTCTCAGTCTGACACACAATGACTCATTTAAATAGTGTATATCGATAGTCGATTATAAGTATTTCATTGTCACTTGTCCAATACTTATCTTATAAATAGTGTATATCGACAGTCAATTGTTAATGCATATCAATTCATATACAACGCGATGTTCGAGCCACAAGAAGTAATACGAGAAATTAGGAAGTCACCACTTTAGCATCTTGCAAAACCGGTCGCTCAATGAAAATACTACCCGAAGAAGGTGTTTGACAGATTATTGTCCACATTCATGGTATGCAATCGTTTATCATAACTAATGTGTTTCATATTTAATTTTTTGTTATAGTCATGTGTGTTAACTTTCTGAAAGTATTTGTAGGTTTTGCATCGCTTCGCGACTGCGAGCAAGGAGAAGGATGCAAGGGTAGTATGACAGAAGGTGACTGTCAATCGATTTTCCGACATGCTGCACAATATGAAAACTGCAACAATAAAAGCAGCTGGTGGGATAGATGATCCACTGCAGTGGAAGGGCCATGACCCTTCTACTATTAGGAGAGATTATTGCGATGGAATGTGCGACAAGTGGGCGAGCAATGAATTTTAAAACCGCTCAGTAAAGGCTACACAAAACCGAATGAAGATGCCCGATGCCCATCTATACACAGGTGGATCTAGGACTTTTGAGAACCACCAGAAGAAAATGGTAACTCATCAATATATATACTTTCAAATTTATAAGTATTTATGCATACTTTTTAATTGATTTTTTTATCCTTTAACCTTGCAGGAAGCAGAAAAAAGAGGTATTGTGCCTTACAAGGATGTGTTTGTTGAAACACATAAACGTAAGAGCATGAGAGAGTTTGTATTAGAGAAAGCGAGAGCGACATCAGTATGTATTTATTGTATTAATAAACATTGTAATATACAAGTTACTATAAATTCATTATCATAAATATTGTAATTCTTAATTCTTAATTCATATTATAATCATTACTTTATAAGAGTCATACGAGCAGCAGATGGTAGAGCGATATGACGATGACTCCACTCAGCATCCGCCTTTTGATCCTGCAGCATGGGTGATTACAATCGGTGAACCCAAAAAGGGTCGTGTGTTCGGGTTTGAGAGTAACATGAACACCATACCAGTCGTTGCCTCCTGCAACCAGGGCTCTCAGAGTTCTCCCGCCAGCATCAACTCCCACCGTCTGATTGACCCTGCTATGTCTTGGGATGATGTCTGTCAGCGTCTTGAGAATAAAATGCGTGACTTTTTACATGAAGTCATTCCCAACCTTGTCCATAATGAGTTGTTAAAATTTTTTTGGGACAAGAGAACTTTGTCTACATTTAACATGAGCTCTGGTGCCTGTCAGATATAAAGATTCATGTAATTTGTTTTATGTCGTTAGATTTCAAGCTAGTATATGCATGATTGAATACATATATGAATGATTGAATCACTATAATTTTTTTTGACACCTTTAAAAACATATATGCATAATTGAATCACTATGAAAGTTTTTTGACAACCTTAGAACACATATAAACATGATTTCATCACTCTGAAAGTTTTTTGACTGCCTTATAACACATATATGCATGATTGAATCACTATGAAAGTTTTTTGACAACCTTAAAACACATATAAGCATGATTTCATTACTATGAAATTGTTTTACTGCCTTAGAACACATATATGCATGATTGAATCACTATGAAATTTTTTTACTGCCTTAGAACACATATATGCATGATTGAATTACTATGAAAGTTTTTGACAACCTTAAAACACATATATGCATGATTGAATAACTATGAAAGTTTTTTAACTGCCTTAGAAAACATATGAGCATGATTGAATCACTCTGAAAGTTTTTTGACAACCTTAGAACACATATGAGCATGATATTAGCATATATGAATTTTTTTTTTACTGCCTTATAACACATATATGCATGATTGAATCAATATGAAAGTTTTTTAACTGCCTTATAACACATATATGCATGATTGAATCACTATGAAAGTTTTTTGACAACCTTAGAGCCAATATAAGCATGATTTCATCACTACGAAATTGTTTTACTGCCTTAGAACACATATATGCATGATTGAATCACTATGAAAGTTTTTTGACAACCTTAGAACACATGCAAGCATGATTTCATCACTAAAAAAGTTTTTTGACAGCCTTATAACGCATATATGCATGATTGTGATACATAACACATTTATTTGACAGCCTTATAAACATTATATGCAAGCGTGAATCACTGTGACATTTTTTTGACAACCTTAAAAATATATCTGCATGATTGAATCACTATGAATTTTTTTTGTCAGTTTTAGAACACATCTGAATTATGTTATTGTCCTTCACTTTATTGCTAGTTTATGTGTCATTCAGCCATTTACTTTGATTGCATTAGATTATGTGCATTATATATAATTTATTTCATTATATTTTGTTTATCAATACTAACATTTTGGTTCTCTTATAGAATGCTGGAGATAATCAGCGTAAAGGAGCTGATGGAGGCATGAATAGAGGGGGCGGATCAAGACAATGAAGAGGATGATTCCCCGAATCATGACGAGGATTAGATTCATGTGTTTAATTTGTTTTATGTACTTGTAACTAATTAGAACTTGACAAGGACTATACTGGGTTGTTAAATTTGTTTAACTTATAACTTGTGTTAAATTTGTTTCACCTGCTTTGTATATGTATTTTTTATGTGTACTTTATTTTTTATACATAGGTTATATAAATTATATAACGAGAAATTTTTCTCAATATTCATATTTCAAATTTTTTTATTTTTTTTTTAAATTTGCGACGGATATTATCCATCGCTAATATCCATCGCCAATTTAAATCAGTCAATATTTTGCGATGGAATTTAATTCATCGTTAATCCCTCGCTAAATTGACAGACATTAGCGACAGATACGTATTTGTCGTTAAATTTTAGCGACGAAATACATTCCTTCGCAAAACCAAATTAGTCCTTATTTAACGACGGATCATGTTCGTCACTAATTAGCGACGGATTGGCGACAGATAAATTCTGTCGCATTTTAACGACCAGGATTATGCGACAGATGCTTTTTGTCGCTAATCCATCACTAAACACGTTAGCGACGGATGAGCGACAAAAAACATCCGTCGCTAATCCACATTTTTCATATAGTGTCCTAGGATCTTATCTTTTTAGAGGGCAACCAAGGAAGAACAATTATTATACTTTTTGGTCTCTTTTATTATTCTTAATTTATTAAAAGTTCATTATACTAACAATTATGCAAATCAATATGCATTATCTAATTAGGTCATTGCCCATTTAATTTCAATAGTGTAATAGATATGCTACTTCTAAATTAACACATAAGCATAATATAACAATATTGCAATGCACTCAAGACTTCTCATTTCAAGAACAACACATAAGCGTCTAGACTTCAAAGACATGCAAGTGGTCTAGCCCAAAACCACTATACAAATATAATATGCTTAAATAATATTGTAAATTTAAACGAACAACAATCACATATAGAGGAATACCAATTCGTATTCACAGTACTTTCACATGAGACATAACACCAATGCATGACTAAAATTGCATGCACATCGTAAACAAAATCAGATTTATAATGCCAGCCGAAAATCCAATTAATAACATGACTAAAAACCAAATTTTTATAACCACCCATATTCAGCTTTTTACTTCAATTAAATTTAGATTCAACTGAATAACCAAAACAAATCAGATTTAACAAATTCAAATGAAACTCAGATTTACATAATTAACCCAAGATCCAGGTTTACCCGATTAGAGCAAAACCTCAAAAACTCAGATTCAGTTCCCATGTTTGGACTAGATCAGTTCTTAAGGTCCAGCAATGTCTAGATCGATTTATGGCAGTGCATGAAACAGAATTTGAGTGTGGTTGAACTCTAAACGCATGCACTTAACCTGGTTAGGTTCTTACTGAATAATAATAAAAAAGACTGGTCAGGTTTAGAATTGAAACTAGATATGAGAATTGGTCAGCTTGGATTGAGTTGAGTTGGAACCATACCCGACATACTTTATGAATAATTTAGATTGGACCTAGTCCATGTTGGTGTTTTTAATCAGTTACCCAACCCATATGTCAAACAGACCTAAATCGTTACCCAAATATGACACTACAAATGGTAGGCAGACTCATCGACTAATTAGACATCAGTATGGGTTGGAATTTAGAGTAGAAGGTGCATATGGATCAGATCCGTTGGACATCTGATCTTAATGTCTTTTGTATCGGATTCGGACTTATCAAACTCTCTTCTGATTCAGGTTTTTGTTGGGACCCGAATCAAGTCCGATCGATTTGAAATTTTTATATGTAACATTTTTGGCCTATTTTTACTAGATCTAATAACAGTCATAGCACCATAAAAAAATGGATTTGCATTCAAGTCTACTTCGGATCTATTTTAAATCGTGTGTGCTTTTCTTAATAAATTTTGGATTTAATCTGAGTTTGTGTGTATGCACAGAGGAAATAATTTATTTAACCATGCAACACGAATCTGTAATGTGTACAAAACCTGCACACCTTTATACAACAACATGAAATATTACAAAAGACATACAGTCCTATTGAAGTGCGTGAACCCCAAAACCCCATTGATCTTGACTGTCTACTAAAATCAGTTTATGAATTCAAAACTTATTATAAACATCAATCAAACAATTTTTTTTTTAATCAAGCTACATAGATCGTGAACCCAATACCAAATGAGTTCCCGTGTATGACTTTAAAACCCATGTGAACAATATCTAAATCTCCAACAAAAGCCAGTAGAAGAAAATAGATTGATCCCAATTTAGAAAAAGAAACACAGATTGGTATATAAACCCAATAAAATCTAATCCAAATATACTCAATCACAGCAAATTTTCATACAAGAAATTAGATATTTAGGCCCATGGAAAACCCAATCAAGAATCGATTTTGTTACGACAATGAAGCCATACATGATACTTCAAGAACAAGGTTTTGATGATGAGCAAGTAGAATCAGCTGCATTTCAGCTAAGGCTATGAAGAAATTGAAGAATTCGATGAAGAATCTTTGAAGACTAGTGTGCAAATGTTTAATTCATTAAAAGTCTTAGATTTTTGTAAGAGCCTTACTTATAGTGCATATTTAGGTTGCATTTCACCTTAAAAGTCTTTAGAAAAACTTTTTTAAAAAGAACCCTCTTGAAAATCTTTTTAGAAAACTCTTTTCTTAAATTTTCATGTTTATTAGTCGACCAATAAACTTACCAGTCGACTAATCCTTTCGCGCAATATTTTCTAAAAAATCATTTTTGTCAAATTAGTCGACCAAAGGTTTTATCAGTCGACTGGACAGAATGTCTGTTTTTTGGAAAATTAGTAGCAGTCGACTAATGGTTTTATCAGTCGACTGAACAAAACATGTGTTTTCTGAAAATTTAGCAGCAGTCGACTAATGCTTTTATCAGTCGATTGGACAGAATGTTTGTTTTTCAGAAGATTTTAGCAGCAGCAGTCGACTGAAAGGTTTTTCAGTCTACTGATGATATTATCAGTCGACTAATTTTTCTCTAGTCGACTAAGTTTCAAAAGTTCAGATTTTCAAACGGCTCGATTAACAGATCAGTCGACCGACGATAACTGTCAGTCTACTAATAACTAACTATTAGTCGACTAACTGATGTTTCAGTCGACTAATTTTGCCGTTTTCCTGAAACTTCAAAAAGACGTGTTTTTTCATTTTTCAAACGTTTTGATCGTTCAAAATAGACGGTTTTGACACCCTTTCATACTCTCAACGTATAGAATCTTTCAACTATAAATATGAGTGCATTTTACATTAAAAAAAACTGGAATTCAATCGACTTGAATAATTTACTTCTTGCTTTTCACTTATATTCATTCAAGTATTTGTTTTCTCACTCACTTGATATTTTCACTTCAGTTTTTCACTCAAATCACTTTGAGATATAGTGAATTCGTGAGTAGAGTATTTCAACAACCTGAAAAGCCAATTGCATCTCATTTGCATTCAAAAGAAAGGCTCATAGGTTGTATTGTAAGTTGTTACTTATTTTTTTGTAAAAAGAAGGACTCCTTGGTTTAAAGGAGTTGTTTGCTTTCAGTAGGGTTGTTACTGAAAGTGGGACCGGTTTTGGTCTGTGTGATCTTGTAGTTAATAAGGTTGATAGTGGAAATCTCAAGCAGGTTTTGCTTGGGGACTGGATATAGGTCGGGATAGACTGAACCAGGATAAAATCTTGTGTTCTTTATGTGTTTGCTTTTCAAATTGCAAAATCCTTCAATGTTCCGCAGACAATTTATAAAAGCACTATTCACCCCCCCCTCTAGTGCTCGTTGCCTCGATCCTAGTGGACTTTCATTTGGTATCAGAGCAGGTTTGCTATTATTCTGATCTGATCATCATCTAGCATGACAACTACAACATCTCAACACAAAGAAGGATGCTCTTCTGTTTATCCTCCTCTCTTTGACGGAACAAACTATGGATACTGGAAAATGAGAATGACAATATTCTTGCAATCCATAGATCTCGATATTTGGAGAGTTGTTTCAGAAAAGTACCAAACTCCATCGACTAATTTCAGCCGATGGACCGATGAAGAAAAGAAGACTGCTTCACTTAATGCCAAGGCAATGAATGCATTATATTGTGGCGTTGACAAGGTAGAGTTCAATCACATCTCTCAATGCTCTATAGCAAATGAAATCTGACATACTCTTCTCGTGACTCATGAAAGTACGTCAAAGGTAAAGGAATCTAAAATTGCTTCTTTAGTTCATAAATTTGAATTGTTCAAATGAAGCAAAATGAATCTATATCGGACATGATAACTAGAATGACCGATATAACTAACACTTTGAAATCCCTTGGAAAAGAATATTCACAAGTGAATTTAGTCAGAAAGATCCCAAGGTGTTTAACTCCTGAATGGGAGAGAAAAACCACTGCTATTGAAGAAGCAAATGATCTTAACACTCTCACTCTTGAAGATTTGGTTGGTAACCTAATGGCATATGAGGTCCAACTTCAAGACAGACAAGAAGAAAAGCCCAAGAAGAAATCTCTTGCTTTTAAGGCTACTTCTGACTCAGAAAATTCAGAAGAAGATGAAGATATTGCTCTCATCACAAAGCAATTCAGAAGATTCATCAAAAAGAGAAGATTTCAAAGAAAGGTAAAGAAAGCAGATTCTTTCAATCCCAATGAAGTCAAGTGCTTTAACTGCAAAAAGGCAGGACATATTAAGAAAGATTGCCTTCTTCTCAAAATCAAGCCCAAGGACCAATTCAAGAAGAAAAAGGCATTTCAAGCATGTTGGGATGATAGTGATTCCTCTTCCGATGAAGAATCAAATGAAGAAGTTGCTAACATGTGTTTTGTAGTACAAGAAGATTCGGTAAGTCAAGTTGACTATGATGAATTATTTGAAGCATTTAATGACTTATATGCTAAATTTAAGAGTCTAAGTTCTAAAAATAAAGAGTTAAAAACTAAAAATTTAACTCTTGACTCTCAAAATAAAGTGTTACTTCAAGAGATAGAAGATCTCAAGAAGGAAAACTCTTACCAAGCATTTGAGATAAAAGAAATTGGAGTTAGAATCACTATCTTACAAAAGAACTATCTAGTCTAAAAGAAAAATCAAATGATCTTTTTTTCATAGTGACCAAATTCACAAATGGTAAAGAGAATCTAGAAAAACTTCTTGGTTCTCAAAGATGCTCGGTTAATAAAACCGGATTGGGATATAGCTTCTTTGATAGACCAAACTATGTGGTGAAAAATCAAAGACATTATTCTCAACCATTTGTTTATAGAACTAAACTTTCTAGTTCTAATAGAAATGCATCTAATCATGGAAACTATAATGCTTATATGCCTAGACATGATTATTCTAGACATGATAAATCCTTTTATAGAAAGAATATTTATTATCAAAGGAAACCAAAATCCAAATGGATATGGGTTCCTAAGACTAACTCTCATGGACCCAAAAATAGAAAGGGATCAAATGCTCTGTTTTCTAATTTTGTTGTAGGTACACAACATAAGGAGCAAATGGATATTGGACAGCGGTTGTTCCAAACATATGACTGGAAGGCCGGAGTTATTTTCCACCCTCCAAAATAAGGATGGAGGAACCGTCACCTTTGGTGACAATAACAAGGGAAAAGTAATAGGTATTGGTAATATTGGTAATCCAAAATTTCCCTTGATAGAAAATGTTCTTTTAGTAGATGGTTTAATGCATAATTTAATATCTATTAGTCAATTATGTGATAAAGGTTTTCATGTTTCTTTTGAAAATGATTTATGCTTAATTTATGATTTTTAATCTAAAAAGATCATTTTTAAAGGTAAAAGAAGGAACAATGTGTATGAACTATATCTAGATGAATTACCCACTTTTAATGAAAAATGTCTTATTGTTTCAAATGAAATTCAATGGTTATGACACAGGAGACTTGGACATGTTAACTTTAAAATTATTTCAAAGTTATCCAAGAATGATCTTGTAAGAGGCCTACCTAGAATACCATATAAGAAAGATCACTTATGTGATGTTTGTCAAAGGGGTAAACAAATCAAGAGTTCTTTTAAAGCAAAAGATATTGTTTTAACAAAACGTCCTCTTGAACTTTTACATTTAGATCTATTTGGACCATCTAGAATTCAAAGTTTGAATGGTAGCAAGTATGCTTTTGTTATAGTAGATGATTATTCTTGGTTTACATGGGTAATTTTTCTAAAAAGCAAAAATGATGCTTTTTCAGAATTTTCTAAACTTTGTAGAAGAATTACAACTAAAAAATCTACATCTATAATTAAAATCCGTAGCGATCATGGTGGTGAGTTTGAAAATGAATCTTTTCTAAAGTTTTGTGATTTACATGGTATATCTCACAACTTTGCTTTACATAGAGCGGCTCCACAAAATGGAGTTGTTGAAAGAAAGAATAGAACTTTGCAAGAATGTGCTAGAACCATGCTTCAAGATAAAAATTTAACAAAATACTTTTGGGCTGAAGCAATAAATATTGCATGTTATGTTTCAAACCGTGTTCTTATTCGACCAATTTTACATAAAACATGTTTTGAATTGTATTATGATCGTATACCAAAGATCTCATATTTCAAATTTTTGGGTAGTAAATGTTTCTTGTTAAATACCAAAGATAATCTTGATAAGTTTGATTCAAAATCAGATGAATCAATATTTCTTGGATATTTTTCTAGAAGTAAAGCTTATCGTATTTTCAATAAAAGAACATCTTGTATTGAAGAATCTTTACATGTTGCATTTGATGAGAATTGTGAGCAGATTATACCTCTAAGTGAAGGAGAAGAAGTAATACTTCAAGAAGAACCCTTGATAGAGAGTACTTCTCAAGAAAATATTCTTCTTCAACCAGTTTGGAAAGAAGTTTCTAATCATCCACATGAACAAGTTATTGGTGAAATAAAGAGTGGTGTCCAAACTAGAAGGCAATTAGAAAAATATATTGCAAATGTTGCTTTCATATCTAAATTAGAACCAAAGAATATCAATGAGGCTTGTGATGATGAATTTTGGCTTTTGGCCATGTTTGAAGAACTTAACCAATTTACTATGAATGATGTTTGGGATCTAGTTGATAGACCAAAGGATCATCCAGTAATTGGAACAAGATGGGTCTTCCGAAATAAGCTGGACGAAAATGATGAAGTCATTCATAACAAAGCAAGGCTAGTAGCACAAGGCTATAATCAAGAAGAAGGCATAGATTTTGATGAAACCTATGCACCAGTGGCTTGATTAGAGTCAATTCGAATGATGCTTGCTTTTGCTAGTTACATGAACTTCAAGTTATATTAAATTGATGTTAAGAGTGCATTCTTAAATGGACACATCAATGAAGAAGTTTATGTAGAGCAACCTCCATGTTTTGAAAATGAGAAATATCCAGAAAAAGTCTACAAATTGAAAATAGCTTTGTATGGACTCAAACAAGCACCAAGAGCGTGGTATGAAAGACTACGGATTTTTTTAGAATAATCTGGTTTTTCCATTGGTCGGGTAGACTCCACTTTATTTATTAAAAATCTTAATTCAGATATTCTTATTATACAAATTTATGTTGATGATATAATATTTGATTCTACTAATGATTCTCTTTGTAAAGAATTTGCTAAAGCTATGCAAGAAGAGTTTGAAATGAGCTTGATGGGTGAATTAAACTACTTCATTGGACTTCAAATAAAGCAAACTGAAGAAGGAATCTTCATCAATCAGGCTAAGTATACAAAAGAACTTCTCAAGAGATTTGGGATGGACTCATCGAAATCAAGAAGGAATCCTATGAGTACAACTACTTCTCTTAATAAAGATGAAAATGGTAAAAGTGTAGATACTAAGCTCTACAGAGGTATGATCGGATCTCTATTATACTTAACTGCTAGTCGACCTGATATTATGTTTAGTGTTTGTATGTGTGCAAAATTTCAAGCTAATCCAAAGGAATCTCATTTAACTATCATAAAACAAATTCTTTGTTATTTGAAAGATACTTCAGATTTCAGTTTGTTTTACCTAAAATCATCTTCCTTTGATTTAGTTTCATATAGTGATGCAGATTTTGCAGGAAGTAAATCTGATCGCAAGAGTACTAGTGGAACTTGTCATTTCTTAGGAAATCCTTTAGTCTCTTGGTTTAGTAAAAAGCAAAATTCAGTGTCACTCTCAACAACTGAAGCAGAATATATAACGGCTAGTTTAGCATGTTCACAAGTACTATGGATGAAACAAACCTTAAAAGATTTTGGTTTAAATTACTCCACAACAACTATTTATTGTGATAACACTAGTGCTATAAATCTCTCGAAAAATCCTGTTCAGCACTCAAGAACTAAGCATATTGAAGTTAGACATCATTTTATAAGATATCATGTTTTAAAAGAAGATATTTCGTTAAATTTTATTTCCACTAAAGAACAACATGCCGATATCTTCACTAAACCTCTTAAAAATGAAGATTTTATAAGAATTAGGAGAGAACTAGGTATTTTCTCATTTTTGGATTTGTAAAAATGTTGATTTTTGAACAAAATCTCAAAATCACACTATATTAGTCGACCGATAAAATTCTAGTCGACTGATGTTTTTAGAATGAGTCGCACATTCTTAGTCGACCGATAAAGTTTTAGTCGACTAAATTTTTTTTTAAAATTTTAAATGAAGGGACCCGATACCCCTTTGGATTTTTTTTAAAAAAACCCATCTTTTTAAATAGGCATTGTTTCACTTCAATTTCGTACCTTTTCATTTTTCTTAAAAATGAAACCCTTAAAACGAAAACCCTCTTTCTCTTTTGCCTCTCTCTTCCGAAAAATCCTTAGAGTGTCGTTCGATCCCATCTTCGCCGGGATTTTCTTGCCGTGACAGGGAGACGCCGGAATCTTCTGGCCGTGATCTTGAAACGCCGGAATCCTCTTGCAGTAACTTTCATACTTTATGGGTTGTAATATTATATCTCTATTTTGCTTATGCTATTTCTGCCCTTATTCTTTTTTATTATGACAAAGGGGGAGAAAAAGAGAAAAAGATAAAAGATAGCATTGCGTCGAATGAATGCATTTGTAAATGCATGAAGTAATGATGAATGGAAATGCAAACCAATCAATATGTGATATATGTGCTTTAAATGTGCTAACTTTTAATGTTTTGCAGCATATTCATAGGGGGAGTAAAATCTCCATCTATGCATCTAAATGCTTCATCTTTGATTAAGTTTGTCATCATCAAAAAGGGGGAGATTGTTATGACAATGAAGCCATACATGATACTTTAAGAACAAGGTTTTGATGATGAGCAAGTAGAGTCAACTGCATTTCAGCTAAGGCTATGAAGAATTCGATGAAGAATCTTTGAAGACTAGTGTGCAAATGTTTAATTCATTAAAAGTCTTATATTCTTGTAAGAGCCTTATTTAGAGTGCATATTTAGGTTGCATTTCACCTTAAAAGTCTTTAGAAAAACTTTTCTAAAAAGAACCCTCTTGAAAATCTTTTTAGAAAACTCTTTTCTTAAATTTTCATGTTTATTAGTCGACCAATAAACTTACGAGTCGACTAATCCTTTCGCGCCATATTTTCTAAAAAATCATTTTTGTCAAATTAGTCGACCAAAGGTTTTATCAGTCGACTGGACAGAATGTCTGTTTTCTGGAAAATTAGCAGCAGTCGACTAATGGTTTTATCAGTCGACTGAACAGAACATGTGTTTTCTGAAAATTTAGCAGCAGTAGACTAATGCTTTTATCAGTCGACCAAACAGAATGTTTGTTTTTCAGAAGATTTTAGCAGCAGTCGACTGAAAGGTTTTTCAGTGTACTGATGATATTATCAGTCGACTAATGTGTCTCTAGTCGACTAAGTTTCAAAAGTTCAGATTTTCAAACGGCTCGATTAACAGATCAGTCGACCGACGATAACTGTCAGTCTACTAATAACTAACTATTAGTCGACTAACTGATGTTTCAGTTGACTAATTTTGCAGTTTTCCTGAAACTTCAAAAAGACGTGTCTTTTCATTTTTCAAACATTTTGATCGTTCAAAATGAACGGTTTTGACACCCTTTCACACTCTCAACGTATGGAATCTTTCAACTATAAATATGAGTGCATTTTACATTCAAAAAAACTGGAATTCAATCGATTTAAATCATTTACTTCTTGCTTTTCACTCCTATTCATTCAAGTATTTGTTTTCTCACTCACTTGATATTTTCACTTCAGTTTTTCACTCAAATCACTTTGAGAGATAGTGAATTCGTGAGTAGAGTATTTCAACAACCTCAAAAGCCAATTGCATCTCATTTGCATTCAAAAGAAAATGCTCATAGGTTGATTGTAAGTTGTTACTTATTTTTCTGTAAAAAGAAGGACGCCTTGGTTTAAAGGAGTTGTTTGCTTTCAGTAGGGTTGTTACTGAAAGTGGGACCGGTTTTGGTGTGTGTGATCTTGTAGTTAACAAGGTTGATAGTGGAAATCTCAAGCGGGTTTTGCTTGGGGACTGGATGTAGGTCGGGATAGACCGAACCAGGATAAAATCTTGTGTTCTTTGTGTGTTTGCTTTTCAAATTGCAAAATCCTTCAATATTCCACAGACAATTTATAAAAACACTATTCACCCCCCCTCTAGTGCTCGTTGCCTCGATCCTAGTGCACTTTCAGATTTTTGGATCAACCGAAAGAATCAAGGTTTGATAAAATCATAAATTTGTGTATAGGCGCAAATTTGATTTTTCTCAACCCATGTTGATTCAATTTAGGCTAAATCCCTTGCCTATCAAATCTCAAGATGAAAGACCCGTAGCTTATAGGCTGATTTGTGAAGAAGAAGAAAAAGAAATCGATGATGAAGAGACAAACATGCTGCTGTCCTTGTCACAGATCTCTCAGTAGTTACTCTCTTTCTCTATATATATATACATCCCTCTCTCTCTCTCTCTCTCAAAATTGTGATTTGAGAGGGATCACGCGCTTTTATAACAGAAACAGGACTCCTCTAAGGAGAGGACGTTCTTTTCAGAAATAGAAAGAGTTCTATAATAGACGTCCCTTCCTATATAAACTCTATTATATATATATATATATATATAATATTTTTTTTATCATTGTAGTTAGTATTATTATTAAAACTTATTTATCTTAAATTAGATGGACCATGAATCTCGGCCAGCAAGTTCATGATCCATATCGGGATCTAAAGTTATATTATTTTAATCCAATAAGCGAAAATATAATTATTTAAGTAAAAATTATATTTATTTAATTTTAAAAACCTATGATTTTTTATTAGATATTACACTTCTAGTAATACTTGGTAAGGCTGAGAAATTTTTGTAGTCCCTTTAGCGACTAGGGTACTGGCCAACTCTGAATCGCCTTGATTTTCTCAAGGTTCACCTCTACACTGTGACCTGAGATAATATGTCTCAAGTAATAGACACAGGTCTAACCAGTGATATACTTGATCCACGTAGCATATAACTGACCCTTAACGAGGGTCCCCAGAGCAATCCACATGTGACGCATATGATCCTTCCAAGAGTGGTTGTAGATTAGGATGTCATCAAAGAAGACCAATATAAAACACCGTAGGTAGGGCCGAAAAACATCATTCATTGGGCCCTAAAAACTTGTTGGTGCATTGGTGAGACCAAAAAGCATCACCAGAAACTCGTAATGATCATCATGAGTCTGGAACACAGTCTTATGTATATCATCTGGGGCCATGCGGATCTGGTGGTAGCCAAATCAGAGATCTAGTGTCGAAAAGTAATGTGCTACATGTAGTTCGTTCAACAACTCATCGATTACCAGGATTGGGTACTTGTCCTTAATCATAATTTGATTAAGAGCCTGATAATCTATACATAACCGCCAAGATTTGTCTTTCTTTTTCACCATCAGGACTAGAGAAGAATACAAACTCTTGCTAACCCTGACAAATGAACCTTCACCTTTCTGTACGACCCAGTAAAACTTACTTCACAAAGACTATACCGTTTTCACCACCACCTCAAGCTTTTCCAAGTCTCTCCACATGTGCCCATAATGGCCCATAATCATATGATACAACTGAAGAACGAGAACCGATAATATCACTACCACTACAAGCAACACTAGCACTAACAGTCGAACTAGCACGTGTAGATAAAGATGACACAATTCATTTCACTTTGTTCGTGAGTCTTTTCTCTTTTTTGCCATTTTCATCCTTAAAACAAAAAACATACATTTTATTAAAATAAAATTCTTGCTAAACCCACACTGAGTCCAAAAAACCTGGGTTTAGTTCTTTTGAACCTAGGTCAGGGTTTCTATTCTACTGAACCAAGATACAGGTTCAAGTTTTGTCGAACCCACCCTTGGGTTCAATAGATCCGAACCTAGCAAGCCTGGGTTCAGTGATTTCTGGGTTCTGCTTTATTGAACCCAGCAACCATGCGAGCTGGGTTCAGCCCTTGCCAAAATGTGGGGAGGAGGAGAAAAAAGGAGAGAGAGGAGGAGAAGAAAGAAAGGATGCAGTGGAAGGAGGAAGAGAAGGAATAAGGGAGGAGGAGGATTACCTGTCGCTACGAGTGCCGGTAAGAGGAGGAGGACTGTTGTGCTACTGTCGTCGTTAAGAGATGGAGGAGGAAGAACGGCGACAAGATGAGTGGAGGAAGGGTCGAGAATGGAGTGGGGGTTGTGTTTTGTGAAAATGTGACCTACCCCCATTAAAATATGATTTTTTTTTTACCGAATGGACTCGTTGATCGAATTTATTTCTGGACACTTATAATCCTGTGCATGTGCGGCGACCCTTTAGAAGAATCCATGTGACATAGATATCAATCCATTCAAAAGAGTAAAACATATAATAGAGATACAACTGCAAGTGATGAGGTATCACCTGCTGCAAAGGAGGACAGAACGTGAAAACTAAAACAGTAAAACAAAAAGCAAAACTGAGCACCAAGGATGAAACCCCTATACAGTACAACACAACGAAAAGACCAAGTACAGCACTCGAACTGCAGTTGAAACACAGTTACTGCAGAAAAACATGAGCACCAAGGATGAAACCCCTATACAGTACAGCACAACGAACGTAAGACGTAGTGCAGAAAACAAGACCAAGTACAGCACCCGAACTGCAGAAAAAACATGAGTCTGGACGAAGTACTTGTTGAAGTAAAAGAACTTTTGCAATGCCAGATGAAGGGTCGTGATTAGAATATAGTAAACTACAGTAAGACATGAAATCTGCATGCACCATCATCCCTCCATAAGCTAGATATCAACTGAAATGAACACATACCCCAAATCTGTCCACTAAAAGTAACTACTTAGTGCAGCTCCTTCTGTATAAGCTTAAGCAAAAAAGTACAATATCACAAGCTCCCTTGTTTCACAGCAATGTCATTACAGACTAGCTAGTGATATAACTCTCCTTGATTTGCCAACTCTAATGAAAAGGAAAACCAAATATAGGATGATATCATAAGACCAACTCCTAACAGCTTACATGGATGCATGTCATTCTTAGGCAAAATTACTAGAGCTCAGATGAGTCCACAAACAAGAAAATCCATAATATAAACGATCGAGGCTGCTGTCTCTTGAAACTATGAATGCTCCAGGCCTATTAGACCAGGCTCGAAGCAGCATCGAAACCCCTAATCCCACAAGTATGTTGAACATTGGTCCAGCATAACATCCCGAGAAAGCAATCCGCATGCCAACCCCGCAACATTAAACATCAAATTGCCCATTGAGTCTCCCCAAGCCAGCCCAAGTGAATATTGAATACAGATATATATCCAAAAGAGATAGAAAGCTGTTTCTTCTTCCTCCCTACACATTGGCCATTGACTAGCTAAAAAAAACACTATAGACATGTAGTTTGCTTGTGTTTGAATTTTGTTTAGCAAAATGTCGCTCACTCACTGTTTCTAGAATTATGTGGATGTAGCTGGGCAGCTATAAATGAATAAGCTAACAATTAATCTTTTAGGTGGGAGATAGTATCGGTCTTCTTCTGTGTGGTGACGTGCAACGTGCTGTTGTAGGCTGCAAGATAGTGTGGGTCTTCTTCTTCATTTTGGATGTATTCATACGGTCTCATTTAAATTAGTATGGATATCAATAACACTTATGGAACAGCTTTAAAGCATGGGAGAAAAATGAAACAACTGCTGTAAAAAATGGGACAGAAATGACAGAAAACATAGCTTTTCTGTAACATCAAGACAACCGATTGTAAAACAAAATCTCATCTGTAGAACCAAAACCTTTCACTAGATGAGGGGAAGAGACTGCAAAAAACGTGAATGGAGAGCAGAGCATGAGCATATCCTCCACTTTGCAACCTTAAACGATATGAGAATTCAGAGCTTCTAACATATGCGATTAGAGAGGGCGTTGCATAAAGAAACAAACCAAAAGAAATCATGAGATTTTGGTATCCCAAGCCAAAAGCCGAAGGGCACAGATCATATTTTCAAAAATCCTATCCAAAATCATGGGATATTGGGCAAAAACGGCAGTTTGCATGCCCATTCAACGATTTAAAAAAAGAAAACCTTATAAAAAATCTGATTTTTCAAGCAAATATTCACAACTTTTATGATTTTCTTACCTTTTCTTGGGGAGAAGGTGACGTTTCTTGAGAAAATCGCGATTTTTGCAAGGAGATTCATCGCTGGACCGATTTCTGGTAGTAATCGGTGGTTTTCCTCGGCTTGCTGGAACTTCGATCGCGATTCCTCGCCGATTTTGGCGATGAATTGCCTAGGACAGCTACAACGGCCTGGTGAAAGGTGATACTGATACAGTCGGCCTAATTCATGACAATTAATGAGATTGCAGAGCTTTGCAATTCATTCAAACTGCTTAGTTGACCTCACTATAAATGAAAAAGACAAGTCCCAACGCTGACAACTATTCAGTTCCTTTTAACTAATTAATGCATATTTAATTGCGCGGGGCCTTTTGAAACGGGGAGGGTTGTGTATGTTCGCCCTCGATGATTCACTGAATCCCACGTCCGTGTTCGGGGGCTCGAATGAGCGCCACATATTCATGCACATGGGGCTCGTATTCCCGTGTATGTTGACATAACTTTGCATCGGACTCTGGTGTTGTTGCAAAGACTTAAGTACCCTTTATTGCTATTCTTCTCATAAAGTGATGGTTTGAAAAAATGACAAAAATGCCTTTCATTCAAAAAAGAAAAAACAAATAGTTCAAAAAAAGGACAAATATGTCCTCCATCCAGAAAGTCGAGGATGATGTTGACTCTTCAAAGTCTTCTTCTTTTTCTGTTCAAAAAAAGGACAAACATGTCTTCTTCTTCTTTCTCCGTAAAACACTGTAAAACCCTTTCTCTCTCTAGAGAAGAAATCAAGGCAAACAAAGAGTTCTTCCTGAAGAAGGCCATGAACATCAACCCTCTCACTCTCTCTCCCTTCTCTCTCTACTTCTGTGCACATCCAACAGACGATCCTACATTGCTCCATCGTCATCTTCTTCTTCTTCCTTCTTCGTAAAACACTGTAAAACCCTCTCTCTCTGTAAAGAAGAAATCAAGGGAGGTAAAGGGTTCCTCTTGGAGAAGGCCATGAACACCAACCCTCTCACTCTCTCTCCCTTCTCTCTCTACTTATGTGCCTGATTTAGAGTTTTTGCCCTTACAGGAGGGGGGTCCGGGGGCTCCCCCCGGCGTGGATCCCGCTGCGCGGTCAGCGGGCGGGGAGCTGAGGGGCAGCGCCTTCCGGACCAAATTTTTTTTGGGCCTTCCAACAATGATTTGTAGTATTATCGGGCTTTCCTACAGCAATTTGTAGTGTCTTCCGTAAATCGCGAAACGCTATAGCGATTTGTAGTGTCTTCCGTAAATCGCTATAGCGATTTGTAGTGTCTTCCGCAAATCGCTATAGCGATTTGTAGTGTCTTCCGCAAATTAGGACCAACTTGTCAGAGTCATATCTCTCTAACCGAAGGTCATATTCCAAATCCGTAAAAAGTGGTGTCTTTGTTATTGAGTCTAGTTTATTTCTGTAAATTTTCAGCAATTTCTATTGTCATTTCATTCCCCATTTTAACTTCAACGATACATTACAACCACAATCATCAAAAGAAAGATTGCCCAAGCTAAGAGTCACCGTTCTCGCCCTCCTCCTGGACAGCAACCCAGTCGGTGCAGTCGCGCTGAGGATGGCCAGCAGAAGCTCCACCACGTCGTCTTCCTCTCCCTAGCGAGGAGGTCTCAACGGAGCCGTCGTTCCGGTGACGGGTGTTCATCTCGTTCCGGTGACGGGTGTTCTACGAAATGTAAATCCCCCCTTCTGTAAGGGCAAAAGGCCATGAACACGCTGGGAGGAGCCCTCAGACCCCCCTTCTGTAAGGGTAAAAGCTCTGAATCAGACTCCATAACTCTTCAAGTTGAATGATGCTACCCACACTGGGAGGAGCTCTCAGACCCCCCTTTTTGTAAGGGTAAAAACTCTAAATCAGACTCCACAACTCTTCAAGTTGAATGATGCTACCCACGCTGGGAGGAGCCCCCAGACCCTCTTCCTGTAAGGGTAAAAACTTTGAATCAGGCTCCACAACAGTAAATGTGCAGGTCAGTCGGTGCTTGATGGAGCAATGTATGATCTTCTAAAGGATGTGCACAGAAGCAGAAATAGAAGGGAGAGAGAGAGAGAGAGTGAGAGTTGAATGATGCTACCCACGCTGAGATGAGCCCCCAAACCCTCCTCCTGTAAGGGTAAAAACTTTGAATCAGGCTCCACAACAATCAATGTGCAGGTCAGTCGGTGCTTGATGGAGCAATGTATGATTTTCTAATGGATGTGCACAGAAGCAGAAATAAAAGGGAGAGAGAGAGAGTAAGAGGGTTGATGTTAATGGCCTCCTCCAGGGGAGATTTATTTCTCGAATAATCCTGCAGTGCAGAGACTGGGTCTTAAATAATCATCTTCGGGGCACTTAAGTCTTTACAACCACTCCTTTTCAAGAACCGTCATTTTTTTTTGCACCAATGGAGGAGAGGGTACTTAAGTCTTTGCAATCGCATCAAACTCCAACGCTAATTAATGGTGACAAACATGGGGATACGAGACGCACATGCTTACATACGTGGTGCTCTTTAGGACCCCGATCATGAGATGTAGCTAACTGCCCTGTTCGGGGGGAGAACATATAACCTGCTTCGTTTGAAACGCTACAGACGCACAAAGGTCATGATCAAAACACACTGCTTTGAATTTAATAACAATATGCGATGCAAACCAGCCATTTATTATTTTATTTTGTCCGTTTTTGCTATAAGTTAAGGAAAACTGTATCACTCACTGAATCTTAGCTGTCCCTCCGGTTGGTAAATCCCTTGAGTTCCTGCCCTCATTGAGGAGTACCCAGTTATTATCTTGTCACGTTCTGTCAACTTAGTTACATTCACAAGTTGCCCTCAGATGAGCCAAGCCGTTGCAACCCTTTCTTAGCGAAGCAGGTACGGCAAAAACGATATTTTATCCCTACGGTGATAATGCAATGTAAGACTGAGCTGGACCATAGTAACAAATCTCGCGAGATTTATGAAAAATATCGCGAGAAATTGCCTGAAAAGTTTAAAACGGCAATTTCTCAAAACATAAATACTGTGATTTAAACGCGATATTTACATTTTAAACAGCTATTCGTCATGAAAAAACCATGTATTTTTATTTTAAATAAATTTTATTAATATTTTCTTATAAAAATTATTTATTTTTTATTGCCAAGATTTTGCCGAAAAAAATGCGAGATTTATGAAAAAAATCAATTTCTCGAGAGTTTTTGAAAAACCAGATTTTGCCGATAAAAACGTTTGTCACTGTGAACTGCCAATAGCACCGAAAAAATGGCTTGGCCAAGCATTCAATCCCTACAGCGATTTGGGAGGGGAGGCTTTTATGGTTGACCTAAGCCACCCAGAATGCCGTTGATTTAATGTTTGTAGTTAAAGCCGCTGATCCTTTTTGGGCATAATTCTAACTTGGTGTCAGCAAGAAGATGGTAAATTAATGCCATCCACCCTAGAATACATTATTTCAGCCGTTCATGGCTGGCCCATGCAATGCCTTTTTTTTTTGGCCAAGGCAAGGAGAAATCCCGGTCATGAACTCTCGTGGGAACACTAGTAAAACACTTGGGGGGTGTTTGACTCACGGGATGCCCTCCGGTGGGACAGACCAGTCCCTCCCTGGGTGCTGTCCCACGTTTGATGCACGACCCAGGTGTGTGCCACACAGGACAAACGGGTGTCCCACCCATTTGTTTTCAACATGGCTGTTGGAACCTGTTGTTGGAGGGTAGAGCTTGTTTCTTATTGGATATAAATCTTTAATTTCCGCTGCCTTGGACTGCTTGAAAAGATTGAAATATGTAAATATATAAAAATCATGATGGTATTGTGATAAAAGAGCTAAGTTATAAAAAAAAAATACTATATGCTCAAAACAGGTTTCATTTTATTTTATTTTATTTTTGCAATTTTTATGAGAACTTTTTTAGTATGTGAAATTCTCATGATATAATGCAAGACATTCAAAATATCATCCATCTAGTTTTAGTTTGATAGTCGCTCCCGTATCACTCTCCTTCCTCATAAATCAATATTTCATTTAGGCTTCTGGCTGCATCTCTCCGTTGCGTCGACGTTGGTCTGTACGTATGCTTTATGTCATTCCCTATTTTGCTTTTATTTTTATAGGCAATACAATGACTCAGAACCAGCGGCTACCATCATCCCTGTCAATGACAACATTTGACCATTAAGATCTGGTTTAGTCAAATGGTACAAATTCTTCAAAGTACTGTATATAATTTCACAAAGATGATCAATGCATTTTTGAGGTAGCTCGTAAATGATATTAAATGAATAAAGAGTCATTTATATATAAGAGGTTGCTTTTTAGAATTAAATACATTGTTGAATCAACTATAATCCAATGATCCAAATCATGCCATAAATGTTTTAGAGTTTAGTGTTTTTGTTAGAAACTCGGCCTTATGGAGGAAAGATTTCTATAAATCCAGCCTCGAGAAAGCTCCGGCGCAAGAAAAAGTCAAAAAAGAGAATTTTGTTATCGATCCGGCTAAGCTCTGCGTCAGATAAAGCTAGCAGCAGGGCAGAGAAAAAATATTGACCCTTCTAAGTGAGTTGCTGCTAAGAAAGACGTGGAAGAAGAGAGGGAGAAAATGTGTTCTCTCTAGGACTAGAGTTTTATGAACAAGGTGAACAAAAAAATAATTAATTTACTAATTTTATTTATTATTAACCAAGAATAATAATAAGTCCTAAATGAAATAAGAGTCCAAAAAAAATAAGAATCCAAATAGAAAATGATGTCCTCCAATCCCCTATCAGACTAGGTCTCTTGAGCAGACCTAGATAGGGGCAGTCTATAATAATTCACCCCTCTCAAACTCACCTTGTTATCAAGGCAATAACCCTTCAAAAATTGTTGCAGCAACCAATCCTTGTTACTTCCGGGATCAATCACTAGGCACAGGGTTTTCTCACCATCCCTTGATAGGATTGTGTCTTGAGATACATAAAGTTTAAGTCCGATCTTGGATTGAACATGGACTCGGTGGGGTTAAGGTTATGGTTCAATTTGGATCTTGGATTAAGTTGGAGTTTGGATAGGTAGAGGACTGGTTTTGGATAAGATTCAATTGAACTTGATAAGTAGATAGATGGGTATAAGTAGGATCAATTAGGTTTAAAAAGAGTTTTGAGTAACTTGGGTCATATTTAAACTTGAAAGAAGAGTTTCTAGCTAGGTCTGAATCAAAGAGAATTTGAGGTTGCAGGGGTGAACTGGGTAGTGAGAACTGATTCCCACCCACACATCATGAGTGGGTCTCTCACAATGAGAAGGGAGGGTTAGGGGGATGAAGTAAAGGTTAGGAAACCATTCACCTACCTCAGCCGTCGGTGACCATGGCTATCGCCAGCCATTCCCCAGTCAATGCTTAGGCCATCGACTGGTGGTTGGCCGCTTTGCCTAAAAGAAAGAGAAGGCTGGTGGTTCTTGCCATCGCCACCTTGCTGCAGACCTCTGGTGGATTTCGTTGGCAGATAGGGGCCTTTTCGGCTAGCCATGGTCGATGCAAGGTCCTTAAGCGGGTCCCTGTCAGCAACAGACCTCTTGGCTCATGGGGTGTCTTCCACAACATGTGTGAGGACAATTGTGAGAGCAAAAGAAGTGATTAAGGGGGTGATGATGGGTTGTAGCAGGGTGCAGATGCAAAAGGGATTTTGGTTGGTGGATAAGAAGATATTGGAGGTGGAGTTGAGGTCAATAGACGATGGTAGGTTAGTGGTAGATGGTCGATGATGAGGAATGATTGGTTGTGCACCCTTCAACCCTTGTTTGATCTAGGTGAAAAAGAGTGCCGCAACATCCTCCTTCTTTCAAATCGGGACTCGATCCCCATTGATGATCAAAGACGAGAGAGAAGGGACAGAGTAGGAGAAAGATCTTTGACAAAGGCTGCCTCGAGCAACATCCTTCTAGTGCGTGCCAAGGTGGTAGTGTTGGTGCTATCCTCAGCATCCGATCCTCATCCTCTAATAGTTGGACGCACGCAAGGGAAGAGAGGGATCCCTTGCAGGGTCAGGCAGCGAGGCCAAGAGGGAGAGGGGAACTTTGACAGGAACCACTGTAGCTTGGGTTGTGCGGTGGTAGAGAGAGAGAGAGAGAGAGAGAGAGAGAGAGAGAAGTGAACATGAGAAGGAGAGAGTCATTGTTTCAATCTTCGATGGGGTTCTCTCCCTCCTCGGTGGTTGCCTTTATGAGTTCGATAACTGGCTGAGGCTTGCTCCAACCCTATGGCTGAATGGGTTTGAGAAGGGCATGGCCCCTTGTTGCTATGATAGCCTCTATTAGATCTGTTTCCAAGGTTGCCAGAAGGGTGGTTGGCCGTAGAGAGAGGGCCAACGATAGTGGGGGTAGGTGATGGTGGTGGCTAGAGAGAGAGAGCTCGACGATTCAACACCTGTAACTCATTTTTTTTCTTCCCTTTCA
This sequence comes from Nuphar pumila, assembly GCF_984573655.1. Taxonomy (NCBI): domain Eukaryota; kingdom Viridiplantae; phylum Streptophyta; class Magnoliopsida; order Nymphaeales; family Nymphaeaceae; genus Nuphar; species Nuphar pumila. Next base: position 58,207,546 of record NC_143265.1, read on the forward strand.
AGTATCTTTGCAAGCACTTGTTCTATTTTGGAAAATCTTCCATTTATTATGCTCTCGATACGATCCATGCTATTCTTAAATTTATTAAAGGACACATTAATCTTCTCCATCTCTTGAACAAATTTCAGACTCTTGACATTTGGATCAATATGATGATAGGAACCTGAATAGATTCAAGAGGGGCGTGGGCTCTTGTTATTGCAAAAAAAAAATCTTGATCTGCCTTCAAGAATATAGATCCACCATTCTTGATGTCACATAAAGTTGTGCTTTGATACCAATGTTAGAAAGTCAGTCCTATGGAGGAACCATTTCTACAAATTTGGTCTCGAAAAGGCTCTGGTATAAGAAAAAGTCAGGAAGAGAGAAATTTGTTTTCAATCTGGCTAGACACTACATTAGATAAGGATAACAATAGGACATAGGAAGAATATCGATACTTCTAGGTGGATTGTTGCTGAGGAAAACATGAAAGATGAGAGAGAGAAAAGGTGTTTCCTCTAAGACTAGAGTTTCATGAAAAGAGTGAACAAAAAAATTCAATCTACTAATTTCATTCATAATTAATCAAGAATAATAATATTTATTTATAGAGTCGACCAAAGAGTTCTAAAAGAAATAAGAGTCCAAAAAACTAAGAATCCAAATAGTAAAGGGCATCCTTCAGTCCCTCTCAGACTGGGTCTTTTGAGCACATTTGGATCCTCATGGTTGGATCTGGGGCAATCTGTAACCATTTTTTCTAGTCACATGCATGCATGCGCACACACACTCGCACAAACAAACAAACAACAAATGTGCATGTGTGTGTGTGTGTCGGCCTATGTGTGTTAAATAGAAGTAGACAAACCATATATGGATTTATTGTTCAAAGTGATAATATACAATGTTGTTAGTATCGCCCGATACATATCAGATCGGAAAATACGCTTGACCCCTCAATCAACTATTTTTTAATAAATATAAAAATACTTTAAATTAGTTTTTAATATTATTTTAATAGCTTTAACATGTGTCACATTTTGATTGACACATAATATTTTTTAATTATTTTTTGGCTGAATCAAAACAATTCACTTGAGTATCGGTATTGGCTGATTCACCTGAATCGTTGGCCAAATGATTTAGGGCCGATACCGATAGTAACAACATTGATAATATATCTATATATGATCCATTAGCCTTCAAAATTACATAGAACTTTATATTCTAAAATGTTGCTATCTTGACTTTATTCAAGAGGTCAACTTTTGACCTAGGTTACTTAGGTTAGCTAAGATTTTTTGAAGTCTCGTAAGTGTGAAAAGCATTGCCTCAACTTCCTTTGTGACCTCTATTAAATTGGTAATTAAAGGTTCAAAAGAAGACTACGCCTGGACAGAAGTCGAGGAACTCAATTTGAACTTGAAGTGTTTTCTTCTAAAATTTTATTTACCGGAATAAAATGTCTTCAAACTGTTCTATCATGTTTACAACCACTGATTGTTTAATCATCAAAAATCCTAAATCTAGGTCACATTCTGGCTATTCAAATGCCAAACAATAAATGAACCATGTGATCCCTTAACATCAGAATTGATCAAAACAACTGCATCAATGAAATTTCAAGAAGGGTATGAAGATAGGGATGACATAGAGGATGAGTGGAACTGAAATGCTCTCTTGTTTATAGCAATAAGAGAATGACTCATCCCTACGATTGTATCCCACCAAGTTTTTTTATAGATAGAATGAGAGAAGCTCTATTTGGGAGCACCATTGGAGAGGAGTTAGGGAATTCCCAACGCCGATTATGGTTTGGATGAGTAAAAAAATAGGAAGAGGCATTTCAGAATGCATTTGCTGGTCATTTTCACATTCCAACCACCATGAGAATGAGGTGGTAATTAATACCTACCACCCCCAGCTGCTGTTCCAATGGAACTTTTGATGTTCCTTGGTTGACTCTCCTAATGTTATTAATGGCATGAGGTCTGCATCCCAAACAACTTTGAAACATATGTGAGGAGTCTTCAGCCGAAATTTAAGAGGCCTCCCAAACGGCTGCATGGATTTGATAAAACCATAAAAGCTGTGGATTCCTCATTTTCATCTGTAGCCACCGGTTCCCAAACGGTGCTTAATTCACATCTAATATGGTTGTGAGCTCGTCACATCTAATATGGTTGTGGGGATCCCAAATATCTGTATGAATTTGATAAAACCACAAAAGCTGTGGAGTCCTCATTTGCATTCGTAGCTACCGGTTCCCAAACGGAGCTTAAGTCACATCTAATATGGTTGTTAGGATGTTGAGATGACGACGCTGGATCAAATCCAGAGGTGGCATAGGTGTGTTCGTTAGCTTTAAGAGAAAACCAACCAAATCTTAAAATATAACCTATTTTCAAAATATGAGAATATTATTTATGACATTAAGTTTTTTTTATTGGCAAGCTGGGGTTAGGCAGACCCCTTCCAGTTACCCCTTCCAGTTACGTATAAGAATGAATATAAGTGATATGGTCTGGAAACCCATTAGAAGGTTTGTCCTTAGGGATCCTACCCTCGTTATTCATTACAGAACGAGTTAAACATCTATCCATGGATATAGATCCTCTTTTTAGCAACCTGAGAACAATTGAAATATTCAAAGATAAACATAGGGCGTGTAATATCCACAGTCACGGGAGGGTGGTGTATGTTCACCCCCGATGATTCACTGAATCCCACATCTGTGTTCGGGGGTCCCAAAAAGCACCACATATATAAGCACATGGGGCTCGTATTCCCGTGTATGTTAACATCACTCAGCATTGGAGTCTGGTGCGGTTGCAAAGACTTAAGTACCCTTTCTTGCTATTCTTACCATAAAACGACGGTTTGAGAAAATGACAAAAATATCCTTCATTCAAAAAAGGAAAACAAACGGTTCAAAAAAAGGACAAACATGTCCTTCATCCAGAAAGTCGAGGATGATGTTGACTCTTCAAAGTCTACACAGTGAAACGAACCTTAGCCGACGATCCGATGGTGATTCAGCAAAACGATGGTGAGCCGACGATCCGATGGTGAGCCGACAAAACGAACCTGAGCCATCAAAAATGTCTGTTGAAACTTTTCATCGTCATCTTCTTCTTCTTCCTTCTCCGTAAAACACTATTAAACCCTCTCTCTCTCTCTCTCTAGAGAAGAAATCAATGGATGCAAAGAGTTCCCCCTGGAGAAGACCATGAACATCAACCCTCTCACTCTTTCTCCCTTCTCTTTCTACTTTTGTGCATATCCAGCAGACGATCCTACATTGCTCCATCAAACACCGACTGACCTGCACACTGACTGTAGTATCGTTCAACTTGATGAGTTGTGGAGCCTGATTCATAGTTTTTGCCCTTACAGAAGGGGGTTTGGGGGCTCCTCCCAGCGTGGGTAGCATCATTCAACTTGATGAGTTGTGGAGCCTGATTTAGAGTTTTTGCCCTTACAGGAGAGAGGTCTGGGGGCTCTTCCCCGGTGCGGGTTCTGCTGCACGGTCAACGGGCGGGGGGCCAGGGGGGGCCACCCCTGGCGAGGGGCTCGAGGGGCAGCGCCCCCCGGACCAATTTTTTTTTGGCCTTGTATAATTTTTTTATTTTCTTTCTCTCTTTTAACTATCAAAAAAGAGCAATAAAGCATTTTGTTTAATCGTGGGGCTCATGTTTCCTTCGGTTGTTTCTTGCCCGAGGTTTTCGTAACACCCCTTCCCACGATTTTTCTATTTTTCTTTTTCTATTTCTTTCCCACAATTTTTTCAATGACTCCGCTACAACGATTTTTAGTGTTGTCAGGTCTCCAACGAGCCCCACAATGATTTATAGTATTGTCCGGTTTTTCAACAGCGATTTATAGTATTGTCGGGCCTTCCTACAGCAATTTATAGTATTTTCGGGTCTCCAACGAGCCCTATAACGATTTATAGTGTTATCCGGCCTTCCAACAATGATTTATAGTATTGTCGGGCCTTCCTACAGCGATTTGTAGTGTTATCCAGTCTTCCAACAACGTTTTGTAGTGTCTTCCACAAATCACTATAGCGATTTGTAGTATTTTTGGGTCTCTATCGAGCCCCACAGTGATTTATGGCGTTGTTGGATCTCACTATAGCGATTTGTAGTGTGTTCCACAAATCACTATAGCGATTTGTAGTGTTATTCAGTAAGCAAATCGCTCTAAATCGCTATCTGAATTAGGACAAATTTGTCAGGGCCATATCTCCCTAACCAAAAGTCATATTCCAAATCCGTAAAAAACGGTGTCTTTGTTGTTGAGTCTAGTTTATTCGTGTAAATTTTCAATGATTTTTATTTTCATTTCATTCTCTATTATAGCTAAAAACCAGACCCCTGTTATTCTGTGTTGTGCAACTAAAATAACACAGAATAATAGGGGTCTAGTTTTTAGTTAAAATGGAGAATGAAATTACCATAGCTGTCCGGAGAAGATTATCATGAGGTAGATTATCATGATAGTACACATAATAAAAGTGTAGGCATTGAGAATGTACATGGAAGTACACTTGACTATGTTCCAATAGAAGGAATGTTGTTTAATAATGAGGAAGCTGCATATAAATTTTATAATTTGGGTAGCGATTTACAATAATTTGCTTACTGAATAACACTACAAATTGCTATAGTGATTTCCGGAAGACACTACAAATCGCTATAGTGAGATCCAACAACACTATAAATCATTGTGGGGCTCGATGGAGACCCAAAAACACTATAAATCGCTATAGTGATTTATGGAAGACACTACAAATCGTTATTGGAAGACCTAATAACACTATAAATCGTTGTAAGGCTCATTGGAGACCCAAGAACATTACAAATCGTTGTAGGAAGGCCCGATAATACTACAAATCGTTGTTAAAAGATCAGACAACACTATAAATCGTTATGGGGCTCGATGGAGACCCCAAAATACTACAAATCGCTATAGTGATTTGCAAAAGACACTACAAATCATTGTTGGAAGATCGGATAACAATATAAATCGTTGTGAGGCTTGTTGAAGACCCAAAAACACTATAAATCGTTGTAGGAAGGCCCGACAATACTACAAATCACTGTTGGAAAGCTAGATAACACTATAAATCATTGTGGGGCTCGTTGGAGACCTGAAAACACTACAAATTATTGTAGAAAGTCCTGATAATATTATAAATCGCTGTTGAAAGACCGATCAACACTATAAATCACTATGGGGCTCGTTGGAGACCCGACAACACTAAAAATCGTTGTAGCGGAGTCATTAAAAAAATCGTGGGAAAGAAACAGAAAAAAAAATAAAAAAATCGTGGGAAGGGGTGTTACGAAAACCTCGAGCAAGAAACAACCGAAGGAAACATGAGCCCCACGATTAAACAAAACACTTTATTGCTCTTTTTTGATAGTTAAAAGAGAGAGAAAAAATAAAAAAATTATACAAGGCCCCAAAAAAATTTGGTCTGGGGGCGCTACCCCCTGAGCCCCTCATCAGGGGTGCCCCCCCCGCCCGCTGACCGCGCAGCAGGACCCGCACCGGGGGAGAGCCCCCGGACCTCCCTTCTGTAAGGGCAAAAACTCAAAATCAGGTTTCATAACTCATCAAGTTGAATGATGCTACCCACACTGGGAGGAGCCCTCAAACCCCCTCCTGTAAGGGCAAAAACTATGAATCAGGCTCCACAACTCATCAAGTTGAACGATGCTCCCCACACTGAGAGGAGCCCCCAAATCCCCCTCCTGTAAGGGCAAAAACTCTGAATAAGGCTCCACAACTCATCAAGTTGAATGATGCTATCCACGCTGGGAGGAGCCCCCAAACCCTCTTCCTGTAAGGGCAAAAACTCTTAATGAAGCTCCACAACTCAAGTTGAATGATGCTACCCATGCTGAGAGGAGCCCTCAGACCCCTCTTCTGTAAGGGTAAAAACTCTGAATCAGGCTCCACAACTCTTCGAGTTGAATGATGCTAGCCACGCTGGGAGGAGCCCCCAGACCCCTCTCCTGTAAGGGTAAAAACTCTGAATCAGGATCCACAACTCATTTAGTTGAATGATGCTACACATGCTAGGAGGAGCCCCCAAACCCTCCTTCTGTAAGGGTAAAAACTCTGAATGAGGCTCCACAACAGTCAATGTGCAGGTCAGTCGGTGCTTGATGGAGCAATGTAGGATCTTCTGCTGGATGTGCACAGAAACAGAAAGAGAAGGGAGAGAGAGAGTGAGAGGGTTGATGTTCATGGACTCCTCCAAGGGAGATTTCTTTCTCGGATAATCCTGCAGTGCAGAGTCTGGGTCCTAAATAATCATCTTCGGGGCACTTAAGTCTTTACAACCACTCCCTTTCTAGAATCTTCATTTTTTTTGCACCAATGGAGGAGAGGGTACTTAAGTCTTTGCAATTGCATCAAACTCCAATGCTAATTAATGCTGACAAACATGGGGATACGAGACACACATTCTTAAATACATGGTGCTCATTGGGACCCCGAATACAAGATATAGCTAACTGCCCTCTTCGGTGGAGAACATATAACCTTCCAGTCACCAACCGAGAAAGCCCATGTCCCTCCAACAATGTTTACAACAGCTATAACTCCCCTTCTTGATGACTCTTCGCTCAACGTCTATTTAGCATTTATCATTCATTATTGATGTCAGCTGGTCACTTTTCACACAAGCTTATCTATCTCTTCCCTTAGACAGTCCACGTGAAACCTTTCTAGATTTTGTGGATCTGTTTAATTGTTGCAGAAGGGTCCGTCATTTTCTCATTCTATATAAACTCACTCTCTGTTTGGTGCACTTGCAACTCCAGGGAAGTGGAGAGAGAGAGAGAGAGAGAGAGAGAGAGAGAGAGAGAGAGAGAGAGAGAGAGAGAGAGATGGCTCTGTTTTCATGGTTGGCCTCAGTATATTCAATTTTTAAGTGGCCTGAAAATTGGATAGCCTTGTTCTGCCTCTACTGCATCAACAGCTACTACAGGCAAAGGCACCAACCGATTTTCAGTTGGCCTCTGGTTAGGATGCTTCCAGCCCTTCTCCTAAACATCTCTTGTCTCTATGATTTTATCACAACCAGAATTTTCCTCGTCGGTGGCACATATCTTTTCAAGGGTCCAATTCTCACAAACATGGAGTTCCTAGTAACATGTGACCCTAGAAACATAGAGCACATACTCAAGACCAGCTTCCCGAATTACCCGAAAGGCGACGCCTTCTATGAGATTTTCTACGACCTGTTTGGCAATGGCATCGGCACGGCAGACTCGGAGTCCTGGCGATCACTGAGGAGGCATGCCCACAAGCTGGTCCATTCCAAAGACTTCCGTAACTTTGTGTCACAGACCACCAACGATCTGGTTCACACCCAGTTGATCCCTTTATTAGAGCACTCAGCCAGACTAGGCTCAGTGACTGACCTGCAGGATGTTTTGCTGAGGTTCACCTTTGATAGCACATGCATCACCGTCCTGGGGACCAATCCAGGTTGCCTTTCAGCGGGCCTTTCAGCTGTTCCTATTGCTAAGGCCATGGACGATGTGATGGAGTCCATTCTCTACCGTCATTTACTACCAGGTACCAATATATATATATATATATATATATATATATATATATATATATATATATATATATATATATATATATATATATATATATATATATATATATATATAAGGCCTTATTTTCTCGTTTTGACCCGTTAAGCTCATAGTTTGAAGTGTTTTATGATAGATCTGAACAGTTATATATATATATATATATATATATATATATATATATATATATATATATATATATATATATATATATATATATATATGTTATATTTGAAGCTATTAAAGATGCAAAATTATTGAGCTAAAAATCATAAGTTGAAGCTTTATTGACTCAATCTGACCACATAGATGTATCTAACATGGTTTGTTTGCTAAGAATCAAACCTTGGATTGCATTATTTTGATTTAAAATATGATTTTTGAGTCATGAATTTTGTTTCGTTGTGGACCATTGTTTTTGAAACCCTTAAAAAACCTACTTACATGTCATAGTCACCTAATTCAAAACTTACTTTCTACTAAACAAATCTTGTAGATGACATCCATAAGGTCTGATCTACAAAAAAAAATCTAAAAATTATGAAAAATTGGTCAATAGTTTCATGCCTTCAATAGCACCAAATATTATGAACGGTGCATCCACTCTCAGGATATGCCAATACAGAGAAAATCATGGTGTCCAACAATCTTCCAAAATTTTATTTGATCGGGTGCTATGGAAAGGAAGTCTTAGAGTTTGTTGGAAGGAGTTGGCTCAACTTTTGGAAGTTGGCGGGTTGGGGATTAAGGATCTTAGGAAAATCAATGTTGCATGTCATTTTAACTGAATCTGACGTTGTATATCAAAACATTGGATTCTGATGACCCAAAAGCCAATTCCTACTAAAAAAGAGACAATGGGTTTTGATAAGCATAGTAGGTACAATTGATTGTCACAAATATTTACCCAACAAATAATACATGTTGATTTTTGTAAACTGATATTTAATTGGATAACGCAGTCAAACAGACCCTCCTATTTGTAGGTAATTACTCGTGGCTCACTCCTTGGTTATCATATCATGTTCCAAGCAGTTTATCCAAAATCTTTTTGTCATGATCCTTTCAGGTTGCTGTTGGAAGCTTCTTCGTCGACTCAAACTCGGTAAAGAGAAGCAACTTGCCAATGCTAAAGGGGTGATGGAGGAGTATATAGCAGAACAGGTGGCTCGAGCAAAGGCTATGCACCACCGGGGCAGTGACGTCTTGTCACACTACGTGGCTATATCGACAGAAGACGCGTTTCTGAGAGACACAGCCGTGAATTTTCTTGTCGCCGGCCGAGATACATCGGCAACCGCATTGAGTTGGTTCTTCTGGCTGATATCCGAACACCCAAAGGTAGAGGCCAAGTTGTTAGAAGAGCTACAAGGCATTGTTGGAAAGAAGAAAAGCGATGAAAGTTCGTTGTTTAGTGAAGAAGAGATGCAATCCATGGTGTATCTCCATGCAACTTTATGTGAAACACTTAGGCTCTATCCTCCTGCACCTGTTGAAAGCAAGACTGCACTCAAAGAAGATGTGCTACCTGATGGAACTGTGGTAAAACCAGGAGAAAAAGTCTTGTACATTATCTATTCAGTGGGGAGGATGGAATGGGTGTGGGGCAAGGATTGCATGGAGTTTAAACCAGAGAGATGGATCAATGATCATGGTTTACCAAGGGACGAAAGTAACAGTTTTAGGTTCCTTGCATTTAATGCTGGACCTAGAACTTGTGTTGGTAAAGATATGGCCTTTGTACAGATGAAGTATGCAGCTGCTCAACTCCTACTGAATTTTGTCGTAGAGGTTGTAGAAGGCCACCCTGTCTCACCTAAGCCATCTGTGATTATGACCATGAAGAATGGCTTGTTGGTAAGGATAAAAAAAAGGGAGAGAAACATGATTCATTAGTATTTTCCAAGACCCAAAGTCCCATATGGCATACAGGCAGCAGAGAGCACTGATTCGTATAGCTTCAAAGGAAATCATTCAGATGGCAGCAGGCTCAATTTGTGATTATTCCTATACACAATAAGGACCATCAGTAATGCTGACCCTATCTATTCACTTTTCTGTCCATGACCAAATTGCTTTCGAGTGTCGAAGCCTCGTCTCCCTTCCTGCCTTTGCCTTATAATGGGGTGGTTCTTTTGTACACCTTGCGCTCTATAGTGTGAGGGGTAAAAATCCTTAGGCCTTTCGTAATAAAATGTGTAAGATCTTTTGTGGTAGTTGGTGTTGATGGTTTGCATGGCACGTGTTCTTTCTTTCAAGCTGTCTTTTCTTAAAAGGGAGATGTGGAGATTGTTATTGTATAGTTTTGATTATCTTCTAAAAATTTTCACACTTCGCATATAATATGACACAACAAAGTGTTAGGTGTAAGAAGGAAGGGAGAGAAAATTCAAAGGAGAAACTGGGTTGTTTAGAGGAAGTGGTCTTGATGAGGTGGAATAGTCCCATATTGCTTGTGCTTGAGTTTTCTGTGGGCTTTATAAGCCACATGTGAACTCATACACTTGTTCTTGAGAACAAGAGTAGGATGACCACCACACACGCGCGTGCCCGCCCGCGGAGCCGGGTTCGGGTAATTGGCCCTTTAGGGCCATATCCAATCAAGACAAAGTACCTTTTTACCCAAAGTTTCTTTGGATATTTGGATTCTGTAACGGGTTATAAAAGCATGGTAAGGGCTGGGGTTACGCACAGGCTGAGACATATGCATTTTTGAAGCTCTGCGATTTCCCATCTCCTCTGTTGCTCTCTCTCTCTCTTTTCTGAGTTTTCCCGAAAGGGTGTTCTGCAACATTTGGTTCGTGGAGGTTGTTTTCGAAGGACGATCCGCCGGAGTGCACCGTTCGGTTCATCGTGGCTATTGTATCCTGGGGGAATGTGGGGACGAATTCTTTATGTTTTCTGCTTCTGTTTGCTCTTATGCTGTCGTCTGGATTTTGGTTGTTTGCGGAAACCGACATGCCTACTCCCTGTTATTGTTTTGATTGTCTGTTGATCATGCTGTATGCACTGTTGTATTTCCTGTTTTCTATCGTGTATTATATCATGATGACGATTGTGAAACTGTGTGATCCGAAATGTGATCCAACACAAAGTGCATGTTGTGGGCCCAAAAGAGTTGCACAAGAAGGCAGAGCGATGCATAAGAGAGCTTAAATCACATACATAATCTCAAATTACATGTACTCTATGATAAACACTTGCATCAAACACAAATATAATGATTTCTCAACACATAAATAACTAACAATCAAATAAATAAATACATAATCATAGGAATAGCTTATCTCAAGAAAACCCTTTCTTAAACTACAGTTGCAATGGCTTTTGCCTCAATTTTTCATACTTCAACAAACAACCATCATTTTTCCATCAATACTCTTTCAAAATGCATCTTCTATGCTTGAAATAGGGCTCTCAAGGTGGTTAGGTCATCCCTTATATTTTTTTCCTTCTTCTCTTTTCCTTTCTTTTATAGCCTCAATTTCACACTCCTTAGGGCTCATATGAATTTTCCTTCTAAAATGTCATCATCAAAATAAAAATCCATGATCATTCTAAATATGATATGCATGTTTCTTTTAAGCCGAATGACCAAAATACCTTTAAATTAGGTTTAATTTTCATAAGCCCCCCTTAAACCCAATTTCACTTCATTTCCTTCATGACAAACATAGCTTTTAATCTTTCAAACACATCAAACTTCAATGGCTTTGTAAATATGTTTGTTACTTTCTCCATTGACCGACAATGTACTAACTTCACTTTGTCTTTAACTTGTTTTCTAACAAAATGAAACTTGATATCAATATACTTGCTTCTATCATGGAAGACTAGAAACTTCGCTAATGAGATTGCTGACTTGTCATCAATGTATACTTCTATTGATTTTTTTTTTATGAATTTTCAAGAAATAGGCAACTTTCTACCCTATAAAACATGACAAACATAAGAATTTATGGCAACCAACTCCGCTTCACAAATAGATAGAGTGACAATGGGTTGCTTTTTAAAACACCATGTAAATGTGGTATCACCCATAAACAACACAATACCGAAAGTATTTTCTCTCATTCAAATCCCTTGCTCAATCACTATCCGTATAACCAACAAGCCAAAAATTGTTTGCAAATGAATAAAATAAGCCATAGTGAAGTGTACCTTTTATGTGGTGAAGTGTTATTTTTGCAGCAACTAAATGTGCTTCATTGGGTGCTACCCATATACTCACCAAGCCAACTCAATAAAGAATATTTGGCCTTGTGCATGTCAAATAGCAAAGGCTTTTAAAGTAGATGAATTTACATTCCCATCATGAGAACCCTTCTTCAACTCAATTTTACATTGCACTGACGTGTTTGTAGGATTGCACCTTTCCATCGTGATTTCTAAGAATATTTCTTGCATAGCCACTTTGAGAGAAATATTTCATCTTCCATTTGTTTCACTTAATTGCCAAGAAAATGTGACATCAACCTCATGTCGGTCATCTAAAACTCATGAGTCATGCTCTTCATGAATTCATGAATCATGCTTGAATTATTGCTGATAAAGATGAGATCATCAACATACAAGCACACAATCAAGATATCACCTTTTTCATTCCTCTTCTTGTATAGAGCATATTCATAAAGGCATTTTTGAAAACCATTCTTATGAAAATAAGCATTAATCCTTGCATTCCAAGCATGTAATACTCATTTCAATCATTTTCTTCAACTTATAAACTTTATCTTCATGATCTTTATTCACATAGCTTAATGGTTGTTCAACATAAAATTTCCTTTTCAAGGAATCCTTTCAAGAAAGCCGATTTCACATTCATTTGAATTTTTTTTATCTATTTTGTACTGCTATAGAAATTGACAATCTAATAGTTTCTAAGCAAGTAACATGAGAAAATACCTTTTCACAATCAATGCATTGTTTTTTCTTGTAGCTCTTTGCAACTAGTCTTGCTTTTTGCTTATTTACCTCACCATTTGCATTCTTCTTTGTCTTATAGATCCACTTCACAGCGATAGGTTTTTGGTCATGTGGGAATGTAATTAACTCTCATGTTTCATTATTCATTATTGATTCAATTTCATCATTCATGGCATTTTTCTACTTCTTCTCTTGATTTGTTTCTTCAAAGCTAATAGGGTCACAATCTACCAGAAAATAAAAAAATTAGATTTTTATTAATAACATCAGTTTTCTTATATATATCATTCAAGTTTCTTGTTGTTTGGGGTCTTTCACTTAAACTCTCCCTTGATGAAGTAGATGAATATGAAGGGCTACTTAGATGCGATGATGGAGGGCCATGCATTAAAACTTGTGGTGCTCTTTACTTTCAATTTGGATGTCAACTATTAACAACCTCCTTGCCATTTTAATTCCACGCTTCCTCTTCATTGTAGTCAACATCTCTACTTTCAAAAATTCTCTTTATAATTAGTTATAAAACTTATAACCCATATCCCAAAATGCAATTCTCACTGTTATCTTCAAGCTTGATCCTTCTTTCTTTGAGAATCTTAACATAAGCAACACACCCAAAACTCTTAAATATGCTACATTTGGCTTATAGGAGGCTCCATGCTTCTTTTGGTATCTTGAATTTCACACTCTTTGTTGGACATCTATTTAGAAGATACACTACACATGTTATCGCTTCGACCCAAAACTCATTAGGCAAACTCTTTTCTTTCACCTTGCTTCTAGCCATGTCAAGGATGGTTCTATTCTTCTTTTCCCCAATGCCATTTTGTTGAAGAGTATAAGAAATAGTCACTTGATGCCGAATTTCATAACTCTTGCGATATTCGTGAAATGAATTTGAAGTGTACTCACCACTTCTATTGGACCTCAACACTTTGATTTGGTAGCCATTTTGCTTCTCTACTAGTACTTTGAACTCTTTAAATACTTCAAACACATTATACTTCTCTTTCAAGAAATACACTCATGTCATTCTACTTATCATGTAATATAGGCTCTAGTGGTCCACATACATCGGTGTGCACAAGTTGTAATGGCCTTCTAGCTCTCTCCATGTATTTTCTTGAAAAATTCTTTCTATGTTGCTTTCAAAGAATGCAACATTTACAAACTTTATATGGATGATCAATCATTGAAAGCCCTTTCACACTACAAGAAAAATGTTAATTAGCGACGGAAATTTGCGACGGATTTTTTCCGTCGCAAATTAGCGACGGATTAGCTAGAGAAAACTTTCTTCATGAATCCGTCGCTAAGTAGCGACGGATTAGCGATGAAAGTTTTCTCTAGCTAATCCGTCGCTAATTAGCGACAGATTAACGACAACAATTGTTTTGTCGCTAATTCTCAATACCAGAAAAACATTTTAGCGAGGGATTTAGCGAGAGAATTTTTCCGTCGCTAATCCGTCGCTAATTAGCGACGGATTAGCGACGGAAAAATTCCCTCGCTAAATCCCTCGCTAATTTTCGATTTAAACCGAGCGCGAAATTTTCCCTCTCTCCCTTTCGAAATTTAAATCGATCGCACTCGATTTAAACCGACTTCTTCGGAGGACGTCGACGTCGGAGAGCACGTTGGAGAGCATGTACATGAGAGTGGAGGACGGCGACGCCGGAGGATGGTCGGCGATAGCTGGAGGACGTCGGCGCCGGTTCACGGAGGGCGAAGACGCCGGTTCACGGAGGACGGCGACGCTGGTTAATCACGAAGGATGACGGCAACGCCGGTTCACGGAAGATGACGGCGCCGGTTCATGGAGGACGGCGACGCCGGAGAGTACCGATTCACGGAGGACGGCGACGCCGGAGGACGGTCGGCGATCGCTGGAGGATGTCGGCACCGGTTCACGGAGGACGACACCGCCGGTTCACGGAGGGCGGTGACGCTGGTTCACGGAGGATGACGGTGACGCCGGTTCACGGAAGATGATGGCGCCGATTCATGGAGGACGGCGACGCCGGAGAGCATCGGCTCACAGAGGACGACGGTGACGCCGGTTCACGGAGGACGACGACGCCGGTTCAAGGAGGACGACGATGTCTGTCGGGTGCGGTATAAGTCCGGCTTATTGTTGCCGGAATACCGCCCGACAGGGATCATTTTTTTTTATTTTTTTTTAAAAATTTGGCGACGGATTAGCGACGGATAATGTCCGTCGCTAATCTGTCGCAAATTAGCGACAGAATTAACGACAAATAAGTTTTTTCGCTAATTAGCGAGCAAAAATTCGCGATGGCCTCTATCCATCGCTAATCCGTCGCTAATCCGTCGCTAAACTGTTTAGCGACGGCTTAGCGACGAATTAGCGATGGATATAAGCCGTCGCTAATACATGATTTTCTTGTAGTGTCACCATATTCAACATTGTCAAGGTCTTCAGGCCACCAAAATTATGATGCTCATATCGCAAATGCCACAACCATGACTTATCATTAATAATAATCTTGAGAAAATTAAATATATCATTTTCAATGTCCAAGGTAAATATATTTTTCTTGCTCATGGTCACACTTTTAATCAACTTGTTCTTTTAGTCTTTTATGGAAAGCACGAGATCCTTCATGTGTATATCATAACCTTTTTATAAGAGTTGCCATAAACTCAAAATGTTTCTCTTCATATCTAAAACATAATATACATCCAAAATGTATTCATGACTTTCATTCTTCAGTTGAATGAGAATCTTATATTTGTCTTTCATCGATCTTTGAGAGTGATCCTCAAAAGTGGCATTGCCTTTAATGGCTTTATTGAGCTTTACAAACATCTTTTTGCTGCCATACAGTTGCTTGCACTGGTGTCTCACATTCGACTCCATTATATGCTATAAAGATTGTACTCTTTAATTCAACTTTTTTTTTTCTCAACATAGTTTGCTTGAGCACTGACTTCATTACCTGATTTTGCTCTACACTCATGTAATACCCATAAATTTTTTATGGTTATTAAACAAATAAAAGATGAAAGCAAAATACCTAGAATTATTTGGTACGTTGCGATAACTGAATTTCATAGACGGAATTTTTTTAAGGAGGAAAGCATATAATACCTGTGAATTTTTATAATTATTAAATAACTAAAATATAAATTTTATATCTCCATTATAAAATTTATTTTAATTTAAATATTTATCTTAATAGTTTAATATAAATGCCAAATTGAATTTGAATTACATGTTAATTTGACTTATAAGAATTTGAATTTGAATTTAATTAAGTACGAATTTGCATTTATAATTTAATTTAATTTGAATTTAGATATTGAATTTAATTTGGATTTAAGAAGAAGTCCAAAAAAAAATATGGGTTCAACATCTGCAAGTCAAAACAGAATTTATGAATTCTGTAATAATTGCAAGATTTTTGCTGAAAAATAACAGCTTTTGTTTAAAAGTTGGTAAGTTAGGTCCCGCCCCTTACCACCTTCCATCACAAAGATGAACAACGAACAGGAATTGCATTTATTACACCGCGTACTCCCAATCTGCGATAATACAAGGCAAAAGCAGCAATTATTAGTTACACTTTACCTAAAACAGTGATAAAATTACAGAATGATAGACAGATGAAGGGCGATCTTCACATTCACGTTAAAATCGTGGCCGTCTATTTGCATTTTGAACGAATGCCACGTAGCATATAACTGTTCTATTGACTTTTTAACTTTTCAAAATATAAAACGGACGGCCACGAAGTTGGCATAAGCAAAAAAAAAAAAAAAACTCATGTTCAGCATGAGCTGATCTGCTTCCGGCCAGGATGCCCTTACGGAGCCCACCAGTTAAAGGCACCTGCACGGGCACGAACCTGTGTGTAGCATTTTTGGCACCCCAGTGAGTTTAAAGTACCATGTAGGCTTTGCACCAAAGGGGAAAATCCATAATGTGATGATTGTACTTTGTGCAAAAGCTATTAAATAGGTTGGTGCAATCCCATTAACACTTCTGTCCGTGATTAAGTTATTCACATTTAAGTTGGTGCAATCCACTAACCATCTATTAAAGGGATGATCCCAATCTCAAAAGGCTCATGAATTAAAATGGCGTAATTGATTAACCGTGTTTAACATGAGAGAGTTGCCTTGGGACGTCAAATCCTTGGAAATTCTAGACCGTGTACCTTATACATGCAGCAGAAAACTGTAAAGAATTAATTAGAGTGAAAGCTCTGCTTATAACAAAATCATAACAACAATTGTTGCTATAATTTCACATTTTACGATCCACGCATAGTTAAATTCTTAGTCCACTGGCCATCTAGCCCATGATTAATTACAACTGGTTTTAGCTGTCGAAAGCCTCATCTATGGTTATGACTTTTCTGTTCTTTTTTTTCCAGAACAATGCGTCGTGAATCGACTGCAGTGAAGGGTAAAAAAATACAGAGTGTGAGCATTCTACTAAATGCAACACAAGAGAAGAGAGGTAACTATTTGTAAAACATCAAAGCCTGCATTGCACTTATTATACAGAGCCAAAAGGTTAAATATTGTTCTAACATGAGAACGCATCTTAGGATTTAAGCTTGCAGCATTGCGCAATGCCACAATCCGAGAACCATGCATCCTTTCCATGACTAAACTGATTGGGGTGCTGAAAACCCTTTATTTTTTTTTAAAAGGCAAGCTGGGGTTAGACAGATCCCATCAGTTATTATTCAACTTACCACTGGGGTTTGAACCTGACTGCCATCCATCTTGGCATTTTTTTATATGGTTGCAGTGCCCGTCTCCAGAAATGCCAAGATGGATGGCCAGCAGTAATGAAGCTGCAGAAGAAAATGACCTCATAGCCCTTCAATTGACCATGATTCAATCAAACAAAATGAATAAAATGTTCGCAATAAACTGGATTGATGAATGCAATAATTGAAAAGTTAAGCAAACATTTATGAATGAGTGGCAAGTCGAGCAGACCTTTTCTTTATCCATATTTACCGTGCTCTCTTTTCTGACATGGCGCGAGTAAAGAATGTCATTGGACTGCATTTCAAGTTCTTTCATTTTCGTCTGAGATATAGCTAGGGTATCGCATTGAGGATTCTCGTTAGTTTGGCCCTCCAGGAAAGATAAATGCCCTTAAATTGTGAAGTGACAAGTCCCCACCACATAGGCAAGCTAGTGCAGAATGGCTGGTCATGAGTCTGTCACAAAGGAGAGATCAGATCCCCAAAACGTCAAACGTAGCCTTATGTGTCCGTTAGTAATAGTCCTAATCATTTATTAACATTTCAGAATCCCATGGCCTTAAATAACAATCTCTCTGCAAACAAGCTAAATGAGTTTTTAAGCTTTTTCGGTGCTTTTTTCATGAGTTTGACCTCATAAATGTGTTTGACATAATCAATTTACTAAGAATCCACAACCAGAATAATGTGTTTTTGGTGAAAAAGCGATAATTTGAAACCTGAAATTTTGCAAAGATTTTGAACCGTTGATTTTTTTAACCTTATAAAAAACTACCCATGTGTTAGAATCAAACGCCCCAAGGGCTTATCCCTATAAAACGGAGAGGGTGGTGTGTGTTCTCCCCCAAAGACGCACTGAATGCCACAATGCGTGTTTAGGGTCCGAATGAGCGCCACGTATGTAAGCACATGGAGCTCATATTCTCGTGTGTGTCAGCATCACTTAGCATCAGAGTCCGGTGCGATTGCAAAGACTTAAGTATCCTTTCTTGCTACTCTTGCTATGAAACGATGGTTCAAAAAAATGATAAAAATGTTCATTCAAAAAAAGAGAAACAATGGTTCAAAAAAAGGACAAAAATATCCTTCATCCAGAAAGTCGAGGATGATATTGACTTTTCAAAGTCTAAACAGCGAAACAAACCTGAAGCGGTCTTTCTTTCTTTTTTGTTTGAACTTTTCGTCATCATCATCTTCTTCTTCCTTATTCATGAAACACTGTAAGAGCCTCTTTCTCTCTCTAGAGAAGAAATTAAGGGAGGCAAAGAGCTGACGATCAGATGGTGATCGCCATCCTCTTTCTGCTAACAGTGGTCGGAATGCTGCCCTCGTTCAGTGGGCAACCGACTGTGGCGGCCCCTCCTCCGCCTTCGAGGGACACCTACAAAAGAATCTTCCTCCAGTACACCTACAATGGAGTTTTCAAAGTACAATTCGTCTACCCCCTACGTCGGCAATACTTCTGATCAGAGCTATGCCTTCCAGGCCACCCTAACGTTACTCAACACGAGCATCGAGAATGGCACGTTCCTCTCCGGCTTCCCCATCATGAACCTCAAGATTGCCATCGGAACGGCTGGTAACCACAACCTGATCACGGCGAAGATCATGCTCAAGGGGGCAGTGTTCGGCATCACGATTTACGAAAATCGCGTAGCGCAAAAAAAACAGCAAATCGCAAAATCGAGTAGCGATTTATGAAAATCGTGTAGCAAAAAAAATAATAAATGGCAAATCGCTATGCGATTTTCGTAAATCGCTATATCGAGTAGCGATTTACAAAAATCGCGTAGCAAAAAAAATGGCAAATCACTAAATCGAGTAGCGATTTACAAAAATCACGTAGCGAAAAAAAAAATAAAAAATCGCTAAATCGAGTAGTGATTTACGAAAATCGCATAGCGAAAAAAAATTTAGAAAATTGCAAGAAAGGGTGTTACAAAAACCTCGAGCAAGAAACAACTGAAGGAAACATATGAGTGCCACGATCAAACAAAACACTTTATATGAGCCTCCTGAAATCTGCGCCGGGGGGAGCCCCCGGACCCCCATCCTATAAGGGCTAAAACTCTGAATCAGGCTCCACAACTCATCAAGTTGAACCATGCTACAATCAGTCGGTGCTTGATGAAGCATTATAGGATCGTCTGTTGGACGTGCACAGAGGCATAAAGAGAAGGGAGAGAGAGAGGGTTGATGTTCATGACCTTCTTCAGGGGGGATTCCTTTCTCGGATAATCCTGCAATGCAAGCATTGAGTCTTAAATAACCATCTTCGGGGTACTTAAGTCTTTGCAACCGCTCCTTTTCTAGAATCGTCATTTTTATGGCACCCATAGAGGAAAGGGTACTTAAGTCTTTGCAACCGCACAAGACTCTGATGCTAACTGATGCTGACAAACATGGAGATACGAGCCGCACGTGCTTACATACGTGGCTCTCATTGGGACCCCTGAACATGAGATGTAGCTAACGACCGTCTTCAGAGGGGAGGACATATAACCTGCTTCGCTATAAAACCGAGCACTTAGAACATATCTATACTGTTAGAATTCAAAAGTAAAATGACAAAAGCTCAGAAAATCCATTTATCATATTTTATTTAACATATTTCATTTAGAATGTTTGCATCATCACACACACACAAAACCATCACTACTTATGGTGCCATATACTTGTTTTACATAGATCTAATCTGCAAAGGCAAAAACTGACCTTTGTATCATGTTTATCATTTTACTTACTATTTTTATGTATTAAAGTTGATTGTAGCATGCTGCTTTAGGCCATTTTTAAATAATCCTTATCTTCATGAATTGTGCACTTCCTATTTTCTGCCATGTCAAAAATGATATCATGCAGCATATTAGACATAATAAAATCACCTATCAAATTTAATAAGCCATGCATATTAAATATATATTTATAGTTAGATCTAACATTCCATGGATAGATTCACTCAAACAAGCGTGTGCACCACTGTATGGTATCACAATTTAGGATCACCATACAATTTGTAAGCACCTGAGAAAGGAAGACAAAAAGCTTCTTGTGTGGGAGCAATACACCAGGACAGAGAATGATAGCACATACAATAGAGGCAAGAGAGCAACATAAGAAAAGCATTTTGGAAAATATAGGAAAGAAATTATCGACAACTTGCAAGAGTAAACTGAGTGGTATGACGTTTATGCTAGTGAACTTGTGAAGCAAATCCAGCAACATGTTCACAAAAACTATACTATAATTATGCAATGAAAATGAAATTTCAATAAATAAAATAAATAACAATAGCAAGAAAGTAACGGGAAATAGGAAAAAGGGAAAGAGGAGGGTTTTTGAAGAAACACTTCAAAGCGAGAAAAAAAAAATCTCTATGCTTCCCCATTGAATTTATAGGGAAACATTGATCTCAAGACTGGATAGATCAACACAAGATCAGATCAGATCAGATCTTGGATTTGGATAGCACGTAGGATGCAATCTAGAGAGGCCAGTTGTATGCATGTTTCCTTTGAAACCTTGTTCTCCTTGTGGATCTTGGCATGGGTGGATCCTTTCAATCTAGTTCTGGGTCTGCTACTGAGTATGCATGGGAATTAGAATGACCTACTCCTTTGAATACGAAGTACAAGTTTCCTCTGGATATGGGTTGTGGTTGTTTCGGATCGTCTATGCATCATTATTACTTGGATGAAGAAAATTCAGCTCCAAGTAATTGACTTGTTCATTCTTAAAAAAAAAAAGTAATTAACTTGTTCATGATTATCGGTGTAAGGTCACAAACATTGAAAATTTATGAGCTTTGCTAATCTTCAGAAAACTCAATTAAGTATGCTTTATTCCCTAGCTGTTAGAGGACCTTAAAGGGTCCATATGTGTGGGGACCCAATTTCTCGTATGACCCTACATGAAATCGCTCTGAACATAAATAGACGATAACCAAATCACTTTATATAAAGCTAATGCTATGATGACTGTGATCAACACTAGATTTGTAGATAATAGAACTCTCTTCAAGCTTTTTTTGCACTTGAGAATGGACTTCATGCATGTACTCAACAATATCTTTGTCCAGAGACATGGGTTCGCTAATACAGGAAATCAGAGCCAAATCCACAAAAATGGGTAGAACACCCATAGCCAGATTGAAAGGGTGACCTACGAGTAGATTGATTCATTGTGTTATTATATGCAAACTCTGCTTGGGGCAAAATCAAGTCCCAAGTCTTGATATTATCTCCAACTAAACTCCATAAAAGGTTTCCTAGGATGCGATTTACAACCTCAATTTGCCCATCCATTCGAGGATGGAATGCACTACTAAATTGGACTTTAGTCTTCAATAAAACCCAAAGATCTTCAATAGTATTTTTTAAATTGGGTATCATGATCAAACATAGAACGTGCAAGACCATGATAATGTACCACACCTCAAAAATATATGGTGCAACAAGAGAGGCATTAGTGATACATTTACTTGGTATAAAAATGGCCATTTTGGAAAATCTATTAAAAACAAATAAAATCAGAGTTAAAGTTGAAAGTGCACTAGGATCGAGGCAACGAGCACTAGAGGGGGGGTGAATAGTGCTTTTAAAACTTTCTGCGGAATATTGAATGATTTTGCAAATCTCAAAGCAAACACACAAAGAACACAAGATTTTATCCTGGTTCAGTCAAACCCGACCTACATCCAGTCCCCAAGCAAAACCCGCTTGAGATTTTCCACTATCAACCTTGTAAACTACAAGATCACACAAACCATAACCGGTCCCACTTTCAGTAACAATCCCACTGAAAGCAAACAACTCCTTTACACCAAGGAGTCCTTCTTTTTACACAAAAGAAATAACAACTTACAATACAACCTATGAGCCTTCCTTTTGAATGCAAATGAGATGCAATTGGCTTTTGAGGTTGTTGAAACACTCTACTCATGAATTCACTATCTCTCAAAGTGATTTGAGTGAAAAACTGAAGTGAAAATATCACGTGAGTGAGAAAATCAATACTTGACTGAATAAGAGTAAAAAGCAAGATTCAAATCGATTGAATTGTTATTTTTGAGTGTAAAATGCACTCATATTTATAGTTAAAAGATTTCATACGTTGAGAGTATGAAAGGGTGTCAAAACGGTCTATTTCGAACGATCAAAATGTTTGAAAAATGAAAAGACACGCCTTTTTGAAGTTTCAAGAAAACAGCAAAATTAGTCGACTGAAACATCAGTTAGTCGACTAATAGTTAGTTATTAGTAGACTGACAGTTATCGTCGGTCGACTGATCTGTTAATCGAGCCGTTTGAAAATCTGAACTTTTGAAACTTAGTCGACTTGAGAAAAGTTAGTCGACTGATAATATCATCAGTAGACTGAAAAACCTTTTAGTCGACTGCTGCTAAAAACTTCTGAAAAACAAACATTCTGTTCGGTCGACTGATAAAAAGCATTAGTCAACTGCTGCTAAATTTTCAAAAAACACATATTCTGTTCAGTCGACTGATAAAACCATTAGTCGACTGCTGCTAATTTTCCAGAAAACATACATTCTGTCCAGTCGACTGATAAAACCTTCGATCGACTAATTTGACAAAAATGACTTTTTAGAAAATATGGCGCGAAAGGATTAGTCGACTGATAAGTCTATTGGTCGACTAATAAACATGAAAATTTAAGAAAAGAGTTTTCTAAAAAGATTTTAAAAAGAGTTTCTTTTAGAAAAGTTTTTCTAAAGACTTTTAAGGTGAAATGCAACCTAAATATGCAATCTAAGTAAGGCTCTTACAAGAATCTAAGACTTTTAATGAATTAAATATTTGCACACTAGTCTTCAAGGATTCTTCACTGAATTCTTCAATTTCTTCATAGCCTTAGCTGAAATGCAGTTGATTCTACTTGCTCATCATCAAAACCTTGTACTTGAAGTATCATGTATGGCTTCATTGTCGTAACAATCTCCCCCTTTTTTATGATGACAAACTTAATCAAAGATGAAGCATTTAGATGCATAGATGGAGATTTTACTCCCCCTATCAATATGCTGCAAAACATTAAAAGTTAGCACATTTAAAGCACATATAATACATATTGATTGGTTTGCATTTCCATTCATCATGCATTTAGAAATACATTCATTCAAAGCTTTCTTTTTCTCTTAATTTTGCATTTCTCATGCAAGATCTCTTGCTATCATCTTTTTCTCAAGATCTCCTTGCAATTTCAAAGTAATGCTATCTTTATCTTTTTCTCCCCCTTTGTTAGAATAAAAAAGAGTAAGGGCAAAAAATAGCATAAGCAGATAAGTTTAAAATATTACAACCCATAAAGTATGTTTTTCAAAGATCAAAAATCAGAAAAGAAGTTTAGCAAATCCTTAATGGCAGTTACATCCTTCTGAATTGAAGCAAGTTGTTGAGTCACATCTTCACAAAAGGTGTGTTGATGCAGCTCCAAAGCTTCCAGTCTCTGCATAACTTCATCATGGTCTTGATTTGTCGAAAATTTCTTTCTTTTTGCATGAGATGAAGGTGTTGCAGAAGGTGAAGGTTCAGAAATAGATGGTTCATTAGGATCAGATGGTTCAGTTTGATAAACATTTAAGGGAGGCAGATATTTAATTTTCATTCTTTTAAAAATTGTTTGATCAAAGAATTCTTTTTGCTCAATGTACTTTTCATTTGTTAAAGGAACTTTAAAATGTCTAAAAATACGGGTTAAAAGACAACCATAAGGAAGAAATGGTTTTTGTTTCCACAAGTTTGTAAAATACACATTGGCCCAGTTGACAAAAATATTTCCAAATAAAACATAAAGAGCCGTAGATAGATCTGTGGAATAATAATCAAAAGAACCAGTTTTGGGTAGAACATTGTGGGCAAGGATTCGTTCAGCAATGCGTGCACGTGTTTGAAGATTAGTATTTTTGAAAGGAGGGCAGTGAGGTGCTTCTGGAAGAAGAATTTGTTCAAAAACTCTTTCATCATTCAATTCAATAGTGTTGAAAAGAGTGTCTGAAGGTGGAATTTCAAGAATTTCTCTAAGCAATTTCGAATCAAACTCGATTTCAACATCATGAACAAGAGAAGGCAAAACTCCAGTTTCATGATTCATTTGTAAATTTGTGTAAAACAAGTGAATGAGAAAATGATAGTGAAGGGTATCTGCACAAGCATAAAAAAGATGTGAAATACCAGGAAATAATTCTCTTATTTTGTAACGAGAAAACAAGTGAAATAGAACATTTCGGCCTAGTAAAATAGGTAGTGCAGAAATTGATCCAAAAGTGTCATAGAGAAGAGGATTGCGAAGTAATCTTAGTGAAAAGCCATGTCTTGAAGTAGGTGTTGGAGGAGGAGAACCTAAACGTTTTGCAGATGCAGACTTCGTGCGAGGCTTGGTTACCAAAATGTCGGCTTCCAAATAACGTCCGGCAAGGGGAAAAAGCTTTCCGGCGTTCAAAAACAAAGGACAATGCGGTGGCTGACGGTGAGGAGAGGTCGGCCAAAAAAGGGGATTCCGGCAATGCACTGTCACGGCAAGAGAGTTCCGGCGTGTTTTTGAAGATGCGTCAGTCACTACAAGAGGATTTCGGCGTTTGAAGATTACGGCCACAAGATTCCGGCGTCTCCCTGTTATGGTAAGAAAATCCCGACGATGATGGAGTCGAACGACACTCCGGGGGTTTTTCGGAAGAAAGAGAGGCAAAAGAGAAAGAGGGGTTTTTGGTTTAAGGGTTTCGTTTTAAAAAAAAAAAAACGAAAAGGTACGAAGTGAAACGATGCCTCTTTTGTTTTTTAAAAAAAAACGGGCTTTAAAACAAATCCAAGGGGTGTCGGGTCCCTTCACTTAATTTTTTTTTTTAAAAAAATTTAGTCGACTAAAACTTTATCGGTCGACTAAAAAGTGCGACTTATTCTAAAAATATCATCAGTTGACTAGAAATATATCGGTCGACTAATATGTTGCGATACATTCCAAAATATAAAACACCAGTCGACTAAAATTTTATCGGTCGACTAATATAGTGCGATTTTGAGATTTTGTTCAAAAATCAGCATTTTTATAAATCCAATAACGAGCAAATACCTAGTTCTCTCCTAATTCTCATAAAATCTTCATTTTTAAGAGGTTTAGTGAAGATATTGGCATGTTGTTCTTTAGTGGAAATAAAATTTAACGAAATATCTCCTTTTAACACATGATCTCTTAAAAAATGATGTCTAACTTCAATATGCTTAGTTCTTGAGTGCTGAATAGGATTTTTCGAAAGATTTATAGCACTAGTGTTATCACAATAAATAGTTGTTGTGGAGTAATTCAAACCAAAATCTTTTAAGGTCTGTTTCATCCAAAGTACTTGTGCACATGCTAAACTAGCCGCTATATATTCAGCTTCAGTTGTTGAGAGTGATACTGAATTTTGCTTTTTACTAAACCAAGAGACTAAGGAATTTCCCAAGAAATGACAAGTTCCACTAGTACTCTTGCGATCAGATTTACTTCCTGCAAAATCTGCATCACTATATGAAACTAAATCAAAGGAAGATGATTTTGGGTAAAACAAACCGAAATCTGAAGTATCTTTCAAATAACGAAGAATTTGTTTTATTGCAGTTAAATGAGATTCCTTTGGATTAGCTTGAAATCTTCCACACATACAAACACTAAACATAATATCAGGTCGACTAGCAGTTAAGTATAATAAAGATCCAATCATACCTCTGTAGAGCTTAGTATCTACACTTTTACCATTTTCATCTTTATCAAGAGAAGTAGTTGTACTCATAGGATTCCTTCTTGATTTGGATGAGTTCATCCCAAATCTCTTGAGAAGTTCTTTTGTATACTTAGCCTGATTGATGAAGATTCCTTCTTCAGTTTGCTTTATTTGAAGTCCAATGAAGTAGTTTAATTCGCCCGTCAAGCTCATTTCAAACTCTTCCTGCATAGCCTTAGCAAATTCTTTACAAAGAGAATCATTAGTAGAACCAAATATTATGTCATCAACATAAATTTGCACAATAAGAATATCTGAATTAAAATGTTTAATAAATAAAGTGGAGTCTACCCGACCAATGGAAAAACCAGATTGTTCTAGAAAATTTCTTAGTCTTTCATACCACGCTCTAGGTGCTTGTTCGAGTCCATACAAAGCTCTTTTCAATTTATAGACCTTTTCTGGATATTTCTTATTTTCAAAGCCTGGAGGTTGCTCTACATAAACTTCTTCATTGATGTGTCCATTTAAGAATGCACTCTTAACATCAATTTGATATAACTTGAAGTTCATGTAACTAGCAAAAGCAAGCATCATACGAATTGACTCTAATCGAGCCACTGGTGCATAGGTTTCATCAAAATCTATGCCTTCTTCTTTATTATAGCCTTGTGCCACTAGCCTTGCTTTGTTACGAATGACTTCACCATTTTCATCCAGCTTATTTCGGAAGACCCATCTTGTTCTAATTACCGGATGATCCTTTGGTCTATCAACTAGATCCCAAACATCATTCCTAGTAAATTGGTTAAGTTCTTCAGACATGGCCAAAAGCCAAAATTCATCAACACAAGCCTCATTGATATTCTTTGGTTCTAATTTAGATATGAAAGCAACATTTACAATATATTTTTCTAACTGCCTTCTAGTTTGGACACCACTCTTTATTTCACCAATAACTTGTTCATGTGGATTATTAGGAACTTTTTTTCAAACCGGTTGAAGAGGAATATTTTCTTGAGAAGTACTCTCTATCAAGGGTTCTTCTTGAAGTATTACTTCTTCTCTTTCACTTAGAGGTATAACCTGCTCACAATTCTCATCAAATGCAACATGTAAAGATTCTTCAATACAAGATGTTCTTTTATTGAAAATACGATATGCTTTACTTCTAGAAGAATATCTAAGAAATATTGATTCATCTGATTTTGAATCAAACTTATCAAGATTATCTTTGGTATTTAACAAGAAACATTTACTACCAAAAATTTTGAAATATGAGATCTTTGGTATACAATCATAATATAATTCAAAACATGTTTTATGTAAAATTGGTCGAATAAGAACACGATTTAAGACATAACATGCTGTATTAATTGCTTCAGCCCAAAAGTATTTTGGTAAATTTTTATCTTGAAGCATGGTTCTAGCACATTCTTGCAAAGTTCTATTCTTTCTTTCAACAACTCCATTTTGTGGAGCCGCTCTAGGAAAAGCAAAGTTGTGATGTATACCATGTAAATCACAAAACTTTAGAAAAGATTCATTTTCAAATTCACCACCATGATCACTACGAATTTTAATAATAGATGTAGATTTTTCATTTGTAATTCTTCTACAAAGTTTAGAAAATTCTGAAAAAGCATCATTTTTGCTTTTTAGAAAAATCACCCATGTAAACCGAGAATAATCATCTACTATAACAAAAGCATACTTGCTATCATTTAAACTTTGAATTCTAGATGGTCCAAATAGATCTAAAAGTAAAAGTTCAAGAGGACGTTTTGTTGAAACTATATCTTGAAACATAAAGAGCCGTAGATAGATCTGTGGAGTAATAATCAAAAGAACCAGTTTTGGGTAGAACATTGTGGGCAAGGATTCGTCCAGCAATGCATGCACGTGTTTGAAGATTAGTATTTTTGAAAGGAGGGCAGTGAGGTGCTTCTGGAAGAAGAATTTGTTCAAAAACTCTTTCATCATTCAATTCAATAGTGTTGAAAAGAGTGTCTGAAGGTGGAATTTCAAGAATTTCTCTAAGCAATTTCGAATCAAACTCGATTTCAACATCATGAACAAGAGAAGGCAAAAATCCAGTTTCATGATTCATTTGTAAATTTGTGTAAAACAAGTGAATGAGAAAATGATAGTGAAGGGTATCTGCACAAGCATCAAAAAGATGTGAAATACCAGGAAATAATTCTCTTATTTTGTAACCAGAAAACAAGTGAAATAGAACATTTCGGCCTGGTAAAATAGGTAGTGCAGAAATTGATCCAAAAGTGTCATAGAGAAGAGGATTGCGAAGTAATCTTAGTGAAAAACCATGTCTTGAAGTAGGTGTTGGAGGAGGAGAACCTAAACGTTTTGCAGATGCAGACTTCGTGCGAGGCTTGGTTACCAAAATGTCGGCTTCCAAATAACGTCCGGCAAGGGGAAAAAGCTTTCCGGCGTTCAAAAACAAAGGACGATGCGGTGGCTGACGGTGAGGAGAGGTCGGCCAAAAAAGGGGATTCCGGCAATGCACTGTCACGGCAAGAGAGTTCCGGCGTGTTTTTGAAGATGCGTCAGTCACTACAAGAGGATTCCGGCGTTTGAAGATTACGGCCACAAGATTCCGGCGTCTCCCTGTTATGGTAAGAAAATCCCGACGATGATGGAGTCGAACGACACTCCGAGGGTTTTTCGGAAGAGAGAGAGGCAAAAGAGAAAGAGGGGTTTTTGGTTTAATGGTTTCGTTTTTTAAAAAAAAAAAACGAAAAGGTACGAAGTGAAACGATGCCTCTTTTGTTTTTTAAAAAAAAATGGGCTTTAAAACAAATCCAAGGGGTGTCGGGTCCCTTCACTTAATTTTTTTTTTTAAAAAAATTTAGTCGACTAAAACTTTATCGGTCGACTAAAAAGTGCGACTTATTCTAAAAATATGATCAGTCGACTAGAAATATATCGGTCGACTAATATGTTGCGATACATTCCAAAATATAAAACACCAGTCGACTAGAATTTTATCGGTCGACTAATATAGTGCGATTTTGAGATTTTGTTCAAAAATCAGCATTTTTATAAATCCAATAACGAGCAAATACCTAGTTCTCTCCTAATTCTCATAAAATCTTCATTTTTAAGAGGTTTAGTGAAGATATCGGCATGTTGTTCTTTAGTGGAAATAAAATTTAATGAAATATCTTCTTTTAACACATGCTCTCTTAAAAAATGATGTCTAACTTCAATATACTTAGTTCTTGAGTGTTGAATAGGATTTTTCGAAAGATTTATAGCACTAGTGTTATCACAATAAATAGTTGTTGTGGAGTAATTCAAACCAAAATCTTTTAAGGTCTGTTTCATCCAAAGTACTTGTGAACATGCTAAACTAGCCGCTATATATTCTGCTTCAGTTGTTGAAAGTGATACTGAATTTTGCTTTTTACTAAACCAAGAGACTAAGGAATTTCCTAAGAAATGACAAGTTTCACTAGTACTCTTGCGATCAGATTTACTTCCTGCAAAATCTGCATCACTATATGAAACTAAATCAAAGGAAGATGATTTTGGGTAAAACAAACCGAAATCTGAAGTATCTTTCAAATAACGAAGAATTTGTTTTACTGCAATTAAATGAGATTCCTTTGGATTAGCTTGAAATCTTGCACACATACAAACACTTAACATAATATCAGGTCGACTAGCAGTTAAGTATAATAGAGATCCGATCATACCTCTATAGAGCTTAGTATCTACACTTTTACCATTTTCATCTTTATCAAGAGAAGTAGTTGTACTCATAGGATTCCTTCTTGATTTTGATGAGTCCATCCCAAATCTCTTGAGAAGTTCTTTTGTATACTTAGCCTGATTGATGAAGATTCCTTCTTCAGTTTGCTTTATTTGAAGTCCAAGGAAGTAGTTTAATTCGCCCATCAAGCTCATTTCAAACTCTTCCTGCATAGCTTTAGCAAATTCTTTACAAAGAGAATCATTAGTAGAACCAAATATTATGTCATCAACATAAATTTGTACAATAAGAATATCTGAATTAAGATTTTTAATAAATAAAGTGGAGTCTACCCGACCAATGGAAAAACCAGATTGTTCTAGAAAATTTTGTAGTCTTTCATACCACGCTCTTGGTGCTTGTTTGAGTCCATACGAAGCTCTTTTCAATTTGTAGACTTTTTCTGGATATTTCTCATTTTCAAAGCCTGGAGGTTGCTCTACATAAACTTCTTCATTGATGTGTCCATTTAAGAATGCACTCTTAACATCAATTTGATATAACTTGAAGTTCATGTAACTAGCAAAAGCAAGCATCATTCGAATTGACTCTAATCGAGCCACTGGTGCATAGGTTTCATCAAAATCTATGCCTTCTTCTTGATTATAGCCTTGTGCCACTAGCCTTGCTTTGTTACGAATGACTTCACCATTTTCATCCAGCTTATTTCGGAAGACCCATCTTGTTCCAATTACCGGATGATCCTTTGGTCTATCAACTAGATCCCAAACATCATTCCTAGTAAATTGGTTAAGTTCTTCAGACATGGCCAAAAGCCAAAATTCATCAACACAAGCCTCATTGATATTCTTTGGTTCTAATTTAGATATGAAAGCAACATTTGCAATATATTTTTCTAACTGCCTTCTAGTTTGGACACCACTCTTTATTTCACCAATAACTTGTTCATGTGGATGATTAGGAACTTTTTTTCAAACCGGTTGAAGAGGAATATTTTCTTGAGAAGTACTCTCTATCAAGGGTTATTCTTGAAGTATTACTTCTTCTCTTTTACTTAGAGGTATAACCTGCTCACAATTCTCATCAAATGCAACTTGTAAAGATTCTTCAATACAAGATGTGCTTTTATTGAAAATACGATATGCTTTACTTCTAGAAGAATATCCAAGAAATATTGATTCATCTGATTTTGAATCAAACTTATCAAGATTATCTTTGGTATTTAACAAGAAACATTTACTACCAAAAATTTTGAAATATGAGATCTTTGGTATACGATCATAATACAATTCAAAACATGTTTTATGTAAAATTGGTCGAATAAGAACACGATTTAAGACATAACATGTTGTATTAATTGCTTCAGCCCAAAAGTATTTTGGTAAATTTTTATCTTGAAGCATGGTTCTAGCACATTCTTGCAAAGTTTTATTCTTTCTTTTAACAACTCCATTTTGTGGAGCCGCTCTAGGAAAAGCAAAGTTGTGAGATATACCATGTAAATCACAAAACTTTAGAAAGGATTCATTTTCAAATTCACCACCATGATCACTACGAATTTTAATAATAGATGTAGATTTTTCATTTGTAATTCTTCTACAAAGTTTAGAAAATTCTGAAAAAGCATCATTTTTGCTTTTTAGAAAAATCACCCATGTAAACCGAGAATAATCATCTACTATAACAAAAGCATACTTGCTACCATTTAAACTTTGAATTCTAGATGGTCCAAATAGATCTAAAAGTAAAAGTTCAAGAGGACGTTTTGTTGAAACTATATCTTTTGCTTTAAAAGAACTCTTGATTTGTTTACCCCTTTGACAAGCATCACATAAGTGATCCTTTTTATATGGTATTTGTTATCATCGCAAAATTTTTTCCCTCCCTCGCGAGAGAGAAATGAATTTCGCGAGTCAAACTCGACCAAAGTTTTGAAAATTGTTTTGAAAATTACTCGCCTCCGTTTTGAAAATTTGCGGGGAAATTCCGTGGAATGGGATCCGCCTGTTGGTACGAGATTCAACCGTTCCTGGCGCCTTTACCAGGGGTAATTGAACCAAGGATCAATTGCGTGCTTTAACTTGACTCAAATATCTAAATTATGCTCTATTTTTTCTAGAATGCTCAAAGAATCAGGCTTGTGCTATGGAATTTTGAAAAATGCAAGTTTGAGAAAATATGATGTTTGCTTTGGAAAATTGAAATGCATTTAGAAAAGGACTGGAAAATGCTTGAAAATGGAATTCTTGGGAAAATCATTGAATTTTATTGGAAATCAGAAATTTGCATTGGAAAGTGATTTCTCAGGAAAATTTGGACTTTAGAAAATCGATTTTGAAATTTGGAATTGCTTTTCTAAGAAAATGGATTTGAGAATTCTGAGAAAATCTAAGAAATTCATTGGAAAATGATTTTTGAAATGGAAAATGGATTCTCAGGAAATTGGGGTTCTCAAGAAAATAGGAAATCTGAGAAAATCGATTTTTGAAAACTTGGGATTTTGAAATTTGAGAATTTTAAAACATTGGAAAATCTTGGTTTGAACTTGGGAAATGCTTTGAAATGTCATTTGAAAACTTAGGATTTTGAGAAAATCAGATCCTGAGAAAGACTTGGAAATTCTTGAGAAAAATG
Source organism: Nuphar pumila (assembly GCF_984573655.1). Taxonomy (NCBI): domain Eukaryota; kingdom Viridiplantae; phylum Streptophyta; class Magnoliopsida; order Nymphaeales; family Nymphaeaceae; genus Nuphar; species Nuphar pumila. The sequence goes on from NC_143265.1 coordinate 58,239,913, forward strand.
AATTTTCTGAAATTGAAATTTTGAAATGAATTTGAAAACAATGCAATTTGAATAATATGAATGAATGAATATGAATTTGAAAAGGGAATTTCATTAAGGAATTGAGAAATCCTTTTGAAGTTTTGAAGATTGCAGTGCATTTTTGAAGTTAGCCTAAGTGTGTAGGCTGAATGTGGCTAATATGAAGATCATAAATCTTGGTTTTCTTCGTATTCTGACTATGGCCATAAATACGAATCCCACCAAGTTTATAAACTCCATAAGAGCTTGTGCACGTGCCATTCGTGTAAACCATAGTGAATTTGAAATAATGTGCATGAATCATACATCACATATTGAAATTTGCATAAATTAAACTATATGCAATGCAGCCCTATTCTAAGCAGAAATGTAACTCTTATTCCAAATATTACATTGATTTTTACATTGAATCAAAATAAAAGAAATAAAAGCTAAATCTTCTTCTTGAATGTTCCTGCAAAACTAGAAAACAAGGTTAGCACAAAAATGTAGGTTTTTCTGAATTTATCCAAAAATATGGGAAATTATTGGATATTATTCAGATATAAACCCAAATTCATACCCCTGTTGATATAAACATAATAAATAATGAATAAATTTCGAAAATAAACTTGAAAATTCGAAATTGGGGTCAAAATGACCAAAATACCCCTGATGACCTTGAAATCAAGGTTTTCTGAAAGAATTTTTTATAAATTTTGGAATTTTGAAAATCAAATGAAATAAATCAAACATAATATGATAAAATATGATGATATGCATGAAAATTTATGGAATTAGAAATTGAAATTTCGAAATTTAGATCAAAATGACCAAAATACCCCCGATAACAAGACTATGGCATTGAAACCAGGGTTTTCTGAAATAAATTTTGCAAAAAAAATGAAAAATGTGAAATGCAAATGACATTGAAATTAACCCTAATATGATTCTACATGCTCATGTACATGATAAAAACCCTAAAATAGCGAAAATATCATAAAATATCAAATTTAACCTGATTTTCGCTTGATTTTCGCTTCTGAATTTAAAGATAAACTAACACATAGAGCAAATGAACTTGAAATTAAACCAAATTTGGCATGGACACCTAAAATAACCCTAAAAACAGAATGGAGCTCGAAAATCTATTTTTTTTGTATTTTTAAATATAGAAATTAAAGTAAAAACCCTAAATTTTGTGATTTTTGCCTAAAATGTTGATTCTAAAGGAGATTTAGGATATCAAACTTCCATAAAAATTTCCCAAATTTTATGGGTTGATATAGGACAGTATGGCAAGGATTTTTTTCTTTTACACTTTCTGGTTTTGACCTATGGTCGGAGCTGTGCCACTCCGGCAAGTCGGATCGGAATCCGGCGACTCTAGGATTTAGGGGAAACAGACAGGTTTCGGTAGAAAACATGAGAAAAATAAAAGACGGATGGGAAAAAGGCTGAAATTGTGGGAAAAGGTTCCTGACAAACATAGGAAAATTTTATCTTTTGACACCATTGGGATTCGGGCTATGGTTTGGAAAAGGCCATACTGTTATCAGAGACCTAAATCTCTGAGATTTCTGGACCTTGGAATCTGTTAGACAGAAAAGGAAAATCCGGGAAAAATAATGAACCAGATCCAAAAATTCCCAAATTTTGGGAAATGACAGAAAATTATGTTAGAAAAAACTTTCATGTTGAAAGTGTTTGCAGAAGGGCTACGGATTGAACAAACTCGGTGCATTAGGGTCTGTCTATACCCTGACAAAAGAAAATCAAGATTTTCTCAGAAGTCTGAAAAATCTGATTTTTTACAGAAGTCAAAACTGACTGGAAAAACCTCAAAATTTCCAGATCACTAGTAAGTTCAATTATAAATCTACTGTGATGTTTTAAGGACAATCCGGATCTTCCACAGGGGTGGTGCCGGAGGTTTTTGTCTGCTAAAGCAGAAATTGAAAATTCAGAGAAGCAAAAAAAACTCGATTTAGAGTTTGATTTTCTAAATAGAGTTACAAAACCTAATTTGATTTGGGTTCTTTGTAAGAGATCAACAACACATAAATCTGATAGCCACAGAATTTACAAAATTTATTGATGAAGAAATCTATGTGAAATAATGCATGGATTTTATATCAAAATGACAATTTACACATTATAAGTTAAGTAGTAATGAAGTCTATATGGCATGAATGTAATGGCTAATAAATCAACCTACATGCATATTTTTGAATAAAATTTCATAAAATATAAGACCAAAATGAAATTCAATGGGGGACATGATTCATTTAATATCAACCAAACGAAATGGGGGATTCGATCCATCGAATAGATGAATCACCCCATTCACATGGTCATAAGAGGACAACGAGAATCTAGCCTCCTCTAAACTTCTCATTAGGAGTTTTATATCAACACAAATCCAGTTTCCAAACTGGATTTTACGTTAATATTCATGATAGTCATACAAAAAAAAATAATAATAATAATAAGAACCTCATATTGACATGCTATAAGGAGGGCAATCAAAATGAATGTCAAATAAAGAAAGGAGATATCCTTACCTTGGATAGGCTAAAAAAATTTTTGCTGCAACGTATGGGTGCTTGAAGAGATCAAAGAGGGCTGCAGTTGGATGATGAAGGCTGGCTGCGGTTGGGAATCAGCTGGAGGTACATACCATGATGGTAGTCACCACGTTTGGAGATGGCTGTAGGTATGGGTGGTGCTGCCTTGGTGCAGCTGGAGCAAGAAGGGTGCAAGGAGTTAGTGTTGGCTGGAGCTGGATTAAAGGCGTGTTTGGCGCAAGTGGCTGCTAAGGCTGATGGCTGCAAAGGAGGTGAATGAGCATGAGAGAGGCAGCAAGGTGGTGTGCCAGCTGGACTGATGACTGCAACAGGAAAGAGGCTGGAAAACTGGAACCGGTTGAAGGTGATGCCAAGAGAGAGACTTGTTGTTGTGGTAATGGTGACTGCCACCAAAGGAACTGGTGGCTGAAGTTGGAGGGGCTGGTACGGCTGAACTGGGCGTCCAAGGAGGTGGCAGCAGCTTCAAGATGGTGGTTGTTGTGGTTGTTATGCCTATGGTGGTGGCTTGGGAGCAAGGGCAGCAATGGCTGCTGCCAATGATGCTGAACCGGTGGAAGAACTGATGGAAGAACTGTTGAAGATTGAAGGCTGCATGAAAGAAGATGGCTGTTGTGGATGCAGCAGCCAAGAGAGAAGGAGAGAGCTAAAGGGAGAGAGAGAGAGAGAGAGGAAGGGAGAGATGCGTTGAATGGGAGATGAGGCAGCCGTATGCCTCTTGTTTTCTTTTGTATGGAACTTAGGTTTTGATTTTCATCAAAACCTAAGTTTCTATTATTATCTAAAGAGCCATACGTGAATGGCTATGGCTGGGGAAAAAGAAGAAAGGAAGGAAGGGAAGAAGGAAAGAAGGAAAAGGAAAAAAGAAAGAAAGCAGAAAAAGAAAAGGAAATAAAGGAAGAAGAAAGGGAAAGAGAAAGGGAAAAAGAAAAAGGAAAGGAGAGAGGGCTGGAGGTTTGGGTGACCACCTTGTGGGTCCCACCTTAGGAAAATAAAATAATAAAATAAAATAAAAAAAATAAAACAAACAAAAAAAAATAAAAAGGTAAATAATTTTTTTTTTTATAAATTAAAATAGAAAATACAAATGGATGGGCCATCTCAGAGAGGGTCCAAATTCCACTTTTGAAATTCATTTTGACGATTAAAGGGGTAAAATAGTCTTTTCAGAAAATTTCCAGACGAAACGAGCTATTTTTGGCAGTTTTTGAAATGAGCTCGGATTTTGAAGTTCAATACCTTATTGCGAAGCAAATCTAATGTAGAATTTAAAAAATTAATTTTGGAAGAAATCCATATTGTTTTTCTCGAGAAAATACTTCCAAATTTATTTTTAATCGAAACGAGCTATTTTTGGCAATTTTTTAAATGAGCTCGGATTTTGAAGTTCAATACCCCGTTGCGAAGCAAATCCAGCGTAGAATTCAAAAAGTTGTGTTTGAAATAAATCCAGATTGTTTTTCTAAAAAAAAAAAAAATATTTTTAAAACGAAATGAGCTATTTTTGGCAGTTTTTGAAACGAGTTCAGATTTTGAAGTTCAATAGCTCATTGCGAAGCTAATCCAGTGTAAAATTTAAAAATTTGATTTTGAAAGAAATCCAGATTATTTTTCTTGAGAAAATATTTCCAAATTTAGACTTCTGGGGTGAAAATGTCAATTTTGGAAACCCGAGGTTTGAAATTGATTTCTGAAAACTTTTAAAACTCAATCTGGATTGAAATTTATAAAACTGGAGTTCTGGACTTCGAAAATGAAATGAAAGGTGATGAAATGTTATGAAATGCTAAGAAATGATATGAAATGATGAGAAATTATATGAAATGCTATGCGGAATGCAGACCCTGAATGAAGAATTTTGGATTTTAAACCCTGATTGGCAGCTGTACCAGTTCAAAAAGCATTAAAATTGATAAAATTTGCAAAATGGTTGAAGAAATGGTTTTCGGGACTCTACTGGGTTAGAGTGACACTGAAAATTGGGGTTCGAGCTGAATTAAACTGAAATGAGCTGGATTGAGCTGGGTTTTAGAGTTTCAGAACTCCAATGAGCTGACAATGATACTGACTCAACTGCCTTTCCGACTGAATTTTCAAGAAAAGGTGCCATTTTTAGAGAAATGGTATGGAATGGTCACTGGAGTGAATTGAATTACGAATTTGAGCTAGAATAAAGGTTAGTAATTCTGACATGAACTAAAATCGAAGCTCGAACATTAGCTTAATTGACTGAACTCGGCTCAATTTCAGCTGAAAGAGCTGAAATGGACTAAAATGGGCTCTTGGACACTTAGAAATGGTTTTGAACTGAAACCGGAGCGCTTGAACTCCTGGTGAGCTCAGGCTAGACTCAGGGAATCATGACTGACTATAAATGAGTGACTCAGAGACAATTGGCTTGGATTTGAGCAAGAAATGAGCTCATTTCTGAAGAAATGATCCCATTTTGGTAGGAATTGTCAGAAATGAAAATGGTCTTCTCACTGTGAGCTCAAATGAATTTGAAATGACTGATATTCTAAATGTTCTGAACTAACCAATGAGCATAGTTGACTCCGACTGACTGGGGTCCGGGATGACCTAGGGGTAAAATGGTAATTTTCCTAATGAAAATGGGTAAAATGTTGATTTTTTTAAAACTGACTCGGGGTTTGACTCCTACACTGACCTACAGCGTTGGCACTACACGAGGAGGGATTTTTAAGAATAGATGAGGAAAATTTGGGGTGTTTACAGATGCCCCTCTTTGCTACTAAGCCGGCTTGAAGACGAGCTTAGTAGCAAAGAAAACACACCAAATTTGGGATATAAAAATGCCCCAGTTAGAAGGATCTGACTGGATATGAAAATATTAGCCCTGATGAAAATGGTAGATATGAAATGGAGAATAAAGAAGAAAAATTTTACCTCAAAAGAAGTGAGATTCAGGTTTTGCCCTTAACCTGGATGGGACGAAAATACCTCATGTAGAAACGAAGCTCAGGTTTAACCCTTAACCTGACCGGGAAATGAAATACCTCATCAAAATGAGGCTCAGGTTTGTACCCTTATCCTGATTGGGAGAAAAATGAAATACCTCATCAAAGGAGGCTCAGGTTTGTACCCTTATCCTGATTGGGTGAAAAATGAAATACCTCATCAAAGGAGGCTCAGGTTTATACACTTATCCTGATTGGGCGGAAAATGAAATACCTCATCAAAGGAGGCTCAGGTTTGTACCCTTATCCTGATTGGGCGGAAAATGAAATACCTCATCAAAGGAGGCTCAAGTTTGTACCCTTATCCTGATTGGGCAGAAAATGAAATACCTCATCAAAGGAGGCTCAGGTTTGTACCCTTATCCTGATTGAGCAACGAAATACCTCATCAAAATGAGGCTTAGGTTTAACCCTTAACCTGACTGGGAAATGAAAATGGTAAGTTGGATGGTGAATAAGACAATTTTCTTGAAGAGGAATAAGGTGACTCTTTCAACAACACGAAAGATGAATTCTTTCGACAACGCGAAAGATAACAAGGTGATCCAAAGGAACAAGGCGATTCTTTCAACAACGCGAAAGATGACAAGGCGATCCAAAGGAGTAAGGCGATTCTTTTGACAACGCAAAAGATGAATTCTTTCGACAACGCGAAAGATAACAAGGCGATCCAAAGGAACAAGGCGATTCTTTCAACAACGCGAAAGATGACAAGGCGATCCAAAGGAGCAAGGCGATTCTTTTGACAACGCAAAAGATGAATTCTTTCGACAACGCAAAAGATGAATTCTTTCGACAACGCCAAAGATAACAAGGCGATCCAAAGGAACAAGGCGATTCTTTCAACAACGCGAAAGATGACAAGGCGATCCAAAGGAGCAAGGCGATTCTTTTGATAACGCAAAAGATGAATTCTTTCGACAACGCGAAAGATGAATTCTTTCGACAACGCAAAAGATAACAAGGCGATCCAAAGGAACAAGGCGATTCTTTCAACAACGCGAAAGATGACAAGGCGATCTAAAGGAGTAAGGTGATTCTTTTGACAACGCAAAAGATGAATTCTTTCGACAACGCGAAAGATGGGAAAAAGGCGATCCAAAGGAACAAGGCGATTCTTTCAACAACGCGAAAGACGACAAGGCGATCCAAAGGAGCAAGGCGATTCTTTTGACAATGCAAAAGATGAATTCTTTCGACAACGCGAAAGATGAATTCTTTCGACAACGCGAAAGATAACAAGGCGATCCAAAAGAACAAGGCGATTCTTTCAACAACGCGAAAGATGACAAGGCGATCCAAAGGAGCAAGGCAATTCTTTTGACAACGCAAAAGATGAATTCTTTCGACAACGCGAAAGATGGTAAAAGTTACTCTCTCAAGGAGGTAAAAGGTGATATCAGGATGTGTCAAGATGGACATCGAGCTCTTCACTTCATGTCAAGATAGTAAGAAAATATTGCCAAAATGTTAAAAATTGTTTGTTGATTCAAAATGCTTGAAATTGATGTATATTGGTATGAAAATCTTTCCTCTTTTCTACCTGAAGTATTACCTCCGACTGGGCTTAACTCCGTAGAATCAAGGTTCGAATTCAAATTGCTTGCAATTGGCTTTCTTTCAAAGAAGCTATCAATTTCCTTGATATGAGCAGAAAAAAGAGTATTCTTGATATTGTGGGAGCAATTGGTGAAAGAATATTGATAATAGAATTTCACAAAATTAAAGAAGATTCTTTGGCAAATTTGGCAGTCTGATATCTTGGGATTCTTTTCTCATGATGATCTTTCTGCCCACTTTTTTTCTTTATTGGCAGAATTAGAGCTCTCTTGGGCTTTTTGGGGATTACATCATCCTTCATTTTGGAGATGTTCTGACTTTTCTCTCTCTCTTTTTTTTTGGGGGGGAAGGGTACGTCACAAACTCCTTCATCTTAGAGATGCTCCGATCCTTCTTTTCTCTCAGGGATTATATTGACGGTTATTGGCTCTTTGGTTGGAAATCTCTTGATGATAGCTGAAATTAAATATCCTTTAGGGTTTGTCGAGAGGCTCATCGCAGTCGCCTTCATCTTGACGGTGCTCTGAACTTTCCCTGGAAGGATCCGTCACAAACTCCGTCATCTTGGAGATGATTCAAATCTTCTTTGGCCCCGAGGGTCTACTCGTCTAATTCGTCTTCATCTTGACGACAATTGAGAGATCCTTTTTGCAGATATTTAATTGCAGCTTAGATGATTGAGGAGATATAGGGATTTAATAGATTTTTCTGTATCACCCAGGATATTTCGACTGCTTTATTTTCCAAGAATGATCTTTAAAAATGTGCCATTGACTGCGATCAATACTGATCACTTATGGCTTTGCAACAACATTGAATTTCCTTTTGCTGGCCATATCGAGGATTTATTCTTCATCCTTTTGGTTGGCCAATAGAAAGAATTTGAATTTTGAATCCTTTTTCACAAAAGCTTTGACCTTTCGAAAATAATATTGAAGGTATTCTGAGGTAATGTTTTGTGCAATAAAAATTTTGAAATCAACAAATATTTAATGGCAAATTGGCAAAATGTTCTTGAAATCCTTAGTGAAAGAAATTGCTTGAGGTCTAATTGACACATCCATGACCAAATTGAGTCCTGAAAAGACTCAGTAAAAGATCAACTCGAAAGTTGGGTTTTGTTTTGACTAACCAGCTCGAAAGCAGGATTTATTGAACTACCAGCTCGAAAGGAGGATTTGTTGACCGACCAGCTCGAAAGCAGGATTTGTTGACCGACCAGCTCGAAAGCAGGATTTGTTGAACTACCAGCTCGAAAGCAGGAATTGTTGACCGAGCAGCTCGAAAGCAGGATTTGTTGACCGACCAGCTCGAAAGCAGGATTTGTTGACCGACTAGCTAGAAAGCAGGATTTGTTGACCGACCAGCTCGAAAGCAGGATTTGTTGATCGACCAGCTAGAAAGCAGGATTTGTTGACCGACCAGCTCGAAAGCAGGATTTGTTGACTGACCAGCTCGAAAGCAGGATTTGTTGACCGACCAGCTAGAAAGCAGGATTTGTTGACCGACCAGCTCGAAAGCAGGATTTGTTGACCGACCCACTCAAAAGCAGGATTTTGTTGATTTAAAAATGATTGACATTAATGAAATTGTAACCCGAAGGCTTGGAAAGTGATAGATATTGACAAAGTTGTAAACCGAAGGCAGGAGAATGATTGATGTTGGTAAGATCGTAACCCGAAGGCTTGAGTTGAGAATCTGATAGAGTGGACGGCCCAGAGGCCTGATTGATCAAATTGGATGACCCGAAGGTCAAGATTTGAGAATTACATGACCCGAAGGTCGAAATTGGGAGTCGAATGACACAAGGGATCGAAATGGGAAATCAAAGGTTGAGATTGAAGGATTGAATAACCCGAAGGTCGAAATTGAGGATTTGAATGACCCGAAGGTCAAAATTAAAAATTGAGTGACCCGAAGTTTGAAATAGAGAATTGGGTGACCCGGATGTCAAAATTGGAAATTGGAAATTGGAAATTGGAAATTGGAAATTGGAAATTGGAAATTGGAAATTGGAAATTGGAAATTGGAAATTGGAAATTGGAAATTGGAAATTGGAAATTGGAAATTGGAAATTGGAAATTGGAAATTGGAAATTAGAAATTAGAAATTGGAAATTAGAAATTAGAAATTTAAAATTTGGTATTTGAAATTGGAAATTGGAAATTGGAAATTGGAAATTGGAAATTGGAAATTGGAAATTGGAAATTGGAAATTGGAAATTAGAAATTGGAAATTGGAAATTGGAAATTGGAAATTGGAAATTGGAAATTGGAAATTGGAAATTGGAAATTGGAAATTGGAAATTGGAAATTTGGAAATTGGAAATTTGGTATTTGAAATTGGAAATTGGAAATTTGGAATTTGGAAATTGGAAATTTAAAATTTGGTATTTGAAATTGGAAATTGGAAATTGATTGACCCGAAAGTCGAAATTGAAGTTGATTGACCCGAAGGTCGAAATTGGAAATTTGGAATTTGAAACTTGGAAATTGGAAATCGGGAAATTGATTGACCCGAAGGTCAAAATTAGAAATTTGTTAATTGATTGACCTGAAGGTCAAAATTGGAAATTTGGAAATTGATTGACCCGAAGGTCAAAATTGGAAATTTGGAAATTGGGTGGCACGAGGGCTGAAATTAGAATTTGGAACTTTGAAATTTGATATTTGAAATTGGATTTGGAAGAAGATTCGAGTCAGAACTCTAATCTTCTAGACCAATTCTAGGACATTTGAATTGGATTTGGAAGAAGATTAGAGTCGGAACTCTAATCTTCTAGACCAATTCTAGGACATTTGAATTGGATTTGGAAGAAGATTAGAGTGGGAACTCTAATCTTCTAGACCAATTCAGAAGGGAAAGAAATTCGAGTTGAAACTCGAATCCAAGAGGAAAGAAAATTCGAGTCGGAACTCGAATCCCGCAAGAAGACTAGATCAGCATGGATTAGGTTTGAAAACATTAACGAGTAAAATCAGATTTAGAAAGTTTGACCAATAAAAATTGGATTTTGAAAGATGTACCAGTGTGAATACCGGATTTTGGAAATGAACCAGTATAAGTACTGGATTTTGAAAATAGATCAATATGAATATTGTTTTTGGAAGAATTACCAGCACGAACAGTGGATTTTGAAGAATTTACCAGCACGAACACTGGATTTAAAAAATTTTACCAGCACGAACACTGAATTTTGAAAATTTACCAGCACGAACACTGGATTTAGAAGAATTTACCAGCACGAACATTGGATTTTGAAAATCTACCAACACGAACACTGGATTTAGAAGAATTTACCAGCATGAACCCTGGATTTTGAAAATCTTACCAGCACGAACAATGGATTTTTGAAAATTTACCAGCACGAACACTGGATTTAGAAAATTTTTACCAGCACGAACCCTGGATTTTGAAAATCTTACCAGCACGAATACTGGATTTTTGAGAATTTACTAATTGATTTTAATAGAAGATTTTCAGTCTTCACCCTCACGATGACTTGGACAACTGTTGGGGTCTCAGGATTTATCCCTTAATCTGAAAAGGAAGTTCAGGTTTATCCCTTAACCTGAAGGGGAAGTTCAGGTTTATCCCTTAACCTGAAGGGGAAGTTCAGGTTTATCCCTTAACCTGAAGGGGAAACTCAGGTTTATCCCTTAACCTGAAGGGGAAACTCAGGTTTATCCCTTAACCTGAAGGGGAATGTTCAGGTTTATCCCTTAACCTGAAGGGGAAGTGAATATGATGCATATGTATGCGAATGAATGCATGCAAATGCAAATGAATGCAAATGAATGCAAAATGATGTAAATGGATGCACATGCATGCAAAATGAGAGATTTGTTTGATCCTGCCTGCATACAAGATGTTTTGAAAACAATTTTCAAAATAATGCCCCAGTGTAACTGGGAAAGAAGAATTTGACCAATATTGAAGAAAATATATTGAGGAATTACAAAGGATGGGATAAAGAATTTAAGTATAGAAAATTTTCAAATGTTGAGCATTGATGGGATCTGGTAATTTCACTCAGTCGGCATTGATGAGCCGATATGAGTTACGATGTAATGCCTCTTTGACAACATAGGGACCTTCCCAATTCGGCGACCATTTGCCACCCAGGCGGTGCTTGAGATAGGCCATTGATCCGAGCACTAGTTCATTGACTCAGGATTTCCTTTCAATGACAAATTTTGCATATTGCCTGGCTATCCTCTGACGATATGATTGACCGTGCTCTGCTGCTCTGAGTCTTCTTTCATTGAGCAAATCAAGTTATACTAGCCGCTGTTGCTGATACTGATCAAGAGATAATTCTAGAAGTGATGCAAATTTCAGAGCAGGTTTCTAAACATGTAGAGACAATACTACTTCAGTTCCGTAGACAAGTTTTGACAGAGTAGCATTAGTGGGAGTCCGAATGATGATTCTGTATGCTCACAATGCATCATGGATCTTCTCATGCCAGTCACGACCTGTTTTCAAAGTTCGCTCCAAGATTCTAATAAGAATTTTATTGGTGGCCTCTGCCTGACCATTCCCTTGAAGATAATAAGGAGCGGAGAAACGATGCTGAATTCTGAACTTTGAGCAAAATGTCCTCATTCTCTTATTCTTGAAATGACTACCATTGTCCAACACGATATCGTGCGGTATGCAAAAATGACAAAGGATATTCTTGTGGATGAATGAGACCACATGTTGACCTTCGACTGTGCGTAGAGTGATAACTTCAACCCATTTAGTGAAATATTCTATTGCGACAAGAAAATATTTTTGGCCATTTGAAGCAGAAGGAGTAATGGGGCCCACAACATCAAAGGTCCACATAGAAAATGGCCATAGAGAGATGACAGATTGTAAATATGTCGTTGGCGCATGAATGAAAGGTGCATGCATCTGACATTGAACACACTTCTTCACAAAATGATAGCAATCTTGCTGCATAGTCTTCCAATAATATCTTGCCCGGATGATTTGCTTGATAAGAGTTTGGTAGCCGATGGGTCTACTACAAATGCCTTAGTGTACCTCTCGCACGACTTCTTTGGCTTCAACTTCGTCTAGGCATCTGTAATATTCAGAACTAAATCCATGATAATAGAGGACATCAACGAGAATAAAATATCGAGCAGACACGCGCCGAATCACTTGTTGCTCTTGCCAGTGATATTCTGAGAGAATGAGACAAATGTCTTCTCCTTGATGGGAGCCTTTCTGAGACTGTCTTCAGCTTGCTCAGACATCATCCTAATCATCATTTTCTTGAACATCTGATATGTAGCCGGATCAATGTCATCCCTATCATTCATATTCTGTCTTCTGGCAGATCTTGGAGAATCCATTTCTTCTTGCCTGCTTCTAAAATCACTGATGCACTGACACAGTGGTGTCTTCTTACTTGATCTGATCTGAACCACTTGAGAATACTGATGCTCTCTACAGAATGAGATAGATGATTAAATTTCGATGATGAAGATTTAGGATAGAAATGAATATAGGGAAAATATTTGATGAGAATTTGGTAGATAATTGGAAGAACATCCCATTACTAGGGATTGGGTTGCCGCTGGAGTCACGACAATTATGTTGTCATTCTTTGCAAGAAGAACGAACAACTGTAAATATGCCTTATCACCTAGGCGAGGTCATCAAACCAAGAATTGAGGAATTTGCAAGATTTTTATTTATTGAAAGGAAAACATGATCGCATCAATAATAAACTTGAGAAAGAGGGGGCAGACGGACAATTTGCCACCACTTTTTATAACTAGCAGAGACACGAGGACCTGGAAAAAGTGGAAGAGTAACAAAAGACTCCCAGCCATATCTGGCAGAATGGTATGTTTCGGACGACTGCGCTAATGTAAGGTCGAACTCTGGCACGACTCCTGATAGCAGCCGCATCTCTATGTGCTTTTGTCTCTAAGAAAACTGTCGAACACACCGCTTTGAATGATAGTAAGCGCAGAAGAATGGACCAAGCAACTTGAATCTCTTGCCATATGCATAGGTGTATCTGGGAGGCGATAATTCTCGATCAAAGTAATCCCACACCACTTCTTCTTCCTGCAGATAATCGATCATGAATCGGTACCGCGCAACTGGAAGAAGTTTCTTGCCGTTGTATCTGAATGAACTAGCTCTGGTTGGCACATGCTGAAGGAACCAAGACTGAAGAGCATAAGTACATCCCTCGACTAAGATGGACTCTCCAAGTGTGAAGCGAGTCAGTCCTCTGTATAGAAAAGCAAGCGCGACCATGGCTATCGAAAGACGGCTGGTCTGTCGACTTCCCCATCTCCTCAAAAGCTGAACTATTCTGACATCCACATAGTTCTGTCCGTCTGGAAAGAAAGCAAGTCCCACAGTGCATAAAACCATCGCATGCTGAATTCTCTCTCGAGCTGTTCTGGACAGCGAGCTGACTTCTGTGAATTCTCCATACTGTCGGTAGATCTCGATCAGGCTCACGTACTCATTCCCATTTTCTTCAATCAGTAGCCAAGACTTGCGCCCTGTCATGCGAGCTACGACATCTTTGGGGTCCAGACCCTTGACATTGATTAAAAATTGCTGCTCTAATGGATCTCCAGGCTGACCGGCTGGCTCGGGCAGTCCCATAATCTCTGAAAATTCATCCATCAGTAGTGTCATCTCGCCCCACGGAAACCAGAACGTGCAGGTATGTGGATTCCATCGCTCTGCCAGCGCATGGATCAGATTGCCGTTGACTGTCAACTTCCCCACTGCAGATGCCAGTTCCAACCCGCAATCGCTCAAGTGGTCCGTAAACATACGAGAGAAGTTTTTGAACCAAATATAGTACCACCGGGGGAAGAAGGGTCCGGTGCTGAGAGCTCGATGCTCGGGAAGACTTTGTCGCACCTCGTAGGAGATGTGACCCTTAGAAAAAACAGAATCAAGCTGACTGGATGCCATTGGACTGAAATATAAAAATATTGGAATTAGACATTGGAAAAATACAAAAATTTTGAAAATTGCAGGCAGGATAAAATGAAAGCTGAAAATTCGAAGTCTAGAGGAACGAAAGAATGGAAAATCTCCTGGAGTTTTGAAGAAAAGGTGGATAATTTGAAAAAATCATCCAGGGTTTTTGAGAAAAATAAGATATTTCATAAAAGATGGAAAATGAGGTATTTTAGAAAATTGTTTGGTATTTTGGAAAAATTGAGAAAAACATAAGAAAATAAGATGAAAATGAATATCATACATTCAATTACAAACAATTATGCACATACAACATTCCCTAAGAAGCTGACTCTAAATGCATTGATTTTGAAAGAGCTTTAGGACCCTAATCCTGACTCTAAGCTTAGATCAACTGTGTCCAATCATGCTATGCCGATATACTCGAGCCGAGGCTCGATGTACGTGACATAAAATTTTATCTCCGGTTCTAAGCTTGTGTTTTCCCAACATCCTTGATCGCCTGCCGATATACGTTGGACTATGGCCCTTGGTACGTGGCAGGGGGCGTAAGCCCAAATAAGTGGCCCAGTTGTGAGGCTCTGTCCCGAACTATGGTTCTGGAAGAGAGCCCAACAACGTGAAGACCGGGTAGACATAGGTGGGGTGGTTTTTGAAAAATGATCACATGCAGACAAATAGAAAGCTCTAAATCCTAAAGAGATAGAATTTTGAAATATTTAAAGAAGCAAACATTGTTTTCATACAAGCCCTAGATTGAGGAGTGTTGTATTTCAGACCTAAGTCTAAGTGAGCATGCATAATTCTCCTCAATATGGTCCTACCAAACCATGCCTAGTCTACATGTAATCCATGTCAACTGGGTTCAAGTCTAGGCTCCTAGGTTCACATGATATCAGAAAATAAGGCTGACATTCCATAGAACATAATTTTGATAATTGAACTAAGTTAAAGCACACATTTGATCAGGCGAAGACAGGTCCCATCTCGGTCGCCAAACCTGTTAACATCGCAAAATTTTTTCCCTCCCTCGCGAGAGAGAAACGAATTTCGCGAGTCAAACTCGACCAAAGTTTTGAAAATTGTTTTGAAAATTACTCGCCTCCGTTTTGAAAATTTGCGAGGAAATTCCGTGGAATGGGATCCGCCTGTCGGTACAAGATTCAACCGTTCCTGGCGCCTTTACCAGGGGTAATTGAACCAAGGATCAATTACGTGCTTTAACTTGACTCAAATATCTAAATTATGCTCTATTTTTCCTAAAATGCACAAAGAATCAGGCTTGTGCTATGGAATTTTGAAAAATGCAAGTTTGAGAAAATATGATGTTTGCTTTGGAAAATTGAAATGCATTTAGAAAAGGACTGGAAAATGCTTGAAAATGGAATTCCTGGGAAAATCATTGAATTTTATTGGAAATCAGAAATTTGCATTGGAAAGTGATTTCTTAGGAAAATTTGAACTTTAGAAAATCGATTTTGACATTTGGAATTGCTTTTATGAGAAAATGGATTTGAAAATTCTGAGAAAATCTAAGAAATTCATTGGAAAATGATTTTTGAAATGGAAAATGGATTCTCAGGAAATTGGGGTTCTCAAGAAAATAGGAAATCTGAGAAAATCGATTTTTGAAAACTTGGGATTTTGAAATTTGAGAATTTTAAAACATTGGAAAATCTTGGTTTGAACTTGGGAAATGCTTTGAAATGTCATTTGAAAACTTAGGATTTTGAGAAAATCAGATCCTAAGAAAGACTTGGAAATTCTTGAGAAAAATGAATTTTCTGAAATTGAAATTTTGAAATGAATTTGAAAACAATGCAATTTGAATAATATGAATGAATGAATATGAATTTGAAAAGAGAATTTCATTAAGGAATTGAGAAATCCTTTTGAAGTTTTGAAGATTGCAGTGCATTTTTGAAGTTAGCCTAAGTGTGTAGGCTGAATGTGGCTAATATGAAGATCATAAATCTTGGTTTTCTTCGTATTCTGACTATGGCCATAAATATGAATCTCACCAAGTTTATAAACTCCATAAGAGCTTGTGCACGTGCCATTCGTGTAAACCATAGTGAATTTGAAATAATGTGCATGAATCATACATCACATATTGAAATTTGCATAAATTAAACTATATGCAATGCAGCCCTATTCTAAGCAGAAATGTAACTCTTATTCCAAATATTACATTGATTTTTACATTGAATCAAAATAAAAGAAATAAAAGCTAAATCTTATTCTTGAATGTTCCTGCAAAACTAGAAAACAAGGTTAGCACAAAAATGTAGGTTTTTCTGAATTTATCCAAAAATATGGGAAATTATTGGATATTATTCAGATATAAACCCAAATTCATACCCCCTTTGATATAAACATAATAAATAATGAATAAATTTCGAAAATAAACTTGAAAATTCGAAATTGGGGTCAAAATGACCAAAATACCCCTGATGACCTTGAAATCAAGGTTTTCTGAAAGAATTTTTTGTAAAGTTTGGAATTTTGAAAATCAAATAAAATAAATCAAACATAATATGATAAAATATGATGATATGCATGAAAATTTATGGAATTAGAAATTGAAATTTTGAAATTTAGATCAAAATGACCAAAATACCCCCGATAACAAGACTATGGCCTTGAAACCAGGGTTTTCTGAAATAAATTTTGCAAAAAAATGAAAAATGTGAAATGCAAATGACATTGAAATTAACCCTAATATGATTCTACATGCTCATGTACATGATAAAAACCCTAAAATGGCGAAAATATCATAAAATATCAAATTTAACATGATTTTCGCTTGATTTTCGCTTCTGAATTTAAAGATAAACTAACACATAGAGCAAATGAACTTGAAATTAAACCAAATTTGGCATGGACACCTAAAATAACCCTAAAAACAGAATGGAGCTCGAAAATCTATTTTTTTTGTATTTTTAAATATAGAAATTCAAGTAAAAACCCTAAATTTTGTGATTTTTGCCTAAAATGTTGATTCTAAAGGAGATTTAGGATATCAAACTTCTATAAAAATTTCCCAAATTTTATGGGGTGATAGAGGACAGTAAGGCAAGTATTGTTTTCTTTTACACTTTCTGGTTTTGACCTATGGTCGAAGCTGTGCCACTCCGGCAAGTCGGATCGGAATCCGGCGACTCTAGGATTTAGGGGAAACATACAGGTTTCGGTAGAAAACATGAGAAAAATAAAAGACAGATGGGAAAAAGGCTGAAATTGTGGGAAAATGTTCCTGACAAACAGAGGAAAATTTTATCTTTTGACACCATTGGGATTCGGGCTATGGTTTGGAAAAGGCTATACTGTTATCAGAGACCTAAATCTCTGAGATTTCTGGACCTTGGAATCTGTTAGACAGAAAAGGAAAATCCAGGAAAAATAATGAACCAGATCCAAAAATTCCCAAATTTTGGGAAATTACAGAAAATTATGTTAGAAAAAACTTTCATGTTGAAAGTGTTTGCAGAAGGGCTACGGATTGAACAAACTCGGTGCATTAGGGTCTGTCTATACCCTGACAAAAGAAAATCAAGATTTTCTCAGGAGTCTGGAAAATCCGATTTTTTACAGAGGTCAAAACTGACTGGAAAAACCTCAAAATTTCCAGATCACTAGTAGGTTCAATTATAAATCTACTGTGATTTTTTAAGAACAATCCGGATCTTCCACAAGGGTGGTGCCGGAGGTTCTTGTCTGCTAAAGCAGAAATTGAAAATTCAGAGAAGCAAAAAAAACTCGATTTAGAGTTTGATTTTCTAAATAGAGTTACAAAACCTAATTTGATTTGGGTTCTTTGTAAGAGATCAACAACACATAAATCTGATAGCCACAGAATTTACAAAATTTATTGATGAAGAAATCTATGTGAAATAATGCATGGATTTTATATCAAAATGACAATTTACACATTATAAGTTAAGTAGTAATGAAGTCTATATGGCATGAATGTAATGGCAAATAAATCAACCTACATGCATATTTTTGAATAAAATTTCATAAAATATAAGACCAAAATGAAATTCAATGGGGGACATGATTCATTTAATATCAACCAAACGAAATGGGGGATTCGATCCATCGAATAGATGAATCACCCCATTCACATGGTCATAAGAGGACAACGAGAATCTAGCATCCTCTAAACTTCTCATTAGGAGTTTTATACCAACACAAATCCAGTTTCCAAACTGGATTTTACGTTAATATTCATGATAGTCATACAAAAAAAAAATAAAAATAATAATAAGAACCTCATATTGACATGCTATAAGGAGGGCAATCAAAATGAATGTCAAATAAAGAAAGGAGATATCCTTACCTTGGATAGGCTAAAAAAATTTTTGCTGCAACGTATGGGTGCTTGAAGAGATCAAAGAGGGCTGCAGTTGGATGATGAAGGCTGGCTGCGGTTGGGAATAAGCTGGAGGTACATACCATGATGGTAGTCACCACGTTTGGAGATGGCTGTAGGTATGGGTGGCGCTGCCTTGGTGCAACTGGAGCAAGAAGGGTGCAAGGAGTTAGTGTTGGCTGAAGCTGGATTAAAGGCGTGTTTGGCGCAAGTGGCTGCTAAGGCTGATGGCTGCAAAGGAGGTGAATGAGCATGAGAGAGGCAGCAAGGTGGTGTGCCGGCTGGACTGATGACTGCAACAGGAAAGAGGCTGGAAAACTGGAACCTGTTGAAGGTGGTGCCAAGAGAGAGACTTGTTGTTGTGGTAATGGTGACTGCCACCAAAGGAACTGGTGGCTGAAGTTGGAGGGGCTGGTACGGCTGAACTGGGCGTCCAAGGAGGTGGCAGCAACTTCAAGATGGTGGCTGTTGTGGTTGTTATGCCTATGGTGGTGGCTTGGGAGCAAGGGCAGCAATGGCTGCTGCCAATGATGCTGAACCGGTGGAAGAACTGTTGAAGATTGAAGGTTGCAGGGAAGAAGATGGCTGTTGTGGATGCAGCAGCCAAGAGAGAAGGAGAGAGCTAAAGGGAGAGAGAGAGAGAGAGGAAGGGAGAGATGCGTTGAATGGGAGATGAGGCAGCCGTATGCCTCTTGTTTTCTTTTGTATGGAACTTAGGTTTTGATTTTCATCAAAACCTAAGTTTCTATTATTATCTAAAGAGCCATACGTGAATGGCTATGGCTGGGAAAAAGAAGGAAGGGAAGAAGGAAAGAAGGAAAAGGAAAAAAGAAAGAAAGCAGAAAAAGAAAAGGAAAGAAAGGAAGAAGAAAGGGAAAGAGAAAGGGAAAAAGAAAAGGGAAAGGAGAGAAGACTGGAGGTTTGGGTGACCACCTTGTGGGTCCCACCTTAGGAAAATAAAATAATAAAATAAAATAAAAAAAATAAAACAAAAAAAATAAAATAAAAAGGTAAATAATTTTTTTCTTTTTTTCTTTTTTATAAATTAAAATAGAAAATACAAATGGATGGGCCATCTCTGAGCGGGTCCAAATTCCACTTTTGAAATTCATTATGACGATTAAAGGGGTAAAATAGTCTTTTCAGAAAATTTCCAGACGAAACGAGCTATTTTTGGCAGTTTTTGAAATGAGCTCGGATTTTGAAGTTCAATACCTTATTGCGAAGCAAATCTAATGTAGAATTTAAAAAATTAATTTTGGAAGAAATCCATATTGTTTTTCTCGAGAAAATACTTCCAAATTTATTTTTAACCGAAACGAGCTATTTTTGGCAATTTTTTAAATGAGCTCGGATTTTGAAGTTCAATACCCCATTGCGAAGCAAATCCAGCGTAGAATTCAAAAAGTTGTGTTTGAAATAAATCCAGATTGTTTTTCTAAAAAAAAAAAAAATATTTTTAAAACAAAATGAGCTATTTTTGGCAGTTTTTGAAACGAGTTCAGATTTTGAAGTTCAATAGCTCATTGCGAAGCTAATCCAGTGTAAAATTTAAAAATTTGATTTTGAAAGAAATCCAGATTATTTTTCTTGAGAAAATATTTCCAAATTTAGACTTTTGGGGTGAAAATGTCAATTTTGGAAACCCGAGGTTTGAAATTGATTTCTGAAAACTTTTAAAACTCAATCTGGATTGAAATTTATAAAACTGGAGTTCTGGACTTCGAAAATGAAATGAAAGGTGATGAAATGTTATGAAATGCTAAGAAATGATATGAAATGATGAGAAATTATATGAAATGCTATGCGGAATGCAGACCCTGAATGAAGAATTTTGGATTTTAAACCCTGATTGGCAGCTGTACCAGTTCAAAAAGCATTAAATATGATAAAATTTGCAAAATGGTTGAAGAAATGGTTTTCGGGACTCTACTGGGTTAGAGTGACACTGAAAATTGGGGTTCGAGCTGAATTAAACTGAAATGAGCTGGATTGAGCTGGGTTTTAGAGTTTCAGAACTCCAATGAGCTGACAATGATACTGACTCAACTGCCTTTCCGACTGAATTTTCAAGAAAAGGTGCCATTTTTAGAGAAATGGTACAGAATGGTCACTGGAGTGAATTGAATTACGAATTTGAGCTAGAATAAAGGTCAGTAATACTGACATGAACTAAAATCGAAGCTCGAACATTAGCTCAATTGACTGAACTCGACTCAATTTCAGCTGAAAGAGCTGAAATGGACTAAAATGGGCTCTTGGACACTTAGAAATGGTTTTGAACTGAAACTGGAGTGCTTGAACTCCTGGTGAGCTCAGGCTAGACTCAGGGAAACATGACTGATTATAAATGAGTGACTCAGAGACAATTGGCTTGGATTTGAGCAAGAAATGAGCTCATTTATGAAGAAATGATCCCATTTTGGCAGGAATTGTCAGAAATGAAAATGGTTTTCTCACTGTGAGCTCAAATGAATTTGAAATGACTGATATTCTAAATGTTGTGAACTAACCAATGAGCTTAGTTGACTCCGACTGACTGGGGTCCGGGATGACCTAGGTGTAAAATGGTAATTTTCCTAATGAAAATGGGTAAAATGTTGATTTTTTTGAAACTGACTTGGGGTTTGACTCCTACACTAACCTACAGGGTTGGCACTACACGAGGAGGGATTTTTAAGAATAGATGAGGAAAATTTGGGGTGTTTACATTATTCTAAGTAGGCCTCTTACAAGATCATTCTTGGATAACTTTGAAATAATTTTAAAGTTAACATGTCCAAGTTTCTTGTGCCATAACCATTGAATTTCATTTGAAACAATAAGACATTTTTCATTAAAAGAGGGTAATTCATCTAGATATAGTTCATACACATTGTTTCTTCTTTTACTTTTAAAAATGATCTTTTTAGATTGAAAATCAGAAATTAAGCATAAATCATTTTCAAAAGAAACATGAAAACCTTTATCACATAATTTACTGATAGATATTAAATTATGCATTAAACCATCTACTAAAAGAACATTTTCTATCAAGGGAAATTTTGGATTACCAATATTACTAATACCTGTCACTTTTCCCTTGTTATTGTCACCAAAGGTGACGGTTCCTCCATCCTTATTTTGGAGGGTGGAAAATAACTCTGGCCTTCCAGTCATATGTTTGGAACAGTCGTTGTCCAATATCCATTTGCTCCTTATGTTGTGTACCTATAACAAAATCAGAAAACAGAGCATTTGACCCCTTTCCATTTTCGGGTCCATGAGAGTTAGTCTTAGGAACCCATATCCATTTGGATTTTGGTTTCCTTTGATATTAAATATTCTTTCTATAAAAGGATTTAGAATAAACATGTCTAGAATAATCATATCTAGATGCATTTCTATTAGAACTAGAAAGTTTAGTTTTATGAACAAAAGGTTGAGAATAATGTCTTTGATTTTTCACCACATAGTTTGGTCTATTTTGAGTATCAAAGAAGCTATATCCCAATCCGGTTTTATTAACCGAGAATCTTTGAGAACCAAGAAGTTTTTCAAGATTCTCTTGACCATTTGTGAATTTGGTCACTATAGAAAGAAGATCATTTGACTTTTCTTTAAGACTAGATATTTCTTTTTGTAAGAGATTGGTTCTAACTCCAATTTCTTTTATCTCAAGTGCTTGGCAAAAATTTTCCTTCTTGAGATCTTCTATTTCTTGAAGTAACACTTTATTTTGAGAGTCAAGAGTTAAATTTTCAGTTTTTAATTCTTTATTTTTAGAACTAAGACTCTTAAATTTAGCATATAAATCATTAAATGCTTCAAATAACTCATCATAGTCAAATTGATTTACCGAATCTTCTTGTGCTACAAAACACATGTTGGCGACTTCTTCATTTAATTCTTCATCAGAAGAGGAGTCACTATCATCCCAACATGCTTGAAATGCCTTTTTCTTCTTGAATTGGTCCTTGGCTTGAATTTGAGAAGAGGACAATCTTTCTTGATATGTCCTGCCTTTTTGCAGTTAAAGCACTTGACTTCATTGGGTATGGAAGAATCTCCTTTCTTTACCTTTCTTTGAAATCTTCCCTTTTTGATGAATCTTCTGAATTGCCTTGTGATGAGGGCAATATCTTCATCTTCATCTTCTTCTGAATTTTCTGAGTCAGAAGTAGCCTTAAAAGCAAGAGATTTCTTCTTAGGCTCTTCTTCTTGTCTGTCTTGAAGTTGGACCTCATATGCCATTAGGTTACCAACTAAGTCTTCAAGAGTTAGAGTATTGAGATCATATGCTTCTTCAATAGCAGTGGTTTTTCTCTCCCATTCAGGAGTTAAACACCTTAGAATCTTTCTGACTAAATCCACTTGTGAATATTCTTTTCCAAGGGATTTCAAAGTGTTAGTTATATCGGTCATTCTAGTCACCATGTCCGATATAGATTTATTTTGCTTCATTTTAAACAATTCAAATTTATGAACTAAAGAAGCAATTTTAGATTCCTTTACCTTTGACGTACCTTCGTGAGTCATGAGAAGAGTATGTCAGATTTCATTTGCTGTAGAGCATTGAGAGATGCGATTGAACTCTACCTTGTCAACGCCACAATATAATGCATTCATGGCTTTGGCATTCAGTGAAGCAGTCTTCTTTTCATCATCGGTCCTTCGGCTGAAATCAGTTGATGGAGTTTGGTACTTTTCTGAAACAACTCTCCAAATATCGAGATCCGTGGATTGCAAGAATATTGTCATTCTTACTTTCCAGTATCCATAGTTTGTTCCGTCGAAGAGAGGAGGACGAACAGAGGAGCTTCCTTCTTTGTGCTGAGATGTTGTAGTTGCCATGCTAGATGATGGTCAAATCAAAGTAATAGCAAACCTGTGCTCTGATACCAAATGAAAGTGCACTAGGATCGAGGCAACGAGCACTAGAGGGGGGGTGAATAGTGCTTTTAAAAATTGTCTGCGAAATATTTAATGATTTTGCAAATCTCAAAGGCAAACACACAAAGAACACAAGATTTTATCCTGGTTCGGTCTAACCCGACCTACATCCAGTCCCCAAGCAAAACCCGCTTGAGATTTTCACTATCAACCTTGTAAACTACAAGATCACACAGACCATAACTGGTCCCACTTTCAGTAACAACCCTACTGAAAGCAAACAACTCCTTTACACCAAGGAGTCCTTTTTACAGAAAATAAGTAACAACTTACAAAACAACCTATGAGCCTTCCTTTTGAATGCAAATGAGATGCAATTGACTTTTGAGGTTATTGAAATACTCTACTCACGAATTCACTATCTCTCAAAGTGATTTGAGTGAAAAACTGAAGTGAAAATATCAAGTGAGTGAGAAAACAAATACTTGAATGAATAGGAGTGAAAAGCAAGAAGTAAATGATTCAAATCGATCGAATTCCAGTTTTTTTGAGTGTAAAATGCACTCATATTTATAGTTAAATGATTTCATACGTTGAGAGTATGAAAGGGTGTCAAAACCGTCCATTTTGAATGATCAAAACGTTTGAAAAATGAAAAGACACATTTTTTTGAAGTTTCAGGAAAACGACAAAATTAGTCGACTGAAACATCAGTTAGTCGACTAATAGTTAGTTATTAGTAGACTGACAGTTATCATCGGTCGATTGATCTGTTAATCGACCGTTTGAAAATCTGAACTTTTGAAACTTAGTCGACTAGAGAAAAATTAGTCGACTGATAATATCATCAGTAGACTGAAAAACCTTTCAGTCGACTGCTGCTAAAATCTTCTGAAAAACAAACATTCTGTCAGGTCGACTGATAAAAGCATTAGTCGACTTCTGCTAAATTTTCAGAAAACACATGTTTTGTTCAGTCGACTGATAAAACCATTAGTCGACTGCTGCTAATTTTCCAGAAAACAGACATTCTGTCCAGTCAACTGATAAAATCTTTGGTCGACTAATTTGACAAAAATGATTTTTTAGAAAATATGGCGCGAAAGGATTAGTCGACTGGTAAGTTTATTGGTCGACTAATAAACATAAAAATTTAAGAAAAGAGTTTTCTAAAAAGATTTTCAAGAGGGTTCTTTTTAGAAAAGTTTTTCTAAAGACTTTTAAGGTGAAATGCAACCTAAATATGCACTCTAAGTAAGGCTCTTACAAGAATCTAAGACTTTTAATGAATTAAACATTTGCACACTAGTCTTCAAAGATTCTTTATCGAATTCTTCAATTTCTTCATAGCCTTAACTGAAATGCAGTTGATTCTACTTGCTCATCATCAAAACCTTGTTTTTGAAGTATCATGTATGGCTTCATTGTCGTAACAAAATCGATTCTTGATTGGGTTTTCCATGGGCCTAAAAATCTAATTTCTTGTATGAAAATTTGCTGTGATTGAGTATATTTGGATTAGATTTTATTGGGTTTATATATCAATCTGTGTTTCTTTTTCTAAATTGGGATCAATCTATTTTCTTCTACTGGCTTTTGTTGGAGATTTAGATATTGTTCACATGGGTTTTAAAGTCATACACGGGAACTCATTTGGTATTGGGTTCACGATCTATGTAGCTTGATTAAAAAAAAATTTGTTTGATTGATGTTTATAATAAGTTTTGAATTCATAAACTGATTTTAGTAGACAGTCAAGATCAATGGGGTTTTGGGGTTCACGCACTTCAATAGGACTGTATGTCTTTTGTAATATTTCATGTTGTTGTATAAAGGTGTGCAGGTTTTGTACACATTACAGATTCGTGTTGCATGGTTAAATAAATTATTTCCTCTGTGCATACACACAAACTCAGATTAAATCCAAAATTTATTAAGAAAAGCACACACGATTTAAAATAGATCCGAAGTAGACTTGAATGCAAATCCATTTTTTTTATGGTGCTATGACTGTTATTAGATCTAGTAAAAATAGGCCAAAAATGTTACATATAAAAATTTCAAATCGATCGGACTTGATTCGGGTCCCAACAAAAACCTGAATCAGAAGAGAGTTTGATAAGTCCGAATCCGATACAAAAGACATTAAGATCAGATGTCCAACGGATCTGATCCATATGCACCTTCTACTCTAAATTCCAACCCATACTGATGTCTAATTAGTCGATGAGTCTGCCTACCATTTGTAGTGTCATATTTGGGTAACGATTTAGGTCTGTTTGACATATGGGTTGGGTAACTGATTAAAAACACCAACATGGACTAGGTCCAATCTAAATTATTCATAAAGTATGTCGGGTATGGTTCCAACTCAACTCAATCCAAGCTGACCAATTCTCATATCTGGTTTCAATTCTAAACCTGACCAGTCTTTTTTTTTATTATTCAGTAAGAACCTAACCAGGTTAAGTGCATGCGTTTAGAGTTCAACCACACTCAAATTCTGTTTCATGCACTGCCATAAAGCGATCTAGACATTGCTGGACCTTAAGAACTGATCTAGTCCAAACATGGGAACTGAATCTGAGTTTTTGAGGTTTTGCTCTAATCGGGTAAACCTGGATCTTGGGTTAATTATGTAAATCTGAGTTTCATTTGAATTTGTTAAATCTGATTTGTTTTGGTTATTCAGTTGAATCTAAATTTAATTGAAGTAAAAAGCTGAATATGGGAGGTTATAAAAATTTGGTTTTTAGTCATGTTATTAATTGGATTTTCGGCTGGCATTATAAATCTGATTTTGTTTACGATGTGCATGCAATTTTAGTCATGCATTGGTGTTATGTCTCATGTGAAAGTACTGTGAATACGAATTGGTATTCCTCTATATGTGATTGTTGTTCGTTTAAATTTACAATATTATTTAAGCATATTATATTTGTATAGTGGTTTTGGGCTAGACCACTTGCATGTCTTTGAAGGCTAGACACTTATGTGTTGTTCTTGAAATGAGAAGTCTTGAGTGCATTGCAATATTGTTATATTATGCTTATGTGTAAATTTAGAAGTAGCATATCTATTACACTATTGAAATTAAATGGGCAATGACCTAATTAGATAATGCATATTGATTTGCATAATTGTTAGTATAATGAACTTTTAATAAATTAAGAATGATAAAAGAGACAAAAAAGTATAATAATTGTTCTTCCTTGGTTGCCCTCTAAAAAGATAAGATCCTAGGACACTATATGAAAAATGCGGATTAGCGACAGACGCTTTTTGTCGCTCATCCGTCGCTAACATGTTTAGTGACAGATTAGCGACGAAAAGCATCCGTCGCATAATCATGGTCATTAAAATGCGACAAAATTTATCTGTCGCTAATTAGTGACGGACATGATCCATTGTTAAATAAGGACTAATTTGGTTTTAAACCAAGGAGTCCTTTTTACAGAAAAATAAGTAACAACTTACAATACAACCTATGAGCCTTTCTTTTGAATGCAAATGAGATGCAATTGACTTTTGATGTTGTTGAAATACTCTACTCACGAATTCACTGTCTCTCAAAGTGATTTGAGTGAAAAACTGAAGTGAAAATATCACGTGAGTGAGAAAATAAATACTTGAATGAATAGGAGTGAAAAGCAACAAGTAAATGATTCAAATTGATTGAATTCTATTGTTTTGAGTGTAAGATGCACTCATATTTATAGTTAAAAGATTTCATACGTTGAGAGTATGAAAGGGTGTCAAAACAGTCCATTTTGAACGATCAAAACGCTTGAAAAATGAAAGGACACACCTTTTTTGAAGTTTCAGGAAAACGACAAAATTAGTCGACTGAAATATCAGTTAGTCGACTAATAGTTAGTTATTAGTAGACTGACAGTTATCGTCGGTCGACTTATCTGTTAATCGAGCCGTTTGAAAATCTGAAATTTTGAAACTTAGTCGACTTGAGAAAAGTTAGTCGACTGATAACATCATCAGTAGACTGAAAAACCTTTTAGTCGACTGCTGCTAAAATCTTCTGAAAAACAAACATTCTGTTCGGTCGACTGATAAAAGCATTAGTCGACTGCTGCTAAATTTTCAGAAAACACATGTTCTGTTCAGTCGACTGATAAAACCATTACTCGACTGCTGCTAATTTTCCAGAAAACAGACATTCTGTCCAGTCGACTGATAAAACCTTCGGTCGACTAATTTGACAAAAATGACTTTTTAGAAAATATGGCGCGAAAGGATTAGTCGACTGGTAAGTCTATTGGTCGACTAATAAACATGAAAAATTAAGAAAAGAGTTTTCTAAAAAGATTTTCATGAGGGTTCTTTTCAGAAAAGTTTTTCTAAAGACTTTTAAGGTGAAATGCAACCTAAATATGCATTCTAAGTAAGGCTCTTACAAGAATCTAAGACTTTTAATGAATTAAACATTTGCACACTAGTCTTCAAAGATTCTTCATCGAATTCTTCAATTTCTTCATAGCCTTAGCTGAAATGCAGTTGATTCCACTTGCTCATCATCAAAACCTTGTACTTGAAGTATCATGTATGGCTTTATTGTCGTAACAAATTGTGCTTGACATAGTTAAATCATCGAAATTGTGTTCTATCCTAAATGCACAGAGAATTCAGGCATGTGCTATGAGATTTTGGAAAATGCAGCTTGGGAAAACATGATGTATGCTTGGAAAATATTTAGAGTAGAAGCATATTTCTCAGGAAAAAGATGGAAATTGATTTCTCAGGAAACTCAAATGAAAAAGGGTTTTTGAAATCACGAGAAAGTTCATAAAGATGTGGGAAAATCATGAATAGTTGAAAATCCTGGGAAAATAGAAGTGATTCTTGAGAAAAAGGTGAACATTTGAAAAGTGAAACACTTCTCAGAAAAACTCAGACTTTGAGAATTTTCTTAGGAAAATGATGGAAAATTTATAGGAAAACTCATTGGAGAAGAAAAACTGAACTTGGGAAATTGAAATCCTGGGAATCTTATCTTGAAATACTTGGAAATCGATTTTGATCTTTGAGAAAGGTGAGAGACTTCTTTTGAAAATCTTGAGAAAATAACATTTTCCATGGAAAACTGTGGAAAAACTTGACTTGGGAAAACTAATTTATAAAAATTCTCAGAGTTTCTTGAGAAATTGATTTCTTGAGAATGAAATTTTCTTAAGAAAATCACGAGAAAACCAATGATTTCATGATGCAAATGATATGAGTGAATGAATGCACTTTGAAAGATTTTCTAAGAAATTTGTTGGAAAAATGTGTATTAAGTCAAAATAAATCCTTCACATATTCTGACTGTGGCCATGAATATGTTCAGAGTTTAATTGATTTAATGCACAATACTTTGAAAATATTAGAAATATGATGTGCATTTTAAGATAGCCTAAGAGTGTAGGCTCACTGTGACTAGTAGAAAGATGATGGATCTGGGTCTCGTCCATATTCCGACTAGGGCCGTAAATATGGATTCCACCGAGTTCATCAACTCCCTAAGAGTTGGTGCACGTGCCATTCGCGTACATCCATAGTGCTTTTGAAATAAAATGAATGAATCACATAAGCAGGATATTGCATAAATTCAAACTATATGATATGCATCCTAGACTAAGCAGGAAATTAAATCTCTTATTCAAAAATTTACATTACTACATCACTAAATAAATAAATTAAAAGAAATTTGCAGACTTCAGCTCCTTCTTTTGAATGTCCCTGCCAAACTTGAAATAAGGTTAGCTCAAATATGTGGTTTTTTCCAAGATTTTCCAATAATATTATGAAATTATTGGACTTAATTGGATATAAACCCTATTCTCATGCTTCCTTGATATTTGAAATAATGAAAATACAAGAAATTCAGTAGAAAATAGTTTGAAACTCGAAATGGTGGTCAAAATGATCAAAATACCCCTAATTATAAAGTTATACCTTTAAAATCAGGTTTTTTTTTAAGGAAAACTTGGTAAAATTGAGATTTCGAAATTCAAATCGAATCAAATGATGATGAAATGCTGTATGAGGCATGATGACATGCTGATAAACAAATTAGGACTGTAAAATCAGAATTTGACATTTTGCAATTTATTCAAAATAATGAATTTCGCTTGTTTTTCGCTTGGATCAGGGTCCCGCGGGGCCCTATTTCGATGATATGGCTAAACCGAGCATCAAATGAATTCCAAATTACACTAAATTCGGTATGAAGCATCTACCCACTCTGAAAAACAGCCTAGAATGCCAAAAATTACGAAATTATATGATTTGAATGCTAAAATTTAAAGAAAGTCCTAAAAAGGGCGGATTTTGCCTATGGACCCGAACCAAATGCAATGCTTAATATGATAATGCAAGATTTACACAATGAAAACTTCTGATATTTTGCATACTTTTAAAGGACCCGAAATGGAACACTTTTGGTTTTTACAGCTTCGGGATTTGAACTATGATAAGTTCGGTAATAGGGATTTGATTCTGATGGAGGAAAAATTGACCTAATTTAATATAAAATGCTAAAAAAATAAAAAACAGCCATGGAAATTTATGATGTTTAACAGAGCTACTCATGACACCTACATGGACAACTTTCATGTTCATGACTTTGGCATTTGATCAACAGAAACATGGATAAAAATATAACTTTACATTCCTAAATTGACAGAACAGACAAATGTGACAAAACAAAGAACTGACAAGACAAATCCGAAACAGGTTTCACAACTATTCTAAAAATCACAAGCTTTCAGATGCAAACATAGAATATCTCGGACATAACTTTTACTTTTTACAGATTCGGATTTGGAGCAACACCCAAAGAGAACCTATAGCCCTAAGTCGAACCAAGGTCTTAGAAGCCCAAATCAGGCTCTGACATGTATCCCGCACTGTTGGATTTTGTTTCAGACATTAAAAAAAATCAAAAAAATCATGTTAAAAACTAGACATTCTTCCTAGTTCCGAACATCTTTCGGATCGAAAATCGGATCTTTCATGAGGGAGATCTCGATTTTACAAGTCAAAAAAGACATTTTAAAATACATCCCGGGTAATAAAACCCGACTCACCTTTTTGAACATTTACCACAGTAAACAAATTCAAATGCTTCCGAATTTTTGTCACATTTCTAAGGACACCTAAGGGCGCATTCCATGATTTTTTTGAAATTTGTAATAAAAAATAAATGCATGAATTGACGTGTGGACTGACTGACAAAAACAGAGAACTACTGAAACTGAGCAGAATTGAACTAAATGCTAAATTAATCCTAATTAATTCATGAAACATGCTAAATTAATGAAATAAAATACAAATTAAATCTAGCTAAATGCATGCATGCTAAAAATCATCAAGGAAGCATAATTATGTATTTTTATATATGTCGTTTTATGAGAATAGCTCAATCCATCCCTCAGTTGAGCTCTTTCTTCAAATGACTATTGAATCAAATCATAATATAAAATCAAGAGGAAAAGAGGTGCACCTTGCTTCGTTACGCAGCTTTGAAAATCTTGAAAGGGACTGCTACAAAAAGGCTTCGTTTTTCCTACGATCCGGGCTTCAGATGATTCACCAAAATCGACCTACGCTTGAATCAAATTGGCCACTGCACGAACTTCACTGCACCTTCTCCAATGAGCCAAAGGGGGCGTGAATTCCAAAGTTCAAAAATTGTGTTATGAAGAAAAGCTAAGTTGAATTTCAAAGTCTAAAAGGGAGCTCCTCTAGGCTGGGCGTGGAGCCTTGTTTTTATAGAATTTTTCTGAAAAATTTGAATTTCAAACAGGCTCAATCTGAGCCCTCCATGTGGCGCCATCTCAGGGGGTGCTATTTTGATTTTTTTGAGAAAATAAAATGGGAATTTTGTGAGTAAGACACCTCAGCAGGGGAATTTGGAATTTTTCAAAAAGCTTGCTTGATTTTCTCTGCAGGAGGCTTCCAAATTGCGCCACCTCAGAGGGTGCTCTCTTGGAGTTTGAAATTCAAATTCCTAATTTTATGAAGCTTCTCAAATGGCGCCATCTCAAGGTTTTTTTTTATTAAAAATATAAAATAAATAAAAGAAATGAAGCCAAGTGGGGCTCTGGAATGGCGCCACCTCAAAAGGTGTTCTGAGGTGTAAAGTTGGAAACAATAGGAGCATGCCATGTGGCGCCACCTCTGGAAGCTCTTGACACATGTCAGAAGGACAAGAGTGGAAGAAGCAGACTGTGCCACCTCAGAGGAATTCAAATTCTACTTTTTCTGCAGGAAATGAGAGGCTGACATGTGGCGCCACCTCAGGGTGGCTCCACACTGCCATGTGGCAGGAGAACAAGAATGGAAGAAGCAGAATCCGCCACCTCAGAGGGGGGTTTTTCTACTTTTTCTGATGCAGGGAGGTCTGGACATGTGGCAGACAAGTGTCAGTTGTCTAGAGAAGCCTTCTCAAATGGCGCCACCTCAGAAGGAGATTTGAATTTCAAATGGAGGTTGGCCCTAGAGAAATGGAGGATGGGCATGTGACAGTTCCTCAGAGTGGCTCCTACAATGCCATGTGGCAGCAAGGAACATGTGGCGCCCTCATAGACAAAGTAGAAAAAGGTAGAACTCCAGGATTTTTGCCACCAAGCTCTTGTCTGAAAATTTTTGAATGGTTGCTTTTTCTGAAGAAAGCCAAGAGTGACACATGTCTACTTTTTCTGAAGGACGCTAGAAGTGACACGTGTCTCCTACTTTTCTGAGAAAAGGTAGGGGGAAGACATGTGTCATCCTGCTTTTTCTGAAAGAAGCAGAGATTGACACATGGCAGAGGGAAGAGAAGGAGGTCCAGGCCATGTGGCGCCATCTCAGACAAAATGGAAAAAGGTGAAGTTCAGGATTTGCGCCACCTCTGGAGAGATTTGAATATTTGAATTCCAGTTTTTCTGAAGAGAGTAGGAAATGACACGTGGCATCTACTTTTTCTGAGAAGAGCAGAGAATGACACATGTCACCTGCTTTTTCTGAAAAGAGTAGAGGATGCCATGTGTCCTCTGCAGGAGACAAACTTCAAATGACGCCACCTCAGAGGAGACAAGCCTACCTTTTCTGGAGGAAGCTAGGAGTGACACGTGTCTCCTACTTTTCTGAGAAAAGTTGGAAGAGACATGTGTCAGTCTACTTTTCTGAAAGAGGGAGAGGTTGACACGTGTCCTCTGCAGGAGACACTCTTCAAATGGCGCCACCTCGGAGGAGACAAGTTTTGCTTTTTCTGGACAGGACAACACATGACACTTGGTATTTCAGGGTGATCTTTGGAATGACACATGGCGCAGGGTGAAGATGGTGGATGCTGACACATGGCAGATAAATGGGATGACATGTGGCAGCTTCTTAAGGTAGCCTCACAGTGACACTTGGCATGGAAATGGGAGGAGAGAGAAAAGACAAGTGGCACCAATCCAGGGGACAAGGTTCCTATATTTTTGGGTTTTTCAAAATTCAAATTTTTCAAAAGAAAAGCCTATGTGACACCACCTCAGTGTGGGTCCCACATTGCTTCTTTATTGAAATAAGGACAAGACAACAACCTCTTTTTGGAATTTTCATAAAATCTGGACTAATTGGTAAAACAGAATTTTTTTTGAAAAGAGTTGTCCCCTGTAGGGAGATTTTGTAAATGAATGATAGTTGCAATAGCTGACAAAAGGGCAAAATCTGAGGTGAAGTGGCTGAAATCCATGTTGAAAACTATCCAGATCATTTTCCTGAGGAAATATTTTAAAATTCAAAGCCCTGGGGGTAAAATGGGAAGATTTGATAATTTTGAAGACCCAAGGTTTTGAAATCAATTTTGAAAAGAGTTGAAATTCAAATCTGGATTGAAAATTTTGAAATCGAGAGTTCTGGACCTCGAAATAACATGTTGTGCAGTGCAGTGATATGAAATGCTCATGCAATGATATGCAATGTCATGTCTTATGCAATAGAATCGTGAACCAAGACTTGAAAATGCCTGTCTCCTGTCAGGAATAAAATTTTGAATATCTGAGCTAAAAATAGAGAAAATTTGAGAGTTGCAGATGAAATTTAGACTTCTGTAAGGTCTGAGCTCAGAAAATGACCATTTTGCCCTTCGACGATTTCAAAGGTTGAATGCTGATGCTTGGTGGAAATGCTGGAGAGGTGAATAAAAATTTGGGGTGTTTGCAGATGCCCCTCTTTGCTACTAAGCCGGCTCATGGCCGAGCTTAGTGGCAAAGAAAAACACACCAAATTTGGGCTATATATAAAAATGCCCCAGTTAGAAGGATCTAACTGGGTATAAAGAAATTAAGCCTGAGGAATATGATAGATGTGAAATGGAGAATAAAGAGAAAATAGATTTGCTCTGAGAGAGCGAAGTTCAGGTTTTTGCCCTTAACCTAGATGGGACAGAAATACCTCGTATGGAACGAAGCTCAGGTTTTAACCCTTGACCTGATTGGGGATTGAAATATCTCATAGAAATGAGACTCAGGTTTGTACCCTTAACCTGGTCGGGCGGAAAATGGAATACCTCTTTGAATGAGGCTCAGGTTTGTACCCTTATCCTGATCGGGCGGAAAATGGAATACCCCTTTGAATGAGGCTCAGGTTTGTACCCTTATCTTGATCGGGCGGAAGATGGAATACCTCTTTGAATGAGGCTCAGGTTTGTACCCTTATCCTGATCGGGCGGAAAATGGAATACCTCTTTGAATGAGGCTAAGGTTTATACCCTTAACCTGATCGGGTGGAAAATGGAATACCTCACTGGATGAGGCTCAGGTTTATACCCTTAACCTGATCGGGTGGAAAATGGAATACCTCTTTGAATGAGGCTCAGGTTTATACCCTTATCCTGATCGGGTGGAAAATGGAATACCTCATTGGATGAGGCTCAGATTTATACCCTTATCCTGATTGGGCGAAGAATGGAGTGAAATCTTCGAAAGAAAAGACCATGATGGAACCTTCGGATTTTGCACAATAAATCCGACAGGGGTTTTGCAAAAGGAAGGAAAATGGGGTCCCTAAAGCTTTGAAAAGGGGTTGATCTTGGGCGTCTCATTGCTGAGACTAAAATCAGCTTTTGAAATTGCCTCTTGGGAAAATGATTGGTGGTTCGACCTCGAACCGAAATGGGACTGTCTATGGTGGGACAGTGAGGACACAGGGAAGTGTGCAAATCTGAGAGTTCACGCTCTCAAAGAAGGGAAGGAATCAAGTCCTTAGGAGGGATTTAAAATTGGTGTCAAGATGTATAAAAAACGGACATCAAGCTCTCTCTTCACGTCAGGATAGCTAGAAAATATTGTCAAAATGTTGAGAATTTTGTTGTTGATTCAAAGTATTTGAAAATGTTGCATATTGTTGTAAAGATATTCTTTCTTTTCTACCCAAAGCATTACCTCCAAACAAGGTTCACTTCGTAGAATCGAGATTGGGAATCCAAATTACTTGTGATTGACCTTCTTCAAGAAAGTTATCAATTTCCTTGATATGAACAGGAAAGAGAATTTGATATTATGAAAGCCATTGATGAAAGAATACTGATAATAGAATTTCACAAATTTAAAGAAGATTCTTGATAGATTTGGCAGTTTGGTATCCTGAGAGCTTCTCTCATGATAATCTTTCTGCACTCTTTCGACTCTCTGGTGTTTTGGCTACATTCTCCTTCATTTTGGAGATGTTCTCTCTTTTTTTTTCCTCTCTTGCTCTCTTTTAGGGAAGGGTACGTCACAAACTCCTTCAACTTGGAGATGTTTCGATCCTTCTTTGACGATATTGGCTCATGGGTTAGAGATCTTTGGATGATAGCTGAGATTAAATATCTTTTAGGGATTGTCGAGAGGTTCATCACATCTGCCTTCATCTCGACAGTGCTTTGGACTTTCCCTGGAAGGATCCGTCACAAACTCCATCATCTTGGAGATGTTTCGAATCTTCTTTGGCCTCGGGGGTCTACTCGCCTAATTCGCCTTCATCTTGACGACAGGTGAGAGATCCCTTTTGCGGATATTTAATTGCAGCTTAGGTGATTTGGAGGAGACAGGGCTTGGATAAATACTCTCTTTTCTAGCACTCAGGATATTTCCACTGCCTCATTTTACACGAATAATCTTTAAAGATGTGCCATTGACTGCGATCAATATCGACCATCTATGATTTTTCAATAACATTGAATCTTCTTTTCTGGCCATATCGAGGACTTATCCTTCATTCTTTTGGTTGGCCAATAGAAAGAATTTGAGTTTTGAATCTCTTTTTACAAAAGCTTCACTCTCTTGGGAGTAATGCTGAAGGTAGACTAAGGTAAAGATTTGTATAAAGATTCTGAAATCAACAATTAATTGATTGACAAATTGATAAAATTTTCTTGAAATCCTTGGTGAAAGTGAGTATTTTAAATCCGGCTCAACACATCCGTGACGAAAATTCTCCTCTCTTTTTCCCCAAAAAAAGAGACTCAGGCTTAGCCCTTACCTGAATGGGAAATGAGAAATACTCCTCTCTTCTCTGGAGAGGAGGTGTTTGCAAAATGAACTTTCGAAGAGAAATTGAGCTTTCGTCAAAGCTCCCTAATATTAGGCTTCTCTTATGAAAAGGGGGGCGATGATAGTGAGGTCTGAAAATTGGGTCATGAAAGGAACGAGTCCATCACACTCTCCCTGCAAAGAGGGTCTTTCATGACGAAAATGGCCTAGTATGAAATTAGGGGGGTCACAAGAAAAGCGAGTCTCCGTCGAGCCTCTCCCTTAAAAAGGGTTCCTCGTGTGAAATTGGAAATTGTTTTGCAAACGGTTCACAAAGACGTGAGTCCCTTCAAATTCTCCCTGAAAAGGGGCTAAGTGAACGAATTGGATAGCATGCGAAAAGAACGAGCTCCCTCGAACTCTCCCTAAAAAGGGTCTCTCGCAAGAGAAAATGATTGAAATTGGATATTGAGATTGATTGACCCAAAGGTCAAAATTGGAAATTGGAAAATTGGTTGCTAGGAATTGAATGACCCGAAGGTCGAAATTGGATGACCTGACGGTCGAAATTGAGAATTGATTTGACCAAAAAGGTCGAAATTGAGAATTGAGCGACCTAAAGGTCGAAATTTGGAAATTGAGTGACCCAAAGGTCGAAAATTGGAAATTGATTGACCTGAAGGTCGAAAATTGGAAATTGATTGACCCGAAGGTCGAAAATTGGAGATTGGTAATTGGAATTGAGAATTGGAAGCTGGGTGACTCAGAGGTCGAAATCGAAGAATTGAATGACCCGAGGATTTGAATTGGAATTGGTGGGCAAAATATCAAATTTTGAGAAATCGACTGACCCTTGGATCAATGCAGAAGAATGAATGGCTCAAGTCAGAGCTCGAATATAGTAAAAGGATCACGAGTCGGAACCCGGATCAACAAAGGAAAATAAAAAGCTCGGGTCAGAGCTTGAACAAATAAAGAGATCTCGAGTCGAAACCCGGATCAACAAAAGAAAATAAAGAGCTCGAGTAAGGTAAAGAGATCACGAGTCGGAACTCGGATCAACAGAAGAAAATGACAAGCTCGAATATGAGCTCGAATGAATAAAGATATCTCGAGTCGGAACCCGGATCAACAAAAGAAAATAAAGAGCTTGAGTCAGGGCTCGAGTAAGGTAAAGAGATCACGAGTCGGAACCCCGATCAACAGAAGAAAATGACAAGCTCGAATATGAGCTCGAATAAATAAAGAGATCTCGAGTCGAAACCCGGATCAACAAAAGAAAATGACAAGCTCGAATCTGAGCTCGAGTGATGTAGAGAGATCACGAGTCGGAACCCGGATCAACAAAAGAAAATGATTTGAATAATAAAAAAAACCCGAGTCGAAACTCGGTATTCTGAAAAGTTGGGATTTTGAAAATGTGACAGTTTGAATACTGGATTTTGAAATAATACCAGTTTGAGCGCTGGGTTTTGGTTCGGTATGGGTGATTGCCTTTCAATTTTGAATCATTAAGAATTGTGATGGGACTGTTTGTTGAAATCCCAATACTGACCAGATTGTTGTTAATGCAGTTGAATGCAAATGAATATGAATTGATGCACATGAATGCACAAGTGCGTGAAATGAGGAATTTGTTTATCCTGCCTGCATACAGAACACATTTTTTTTTTTAAATGCCCCAGTGTAACTGGGAAGGAAAATTTGATCATTATTTGAAGAAAATAGGAAGGATTACAAGAGTTGAATAAATGTTTCAAGTATAAAACTTTTTCAAGTGTCGAGCATTGATGGGATCTGGCAATTCTACCCCATCGGCATTGATGAGCCGATATGAGTTGCGGGGTAATGCTTCTTTGACAACATAGGGGCCTTCCCAATTTGGCGACCATTTACCGCCGGGACGATGCTTGAGATAAGCTGTGGATCGAAGTACTAAATCATTGACTTTGAATCTTCTTTCGATGATAGACTTCGCATATTGCCTGGCTACTCTCTGGCGATAGGATTGAGCATGCTCTGCTGCTTTTAGCCTTCTCTCGTCGAGTAACTCTAGTTGCACTAGTCGCTGCTGCTGGTATTGATCAAGAGGTAATTCTAGAAGCGACGCGAATTTCAAAGCGGGCTTTCGAACATGTAGCGGCAATACTACTTCTGTTTCATAGACCAATTCTGATGGAGTAGCATTCATTGGAGTGCGAATGGTGGTCCGATAGGCCCATAGTGCATCGTGGATCTTCTCATGCCAGTCACGGCCTGTTTCTACAGTTTGCTCCAAGATGCGAATTAAAATCTTGTTGGTAGCTTCTGCCTGACCATTCCCTTGGGGATAATATGGAGCGGAAAAATGATGATAGATCTTGAACTTTGAGCAGAATGTCTTCATCTTTTCATTCTTGAAATGACTGCCATTATCTGACACAATGTCATGCGGGATGCCGAAACGGCAAAGGATGCTCTTGTGAATAAAAGAGATCACATGTCAGCCTTCTACTGTGTGAAGAGTGATAGCTTCTACCCACTTGGTGAAGTATTCTGTTGCAGCAAGGAAGTATTTGTGGTCATTTGAAGCAGAGAGAGTGATGAGACCTACAACATCGAAGGCCCACATGGAGAATGGCCATGGAGAAACAACAGATTGCAAATAAGTTGCCGGAGCATGGATGGAAGGTGTGTGTATTTGGCATTGCACACATTTCTTCACATAATGATAACAGTCTTGTTGCATGGTCTTCCAGTAATAACTTGCTCTGATGATCTGCTTGACAAGGGTTTGGTAACCGACGTGGCCACCACAAATGCCTTCGTGTGCTTCTCGCACGACTTCTTTGGCTTCGTCTTCGTCCAAGCATCTGGAATATTCTGAACTGAATCCTCGACGATAGAGGACATTGGCCAAAATGAAGTATCGAGTAGACATACGCTGGATTGCTCGCTGCTCTTTCTTTGAGAGTTCTGGAGGGAATTCACCACTTTCTATGAAAGTTTTGATGTTGTAATACCAAGGCCTCCTCCTTTGCTCAGCCTGGTTTACTTGTTCTATTGGAAGGAAAGCAGGTTGGTCAAGTCTGCCAATTTCAAAAGAGCGACAGGATTCCCCATTCTTGAATGCCATAATGGAGCCTAAACTGGCTAGGCTATCGGCCACTTGATTAAAATCTCTCTTGATATGGAATAGCTGAAATTCTTCAAACTTGCTGGCAAGAGCTGAAACAATTTTTTGATAAAGAAATAACTTCTGATCTTTGACCTGCCATTCGGCTCGAACTTGATTGACAACGAGTAATGAGTCGCCGTAAGCATGCACTCTCTTAACATTGAAATCTAGTAGAATCTTTAGACCTTGAATCAGGGCTTCATACTCAGCCATATTGTGAGTGCATTGGAAATCTAACTTGAGGGAAAATGGAATCATCTCTTTCTCAGGAGTGATTAATAAAATTCCGATGCCTATTCCAGCCATATTTTTAGAACCATCGAAAAACAAATTCCAGACCGGGTATCGCTGGATGTTGCATATTTGCTCATCTGGGAAATCGTCTTCGACTTTCACCTCTTCTGCCAAAGGAAAATCTGCCAATTGATCTGCAATTGCTTGACCTTTGATTAATTGCTGCGAGCCATATTCTAAGTCATACTGCATCAGTAAGACTTGCCATTTGGCGACTCGTCTGCTTAGGAAAGGTTGCTCCAAGATGTACTTGAGAGGATTGAGTTTGGACAAGATTTTGACTTCAGATGCCAGCAGGTAGTGTCTTAGCTTCTGACACATCCATACCAGAGCTAGGCAGGTCTTCTCTATTTGAGAGTATCTCTTTTCATAATCTATGAAAGTCTTACTCACATAATAAATGGCATGCTCTATCAAGCTGCCTTCTTTGTATTGCGCCAAGAATCCGCCGCATGCGACTTGATTGACTGAGATGTATAATAAAAGAGGTTTTCCCAATTCTGGTGGCTTCAAGATAGGAGGATTGAGAAGGTACTTCTTGATCCGATCGAATGATTGCTGACACTCTGGTCCCCATTCGAACTTCGCTCCTTTTCTGAGCAAGTGGTTGAAAGGCTCACATCTCATTGCCAAGTTGGAAATAAATCGCCGGATTGATTGCATACGTCCTTGAAGGCTACACAATTCTTTGAGGTTCTTCGGGGGTGGCATATCAATGATAGCTTTTGCTTTGGCTGGGTCAACTTCAATTCCCTTTTTGCTGACCAGAAAACCCAATAGTTTGCCTGATTCGACTCCAAAGACACACTTTTGCGGGTTAAGCCTTAACTTATAAAGAATGAGTCGCTTAAAGACTTTATCAAGGGCTTCGAGGTAATCCTCTCCCTCTTTAGATTTCATGAGGATATCATTAACATACGCATCCATGATTTTGCGCATTTGATCGTGAAAGATAACGGCCATTGCTCTTTGGTATGTTGCTCCGGCATTCTTGAGCCCAAAAGGCATAACGGTATAACAAAAAGTGCCCCAAGGTGTAGTGAAGGAAGTTTTTGATTGGTCGCGGGCGGCTAACTTAATCTGATTGTAGCCGGAATATCCGTCCATAAAAGAGAACATGGCATGTCCCGCCGTGCTGTCGACTAGAAGATCGATGCTTGGAAGTGGATAGTCATCCTTCAGAGTTGCCTTATTGAGGTCTCTGAAGTCTATGTAGATCCTTACTTTACCACTTTTCTTTGGGACAATGACGATATTGGCTAATCAATCTGGGTATTCAATAGCTCGAATAAACCCTGCTTTGAGCAAATCTTCAAGTCCTTCTTTGACTTGTTGTTCTATTCTGGGATCCATTTTTCTCAGCTTCTGCTTGACTGGCTTAGCATCTGGCTTCAAGACGAGACGGTGTTCGACCAATTTTGGGTCTAAGCCCGGCATGTCTTTATATGTCCATGCGAACACTTCTTGATGTTGCTTGAGAAAATTAGTAAGTCTTTCTTTTTCTTCCGGACTCAGACTGGTTCCGATCTGGAGAATTTTGGGATTTTCCTCTGAAGTGATATTGACATCTTTAGTCGGATCTTGTACTAGAGGAGATGGTTCATCTTGTTTCTGAATTGCGGCGAACTCTGGTAATTCCTGAAGAGACTGATCATATTTTGTATAATCATCTGATCGCTTTGCAATCTTGTCATCTTCGGTACTTGCTTTGACTCTGTGAATTGCTGTCGACTTCTGAAAAGCCTTGGGATTGAGAACGAGCTTCTTGATTGTCCGAGAAGTCATTCTGAAATTTTGGATAAGAAATTTGGTTCAAATAAATCGGCCTATCGTAAGACAAGCAATCATTTAAAGAGAACTATGCATAAAATGGTATTTAAAATTATAATGAAGAGATAAAAGGAAAGGAGATAGATGGCATCCGGATAGACAAGGAAATTTGGAATTTTATTGATTGATCAAAGACATTGATAGAATGAGACATTTATTTTGAAAGAATAGAAAATAACAAATGGTCTTCAGTGTGCCCCTTTGACAAAAATAGTCTTCTTTGACGAGCTTCCTCCAGAGAATCCTAGTCCTGCTCTGTGGGGACGATGCTTCTGGATCACTGGCTCTATGCGGCCATCTTCATTCTTGCCGAGTCCCTTGAAGGGTTGATAACCATGCTTCAGAAATAACTCAAATCCCTTTTTTGCCTTCATGAATTGAGGAAACAAGGGGTGATCCTTAATGGTGCTGTAGTTGATTTGGCCTCCAACCTTTAAGAATTGAGGACCTCTCCATCAGGTCATGGCTACCGTGTGCAAAGATAGTTCTGATGATGCCTGAAGTATTTCTCGATTCTCTCCGTGACTGATCTCTTCACTTTCCCTAATGCTGGAAATATCTGCAGTGAATGATGGCCGGGGAATCATGGGCTGTGGGAGTCTTTCTTCTGGGTCTTCTCCCAGTATTGTGGTAATAATTCCACCTTTTGACCATTTCACGCATTGATAGAGG
This sequence comes from Nuphar pumila, assembly GCF_984573655.1. Lineage (NCBI taxonomy): Eukaryota > Viridiplantae > Streptophyta > Magnoliopsida > Nymphaeales > Nymphaeaceae > Nuphar > Nuphar pumila. The sequence continues at coordinate 58,281,666 of NC_143265.1, forward strand.
GTGGAAGGCACTGCATTTGCATTATGAATCCATGTCCTTCCGAGCAGCAAGTTGTAGGTGGGTGGCACATTGACCACGTGGAAAAGGACGGAGTGCACCGAATAGTTGATGAATACCTCCAGAAATATCTTCCCTTTTGCCATTTGACCATGGTTGTCAAACCCGTATATGGTAATAGGATCTGGAATGTATTCTTCATCTTTGATCCCTAATGCTTTCGCGGTCATCTTGGGACAAATATTGAGGCTACTGCCTCCATCGATCAGCACATGGGGTACTGTCATCCCTCTGACTCGAACGACGATGTACAGAGCATTATTATGAAAGGAATGAGGCTTTGGAAGGTCCTCATCCGAGAAGGTGATTGGCGCATTTGTCATGACAGAGTTCACAATTTATGCCATGTCTTCAGGAGTGGTACTGGGCTTAACTTTGATTTTCCTGAGTAAATCATCCAGTACTCGTTGATGCTTGCTAGAATTCTTGGTCAAGTCAAAGATGGAGACATTGGATAGAGCGGTCAAAGGCTTCTGACTTGAATTTTTCGGCCTGGGTTTGATAATTTGCTTGAAGAAGTCAGGAGTTCCCTTTGACTTGGGGGCTGACTTTATAGGTGCTTCCGAAACTTTCATCTTGCCGAATGCCGAGATTAGATCCATCTTCTTAGAATCAGGAGCTGCTTGTCGTAGCACTAACACCTGATGCTGAACTTGTAGATCTTGTGCAGAACATGACTTGATATGCTCGTGCGGTAGAAATGGCTGCGCAGACACTACTGCTGTGATGTGTGGAGGAAAGGGGTGATTGAGAATATCCATTTTCTCTTCTTCTTCTCCTTCCACTAAAAGATTTTTTTTAATGAGATCCTGTATAATGTTTTTGAGAACAAAGCAGTTCTCAGTGTTGTGTCCCACTGTCCCGTGGAACTTGCAAAATTGATCCTTCCACTTCCCCATAGGCACAGGGGGATCAGCCAATTTGGGCAACTTGACCATCTCTTTTGTCAACATATACTCGAGCACATCCTCGAGTGTTTGGTCTAAAGGAGTAAACTTTCTGTCATAACTCCATCCTTCATGTTTAGTCTTCTCACGCAGTTTCGGCCCTTGATCCTGCTGAGGAGGCTTGCTGTATTAAGGAGCAGGCTTTGCTTTCTGATCTTTGTTGTTCGAACTGCCTGAGTCGTAGCAGTAATCTCTCTTTTGCCCTTTGTGTTGTTTTCGGCCTTTGTTGTTGTTGCTGGCAAAATAAGTGAAGTGTGCTTTTTTCTTCTGCTCACCTTGGGGGTTGCTTTTGGAAAAGGTGAAGCCTTCATAGACTCCATTTTCCACACTCAGCTCGAGCCATTAGACTCATTCAGTTAGCTCGATGAAAGTCCTGGATGGTGCTGTGGAGATCAATCCTCTTAATGGCTGCGAAAAGTTGTTGAGGATTAGGGACAGAGCGTGCTTTTTCGAGATAGGATCTCTCATTTTGTTGCAGGCCGATCTCCATCTGTGGATGAAGTCCCGGGCTTTTTCATTTTCATTTTGCCTGAGATTGCAGAGATGGCTCAATGTAGGCAGCGCTTCTGTGTTGAACAAGAAGCGTTCAATAAACAGATTCACAACTTTGTCGAACTCCTTGAGCTCGATGGGGTTGATATGCTCAGCATACCACTTAGTTGCAACTCCTTCCAAGTTGCGGGGGAAGCATAGAAACAGTGTTCTGTTGTCCCTTTTGAACCAAGAGCATTCTGCGAAGAATGTGGTGAGATGAGCTTTTGGGTCGCCAGAACCATCGAATTTGATGAATTTACGGGGAAGATTGTCCAGATCATCATCCCCTTCTAAGCCGCCATAGAAGTCCTCACTGGTGAAGACTTTCTTGCCCTTGTCGCGGGCTTGCAGATCCTTGACAACTCGGGCCATTTCCTTGAACTGTGCTTGCAAGGGCTCTTCTGCATCTCGGCTTTTTAATCTGCGGCTTTTACTTTGGCCACGTTTCTGAAATACCAGAGGTACTTCATATTCTTCATCCGTATCTTCAATGGAGTCTGATTCATCTGAGATTTCATCTGGCTGGATCTGCCTTTTGGAAGCCTTCTTACTCCTGTGACCATGGAACTTTTCTCTGAATGGATTCCTTTCTTAGCTGGTTCCGGGTTGCTCATTCATCATCTTGTTCATCATTTTTCGAAACATGGCATACATTTGAGGGTCTATGCCATCATCTTCTTGCTGCTGCTCTCGACTCTTCTCGGATCGGGGGGAACCCATCTCTTCTTCTGAGGCTGACGAGTACTGCGGTGTTGTTTTCCTTTTGTCTGATCTTGTTTGAACCATCAAATGCTGTAGACGCTCTCTGCAGAGCAAAGACCTGATTAGATTATGTAGGAATTGGTTTTTTGGAAGAAATGTTTGCTGAAAATATGGTAGACAATTTGAAAAAGATGTCTTATTACTAGGGACTGAGTCGTCGCGAGAATCACGACAATTGTGTTGTCATTCTTTTTGCAAAAGAAATAAACAACGAAAATATGCCTTGTTACCTAGGCGAGGTCATCAAACCATAATAGAAAGAGAGACAATTTTATAGAAATGAGGAAACATGGTTTTATTGATCTTGACAAAGAGGTGGAGGGCAGACAATTTGCCACCATTCATGATAGTCGACAGACACTCTAGGACCAGGAAATATTTTAAGGGAGACAAAGGAATCCCAACCGTAGCGGGCAGAATGATATGCCCTGGACCATTGTGTGGAGGTGAGATCGAACTCTGCCATAGCTCCTGATAACAGTCGGGCTTCGACATACTGCTGCCTCTGGGAGAATTGTCGAACACATCTCTCTGGTTGGTAATAAGTGCAGAAGAATGGTCCCAGCAACTTGAACCGCTTGCCATAAGCGTACGTATATCTGGTCGGGGATAATTGCCGATGAAAATAGTCCCAGACAATGTCATCTTCTTGAATGCTGTTGATCATGGTTCGGTACTGCGACACTGGGAAAAGTTCTTGACCATTGTATCTGAAAGAGCTTGCTCGGGCCGGAACATGCTGGAAGAACCAGGATTGAAGTGCGTAGATGCAACCTTCAACTAAAATGGATTCTCCAAGTGAGAATCGAGTCAGACCTCGATATAGGAAGGCGAGTGGTGCCATGGCTATGGAGAGGCGATTAGTCTGCCGACTTCCCCATCTTCTCATAAGCTGAATTATTCTGATGTCCATGTAGATTTGTCCATCTAGGAAGAGGGATAATCCTACAGTGCACATAACCATTGCATTCTGAATCCTTTCTTTGGCTATTCTTGATAGCGAGCTGACTTCGATGAAGGTCCCGTACTGGCGGTACAACTCGAGCAGGTCAACATATTCATTTCCGTCCAACTGGATCAGGGGCCAAGATCGGCGGCCTGTCATACGAGCTAATGAATCTCGGGGGTCCAAACCCTTGACATTGATAATGAATTGATGTTCTAATGGATCTCCTGGTTGACCGGCTGGTTCTGGTAATCCCATGATTTCTGAAAATTCATCCATTAAAACGGTCATCTCTCCCCACGGGAACCAGAAAGTATACTTTCGAGGATTTCATCGTTCCGCCATTGCGTGGATCAGGTTGCCGTTGATGGTCTGCTTTCCGACTGCTGACGCCAATTCTAATCTGCACTCGCTCAAATGGTCCAGGAACATTCGGGAAAAGCTTTTGAACCAGGAATAGTACCACCGGGGAATAAAAGTTCCGATGCTAAGGGCTCGATGTTCGGGACGACCTTGTCGCACCTCGTAGGAGATGTGACCTTCGGGAAAGATAGGATCGACTTGACTGGATGCCATCGAACTGAAAACAGAGAAAGACTCAGAATGAGACTTAAGAAAATGTGGGAAATTTTAAAAAAAAATCGCAGGCAAGATAAAAATGCAGCTGGAAATTCAAGATCCAGTAGAAAGGTGGAATGTAAAATCACCTGGAGTTTTGAAAGAAATTGGATATTTGAGAAAATCATCCAAGGTTTGAGAAAAAGACCTTGTGGAAAATAAGGATATTTTGAAAAAGGCCTAATGAGTTGGAAAACATTGAAAAATGTAAAGAATTGAGAAAATAATACACATACAATCACATCCTGCACAAACATTTATGCACATTCAGCACTCCCTAAAAGGCTGACTCTAGATCCATCATTTTGAAAACAACTGTAGGACCCTAATCCTAACTCTAGGTTCAGATCATCTTTGTCCAATCCAGTTATGCCGATATACTCGAACCGAAATCCGAGGTACGTGGCATAGAATTTCAACTCCGGTTCTAAGGTAAGGTTTTCCAACATCCTTGAGCGCCTACCGATATACTTCGGACTGTGGCCCGTGGTACGTGGTAGGGGGGTGTTAACCCAAATAATTGGCCCAGTTGTGAGGCTCTGTCCCGAACTAGGGTTCTGGAAGAGAGCCTAGCAACGTAAAGACCGGGTAATGATAGGTAATGGAGATTTTGAAAAATGATCACATGCAAGAAATAGAGGGCTCTAAATCCTAAAGAGATAGATTTTGAAAACTTTGAAGAAGCATACATTGTTTGTATTCAGATCCTAAATTTAAAAGAGTTGTATTTAGACCTAAGTCTATGTGAGCATGAAAATATCTCCTCAATCTGGTCCTACCAAACCATGCCTAGTCTACATGCAGTCAATGTCAGCTAGGTCAGAATCTAGTCTCCTAGGTTCGCATGATAGCAAAAAGAGCTGACATTTTGTGAACATAATTTCAATAATTAAACTAAGTCAAGCATAATTTTAATCAGACAAGGACAGGTCCCATCACGGTCGCCAAACCTGTTATCGTCGCGAATTTTTTCCCTTCTTCCCTACCTTGCAGAAGAGAAAGGGGGAAACGCTTCCGCGATTCAAACTTAACCGGATTTTGGAAATTGTTTTGAAATACTCGCCTCCGTTTTGAAAATTACGGGAAAATCCATGGGATGGGGCTCGACCTGTCGGTACGAGGTTCGACCGTTCCTGCCGCCTTTAACAAGGGTAATCGAACCAAGGACCAAAATTGTGCTTGACATAACTAAATCATCGAAATTATGTTATGTTCTAAATGCACAGAGATTTCAGGCATGTGCTATGAGACTTTGAAAAATGTAAGTTGGAAAACATGATGTATGCTTGGAAAATATTTGGAGTTGAAAGATATTTCCCAGGGAAAAGGTGAAAGTCAATTTCTCAGGAAACTCAGATGAAAAAGGGTTTTTGAAATCACGAGAAAGTTCATAAAGATGTGGGAAAACCATGAATAGTTGAAAATCCTGGGAAAATAGAAGTGATTCTTGAGAAAAGGTGAACATTTGAAAAAGGGGAACACTTCTTAAGAAAACTCGGACTTTGAGAATTTTCTTAGGAAAATGATGGAAAATTTATAGGAAAACTCATTGGAGAAGAAAAACTGAACTTGGGAAATTGAAATCCTGGGAATCTTATCTTGAAATACATGGAAATCGATTTTGATCTTTGAGAAAGGGAAAATCTTGAGAAAATAACATTTTCCATGGAAAACTGTGGAAAAACTTGACTTGGGAAAACTGATTTATAAAAATTCTAAGAGTTTCTTGAGAAATTGATTTCTTGAGAATGAAATTTTCTTAAGAAATTCACGAGAAAACCAATGATTTCATGATGCAAATGATATGAGTGAATGAATGCACTTTGAAAGATTTTCTAAGAAATTTGTTGGAAAAATGTGTATTAAGTCAAAATAAATCCTTCACATATTCTGACTGTGGCCATGAATATGTTCAGAGTTTAATTGATTTAATGCACAATACTTTGAAAATATTAGAAATATGATGTGCATTTTAAGATAGCCTAAGAGTGTAGGCTCACTGTGACTAGTAGAAAGATGATGGATCTAGGTCTCGTCCATATTCCGACTAGGGCCGTAAATATGGATTCCACCGAGTTCATCAACTCCCTAAGAGTTGGTGCACGTGCCATTTGTGTACATCCATAGTGTTTTTGAAATAAAATGCATGAATCACATAAGCAGGATATTGCATAAATTCAAACGATATGATATGCATCCTAGACTAAGTAGGAAATTAAATCTCTTATTCCAAAATTTACATTACTACATCACTAAATAAATGAAATAAAAGAAATTTGCAGAATTCAGCTCCTTCTTTTGAATGTCCCTGCCAAACTTGAAATAAGGTTAGCTCAAATATGTGGGTTTTTCCAAGATTTTCTAATAATATTATGAAATTATTGGACTTAATTGGATATAAACCCTATTCTCATGCTTCCTTGATATTTGAAATAATGAAAATACACGAAATTCAGTAGAAAATAGTTTGAAATTCAAAATGGTGGTCAAAATGACCAAAATACCCCTAATTATAAAGTTATACCTTTAAAATCAGGGTTTTTTTGAAAGAAAACTTGGTAAAATTGAGATTTCGAAATTCAAATCGAATCAAATGATGATGAAATGCAGTATGAGGCATGATGACATGCTGATAAACACATTAGGACTGTAAAATCAGAATTTGACATTTTGCAATTTATCCAAAATAACGAATTTCGCTTGTTTTTCGCTTGGATCAGGGTCCCGCGGGGCCCTGTTTTGATGATATGGCTAAACTGAGCCTCAAATGAATTATAAATTATACCAAATTCGGTATGTAGCATCTACCCACTCTGACAAATATCCTAGAATGCCAAAACTCACGAAATGATATGATTTGAATGCTAAAATTTAAAGAAAGTCCTAAAAGGGGCGGATTTTGTCTATGGACCCGAACCAAATGCAATGCTTAATATGAAAATGCAAGATTTACACCATGGAAACTTCTGATATCTTTCATACTGCTAAAGGACCTAAAATGGAACACTTTTGGTTTTTACAGCTTCGGGATTTGAACTATGGTGAGTTTGGTAACAGGGATTTGGTTCTGACGGAGGCAAAATTGACCTAATTTAATATAAAATGATAAACAAATAGAAAACATCCATGGAAATTTCTGATGTTTAACAGAGCTACTCACAACACCTACATGGACAACTTTCATGTTCATGATATTGGCATTTGATCAACAGAAACATGGATAAAAATATAACTTTGCATTCCTAAATTGACAGAATAGACAAATATGACAAAACAAAGGACTGACAAGACAAATCCGAAACAGGTATCACAACTATTCTAAAAATCACAAGCTTTCAGATGCAAATATAGAACATCTCGGACAAAACTTTCACTTTTTACAGATTCGGATTTGGAGCAACACCCAAAGAGAACCTATACCCCTAAGTCGAACCAAGGTCTTAGAATCCCAAATCAGGCTCTGACACGTATCCCGCACTCTCGGATTTTTGTCAGACATTAAAAAAAATCAGAAAAATATGAGAAAATCATGTTAAAAACTAGACATTCTTCCTAGTTCTAAACATCATTCGAATCAAAAATCGGATCTTCCATGAGGGCGATCTCGATTTTACAAGTCGAAAAAGACATTTTAAAATACATCCCGGGTAATAAAACCCGACTCACCTTTTTGAACGTTTACCGCAGTAAACGAATTCAAATGCTTCCGAATTTTTGTCACATTTCTAAGGACAACTAAGGGAGCATTCCATGATTTTTTCGAAATTTTTAATAAATAATAAATGCATAAAATGACGTGTGGACTGACTGACAAAAACAGAGAACTACTGAAACTGAGCAGAATTGAAATAAATGCTAAATTAATCCTAATTAATTCATGAAACGTGCTAAATTAACGAAATAAAATACAAATTAAATCTAGCTAAATGCATGCATGTTAAAAATCATCAAGAAAGCATAATTATGTATTTTTATATATGTCGTTTTATGAGAATAGCTCAATCCATCCCTCGGATGAGCTCTTTCTTCAAACGACTATTGAATCAAATCATAATATAAAATCAAGAGGAAAAGAGGTGCACCTTGCTTCGTTAGGCAGCTTTGAAAATCTTGAAAGGGACTGCTACCAAAGGGCTTCGTTTTTCCTACGATCCGGGCTTCAGATGATTCACCAAAATCGACCTACGCTTGAATCGAATTGGCCATTGCACGAACTTCACTGCACCTTCTCCAATGAGCCAAAGGGGGCGTGAATTCCAAAGTTCAAAAATCGTGTTTTGAAGAAAAGCTAGGTTGAATTTCAAAGTCTAAAAGGGATCTCCCCTAGGCTGGGCGTGGAGCTTTGTTTTTATAGAATTTTTCTGAAAATTTTGAATTTCAAACAGGCTCAATCTGAGCCCTCCATGTGGCGCCATCTCAGGGGGTGATATTTTGATTTTTTTTGAGAAAATAAAATGGAAATTTTGTGGGTGAGACACCTCAGCAGAGGAATTTAGAATTTTTCAAAAAGCTTGCTTGATTTTCTCTGCAGGAGGCTCCAAAATTGCGCCACCTCAGAGGGTGCTCTCTTGGAGTTTGAAATTCAAATTCCTAATTTTCTGAAGCTTCTCAAATGGCGCCACCTCAGGGGCTATTTTTATTAAAAATATAAAATAAATAAAATAAATGAAGCCAAGTGGGGCTCTGGAATGGCGCCACCTCCAAAGGTGTTCTGAGATGTAAAGTTGGAAACAGTAGGATCATACCATGTGGCACCACCTCTGGAAGCTCTTGACACATGTCAGAAGAACAGGAGTGGAAGAAGCAGACTGTGCCACCTCAAAGGAATTCAAATTCTACTTTTTCTGCAGGAAAGGAGAGACTGACATGTGGTGCCACCTCAGGGTGGCTCCACACTGCCATGTGGCAGGAGAACAGGAATGGAAGAAGCAGAATGCGCCACCTCAGAGGGGGGTTTTTCTACTTTTTCTGATGCAGGGAGGTCTAGACATGTGGCAGACAAGTGTCAGCTGTCTGGAGAAGCCTTCTCAAATGGCGCCACCTCAGAAGGAGATTTGAATTTAAAATGGAGGTTGGCCCTAGAGGAATGGAGGATGGGCATGTGGCAGTTCCTCAGAGTGGCTCCTACAATGCCATGTGGCAGCAAGGAACATGTGGCGCCCTCATAGACAAAGTAGAAAAAGGTAGAACTCCAGGATTTTTGCCACCTAGCTCTTGTCTGAAAATTTTTGAATGGTTGCTTTTTCTGAAGAAAGCCAAGAGTGACACGTGTCCTCTACTTTTTCTGAAGGAAGCTAGAAGTGACACGTGTCTCCTACTTTTCTGAGAAAAGGTAGGGGGAAGACATGTGTCATCCTGCTTTTTCTGAAAGAAGCAGAGATTGACACATGGCAGAGGGAAGAGAAGGAGGTCCAGGCCATGTGGCGCCATCTCAGACAAAATGGAAAAGGTGAAGTTCAGGATTTGCGCCACCTCTGGAGAGATTTGAATATTTGAATTCCAGTTTTTCTGAAGAGAGTAGGAAATGACACGTGGCATCTACTTTTTCTGAGAAGAGCAAAGAATGACACATGTCACCTGCTTTTTCTGAAAAGAGTAGAGGATGCCATGTGTCCTCTGCAGGAGACAAACTTTAAATGGCGCCACCTCAGAGGAGACAAGCCTACCTTTTCTGGAGGAAGCTAGGAGTGACACATGTCTCCTACTTTTCTGAGAAAAGTAGGAAGAGACATGTGTCAGTCTACTTTTTTGAAAGAGGGAGAGGTTGACACGTGTCCTCTGCAGGAGACACTCTTCAAATGGCGCCACCTCAGAGGAGACAAGTTTTGCTTTTTCTGGACAGGACAACACATGACACTTGGCATTTCAGGGTGATCTTTGGAATGACACATGGCGCAGGGTGAAGATGGTGGATGCTGACACATGGCAGATAAATGGGATGACATGTGGCGGCTTCTTAAGGTAGCCCCACACTGACACTTGGCATGGAAATGGGAGGAGAGAGAAAAGACAAGTGGCACCAATCCAGGGGACAAGGCTCCTATATTTTTGGGTTTTTCAAAATTCAAATTTTTCAAAAGAAAAGCCTATGTGACACCACCTCAGTGTGGGTCCCACATTGCTTCTTTATTGAAATAAGGACAAGACAACAACCTCTTTTTGGAATTTTCATAAAATCTGGACTAATTGGTAAAACAAAATTTTTTTTGAAAAGAGTTGGCCCCTGTAGGGCGATTTTGTAAATGAATGATAGTTGAAATAACTGACAAAAGGGCAAAATCTGAGGTGAAGTGGCTGAAATCCATGTTGAAAACTATCCAGATCGTTTTTCTGAGGAAATATTTTGAAATTCAGAGCCCTGGGGGTAAAATGGGAAGAATTGATAATTTTAAAGACCCAGGGTTTTGAAATCAATTTTGAAAAGAGTTGAAATTCAAATCTGGATTGAAAATTTTGAAATCGAGAGTTCTGGACCTCGAAATGACATGTTGTGGAGTGCAGTGATTTGAAATGCTCATGCAATGATATGCAATGTCATGTCTTATGCAATAGAATCGTGAACCAAGACTTGGAGATGCATGTCTCCTGTCAAGAATAAAATTTTGAACATCTGAGCTAAAAATAGAGAAATTTTGAGAGTTGCAGATGAAATTTAGACTTCTGTAAGGTCTGAGCTCAAAAAATGACCATTTTGCCCTCCAACGATTTCAAAGGCTGAATGATGATGCTTGGTGGAAATGCTGGAGAGGTGAATGAAAATTTGGGGTGTTTACAGCGCCCCATATGGGAGAGTCCAAACCCAAGTGAGAGTCCAAGGGGACATCCCACCAGAGTGGATCCCAGAGCTGAGCGGGCAGCCTATGCAGATTGGATCATATCTAGAGCAGATGCAACACTGGGGTGGATCTAGCTAGGTCGGACCTTGACCAAAGAAGGGTTCATAACAATCCACCCCTCTCAAACATGCTTTGTCTTCAAGGCAAGTTGTTCGAGTATTAGGCCTCCAGTTGGTCTTCATCTTCTCAGGTCGCTTCATCCACTACACTTCTAGTCCATTGGATGAGCAATTCTATGACCAAGCGACTGTCTTTCCTTTACCTCCTCTTTCTCGGTAATCGACATGCTTAAGGCAAGAGATATGGAACATGGGGTGCACCTGGGTTCCTGTTGCGAGATCTAGGTGATAAGCCATAGATTTGATTTGCACCAGAATGAGGAATGGCCCACAGAAGTGTGGGGACAACTTAAGCAGGGACACTCGGTGAATCGTACCCTGACAGTGAGGTGGAAACCTGAGGAGCACAAGGTTGCCCACCTGAAACTATCACAACCTATGTTTCCTATTGTAGGCGTGCTTCATTCTCTCTTGTGTAGTTGCCATGTTTTGTCGCAACAACTATAGATGGTAGTCTCTCTCTAGTCGGTGGACTACATTGCATTTGCCTGTGTGGCTCCAGCAACATACTCAGCTATGGTCGGGGGGAGGCCAACCGTATACTGCCTGAAACAAAGTCATCTACATGTAAACAACTCAAATTTTCCTCATTCATTCTTAGACACCCTCTTTTAGCAGATGCCAATCCCCTTAGGAGTCTAACCCTAGGTCTGTCCCAGTTTAGGTGTCATTTCACCCCTTTTGTCAGTGAAATTATCATTTTACCCCCTAGGTCACCTCAGATTCCTGTCAGTCAGAGTCAACCAAGCTCATTTTTTAGTTCAAAATAGTTAGAATGTCAGTCATTTCTAGCTCCTCTAAGCTCACAATGAGCGAATCTTGTTCGTTTCTGACCATTTTGGCTAAAATTGGTTTATTTCTTGAGAAATGAGATCAATTCTAGCTTGAATCCCAGTCAATTATTCCTGAGTCTATCAATCTTGTTCCCTTGTTTCTAATTTGAGCTTATCAGAAGTTTAATTAGCCTGATTTCAGTTCAAATCTATTTTTCATACTGTGGGAGTTCACTTTAGCCTATTTCAGTTGAAATTAAGCTAAGTCCAGTCAGCCCAGCTAGTGTTTGAGCTCTAGATTTAGTTCATCTTAGTGTAATTGCTCCTCATTCTAGCTCAAACCTAGTATATTTCTACAACTCACCACACTCCAGTGTTCATTTCTCACCATTTCTCTAAGAATTGGACCATTTCTCGATAATCCAATCTAGAAGTTTAGTTGAGTCAATGTCGTTTTAGTTCCTCTGAGTTTAAAAACCCTAAAAACCAGTTTAATCCAGTTTAAACCATTTTAAACCAGTTAAAACCTCATTCCCAGTGTCATTCCTTGCCCTACAGGGGCAAAATCATTCTTCAGAACATTTTTATTCAAAACATCATTTTATCATTTTCCAAGCTAGTATAAGTGTCAATCTGGGCTCGGATCAATTCTTTTTCTGAAATATTAGCTATATTCAAGACCCAATTTACATTTGGATCAGATCTAATGTCGGATCTGATATCCAAACAACAATTCTCATCCTCGGACGGGAATTTCCAATTCTTTGTCTCTGCCAGGGGTCTGGGACTTCAAATCCCTCAACTAGGGTTTGCATTTAGCATATCATTTCATGTCATTTTGTTATATTTCATGTTATTGCATATCATTTTCAAGATCCAGCACTCTCATTTTCAAAATCTCAAATCTAGATTCAATTTTGAAACCTTTCTTTCGAAATAAATTTCAAAAAACTTGGGTTTTAAATCGATATTTTTGCCATTTGGCCAACTCCGTGGGCTTTGTATTCCTTTATTTCGAAGCATTTTCCTTAGAAAAATGATCTGGATTCATTTTGAACTCGCTTTTTAAAACAATTTCCAATTTTCTTCAAGTGGGGCCCACCCTGCATGGGGCGCAAAACCCTAATTTTTCCATCTTCATTCAAATTCATCTTATTTCCATGTTTTATCCATTTCAAAAATGCAAAAAATTTCATGAATGTAGGTGCCTTTTTAAAGCTTTTGAAAATCTTGTTTTTTTAACCCCTTTATTTTCGCTCTTTTTAAAATCGTTTTAGAAAAATCAAATGGAGCCCACATTAGGTGGCACCACATTTGAAGGTGTTTAGGATAGTTTAAGTTTAGTTCGTGTTTTACTTAAGTTAGAATTTTGAAAAGTCAAAGTCTAAGTGATTTTAAAAACTTCATTTTTATCTTGGCATTTTAACCTTGTTTTTAAACTTTTATTTAGGATTTTAAAAACCAAATGTGGGCCCACATAGGTGGCGCCACATTTGAGAATTTTCACGGTTTAATTAAGAGACAATTTGGTTCAATTAAGTTTAATTAAATAGAGTTTTATTAGGTTAGAACTCCCTAGAAAAATTGCCCCCCTCTTTGACTTATCACTAATTAATTAATAGAGTTCCGATTAAATCAGAACTCTAAAGAAAACAAAGCCTAAAAAATTTATAAATAGGGCCATAGGGGGGTCGACCAAGGCATGTGTTCACTCCCTCTCTCTCTAGATCTTCTTCTTCCTCAAGCTCTTCAAGTCCAGCAGCCTCCATTACAGCCCAAGGTGAGCATCCCTTCCTCTTTTTACTTTTTTTTTATCGTTTCCATGTTTTTCTATTAAATACCTCATTGCCGCCCCCTATGTGTTGGATTTTTGCATTCTTTTCATTCAAAAACCATAAATATGATTCAAGAATATGATCTAATATGTTCTTAATATGCTTTTCATGTTTTTGATCCGTTAGAAACTCTTAGATCGTATTTATTTTGTTAAATGCCCGAAAAAGATCGAGATTCGACCCTTCTATGGATCAAATCCCTCCTTTAATGGCTAAATCAAATTCTTGATCATGCTTCCTATGTTTTTTATTTTATTTCATCATGTTCATGTTTATTTTTATTAATTCATGCATTTAATCATGATCCATAACCTTAGATGCATATTTTTATGATTTTGCATGCACAAACCGGAATATATCATAATTAGGGTTTTATTTCTGAGATATGCAATTCTGGCCATCTGATAATGATGTTGTTTTATCTGCTTATATTCGTTATTTAAATACAAAATTTTTATGGTAGAATCATGCATATGCCCACAGTTTTCAATAAAAAATCAGATTTTTTTGAGGTTTGTAACCCTGTTTTCAAAAATCAAAGTCGGAACCTGTTTTTAAAACTGTGAAAATGCTGTGAAAATTTAGGAGCATCTTTCTGAGGCCGTGTCTCCCTCATCGAAAATTATTTTTCAAATTCGTAAAAAGTAGCGTGTTTGTTAGAATGTCTAGTTTATTCTATAAAAAGTTCATAAATTTTTATGGTGGATTTCTATTTTTCTTCAGCCCAAAATCAAACCCTGTGGTTTTTGAATCGCTAGGCCAGTTCGAATCTTGGTCCATTTTGCCGGAGTGAGTTCTCCTTAACCGAAGATCGTATCGACGATCCGTAAAAAGGGTTGTTTTTGTCTGTGTTTATTTTCTATGGTGTAATTTTTATAAATTTTTACTATTGTTTTCTATTTTCTTGAATCCTGAGACCAAAGTCTGTGTTTCTTAAACCTTCAGTCACACTTCATAGGCAAGGTCATCTTGCCGAGGTCATATCTCCTTAACCAGAAATCTTTTTTCCGATCCATAAAAAGACATGTCTTCATCTAAATGTCTACTATCTTTTGTGAAACTTTCATAATTTTTTATTCTATTTTATTATATTTCCTTAAACTCAAAACCAAATCTATTTTTATTGCATTGTTATGCGTAGACAGAAATCAAGTAGGTATTGTCGGAGTCGTATCTCCCTAACCAAAGATCGTATTTCAGATCTGTAAAAAAAGTTATCTTCACTAATCTGTCTAGTTTCTCTTTGTTAAATTTCATAAATTTTCATTGCTGTTTGATATCCGATTATGATCTGATACTGTGACAGGTATGGAATCGTAGGTAAAATAGCATATTTTTGACCTTTTTTATTTAATATTTATATTCAAAATAATTCCAAAAATATGTTTTTTGATTTTATATTATTTTTAGTGTTATTAGAAATGTCCTTGTCGATTTTCATGATTTTTGGAATTCATTTGATGTGTTATTTAGTCATATCATAAAAATAAGATGCCTGCGGAGTTTCGATTTAACCGGAACACGAGCAAATTTCATTGTTTTTGTATATTTTATTATTTCCATCCATTATTTTTATATTTGTAGAGTTTTATCATCTTCATAACCATATTAGGGTGCCATCTACCGGATTTGGCATTGTTTTGAATCTGTTTGATCCCTAGATTAAGCGTATTACAAAAATCTTTTCTGAAAAAACCCTATTTTTAATCCTGTTTTACAAATAATATCAGTTTTCAAGGATATATTAGTTATTTTTATCCAAATTCCAAATTGTCAAATTATTTATTTTTATTATTTATTTAGTTATATATCATCCATCATGTTATTTAAGGATTTTATTTCAGGGAAGCATGGAAAATCGCTTATATCCAGATAAATCCATCAATTTCCAAATATTGTTAGATAAATCCCGAAAAGCTGACATTTGTCTACTAATAAGTTTGCTAATTTGCAAGGAAGCTCATTATTGATGTAAATTGTAATATTGGAATAAGAAATTCCTTTCCTACTTAGCTTAGGCTGCATTTGTATATGGTTTACTTTTAATATATCAACTGCTATTATTTGATCATTCATGCACATATTTCAAATTCACAATGGTCAACATGAATGACGCGTGCACCAGCTTCTAAGGAGTTAATAAACTTGGTGAAGTTCGTATTTGTGCCCATAGTCAGAATACGAATGATATCCAAATTTATCTTCTTCTTCTAAGTTACAAACAACCTACACTCTTAGGCTATCTTCTGAAAACATTGCATATTCTATAAGTTTTTCCAAGTATTTTTCCTTTAAGAATCAAACGAGATTCATTTAATACATATTCTGGCTATAGTCAGGGATATGTGGTGGATTTATCTTATTTAAATTCTATAAGGCACAAAATCTCTCTTACTAATGATTTTTTCAAGTTCTTTAAAAAATATTTTTTATAAACTGCATTCATGCATCATCTAGGTTTAGACTACATCATAAAAATAGTTCACAAAGCCATACGCCCATCCCTTTTGATCTATTTTACAAATCAATTTCAGAAAAATCAATTTTCTCAAAGTTGCCCGGTTTTTCCTCAAAATTTATTCTCAAGGTTTTCCCCTTTTCCAAATTTTTTTCTAAGTCTAAATTCACAATTTTCCAAGTTTCCTTTTTTTCAAAAGTGTTGTCTCAACCCTGATTCATGATTTTTCAAAGTGTCCTCTTTTTCAAGAATTTTTAAGATATTCGAAGCATATATCATGTTTTCAGTCAAATTTTTTTAAAGTTCATAGCACATGCCTGATTCTTCGTGCATCTAGAAAATAGAACAACGATTTAAATAGTTGAGTAAAGCAAAGCACATGATTGATCCTTGGTTCAATTACCCGTAGTTATGGTGCCAGGAATGGTTGAACCTCGTACCGACAGGCGAGTCCCTTTTCTGCAAATTTCCAAAATAGACTCAAAGCAGTAGAACATGCTCAACCTTATCGTCAAAGGATAACAAGGCAATATGCCAAGTCGGTCATCGAAAGAAGATTCCGAATTAATGATTTGGCCCTTAGATCAATGGCTCATCTCAAACACCGCCCACGTGGCAAATGGTCACCAAACTGGGAAGGACCCTATGTGGTTAAAGAAGCGTTACCACCAAATTCATATCGTCTAATTAATGTAGAGAGGGTTGAATTACTCGATCGTATCAATGCCCGACATTTGAAGAAATTCTATACTTAGAAAACTTTTATTCTATCTTTTGCATCCCTCAATAAATTTCCTTCTAATAAATGATCAATTATTCTTTTATGAGAACATTTCTTTCCCCCAGACTACATTGGGGCATTTTTGTTATAAAATTCATCTTTTATTCAAAATACTCTGTATGCAGGCAGGATCAAACAAAATCTTTCATCATCCATTTCTTTGCATTCATCCGAGTTCATTTTGCATACAATGGCATTTGTTTGCATATGTTGTCATTCGCTCACATCCATTTTGCATTTGCATCAAATTTTCATTTGGGATAAGGGACAAAATCCTGAGCCCCCGGTAGACTATCTGAGCCCTCGTGAGGGTGAAGATTGAAAATGTCCCATCACAGTCAAAGGGTAATCTTTTAAGACCCAATGCTCGTACTGGTAATCTTTTAAAACTCAGTGCTCTTACGGGTAATCTTTTAAAACCCAATGCTCGTACTGGTAATCTTTTAAGACCCAGTGCTCGTATTGGTAATCTTTTAAAACTCAGTGCCCGTACTAGTAATCTTTTAAAACCCAGTGCTTGTACTGGTAATCTTTTAAAACCCAGTGCTCATACTGGTTATCTTTTAAAACCCAGTGCTAGTACTGGTAATCTTTTAAGACCCGGTGCTCATACTGGTACTTCGTTAAAATTTGATCTTCGCATTGGTTGCAATCCAAACACTAGTCTCGTATTAGGGTTCAGGCTCAACATCAATCTCAAGATCTGTAAACTAAACAATCTTTATCAGACCCTTGGGTTACTCCATTCTGTCAAATCTTACCTTCAGGTCACCAATTTTATCAAGCAAACCTTTGGGTTAACAGATTCTATCAAAGTCAATCATATTTTTTTGACCTTTGGGTCGCATCCGGCAATCATAGTCTTTCAAGATTCGACCTTTATGTTGAATTCGTCCGCCAACTAGCTCAAAATCATTTATCAATCATTTCTCTTGCGAGAGACCCTTTTTCCAGGGAGAGTTTGAGGGAGCTCGCTCTTTTCGCTTGTCTTTATTGTTCGTTCGTTGAACCCCTTTTTCTAGGGAGAGTTTGAAGGGACTCGCGCTTCACAAATAGTTTGTAAAATAATCTTTATTGTCACACAAGGAACCCTTTTTCCAGGGAGAGTTTCGACGGAAGCTCATCCTCCTTGTAACCCTAAATATCTTTTGTTAGGCCACCCCTATCATCAAGGACCCTTTTTCCAGGGAGAGTGTGATGGACTCGCACCTCTATGATATCCTTCCCAACCTTTGTTAGTGGCCCCCTTTCCATAAGAGAAGCCTAGAGATAGAGAGTTTTGACGAAAACTTTATTTCTCTTCGAAAGTTCATTTTGCAAACACCTCCTCTTTAGGGAAGAGAGAAGTATTTTTTTGTTACCCGTTCAGGTAAGGGTCAAGCCTGAGTCTCTCTTTTGGGGAAAGAAGAGGAGAATCTGGACACAGATGTGTTATTTAGACCTCAAGCGAATTCTTTCACCAAGGATTCCAAGAATATTTTGTCAATTTGTCATGAAAAATAGTTGTTGATCCTAAAAATCTTTTATTACATAAAAGAATTACCTCAGATTACCTCCAATATTACTTCCAAAAAGAGCGAAGCTTTTGCGAAGAAGGATTCAAAATCCAAATTCTTTCACTTGGCCAACCAAGAGGATGAAGAATAAATCGTCGACATGGCAAGCAAAGAAAATTCAATGTTGTCGCAAAGCCATAAGTGATTGATATTAATCAAAGCTATAGCACATTTTTAAAGATCATTCTTGTAAATACAAGGCAGTTGAAACATCTTGGGTGATAAAGAAAAATCCATTCAATTCGCATATCTCCTCAATCATTTAAGCTGTAATTAAATATCTGCAAAAGGGATCTCTCAATCATCGTCAAGTTGAAGGCTGGTGGATGAGTTAGACCCCCGGGGGCAAAGAAGATTTGGATCATCTCTAAGATGAAGGAGTTTGTGATGAATCTTTCCAGGGAAAGTTCAGATCACCGCCAAGTTGAAGGCGAATGCGATAAACCTCCCGACAAACCCTAAAAGATATTAAATTTTCGCTGTCATCAAGAGACCACCAACCAATGAGCCAATACCGTCAATATAATCCCTGAGATAAAGAAGGATCAGAACATCTCCAAGTTGAAGGAGTTTGTGACGTACCCTTCCAAAAAATAGAAAATCTAGGACATCTCCAAAATGAAGGATGATGTAATAAACTCTCTAGAAACCCAAGAGAGCTTCAATTCTGTTAAAAAAAAAGAGTGCAGAAAGATCGTCATGAGAAAAGAATCCCAGGATATCAAACTGCCAAATCTACCAAGAATCTTCTTTGATTTTGTGAAATTCTTTTATTAATATCCTTTCATCAATTGCTTTCACAATGAGAATTCTTTCTTTTTCGTTCATATCAAGGAAATTGATAGCCTCCTTGAAAGAAAGTCAATTGCAAGTAATTTGAATCCAATCTTAATTCTACGAAGTTAAGTCCAGATGGAGGTAATACTCTAGGCAGAAAGAGAGAATATATTTTTCATATGAATGTGCTTATTTTCAATCATTCTTGAATCAACTATAATTTTTATCTTATTGGCAATCTTTTTAAGTCATCTCGACATGAAGTGAGAGCTTGATGTCTATTTTGATATATATCCTAGCATTGTTTTTATCCCTTTTAGGATCGGATGATGGGAGTTGTTCAAGATTCTTCCCTTCTTGTTTTGATCTGAGCGCTTGGGCTCTCGAATTTGCACACTTCCCTGTGCTCCCCATTGTCCCACCATAGACAGTTCTCGTTAAGGGTAAGGGTTAAACCTGAATTGTTTCTGCGAAAGGTCATATGTCTTAAAAGCCATTCAGTCTTAGTAATGAGACGTCAAAGATCAATCCCTTTTTAAGCTTTAGGGAATCCCCTTTCTTCCTTTTGCAAACCCCTCTCATATTTATTATGCAAGACTCGAAGGTCCCATCATCATTTTTTCATTTGAGGATTATGTTAATCGTCCCCTTTCAGGTTAAGAGTTAAGCCTGAACCACATTTTTCCATGAGGTATCATCCCTTTCAGGTTAAGGGTTAATCCTAAACCTCATTTTCCATGAGGTATCATCCCTTTCAGGTTAAGGGTTAAGCCTGAACCTCGCTTTTCCACGAGGTATCATCCCTTTCAGGTTAAGGGTTAAGCCTGAACCTCATTTTTTTTACGAGGTATCGTCCTCTTTTAGGTTAAGGGTCAAGCCTGAACCTCATTTTTTCATGAGGTATCATCCCCTTCAGGTTAAGGGTTAAGCCTGAATATCGTTCTTCCACTAGGTATTTTTTTTGTCCCATCCAGGTTAAGGGCTAAGCCCGATCCTCGTCTCGGTGAGGTGAATCTTCTTTATTATCCATTCCATATCTACCACTATCATCCGAGCCAGTTAGATTCTTCTAACTGGGGCATTTTTATAGTCCAAATTTAGTGTGTTTTTATTTTCCACTAAGCTCGGCTTTCAACCAGCTTAATAGCAAAGAGGGGCATTTGTAAACACCCTAAATTTTCACCCTCATCCAGTGTTTACATTTCATGTGTCACTGCATATCACTGCATGCATTTGACTTGTCATTTCATTGCATAGCATTGCATCTCATTATCGAGATCCAGAACTCCTGTTTTCAAAATATTAAATCTAGATTCAAGGTTTAAAAAAACCTTTCTTTCGAAATCAATTTCAAAACCTGGGTTGTAGATCAACATTTTTGCCATTTGCCAACCCCTAGGATCTTATATTTCAAAATATTTTCCTCAGAAAATAATCTGGATTCGTTTGAAACTCAATTTCAATTGATTTTAATTCTCAGATGAGGCTCATTTAGATGGTGTCACTTCTGGATTCTTTTATTTGTCAAAAATCTCAAAAATTTTAGAGTCCTAGTTAGATCAGGACTCTATCTTTTTATCTTTTTTAATCTTTTCAAAACTCCATTCTGATTTTAAACCAGTTGTGGTCATATCCTTGCACATTTCTGTCATTTTGGTCAAAATTTTTGAGTTCTATTTGGATCAGGACTCTTTTTCCAGAGTCTTAGTCGGATCAGAACTCTACCTTTTACTACCCTTTTTAACTATTTTTGAGAAAACCTATCAAAATCTTTCATTTTGGATGAAATCCCAGAGTCCTAGTTGAATTAGGACTCTTTTTCAAGAATCTCAGTCGAATTAGGATTCTTTTTCAGAGTTTCAACCGGATTAGGACTCTATCTTTCATAGCTATTTTCAATCAAATCTTTTAAAATCTTTCGAAAAGAGTCCAAAACTCAAAGTTTTATTCAAAGAGTCTCAGCTGGATTAGGACTCTGACTCTAATTTCAATTTTGCGAGAATCTTTCCAAAATTTCTTTATTTATCTTTCCAAATTTTAAAATTGTTACAAATTTATAATGAAATTTCAAAATTCTGGGATTTTATCCCAGAGTCCTGATCGAAAAAAGACTCTATCCAAAGTTTATTTTCTCACTTCATTTTCATTGATTTTCAAAAAGTTCTTTTTAAAATCTCATCATTTACTTTCTAGAAAACCAAAAATTTCTCAAAGTTTTAGTTGAATCAGGACTCTTCCTCAGAGTCTTAATCAGACAAGGACTTTGAACCAGACTTCAATTTTATCTTATTTTCAACTGTTTTCAAGATTCCCTCATCTGTTTTCTTAGAAAATCTAAAATTTTGAGAGTCCTTGTCCGTTTAGGACTCTGTCCCCAGAGTCCCAGTTGGATCAGAACTCTGTTTGATTTCAATACTTGCTATTTTCACTGTTCTTTCATCTGTTTTTCAGAAAATACCAAAAAAAATCTAGAGCTTCAGTTCGATCAGGACTCTGTCTTAGAGTCCTAATCTAGTTAGAAGTCTGTTCTGAAGTTTGTTTTTACTTTTATTTTCATTCCTTTTCATTTGTTTTTCAAAAATTAGGTTATTTTGCAGAGTCTAGTTAATTCAGGACTCTATTTCGGAGTTTCAGTTGAGTTAGGACTCTATCCCTTACTATATTTTCTGACTTATTTTACCAGTTTTGATGAAATCTTTTAAAAACTCCTTCATTTGGTTTTTAAAATCCTAAAATCTCAAAGTTCTAAAATTTTAGGACTCTAGCCCAGAGTTTCAGTTTGCTTAGGACTCTATTTTCAAGCCTTTGAATTTCATTTGTTGATTTTAACCCTTTTTTAAAGCTATTTTTAGTCTTTATTTCAAATTTTATAAGACTCTGATGTGGGGCCCACTCAGGTGGCGCCATATATGGAAAAGTTCTAACCTTGCCAGAACTCTGTGTTATTTCAAAATCTTTAATTTCAAGTCCACTTTTGAATCTCTTTTGAAAAACCTATCATTTACGAGTTTTAAAATCGTTTTTTTTTTTAAATCAAACGGGACCCACTTGGGTGGTGCCACATTTGCAGAAGTCAGGGTTAGACTAGGGTTAGTCAGTGTCCTAGTTAGGTTAGGGATTTAGAAGAGTCAAAAACAATTTTGAAAAGTCACTTTATTTAGGTTTTAAACCATTGGTTTTTAAATTTTTTAAAATAAAGCTTTAAAACCCTAAAATATGGGCCCACACTAGGGCTCCACATTTGAGGTCTTTTAGGTTAGTTAGAAGTCTAGTTAGGTTAGCTAGAGTCCACATAGGTTAGGAAATTTCAGAAAAATTGCCCCCCACTAATTACTTTGGATAGGTTTTAAGAGGGGTAAATTTGGAATTAAGAAAAGCCCTAATTAAAACCTATTTTTTTCTATATAAAGAGGCAAGAGGGGAGGTCGACCCCTATTCTTCGCCTTTTGGATTCTTGGAGCTTCTCTCTCCTCTCTCCATCACCTCTTTTTCCTCCATTGCAGCTGCATCCCCAAGGTGAGTTAATAATTATTTCATTATTTTTCATTA
This sequence comes from Nuphar pumila, assembly GCF_984573655.1. Lineage (NCBI taxonomy): Eukaryota > Viridiplantae > Streptophyta > Magnoliopsida > Nymphaeales > Nymphaeaceae > Nuphar > Nuphar pumila. The sequence goes on from NC_143265.1 coordinate 58,304,214, forward strand.
TTTTTTATGTTTTACATTGAATTTCACAATAGGCGCCCCCTTTTTCATGGTTTTTAACCATGGTTCATCATCAAGAACTCTAAAGTCGACCCAAGAAGATGATCTAATCCTGTTTGATGTTATTTTTTGAGATTCTAATTCGTTAGAATCATTCATATCACTATTTTCTATGTTCTTAACCGCCGAAAGATGTGATTTACCTGTTAAATGGTCTAAATCCATCCTTTCAAAGGAAAAATCAATTTTCATCATGGATTTCCTGTACTTTTTTTTTTTATTTTCTTGTCATAATAAGTAATTTTTTACATGTTCCAACATTAAATTAAATTTTGTTTTGTTGTTTAGGTATTTTATTTATTGTTTTTCATTATTAAATCATGTTCTTTTAGTCTTTTATTGGATTTTCGTATATTCTGATTTTAGATCCGTAGAAAACATGCTATTTTGTATCTGAAACTCTGTTAGAAATTTTTGATTTTTTTATATGTAGTTCATGGATATGTTAGTGAGTCATTGTAAAAACATTGGAGGTTTTGGGATTCGGAAACTCTGCTAGAAAAATATAAAGTTAAATCGTGATTCCTGTTGATTAAAATCGTTATTCATGTTCAAGTATAACTTGCAATTGCATTATTTTTGTCATCCGAGATCCGATTCAAAATCCATAAATTGCAATAGCTTCATATTAGAGTCTATTATTTACTGTAAAATTTTCATAATTTTCTGTCACTTTTTGCTATTTTTCTCCCATCAGAAAGTTAAGTCAACTTTTTAGAACTCGTTATGCTTTGTTAAAACCCTAAATCAACTTGTGTTGATCGTATCTCACTAACCAGAGATCTGATCCATAATATGTTAAAAAGTAAGTTCATTATCTACATGTATGTTACTCACTGCTAAAATCTCATAAATGTTTTATGTGTTTTGCTATTTTTCCCTGTATTTGAAACTGGAAGTGCCTGTTTTGATCGATTTTATATTCGTTATATTCAAGTACAGATTGCCAGAATGATATTTCTCTAATCGAAGATGATTTTTCCAATCTGTAAAAAGGAGAATCTTTGTTTTTATGTCTATTATTGCTCTGTAAAATGTTATGAATTTTCATGGTGATTTGACCCCTGTTTCAGGTCTAACACTGAAATAGATATGTGTCCTCGAGCAAAAATTGCAAATTTTAGGATTTTATGTGTATTTTCTGAAATTCATAGCACATGCCTGATTCTTTCTGCATTTAAGAAAAAGAGCATAATTCAGATAAGTTGAACTTAGCTAAGCACATTTTTTATCCTTGATTCAATTACCCTTGGTAAAGGTGCTAGGAACGGTTGAACCTTGTACTGACAGACGAGTCCCATTCTACGAAATTTTCCACATTTTAAAACGGAGGCGAGTTATTTTCAAAAAAAAATTCAAAGGTCAGTTTGACTTGCAAAAGTAAGATTTTGCGATGATAACACATGCGCACCCTAAATGAGCATGTTCAACAAGCCAATCTGGGGCAAGAGACACCAGTTCCAACTCCAGCTCCTGTTATTGATATTCCCTATAAGCAGTTTATTTGCATGAACCCTCCATCCTTTGATGGAAGATCGACTCCAGAGGCAACAAAAGACTGGATACGTGAGATTGAGTGAATCTTTTGTGTCTTGCAAGTGAGCGATGACCGAAAAGTTGATTTTGGAATGTACCGACTTTGAAAGGATGCAGAAAGGTGGTGGGCTACCACCTTGGAGATCAAGTTTGAGAATAAGCCAGTATCGTGGGAACAGTTTGTGGAAGCCTTCTATGCAACATATTTCTCGGCTTATGAGAAGAGTAGAAAGATGCAAGAGTTCCTTGATCTACAACAAGGAAGTTCTACTTTGGCATAATACGTTACCAAATTTCATAGCCTTGAGCGTTATTGTCCTAACTTATATACCATGGAAAAAGACCGAGCAATGAAGTTTGCACGAGGATTAAAACCCGCTCTTTGTACAAAGGTGTACACCCGTGCTTCATCGACCGTCGATGAGGCTCTAGAGACAGCCTCTCTTTTAGAGCAAGATTGGTCTGAATCCTAGAGGACCCGACCTTTCAGAAGTCAGCAGCACCAACAGCAAGGCTGAAAGAGTTGGCCTAAAAAGAGACAGTTTCAGAAGAATTTGGGTGGAAAGAAGTTCCATCTACCGACAAAGAAGAACCGATTCTACAATAACAACCAACAATAGCAACACCAGTATCGGTGACCCCAGCAGCAACAACAACATCCTCAACAGCAGCAAAGATAGATTACAACAGCCCCAGAATGTCCAAAGTGCCCTATCGACCATCCGGGTCGATCGTGCCCTCGTGACACTAGGGGATGTCTCTATTATGGTAAGATGGGCCACTACATTAAGGACTGTCGAAAGAAGCAGTCAGATGATCTAAAGAGAAATGCTCTAGGAATATCACAGCCCGTGCATCAAAGACAGCCTCAGTCGCAACAGTCGCATCAACCGAGACAAAGCAATCAGAAGACGATCGCAGGATGAGCTTACACAGCGACAGTCAAACAAGTGACCAAGGGAGAGTTGGTCCAAGGTAATATTCTAGTTGCTGGACAAGCAGTTTTTACATTATTTGATTGCGACGCTGCCCATTCTTTTATATCTGTCAGATTTTCTAGAACATTGCCTTTAATCGTAGAGTCTTTGAATTACCCGTTGGAGGTTTGTACTCCGACCAGTGATCAATCATTATGTGTTTCTTATATTCTGAGCATCGAGGTGTCAGTGGCAGGGCAGAACTTGCCAGCTGACGTAATCCTGCTAGACATGACTGAGTTCGCTGTCATTCTAGACATGGATTGGTTGTTTGAATATCACGCTCAAGTTCTCTATAGAAGAGACAAGGTAGTTTTTTTTCAGCCTGATTGTCCTATTTTAGAGATCAAGCTTTCTCGACCATTGCGAGATAGCCGTTTGATTTCTTCTTTCAAAGCCCAGAAGTATTTGCGGAATGGGGGTATTGCGTTCCTGGTCAGTATCACCCCAGTTGAGCCTGAGTTAGTTTCGATCGAGGATTTGGATGTAGTTCGGGAGTTCCCCGACGTGTTCTTAGAGGAACTGCCTGAATTGCCTTTGAAGCATAAGATCGAGTTTTGCATCGAGTTGTTACCTGGAACTACCCCTATTTCCTAGGCATTGTACTATATGGCCTCAACAGAACTCGAAGAGCTGAAGCGTCAGTTGGAAGAACTTTTGGAGCAAGGTTTTATCCGATATAATGCATCTCCATGGGGTGCACCCGTGTTGTTCATGAAGAAGAAAGATGGATCTTTGAGGTTGTGCATTGACTATCGAATGCTCAACCAAGCGACGATTAAGAATAAGTATCCGTTGTCTAGGATCGAAGACCTTTTCGATCAGTTGCAGAGAGTGAGGATTTTCTCGAAGATAGACCTCAGATCAAGTTATCATTAGCTTCGTATTAGAGAAGAAGATGTTGCAAAGACCGTTTTCCGAATGAGATATGGTTTGTACAAGTTCGTGGTGATGCCTTTTGGCCTCACGAATGCACCAGCTGCATTCATGGATTTGATGAACCAGATTTTTCGTCCATTTGTGCATACCTTTGTGATCATGTTTATTAACGATATCTTGATCTACTCAGAGAGTCATGAGCAACATCGAGAACATTTGTGTATCATATTGGAAGTACTTCGTAAGCATAGACTGTTTGCCAAGTTCTCCAAATGCGAGTTTTGGCTTTAGCGAGTTATGTTTTGGGGTCATGTGATATCCAAAGATGGAGTGTCAGTTGATCCAGCAAAGGTTGAAGTCGTGTTAGGCTGGAGGCAGCTTCAAAATGTTTCAGAGATTCATAGTTTTCTCGGGTTAGCAGGATACTACCGGCGATTCATCTAGGACTTTTCTAAAATTACGCTACCGTTAACAAAACTTTTGCATAAAGGCATCAAGTTTGAGTGAAATGATGCTCGTGAAGAGAGTTTTCAGATCTTGAAGTCTAAGCTGACAACCTCACCGGTGCTAGCTTTACCTTCAGGTAGAGACGATTTTGTGGTGTACACAGATGCCTCTGAAACAGGTTTGGGTTGTGTGCTAATGCAGCACGACAGAGTGATCGCTTATGCTTCAAGGCAGTTGAATATTCATGAGAGGAATTACACGACTCATGGCCTAGAATTAGCGGCAGTGGTGTTTGCCTTGAAATCTTGGTGACACTATTTGTATGGAGAATCGTTCAAGGTCTTTTTAGACCATAAGAGTCTCAAGTATTTGTTCTCTTAAAAGGAGTTGAACATGAGACAGCAACGATGGCTCAAGTTTATCAAGGATTACGACTTCACGTTATCTTACCACTCTGGTAAGGTGAACATTGTGGTAGATGCGCTTAGTCGCAAATTGAGCAGTATTTTGGCTAGTCTAGTGTGGAGCCAGAAGTTGATTGAAGATTTCGTGCCTTGAAAGCCTTTTTCGATTTGAAGCGGAATGATCAGATTGTCTAGTTTGACCATTCGATCAAAGTTTTTGCCTAGAATTGTCAAAGCCCAGAAGCTTGATACCCAGTATGGGAAGCTTCTAGCTCTAGCGGAACAGGAAGATATGTTCTTTAGTGTGGCAGATGACGGTGGCATTCGTATGAATGGTCGACTCTGGGTTCCAGCTAACCCTGAGTTGAAGAAAGAGATTCTCAATAAAGCTCACATGTCGAGGTATATTGTTCATCCTAGAGGGACGAAGATGTTCAAGGATTTACAACAAAAATATTGGTGGAACGGTATGAAGCGTGAAGTAGCAACATATGTTTCGAGGTGCTTGACTTGTCAGCAAATCAAGCTTGAGCACCAGCGTCCTGGCGGTTACATGCAGAGGATTGAGATTCACTAGTGGAAGTGGAAAGATGTTATGATGGACTTCATAGTAAGTTTGCTGCGAACGAGACGCAAGCACGGTGTGATTTGGGTAATTATGGACAGACTCACCAAGTCTGCCCATTTCTTGCCTATCAGGATCAGTCAGTCTCTTGAAAGCTTAGCCGACTTGTATGTCAGAGAGATCATGTGATTGTATGGTGTGCCAATGTCGATTATATCTGATTGTGATCCCAGGTTCACATCGCGACTATGGGGTCAATTACAGTCAGCTTTGGGTACAAGGTTGAAGTTCAGTACAGCGTTTCACCCTCAGACTGATGGTCAATCAGAAAGGACGATTCAGACGTTAGAGGACATGTTGAGAGCTTGTGTTTTTTATTGGAAGGGTGAATGGGATTCACATTTGTATCTGGTCGAGTTTGCATATAATAATAGTTATCACGCCAGTATCGAGATGGCTCCGTACGAAGTATTGTATGGGAGACCTTACCAGTCACCGTCATATTGGGACGATATTGGCGATAGATCCAACGAATCACCGATTGTTCTTTAGCACTACACTCAACAGGTGCAGAAGATTTGAGAGCATTTAAAGGCAGCGCAGGATAGACAGAAGAGCTACGCCGATAAGAGACGACGAGAGATATCATTCGAGGTTGGTGACATAGTCTTTATTAGAGTCTTGCCGACCAAGAGTGTGTTTCATTTTGGTAAGAAGGGGAAGTTGAGTCCCAGATATGTGGGACCATTAGAGATTTTAGAAAGGACGGGTGAAGTGGCATATTGGGTTGAGTTACCTTAGCAATATGCCAAGATTCACAACATTTTTTATGTGTCGATGTTAAGGAAATACATTCCTGACCCATCACACATCATTCAGTATAAGGAAGTGGAAGTTCAAGAAGATTTAACGATGGCAAAGCGACCCATTGAGATCGTTGATCGATGACATCAAGTTTTGTGTACGAAGACTGTTCCGTTTGTTAAAGTACACTGGTAACACCATGGCATCGAAGAATGCATATGGGAGCCAGAAGCGAGCATGAGAGAGAAATACCCTGATATTTTTGTAGCCTAACGTTGGTGATTTCGCGGATGAAATCTTTTTTAAGGAGGGAAGGATTTAAGGCCCACAATATTTCCAAGATGATGTAATATATAATGTGTTTCAGTGGTTGAAATTTCTTGTATGATTACGAGAATTTTTTTTCCATAAAATTATATATATATATATATATATATATATATATATATATATATATATATATATATATATATATATATATATATATATATATGGATATACGAGGTCCTAAATCGCGTAAGTAGGATGTACAGAGTGATTGAAGGCAATCTATGATCTATTAATTTTCGAGAATCCTAAATCAAATTCATAATATATAAGATTAGTCAATCCTCGAATTTGGGACCCAAACGAGGAAAAAAAACCTCGTAATCATACAAAAAATTTCATCCACTGAAACAAATTAATATTACATTATCTTGAAAATATCATGGGCCTTACAGGAAGTCCCGCATGAAGGACCCAAGTGTGATCTTTTGTGGTATGATCCAGATGATCATTGTGGTTGGGAAATATCCCCCCGTGGTGCAGGCTATACATTTGGATAGGATATTGCAGCACAATTCAATCATAGTAATGGTCTCACTCTTATTTCCAGAGCTCACCAGCTTGTGATGAAAGGTTTTAATTGGTGTCAGGATAAGAATGTGGTGACTGTTTTTAGTGCTCCTAACTACTGTTATTGCTGCGGTAATATGGCTGCCATAATGGAGATTGGGAAGTCAATGGAGCAGAGTTTTTTTCAGTTCGATCCAACTCTATTATCATCGCAAAATTTTACTTTTGCAAGTCAAACTGACCTTTGAAAAAGATTTTGAAAATAACTCGCCTCCGTTTTAAAATGCGGGATAATTCTGAAGAATGGGACTCTCCTGTCGGTACGAGGTTCAACCGTTCCTGGCGCCTTCATCTGGGGTAATCGAACCAAGGATTAAAAGTGTGCTTAGTTTTGCTCACCATGTCTAAATCGTGTTCTATTTCTGTAAACACCCCAAATTTTTACTCACCTCCCCATCATTTCCACCAAACACCATCATCCAGCCTTTGAAATCGTCGGAGGGCAAAATGGTTATTTTCTGAGCCCGGACCTTACAAAAGTCAAAATTTCATCTGGAACTCTCAAAATCTCCCTATTTTTAGCTCAGATGTTCAAAATTTTACTCCTGACAGGAGACAGACATCTCCAAGTCTTGGTTCAAGATTATATTGCATAAGACATGGCATTGCATATCATTGCATGAGCATTTCATATCACTGCACTGCACAACATGTCATTTCGAGGTCCAAAACTCTTGATTTCAAAATTTTCAATCCAGATTAGAATTTTAACTCTTTTCAAAATTGATTTCAAAACCCTGGGTCTTCAAAATTATCAATTCTTCCAATTTTACCCCCAGGGCTCTGAATTTCAAAATATTTCCTCAAGAAAACAATCTGGATAATTTTCAATAAATTTCAACTCAGATTTTGCCTTTTGTCAGCTATTTCAGCTATCTTCCTTTTACAAAATCGCCCTACAAGGGCTAACTCTTTTCAGAAAAAAATTGTTTTACCAATTAGTCCAGATTTTATGAAAAATTCCAAAAAGAGGTTTTGTTGTTTTATCCTTATTTCAATAAAGAAGCAATGTGGGACCCACACTGAGGTGGTGTCACATAGGCTTTTCTTTTGAAAAATTTGAATTTTGAAAAACCCAAAAATATAGGAGCCTTGTCCCCTGGATTGGTGCCACTTGTCTTTTCTCTCTCCTCCCATTCATCTGCCAAGTGTCAGTGTGGGGCTACCTTAAGAAGCCGCCACATGTCATTCCATGCCATGTGTCAGTATCTACCAAATTCATCCTGCGCCATGTGTCATTTCATAGATCACTTTGAGATGCCAAGTGTCATAGATTGTCCTGTCCAGAAAAAGTGGAGCTTGTCTCCTCTGAGGTGGCACCACTTGAAGTGTGTCTCCTGCAGAGGACACGTGTCAACCTCTCCCTCCTTAAGAAAAGTAGCCTGACACATGTCTCTCCCTACTTTTCTCAGAAAAGTAGGAGACACGTGTCACTCCTAGCTTCCTTCAGAAAAGGTAGGCTTGTCTTCTCTAAGGTGGTGCCATTTGGAGTGTGTCTCCTGCAGAGGACACATGTCAATCTCTCATTTTCTCAGAAAAAGCAAATGCCATGTGTCATTCTCTGCTCTTCTCAGAAAAAGTAAATGCCACGTGTCACTTCCTGCTCTCTTCAGAGAAAGCTAGAATTCAAATATTCAAATCTCTCCAGAGGTGGCGCAAATCCTGAACTTCACCTTTTTCATTTTGTCTGAGATGGCGCCACATGGCATGGACCTCCTTCTTTTCCCCCTGCCACGTGTCAATCTCTGCTTCTTTCAGAAAAAGCAGGATGACACATGTCTTCCCCCTACCATTTCTCAGAAAAGTAGATGACACATGTCATGTCTAGCTTCCTTCAGAAAAAGTAGAGGACATGTGTCACTCTTGGCTTTCTTTATAAAAAGCTACCATTCAAAAATTTTCAAACAAGAGCTAGGTGAAGAAAATCCTGGAGCCCTACCTTTTCTACTTTGAATATGAGGGTGCCACATGTCCCTTGCTTTTCCCTCCTGCCACATGGCATCGTAGGAGCCACTCTGAGGAAATGCCACATGTCCATCCTCCATTCCTTCAGGGCCAACCTCCATTTGAAATTCAAATTCTCCTCTGAGGTGGCGCCATTTGAGAAGGCCTCTCCAGACAGCTGACACTTGTCTGCCACATGTCCAAACCTCCCTGCATCAAAAAAAGTAGAAAAACCCCCTCTGAGGTGGCGCATTTTGCTTCCTCCATTCATGTTCTCCTGCCACATGGCATCGTAGGAGCCACTCTGAGGAAATGCCACATGTCAGCCTCTCCTTTCCTGCAGAAAAGTAGAATTTGAATTCTTCTGAGGTGGCACAGTCTGCTTCCTCCACTCCTGTCCTTCTGACACATGTCAAGAGCCGCCAGAGGTGGCGCCACATGGCATGCTCCTATTGTTTCCAGCTTTACACCTCAAATCTCCTTTTGAGGTGGCGCCAATCCAGAGCCCCACTTGGCTTCCTTTCTTTTATTTTTTTAATAAAAATAGCCCCATGAGGTGGCGCCACCTGAGGGCTCCCTGCAAAAGCCAAATTCGAATTTCAAACCCCCAGATAGCACCCCTGAGATGGTGCCACATGGAGGGCTCAGATTGAGCCTGTTTGAAATTCAAAATTTTCAGAAAAATCTATAAAAACAAGGCTCCACGCCCAGCCTAGAGAAACCATCTTTTGAGAACTCCTGTTGGACTTGAAAATTTGACCTAGCCTTCTTGAGAACCCGATTTTTGCACTTTGGAATTCACGCCCCCTTTGGCTCAGTGAAGAAGGCACGGTGGGTCGATTTTGGTGAATCATCCGAAGCCCGGATCGAAGGACGAACGAAGCCCGCGATAGCCGTCCCTTTCAAAAGCTTCAACGCTGCCTAACGAAGCAAGGTGCACCTCTTTTTCTCTTGATTTGATTTCATAATTCGATTCGGGAGTCGTTTGAAGAAAGAGCTCATCTGAGAGATGGATTGAGCTATTCTCATGAAACGACATATATAAAAATACATAATTGTGCTTCCTTGATGATTTTTTTAGCATTCATGCATTTAGCTAGGTTTAATTGGCATTTTATTTTATTAATTTAGCACGTTTCATGAATTAATTAGGATTAATTTAGCATTTATTTCAATTTTGTTCATTTTCAGTATTTCTCTGTTTTTGTCAGTCAGTCCACACGTCATTTTATGCATTTATTTTTTATTAAAAATCCCAAAAAAAATCACGGAATGCGCCCTTAGGTGTCCCTAGAATTGTACCAAAAATTCGGAAGTATTTGAATTTGTTTACTGCGGTAAACATTCAAAATGGCAAGTCGGGTTTTGTTACCCGGGATGCGTTTAGAAAATCATTTGCAGATTTGTAAAATCGAGATCTCCCTCATGGGATATCCGATTTTTTATCCGAAAGATGTTATGAACTCGAGAGAATGTCTAGTTTTTAACCTGATTTTCTCCGTTTTTTCGGATTTTTTTTATGTCTGACAAAAATCCGAGAGTTCGGGACACATGTCAGAGCCTGATTTGGGCCTCTGAGATTTTGGATCGACTTAGGGCTTTGGCTTCTCTTTGTGTATTGCTTCAAATCCAAAACTGTAAAAAGTGAAGGTTATGTCCGAGGTGTCCTATGTTTGCATCTGAAAGCTTGTGATTTTTATAACATCTGTGATACCTGTTTCGGATTTTTCTTGTGAGTCTTCTGTTTGGTCACATTTGTCTGTTCTGTCAATTTAGGAATGAAAAGTTATATTTTTATCCGTATTTTTGTTGATCAAATGCCAAAGTCATAAACATGAAAGTTGTTCATGCAGGTGACTTGAGTATCTATGTTAAATATCATAAATTTCCATGGCTGTTTTCTATTTTTTTGGCATTTTACATCAGATTAGGGTGATTTTTACCTCTGTCAAAACTAAATCCCTGTTTCTGAACTCACCATGGCTCAAATCCCGAGGCTGTAAAAACAAAAAATATTTCATTTTAGGTCCTTTAGCAGTCTGCAAAATATCAGAAGTTTTCATGCTGTAAATCTTGCATTATCATATTAAGCATTGCATTTGGTTCGGATCCATAGGCAAAATCCACCATTTTAGGATTTCCTTTAAATTCTAGCATTTAAATCATATCATTTCGTAATTTTTAGCATTCTAGGCTATTTATCAGAGTACGTAGATGCTTAATACCGAATTTGGTGCAATTTGGAATCCATTTGAGGTTCGGATTAGCCATAATATCAAAACAGGGTCCCGCGGGACCCAGATCCAAGCGAAAAACAAGCGAAATTCGTTATTTTGGATAAATTGCAAAATGTCAAATTCTGATTTTACAGTCTTAATGTGTTTAGCAGCATGTCATCATGTCTCTTACTGCATTTTATCATCATTTGATTTAATTTGAAATTCAAAATCTCAATTTTATCAAAATTTCCTTCAAAAACCCTGATTTTAAAGGTATAACTTTAATTTTAGGGTTATTTTGGTCATTTTGACCCCAATTCCGAATTTCAAACTATTTTCCACTGAATTTCCTGCATTTACATTATTTCAAATATCAAGGAAGCATGAAATTAGGGTTTATATCCAATTAAATTCAATAATTTCATAATATTATTGGAAAATCTTGAAAAAAACCCACATATTTGAGCTAACCTTATTTCAAGCTTGACAGGTACATTCAAAAGAAGGAGCTGAAGTCTGCAAATTTCTTTTATTTCATTTATTTAGTGATGTAATAATGTAAATTTCGGAATAAGAGATTTAATTTTCTGCTTATACTAGGATGCATATCATATAGTTTGAATTTATGCAATATCCTGCTTATATGATTCATGCATTTTATTTCAAAAACACTATGGATGTTCACGAATGGCACGTGCACCAACTCTTAGGGAGTTGATGGACTCGGTGGGATCCATATTTACGGCCCTAGTCGGAATATGGACGAGACCCAGATCCATCATCTTTCTACTAGTCACATTGAGCCTACACTCTTAGGCTATCTTAAAATGCACATCATATTTCCAATATTTCCAAAGCATTGTGCATTGAATCAATTAAACTCTAAACATATTCATGGCCACAGTCAGGATATGTGAAGGATTTATTTTGACTTAATGCACATTTTTCCAACCAATTCCTCAAAAAATCTTTTCAAAGTGCATTCATTCACTCATGTCATTCGCATCATGAAATCATTGGTTTTCCCACGATTTTCTTAAGAAAACTTCATTCTCAAGAAATCGATTTCTCAAGAAAACTCTTAGGATCTTTCAAAATCGGTTTTCCCAAGTCAAGCTTTTTTCACAGTTTTCCTTGGAAAATGTTATTTTCTTAAGAGTTTCAAAAGGAGCTTCCCAATCTTTCTCAAGGATCAAAAATCGATTTTCAAGGGTAAAATTCCCAGGATTTCAATTTCCCAAGTTTTGAATTTTCTTCTCCAATAAGTTTTCCTATGAATTTTCCATCTTTTTTCTAAGAAAATTCTCAAAGTCCAAGTTTTCTTGAGAAGTGTTCCCCTTTTCAAATGTTCACCTTTTTCCCACTTCTATTTTCCCAGGATTTTCAACTCTTCATGATTTTCCCACATTTTTATGAATTTTCTCGAGATTTCAACTCCTTTCCATCTGAGTTTTTCTGAGAAATTGATTTTCATCATTTGCCTTAGAACTATTTCCAACTCCAAAGGTTTTCCAAGCATACATCATGTTTTTCCTATCATTTTCCAAAATCTCATAGCACATGCCTGAATTCTCTGTGCATTTAGGTTTGAACATAATTTCGATGATTTAACTAAGTCAAGCACAATTTTGGTCCTTGGTTCAATTACCCCTGTTAAAGGCGACAGGAACGGTCGAACCTCGTACCGACAGGTCGAGCCCCATCCCATGGATTTCCCGCAATTTTCAAAAGGGAGGCGAGTATTTCAAAATAATTTCCAAAATCCGGTCAAGTTTGAAGCGCGAAAGCGTTTTCCCTCTTTCTCTTCCGCAAGGAAGGGGAAGACGGGAGAAAATTTTCGCGACGATAACAATTTCCTAAATGCACAAAGAATCAGGCATGTGCTATGAATTTTCTGAAAATGCATATTAAAAGCATGATGTTTGCTTTGAATATTTGAAATACTTGGAAAATTCTTGAAAAATATGACTCTTGAAAATTGTGAGCCTTGTTGAGAGAATATTTCTGAGGAAAATGAAAATTCATTTCTGAAGAAATATAATTGTTTTGTGAAAATCGATTTTTGAAGAGTTTCAAATAGCTTTGAAAAACTTTGATTTTTCTGAATTCAAACTTTGAAATAAAGAATATAACTTGGAAAACCGAATTTTGAACTTAAGAAATACATGAAATGTCATTTGAAAGTTCAGAGTTTCGAGAAAATTTATTTCTGAGAAAGACTTGGGAAATTTTGAGAAAATTGATTTCTCTGAATTGGGATTGGAATTGGAATTTGCAAATTGAATGGAATGAATGAATATGGATTTGGAAGATATTGTTTTGGAGAATTGATAAAATCCTTTTGAGTTTTGAAAAATGCAGTGCATTTTGAAGTTAGCCTAAGAGTGTAGGCTGAATGTGGCTAATACGAAGATCACAAATCTGGGTATCATTCGTATTCTGACTATGGCCATAAATACAAATTCCACCGAGTTTGTCAACTCTCTAAGAGCTTGTGCACGTGCCATTCATGTAGACCATGATGGATTTGTAAAAACATGCATATGAATGACAAGCATAACAGTTATATATTAAAGTTTAAACTATATGCAATGCAAATCCTAATCTAAGCAGAAATTGAAATTCTTATTCCAAAGTTTACATTTAATTTACATCACTAATTGAATTTAAATGAAGAAAATTAAAAGAAAGTAAAGTCTTTAATATCCCTGCAAAACTAGAAAACTTGTTAGTGAAAATATGTTGGCTTTTCAAGATTTATTCAGTAATATCTAGAAATTATTGGATTTTGCTACATATAAGCCTTTTTCCATGATTCTCTGAGATAAACATAATTAAATAGAAAATAAAATTGAAGAAATATGAAAATGAGATTTGAAAATTTGAAATTTTGAAATTGAGGTCAAAATGACCAAAATACCCCTGATAGCAAGACTATGGCTGTGAAACGAGGGTTTTCAGAAAGATATTTTGTAAAAATGAGGTTTTGGAATTCAAATGAAAATAAATCAAACATAAGGTGATGTGGTATGATTTAAAATAATAAAATCCAAGTTAGGAATTTCAAAAATGAAGTCAAATGACCAAAATGCCCCCGATAGCAAGACTATGGCCTTGAAATCAGGGTTTTCAGAAAATATTTTGGTAAAAACTTTGGGTTTAGGATTTAAATAAAATAAAATAACAAGAAAATCGACCATGAAGTGTCCTGACATGATTCTAAACAGGAACAAATCCTAAAAACATGAACTTATATACGAAAATTCAGAAATATCATGACAATCATGATTTTGGCAGTGTTTCGGGATCCTGCGAGCACCCTGTTTTGCAATTTAATCTATTCAAGCATCAACTGAGATACAAAATTTATAAAAATCAACAAATGAACTTCTTATAACCATAAAATTAGATTGGAATCAGAAAAAAGTATTTTTGACATTATTCCAATTCAAAAATTGCATTAAAACCCTAAAATGTGCTATTTTTACCTGTGGGCATGTACCAGTTTCAGTGTTAGACCCAAATCAGGAGTCAATCTACCATGGAAATTCATAACATTTTACAGAGCCATAATAGACAAAAAAACAAAGAATCTTCATTTTACATATCAGAAAAATCATCTTCGGTTAGGGAAATATCGTTCCGGCAATCTGGACTTAAATTTAACGAATATAAAATTGATCAAATAGGCACTTCCGATTGCAAATATAAGGGAAAATAGCAGACTTTATCAAAAATTTCTGATATTTCAGAAGTAAATAATAGACATATAAATAATGAACTTCTCTTTTAACCTATCATGAATCGGATCTACGGTTAAGGATCTATGATCAACACAAGTTAAATTAAGGTTTTAGTAAATCATAACAAGTTCTAAAACATGGATTTGACTTTCTGACAAAGTAAAAATAGCAAACAATCACAAAAAATTATGAAACTTTTACAGTAAATATCTGACATTAGCACAAACCCTCTGCAATTTACGGATCTTGAATCAGATATTGGATGAAAGAAATATCACATCTATAAGTTATACTTGAATTTGAACAACGATTTTAATCAACAAAAATCTTGATTCGACTTTGTATTTTTCTAACAGGGTTTTCAAATCTCAAAACCTCTAATTTTTTTACAGGGACTCACTGACACATCCATGGATCACATATAAAAAAATCAGAAATTTCTAATAAAGGTTTAAATACAAAACAACAGGATTTCTATGGATCTAATATCAAAATATGTGAAAAACCAATAAAACACTAAAAAGAACATGATTTAGAAATAAAAAATAATAAAAAATACCTAAACAGCAAAACAAAATCTATTTTAATATTGAAACATATGCAATAAACACTAATATGCTAAAAAAAAAAAAAACAGGGAATCCATGGCTGAAATGAATTTTACCTTTGAAATCATGGATTTAACCCATTTAACGGGTAAATCGCATATTTCGTTGGTTAAGAACATAGAAGATGTACCTCTCATCGATTCTAATGGATTAGAATCCTGAAAATCACCCTCAAACTGAGTTAGATCATCTTCTTGGATCATTTTTGAGGTTCTTGGACAGATTCTATGGTTAAATCCATGAAACAAGAGGCTCCCATGGTGAAATCTATTGAAAAATCATAAAAAAAACTAATAAAAAAGCACAAAATAAAGTATAAAAAATTACCTTGGAGGATGCAGCTGCAATGGATAAAGGAGGAGGTGCTGGAGAGGAGAGAGATGCCACAAAATTGGGAGAGAAAAAGAGCCTCTTTTGACCTCTTGAGGTCCCCCTTTTATAGGTTTTCAAAAAGTCACTTAATTAGGGTTTAAGAGGGTTTTTTTTTCAAGACTCTTTCTAATAAATCCACTAAGAAGCAATGATTTTCCTAGAAGATTTTAACCTAACTATAACTTTAATTAGATAACCCTAATTGACTCTCAATTAGACTCTAAAAAAACCCTAAAAAAAATCCAAATGTAGCGCCACTTGGCGTCTTTCAAAAAACCCTAATTTAAAACTTGAAAATCAAGGTTAAAATCTAAAGTAAAAAAATATGACTTTTAAAATCAAGTTTGGACTCTTCTAGATTCCTAACCTAAGTAGGACATTCACTAACCCTAGTCTAACCCTCACTTTATCAAATGTGGCGCCACCCTGAGTGGGCCCCACTTGAATTTTAAAAAACAATTTTAAAACTTGAAAACGAGCAACTTTTCAAAAGAGTTTCAAAAGTAAACTTGGAATTGAAAGTTTTGAAATGGCACAGGGTCAGAACTCCTTCAGATATGGCACCAACTGAGTGGTCCCTACATCAAAGTTTTGAAATTTTAAAATAAAGACTTAAAATAGCTTTGAAAAAGGGTTAAAATCAATAAATAAAATTCAAAGGCTTGAAAATAGGGTCCCAATCGAACTGGAACTCTGGACTGGAGTTCTAAAATTTTAGGACTCTGAGATTTTAGGATTTTGAAATCCAGATGAAAAAGATTTTTGAAAGATTTAATCAAACTGGTAAAATAAGTCAGAAAACGCAGTTAGGGTTAAAGACCTAACTCAACCGAAACTCCGAAATAGAGTCCTGAATTAACTAGACTCTGCAAGATGGCCTAAATTTTGAAAAACAAATGAAAACGGAAGTAAAAACAAACTTAAGAATAGACTCTTAACTGGATTAGGACTTTGGGACAGAGTCCAGATCGGACTGAAACTCTAGATTTTTGTGATATTTTCTGAAAAATAGATGAATGAACTTGTGAAAATAGTGAAAATAATGACAAGTATTGAAATAAAAATAGAGTTCTGATTCAACTGGGACTCTTGGGACAAAGTCCTAATTGAACTAGGACTCTTAGAATTTTTTGGATTTTCTGAGAAAACAAATAAGAATCTTGAAAAACAAGTGAAAATAAGATAAAATTAAAGTCCAATTCAGAGTCCTGATCTGATTAGGACTCTAAGGAAGAGTCCTTATTCGACTAGAACTCTGAGAATTTTTTATTGTCTATGAAGCAAATGATGAGATTTAAATAGAACTTTTGAAAACCAGTGAGAATGAAGTGAGAAAACAAATTTTGGATAGAGTCCTGATTCGATCAGGACTTTGGGATAAAATCCCAGAATTTTAAAATTCCATGATAAAAGTATAACAATTTTGATAGATAGAAAGATTTTTGAAAGATTCTCGCAAAATTGAAATCACGGTCAGAGTCCTAATTCGACTGAGACTCTAAAATTTTGGCCAAAAACAAAGGATTTTGATAGGTTTTCTCAAAAACAGGTAAAAATGGTAGTAAAAGGTAGAGTTCTGATCCGACTAGGACTCTGGAAAAAGAGTCTTGATCTGACTAAGATTCTAGAAAAAGAGTCCTGATTAGACTGGGATTCTAAAATTTTGGACAAAAATGACAAGAATGGGCAAGGGATATGACTACATCTGGTTTAAAATCAGAATGGAGTTTTGAAAATGTTCAAAAAGATGAAAATACAGAGTCCTGATCCGACTAGGACTCTAAATTTTTTGAGATTTTTGATAAATAAAAGGGTCTAGAAGCGACACCACCTAAATGGGTCTCATCTGAGAATTGAAATCAATTGAAATTGAGTTTAAAATGAATCCAGATTGTTTTCTGAGGAAAACATTTCAAAATATAAGATCCTAGGGTTTGGCAAAGTGCAAGAATATCGATTTAAAACCCAAGTTTTGAAATTGATTTTGAAAGAAAAGTTTTAAAAACTCGAATCTGGATTTAATATTTTGAAAACGGGAATTCTAGATCTCGATAATGAGATGAAATGACATGCAGTGCTATGCAGTGACCTGCAATGACACATGAAATGTAAACACTAGATGAGGGTAAAAATTTGGGGTGTTTACAGATGCCCCTCTTTGCTACTAAGCCGGTTTAGGGTCGAACTTAGTGGCAAAGAAAAATACACCAAATTTGGACTATATACAAAAAATGCCCCAGTTATAAGAATCTAACTGGGTATGAAAGAATTTGCTCAAATGAAAATGATAGATATGGAATGGAGAATGAAAAAGAAAGATTCATTTTGTAGAAGTGAAGTTCAGGTTTTGCCCTTAACCTGGATGGGATGAAAAATACCTCGTAGAAGAACGAGGCTCAGGTTTGACCCTTAACCTGATCGGGAAATGATAATGATGGAATCCTCGACTGAAGAAACCATGATGGGACTTTCAGACTTCCGCACGATAAATCCGATAGGGGTTTTGCAAAAGGATGGAAATTGGGATCCCTAAAGATTGAAAAGGGGTTGATTTTGGGTGCCTCGTTGCTGAGACTAAATAACTTTTGAATTTGATGACCTTTTGCGAGAAAATAATTGGTGGCTTAACCTCAAGCTAAAATTGGACTGTCTATGGTGGGACAGTGGGGACACAGGGAAGTGTGCGAATCTGAGAGTCCAGGTGCTCAGATTATACCAAAGAAGGGAAGGAATCTTGAAAACTCCCGTTATCAAGTCCTAACAAGGGATAACAAATGGTGTCAGGATGCGCCAAAGATGAACCTCAAGCTCTTGCTTCACGCTAGGATAGCTAGAAAATACTGTCAAAATATTTGAAAATTGTTGTTGATTCAAAATAATTGAAAATGATGCACATTGATGAAAATATTCCCTCTTTCCTACCTGAAGTATTACCTCTGATTGGGCTTAACTTCGTAGAATCAAGATTCAAATTCAAATTATTTGCAATTGACTTTCTTTCAAGGAAGATATCAATTTTCTTGATATGAACGAAAAAGAAAGAATTTTTATTGTGAAAGCAATTGGTAAAAGAATATTGATAAAAGAATTTCACAAAATTTAAAGAGTATTCTTGGCATATTTGGCAGTCTGATATCCTGAGATTCTTTTCTCATGATGATCTTTCTGCACTCATTTTTTTTTGGGTAGAATTGGAGCTCTCTTGGGTTTTGGGGGATTACATCATCCTTCATTTTGGAGATGTCCTGACTTTTCTCTCTCTCTTTTTTTTGGGAAGGGTACGCCACAAACTCCTTCATCTTGAAGATGTTTCGATCCTTCTTTGTCTCAAGGATTATATTCACGATATTGGCTCATTGGCTGGTGGTCTCTTGATGATAGCTGAAATTAAATATCTTCTAGGGTTTATCGGAAGGTTCATCACATTCGCCTTCAACTCGATGATGATCTGAACTTTCCCTAGAATGATCCGTCACAAACTCCTTCATTTCGGAGATGATCTAAATCTTCTTTGGCCCCGGGGGTCTAACTCGCATAATTCATCTTCATCTTGACGACAATTGAGAGATCCCTTTTGCAGATATTTAATTGCAACTTTAAGTGATTAAGGAGATATGGATTGAGTGGTTTTTCTTTCCTATCCAGGATATTTTGACTGCCTTGTCTTTACAAGAATGATCTTCAAAATGTGCCATTGACTGAGATCAATATTGATCACTTATGGCTTTGCAATAACATTGAATTTCCTTTGCTGGCCATATCAAGGATTTATTCTTCATCCTTTTGGTTGGCCAATAGAAAGATTTTGAGTTTTGAATCCTTCTTCGTGAAAGCTTTATCCTTTCGGAAGTAATACTGAAGGTATTCTGAGGTAATAATTTTTTTGCAATAAAGATTTTAAAATCAACAAATATTTAATAACAAATTAGAAAAATGTTCTTAAAATCCTTCACGAAAGCGAACATTTAAAAAGCGACTCAACGCATCCATGACAAAAGTTTTCTTCTCCTTTCCCCAAAGGAGAGACTCCACCAATTAAAATTTAAAGAAAAGAAGATTCGAGTCGAAACTCGAATCGATTCAACCAAGAATATCATTGGTTCACTAAGAACAACATGGGTTTAGTAGAGATTCAGTCTAAGAATGACATTGGTTCAATTGAGAACGACATTGGTTCACTGGGAACAACATGGGTTCAATAGGGATTCAGCCTTAGAACGACATTGGTTCAATTGAGAACGTCATTGGTTCACTGGGAACAACATGGGTTCGGTAGGGATTCAGCCTAAGAACGACATTGGTTAAATTGAGAATGACATTGGTTCATTGGGAATGACATGGGTTCCATAGGGATTCAACCTAAGAATGACATTGGTTTAATTAAGAACGTCGTTGGTTCATTGAGAACAACATGGGTTCGGTAGGGATTCAGCCTAAGAACAACATTGGTTCAATTGAGAATGACATTGGTTCACTGGAAACAACATGGGTTCGCTAGGGATTCAGCCTAAGAACGACATTGGTTCAATTGAGAACGACATTGGTTCATTGGGAACGACATGGGTTCAATAGGGATTCAGCCTAAGAACGATATTGGTTCAATTGAGAACGACATTGGTTCAATGGGAACGACATGGGTTCAATAGTGATTCAGCCTAAGAACGACATTGGCTCAATTGAGAACGACATTGGTTCACTTGGAACGACATGGGTTCAATAGGGATTCCGCCTAAAAAATGACATTGGTTCAATTGAGAACGACATTGGTTCACTGGGAACAACATGGGTTCAATTGAGAACGACATTGGTTCACTGGGAACAACATGGGTTCAATGGAAATACATGGGTTCAGTAGAGATTCAGCCTAAGAATGGCATTGGTTCAATTGAGAACGACATTTGTTCACTGGGAACAACATGGGTTCAGTAGGGATTCAGCCTAAGAACGACATTAGTTCACTGGGAATAACATAGGTTCGATAGGGATTCAACCTAAGAACGACATTGGTTCAATTGAGAACAACATTGGTTCGGTAGGGATTCAGCCTAAGAACGACATTGGTTTAATTGAGAATGACATTGGTTCACTGTGAACAACATGGGTTCTGTAGGGATTGAGCCTAAGAACTTGGATCAAGAGGACATTAACCTACAATTCATATTTCTAAAAAATATCAATCCAAAAGGGGTTCGATCTAAGAACCAGGGTTGAGGACTTTTGGTTCACAAAGGGGTTCAAGCTATGAACCATATGGGTTTGACAGGCGTTCAACCTACAAATTACATTGGTTTAGCAAGGATTCGACCTACAAGCTATCTATTCCATA
The DNA here is from genome assembly GCF_984573655.1 of Nuphar pumila. Classification (NCBI taxonomy): domain Eukaryota; kingdom Viridiplantae; phylum Streptophyta; class Magnoliopsida; order Nymphaeales; family Nymphaeaceae; genus Nuphar; species Nuphar pumila. The sequence continues at coordinate 58,324,992 of NC_143265.1, forward strand.
GGGATTTAACCTAGGGATCACAGTTTAAGAAGGAAGGGTTCAACTTGTGGGCTTTGAATGGACCAGGTGCTAAACTGGGTTTAGAAGGACCAGGTGCTAAACTAGGTTTTGAAGGAAGATTCAAATCAAAATTCAAATCTTCAAGGAAAAACTAAATGAATTGGGTTTTGAAAGAAAATTTGAGTTGAAACTTGGATCTTCTAGACCAATTACTAAATTGCAGAAAAGTTTGAGTAGAAACTCAAACCTCTAAAGGAAAGCTAAGCGGATTGGATTTGGAAGAAAATTCGAGTCAAAACTCTAATTTTCTAGACCGATTCTAGACATTTGAATTGGATTTGGAAGAAAATTTGAGTCGAAACTCTAATTTTCTAGTCCAATTCTAGACATTTGGATTGGATTTGTGTAAACGCCCCAAATTCTCACTCACCTTCTTGACGTCGCCCTCAATCGGCACATTTCAGTTCTTTGGAAGCAATAAAGGGCAAAATGGTCATTTTCTGAGATTGAACCTTACAAAAAGTCCAAAATTTCATTCTTGAGCCTCAAAATTTCCATATTTAGGTTCAGAGACATCTTCAAATTGCAAATCTTCAAAATCCTTTTCTGGGCAAAAAGATAGAATTTCCAAGTCCGGGCTCAGAGTAGCATTTCTTGAAACGGGTCTCTGCATAGCATTGCATGAACACTTTGCATCATTTCACTGCACATCATGTCATTTTGAGATCCAGAACTCCTGATTTTCAAAATTGTCAATCCAGATTTGATTTTAAAATTTTCAAAATTGACTTTGAAACCCTGGGTTTTAAAATTATCAATTCTTCCCATTTTACCCCCAGGACCCCGGATTATGAAAAGTCTTCTCAAGAAAACAATCTGGACGGTTTTAATATTTCAAAATTTTGCCAGTTGAAAAGGAAGGGACACAATTTCAAAAATTCATAAGATCTTATTTCAAACTTTTACAAAAAGACTGAGTTTCCCTACTTCTTTCAAAATTTCGCCCTGAAGAACCATTTTCTTCCAAGTTTTCAAATCAAGCCAAATTTTGCTTTATGTTTTTTCAAAACTGGCCTACTATTATGAAATTTTCAAAAATTCCATTTGGCTCTTATTTCAAATAAGTGACGTGGGACCCGCCTCAATGTGGTGTCACACTAGAATTTTCAAATATTTCTTTTATTTTCAAAACAGTGCCCATCTGGAAGTGGAATTCTTTTATTTGATTTAATTTTTAATAAAATACTTAGTGGGCCCACGTAGGTGGCACCACACTAAGACTCTTTGCCAAAAGAAAGATTTTTTTTTTATTTATTTGAGGTGGCACTACCAAAACAAAATCCATTTTTTACTTATTTTTTTTTTTTAATTTTATTACTTTTCAGCCCCCAAAGGGAACCACCGTGAAACCCTACCGAGATTTTCGTTCTTTACCTAAGTTTTCTTTTTTTTTAAAAGGTACATCTGGAAAAAAAAAGGAGCCGCCCACCCTTTTCAAATGGCGATATTTTTTTTGAAATTTTTCAAAAATCAGTTTTAAAGCTTATCAAAATCTTTCACGAGGAAAGCCCGAGCTTTGGGCTGAAAGGGCGGAATCTCTTTTTAAAAGAAGGCTTAAGCCACCCGAAAGAGGATCTTTTTTTATTTTTCCCTAACTCTTCAGCGCCTTTTTTTCACGGCTCCTCCCCCTTTCCAGTTGCAGCCCTCCTTTCAGCCGAGGTCCAAAGAACTCCACCAGAAACCTTTGACGGCTCCTCCCCTCTTACCATTGGCAGCCCTTCCTTCAACCCAAGGCCAAAGAACTCCAGCAAAACTTGAGAGGAAGGACCCAATAGGCGATTTCCTTGACATCAGTTCTCCAACCCCCTTCTATCTCTGGAATCCCTCTGATTCTATTTCCAGTGCAGACCTCATCACGATCTCCTTCCAGCTTCCTCCATCAGAACAACCAAATAGTGACGAAGGAGGACATATGGCTCTCCTTTCCTTCTGATGGATCGATCCACCATTGACAGATACATGTTTCTCTGCTTCATTCAAGCAAAAACCAGTCCCTCGGTCGTTGGTTATCGGTTCCATTAGTTCAGGTAGAAAAGAACTAGCCTTTTGACGGCTGGTTACGGATTCGATTGGCGCAGAAGACCAACATGTAATGTGATTCTACGCTGTTCTCCTTTTTTTTTTTTGTCCATGTTTTATTAAACCAGGTCATGTTGCCAATCGTTGGAAGGGACGACCATGCCGTGAATGTGCGTATGTTTTAGCACAACTAAAGGGTTCAAAGGAGACCGTTGGAGGGTTTTTCAGAATCAGACTAATCGAATGAGATGGTCAGTCCTCTTCATGGACCGAACCTCTCATTCCAATGTCCCACATTAATAGAATATCATATCTCCTATGCTATTTCTGTAGTGGTTATTAGAAATTTTTTTTTTCCTGCATCTCTGTTTGTTCCTGTATGCCATTCGTATGCTTTAGTTTCTTTTTCTTTTTTTTTTTTGTTATTAGCCTAATGTCTTCAGGTTGAAAGCTCCAGATTTCCCCATGAAAATCTAATCTAGAATCTGTAAAAGTAGTATCTCCACAACAATGTATATTGACATGCGTATGGCTCCCCATATTGTAAAAGGCTAAATCAGCCTTCTGTTTTCATCACGGTTATGCTTACAGTCAAGAAGATTTGAATATTAGTATCTTCCAACAAGGCACGTAGAAGGTAGGCACTGATTTTTTTTAGAGTTAAAAAAAAAAATCATTTTTTTAGTCTTTGTTTCTCCACTATGTCACATTTCCCTTGTCTATCGATGGAACACATTTGTGCCTTTATGACTGATTCTTGGTTTCATTTCCCAGCTCCACTTTCTGCTATTCTGTTTCAAAAGCACTTTTTTTTTGTTTTGTTTTGTTTTTTTGCTTTTGTAGTTGCTGAGTCTCTACTTAATTCATAATTCCACTATATGTTTCTCTGTTTGTTGATAGTCTCTAAGAATTTCTGTCACCCGATTGTCACTTTCCAACTGCTACCATGTTCTTGCTGCAGATTTCCTCCTTCTGTGCATAATTTCCAGGCCATTATCGTTCTGTTCCAACCGATTTTAGGATATAGTCCTGTCCCATTTTCTGGTGTCTTTCGAAAGCTTGAGATCTTCTGAAGCTTTTCTTTCCCCCCCCCCCCCCTCTTATTTTTTTTTTTGAAGAGGTAAGGGAATCGGGTGCTATGATCTCTTTATGTTTCTCTCATTAAGAGAATAGGGGCAAGAGGAAAGAAGATAAAAAAAAAAATGTGATATATGAAATTCCACTAGAGGGGGGGGGGTGAATAGTGAAATTTGATAATGATCGATAAAATAAAATAATTAAGCAATAAGGCACAACACATAAAACACAGAAGTTATACTGGTTCGGTCAATATCCAGACCTACATCCAGTCCCCAAGCAAACCACTTGAGATTCCACTATAACATCCGAGTTACCGGATAAATAGTACAAAACCCTCTTCCCAAGAGGTCTTCTTCTCTCAACAGAGAAGGGCAACACCCTCTTCCCAAGAGGTCTTCTTCTCTCAACAGAGAAGGGCAACACCCTCTTTCACAGAGGTCTACTTCTTTAAACAAAGGAGTACAGTGAATAAACAGAGTTACAATACTTCCTATAGAACCTTCAGAATGATATGAATGCACGAATGAAGGATTCTAAGAATGTTCTGTTTGTCACTCAGAGGATACTCTTTGTCAAAGAGCTGGACTTGACTTTTTCTCTTTTCTTTCTTTTTCTTTTTCTCTTTCTTTTTCAAGGCTCTCTTTTCAAATCACGAATAGAATATTTTTCTCTTTGTAAGCTCACACGTCTATTTCATTCCTCCTCGTTTGAATAGTTTATGTGTGTGTGTTTATATAGCTTATAAAAAGTAGTCGTTACATTTTGGAATTGTAACTTTTTGAAATATGAAATGTTATGCCTTTTCAAAAATATCTTTTAGAGAAGATCGAGAATGCTTTTTTCCAGAAGAGTAAGATAAAGGGTACACTAGTCGTTGTAGTGTTTTAGGTAATACATATTTTATGTAAGAAAGTCTATTTCTTACAATAGTACATTTGAACGTTGGGTTATAGTTTTGTCTTTATTCTAATTAATGATTTGAGGTACATTAGTACTTCTTTACTTTAAATGAGTGTAAGTACTATGAGTGCTTTGAGATATTTATTTGTACATAGTCATGTCAAGTGTATTCTTTATGTAGTGTATTTTAAAGTCTCCAGAGAGAATGAGGACCCAAAAAGAAGGTCGACATTCTTTGGGAAGGATATTTAGAAGGGATTTGTTACAGAAGGCATTTAATGCTTTGTAGAGAGAATGATGACTTCAAGTAAGTTGACATTCTATGGTTATGAGAAAAAGGTAACTAGAGTCCTTAAAAATTTTAATTTATTTTTCTTATGTAGCCGATTTTATGTTTTTGTCTTTTTCCTACATTCCTTTTTCATGTTGTCTTGTAAGGTACAATGACAAAATGTCTTTTTCATAAAAGGTTGTAAGAAGGTACAATTATTATATGACAAAATATCTTTTTCATAAAAGGTTGTAAGAAGGTACAATTATTATATGACAAAATATCTTTTTCATAAAAGGTTGTAAGAAGGTACACTTATTGGTTTTCAAAAAAGAAGCTTTTTGAAACTATCGTATACTTTTATGATATAGTATGTATGAATGAGTATGTAATATGCAAAATGCAAGTTCCTGAAGGTTCTGTTACATATGACTTTAAAGAAAAAAAAATCTTCATCTTGAGGTAGCCGATTTCTTCATTTGAGCTTTAGGAAAGCATGACTCATCAAGCTTTTTCTTCAAGGAGTATGATTGCACCATAGTTGTACTTGAACAGGAAGTCTCCATCCTTATTGGGTGAGATATCCTTGCATCAAATACTCGTTAGATTTAAGGCAAAACATATTCAGTCATAATATAACATTATTTCAAGAGAACATATTATCATATCATACAAAATCACATAAGACAGTGTATCATATTATGTGACATCAAAACCAAATTTCTCAACATTCTCCCCCTTTTTGATGATGACAAAATATGCTCCCCCTGTCAAAAAGACATTATGCATAGAAATAATAATATGATAAAAATGTGAAATAATGTTTAAAGAGAGAATGTTTCTCCAATAATGGAGACAGGTTTTCTCCCCCTTTGTCATGGACAAAAAGGAGGGATCAGAGTAAAAAAGTTATTACAGACCAAAAAATAATTTAAAAGTTATTACAGACTAAAAAAAATGCGTCTATCTCGAAGGTGGAGAAGGTGAAGGCGTCCGGGTGGCACGATTCCGCTTGCGAGTCTGCTGCAACAGGGCTTGATTACGAAGGATTCGATCTTGAGTTTGCTCGATATCCATCATAGCAGAAAAGTAATTGAAGGAGGATATTGGATCTGCTTCATCAGAGTCGGGCATGTGCAGGGACCTTAGATTGAAGGTGGTAGCATCGAGGACGTGAGAGGGTCGGAGGATGACTTCGTTGTGAAGTGGTACTTGGAAGTAGTTGAAAATAGGAGTTATAAAACACCCAAAAAGAAGAGGCTCAAATTTCTGATAACGAATAAAGAGGTTGAAAATAATGGATGACCAATTTATCGGAAGAGAAGAAAGGATGGCGTAGATAAGAAGAGAGATTTTTCGAGGAACTAATCCTTGGCGGGGATGCTTGGGATAGAGGTTGTGGAAAAGAATCTGGGCAAGTAGCTGAGCTTGAGGTTGGAGATTCCTCATGTGCCACGGAAGTTGGTAGCAGTTGGTGCAGAAAAGTATTTTTCGAAGTACCGATCGGTCGATTGGTACTATGGCGTTAAGGTCGGTACCGGTGGAAGGTAGATTTAGAATTCTACCTAGGTCGGAAGCATTGAAAATCATCAGTTGTCCTCAGACTTTGCTGGTGATTGAGGTTTGTTCATGATCAGAAGAGAAGTTGGTATAAAATAGTCGAACTAGTTCAGAATAATAGGCGGCTGGGGATGAAGATCCTATGAGAGGTTTGAGTTCGGGGAGATAGGTGTCTAAGTCGAAGAACATGAAGTCGTCAAAGTTGATCAATTTTCCTTCATGAATGGGGCGAGAGCAGAGTGAGGTGTAGGTGTGAAACAAATCAGGATACCTTAGATCGGCGGAGGTGATCACATTGGTAGAAGAGGAAGCCATTTTTGAGTGTCTTGAAAATAAAGCACTAGGAGAGAAAGGAGCTAGAACCGAGAGAAAATTTGTATAAGGATAGAAAAGATCGAATGGAATGGTAAGAGATGAACCAATTGATTAAATAGAAGGAAGAAAATAATTATTGATATGAAATGAGGAAATGCGTGAGTTGTAAAATAAGAGACTTGTGAATGACAAATCAAATCAATTTTGGAAGAAAGTGTATTATATTAGCATAGATATTAAGAAGGACATAGTTTCGAAATAATTTTTCTATATATGTAACAAATTTATTATGGGCAATCTTGTTGGATAGAGAGAAGAGTCATGAATTGAGTATGGAGTGTCATATTAAACGTAAGAGAAAGAATGATTCAAGAGTTTTTAAAGTTTTTCGTGAAGATCATGAAGAATAGAGAGTGAATAATGGCCTAATAAGAACAAACAACTTTTTCAAGAATTTACTTTATGTGAAAGCATTCCAAAATCGTGAAGAGGGAGTTTGGAATAGGACAAACATGAGAGTATGAAGAAATGCAATAATTTCTTATTTAAGAAGTGTATATTTTGATATATGTGAAAGGAGTGTGAATAGATATAAAGGAGGGTGATACGGATATGTAAAAGAAATGAGAGTGGTCATAAAGGACACCAAACACTTGAAGTTGGATAGAAATTGTATGACATAAAGTGGAGTGAAGGACAAGGTTTTAATGAATCTCGATTGGAGAGAGATATAAAATATATGAGAGAGTCATGGTCACGGATGAAAAGGAACTTCGTATAATGTAGAGAGAGAGATAAAATGGTGATACAAAACGTACTAATGAGTGGAGTACAAGTTTTTGAAAAGAGAATTTTACAGTACTTTTTCGTAAAAGATGTAAACCATGAAGAGATGATAATAGATTGTTCTTAGGCTATGATATAATAGATGATATAGTAAAAATTTATGTGAAATATAATAACTTAAAAGGTGGTACGAGAGGATAATCATTTGAATTTTTCATGAAGGGCATTAATGTCTTAGTGAAGTGTCGATAGAAGGAAAGGAAGACATGATAAAAATAGAGTGTACATACTATATGATATAACAAATGATATAGTAAAATTTATACGTAAAAACATAGCAACTAGATCTTTAGAAGAAGAAGGTAAAAAGAACCAAAAAAAACATCATTCGATTTTGACTAAAATTTGAAAAGTAAGATTTCTCATAAAATAATATGTTATCATGTTGAAGGTGAATCAACTTATCGTAAGAGAAGTTTTCACAAAAGGACAATAAATAATAAAGGAGATATGAGATGAGTGATGTGAACAATGTCATGATAGCTTTTAATATAATTAGTTCTTATGGATATGAGTGAAAGGAGATAGGACAAGGAGTCATTATGGATGTGTACTTGAAAGATGACAAGTTGAAAGACATAAAGAATGTGTCTTATAAGAGTTTAGAGTATACGTGAATATGGAAACCTAGTTTGACTAACAAAAATCGATAAGAAGAAAAAGACTTTTAAAATAAGATTTTAACAAAACTTATAAGAAGTATTATATTAAGTGTGATTAATTTATAAGTCACTTAGTTTACATATTCCTAGTTCTCTTCTAATTCGTGTGAAGTCTTCATGTCTTAATGGTTTAGTGAATATGTCTGCTAACTGTTGATTAGTGGGTATGAATTCTAGTTTAATTATGTTGTTTAAGACTTGTTCTCTTAAGAAGTGGTGTCTTATTTGAATGTGCTTAGTTCGTGAGTGTAAAATAGGATTCTTAGATAGGTTTATAGCACTTGTATTATCACAAAAAATTGTTGTATTTTCAAAATTTAAACCAAAATCTTTTAATGTTTGTTTCATCCAGATAACTTGAGTACAAGCTAGGCTAGCAGCAATGTATTCGGCTTCAGTAGTAGATAATGATACACAATTCTATTTCTTACTGAACCATGATACCAGTGAGTGCCCTAGCATGTGACATGTTCCACTTGTGCTTTTTCTGTCAGATTTACTTCCAGCAAAGTCAGCATCACTGTATGAGATTAGATCAAATGTAGAGGATTTTGAATAGAATAATCCAAAATCAACTGTGTCTTTTAAATATCTCATTATTCTTTTTACAGCTTTAAGATGTGATTCTTTTGGGTTTGACTGGAATCTAGCACACAAGCAAACACTAAACATTATATCTGGACGGCTAGCAGTTAAATAAAGAAGTGATCCTATCATACCTCGGTATACCTTTGTATCAACAGTCTTACCATCTTCATCTTTGTCCAACACAGTAGTAGTGCTCATAGGAGTGGATTTTGAAGCAGTTGAGTTCATGTTGAACCTCTTCAGAAGTTCATGAGCATACTTAGATTGGTTGATGAAAACTCCATCCTTGGTTTGCTTAATATGCAGTCCAAGAAAGTAGATGAGTTCTCCCATCATACTCATTTCGAATTCCTTCTGCATGGACTTAGAAAAATCTTCACAGAGAGTGCTGTTAGAAGATCCAAAGATGATGTCGTCGACATAGATTTGAACAATTAGGGTATGATTATCCACTACTTTGACAAATAGTGTAGAATCTGCTTTGCCAACAGAAAAACCAGTTTTTAATAAAAAGGTTTTAAGTCTTTCGTACCAAGCACGAGGTGCTTGTTTTAAACCATACAAAGCACGTTTGAGTTTAAAAACATGATCTGGGTATTGTTCATTTTCAAATCCTGGAGGTTGTTTTACATAGACTTCTTCATTTATAAAACCATTTAAGAAAGCACTTTTAACATCCATTTGAAATAATTTGAAATCCATATAGCTTGCATATGCTAAGAGCATTCTAATAGATTCAAGTCTAGCAACAGGAGCAAATGTTTCATCAAAGTCAATACCTTCCTCCTGGTTGTATCCTTGAGCTACTAGTCTGGCCTTGTTTCTTATAACATTACCTGTTTCGTCTAGCTTGTTTCTGAAGATCCATCTTGTCCCAATGATTGGATGATCCTTTGGTCTCGGCACAAGATCCCAAACGTCATTTCTTTGGAATTGATTCAGTTCTTCAGTCATGGCTAGCATCCAGAACTCATCAATGATGGCTTCATCAATCTTCTTTGGTTCAAGTTGAGAAATGAATGCCATGTTTGCAATCCGTTCTAGCTGAGCTCTAGTTTGAACCCCCTTTGTTAGTTCTCCCAAAATCTGCTTTTGAGGATGATCTTTGATATCGACAAAGGTTCTTTGGTGATCATCTTCATTAGACTTAGCTGTGTTATCTAAAAATAAATCTGTACTTTCAACATCATCATTAGTTTGTATATGAACAGATTGATCAATAGATTCACAAAAACTAACATGCATAGATTCTTCAATAGTATTATGACACTTATTGAAAACTCTGTATGCTTTACTATGACTTGAATATCCTAAGAATATGCCTTCAACAGATTTAGCATCAAACTTATCCAGGCTATCTTTTGTGTTTAGGATAAAGCATTTACATCCAAAGACTTTGAAGTAGTCTATTCTTGGAGTTCTGTCATAGAATAGTTCATAGGGAGTTTTATTTAATAAGGGTCTAATGAGAACTCTATTTGTTATGTAGCATGCAGTATTAACAGCTTCTGCCCAAAAAGATTTTACAAGATTATTGTGTTGGAGCATAGTCCTGGCAGATTCCTGAAGGGTTCTATTCTTTCTTTCTACTACACCATTTTGAGGTGCAGCTCTAGGGAAGGCAAAGTTATGAGAAATACCATGCAAGTTACAAAAATTTTCAAAGAGTTCATTTTCAAATTCTCCTCCATGGTCACTACGGATTTTAACAATAGAACATGATTTTTCGTTTTGTAATTTTTTACATAAGATTTCAAACTGACAAAACGTGTCACTTTTGTTTTTCAAAAATATTACCCAAGTAAATCTTGAGTAATCATCTACAATGACAAAAACATATCTATTATGATTAAGGCTAGCTACCCTAGAAGGACCAAAAAGGTCCAGGTGGAGAAGCTCTAAAGGTCTTTTACTTGAGATGACATTTTTTGATTTGAAAGGAGATTTTGACAATTTTCCTAATTGACATGCATCACAAAAATAATCCTTTTTAAAAGATATGTTGGGTAACCCACGTACTAATTTATTTTTAGCTAGTTTGGACATGTATTTTGAATTGACATGGCCCATTCTCATGTGCCATAGATGTTGAGTGTCATTATTAGCTATAAGACAATGTTCTGTGATGTTTTCTAGGTATAGTTCGTATATATTATTCTTTCTTATACCTTTTAAGATGATGTTTTCATTTGTGTCAGCTATGAGGCATGCATCATGATTAAAGCTAACATTATAACCTGTGTCACACATTTGACTGATACTTAGTAGGTTATGTTTTAATCCTTTAACAAGGAGAACGTCTTTGATAAGAGGTTTGTCTATGTTACCAATATTTCCAATACCAATTATCAAACCTTTGTTGTTATCTCCAAAGGTGACAGTTCCTCCTTCTTTATGATGAAGAACAACAAAAAGGTCTGGATGTCCTGTCATGTGCTTTGAACATCCACTATCTAGTATCCATCTGTTCTTCTTTGGAGCCTGCAAAACATTAAGTAAATCTTCTTTTTGGTACCCAATCGGGTCCTTTTTTGTTAGACTTTGGAACCCATATCCATTTGGGTTTGGGTTTGTCTATCTCTTTAGAGGAGTTAAAAAGATTATCAATATAATACTCCTTATTTGGTTCAGATGAACTTTTCACAAATGTGGTCTTTTGATTTATACAAGAAGGTTTTTTGGAATGAGAATAGCCAATCTCATTCTTGTAAAAGGAGACCTTCTGAGAGGATAAGAGTTTATCCAAGTTCTCTTTACCTTTAGTAAACTTGAAAACCGTTTTCATAAGGTTCTCAGTTTTACTTTTTAGCTCTGAAATTTCTACTTGCATATCTTTAGTTTTGGAGCTAGTAGAAGAAATTTCAGATATAAGCAAAAGATTTTTCTTTTTTAACTCAAAATTTTCACTGCTGAGTTTTTCATTCTCTTGAGAAAGCTCTAAATTTTCAGATTTTAAAGCTTTATTTTTGAAACTCAATTTTCTAGATTCTTCAAATAGTTCTTGAAAAGCATCTAGAAGTTCTTCAAAGGAAAAATCAGAGATTTCACTTACCGAACTTTCGTTTGCCATGAAGCACATATTTGCAGTTTCGGCTTCATCATCACTTGACTCTTCACTAGTGGATGGTTCTGAATCATCCCATTGAGCATGCAGAGCCTTTTTCTTGAAGAACCTCTTCTTTGGTTCCTCAGTCTTGGACTTTCTTTTGAGAAGGGGACAGTCACGTTTTAAGTGCCCTGGCTTATTACACTGAAAGCACATGGGATCTTCTTTAAGATCTTTTCTTTCCTTGTGCCTGTTTGGAAGCCGGTTCCTTCTCATGAAGCGCTGGAATTTTCTGGTAAGTAGCGCAATTTCTGATTCTTTATCTGAGTCTTCATTCTCAGATAGGGCTGAGAAAGCTAGAGTTTTCTTTACAGGTTGCTCTTCTTCCCTTCTTTCTTTCATGTGGACTTCATAGGCCATAAGATTTCCTATTAAGTCGTCCAATGTAAGCTTGGATAAATCTTGAGCTTCTTCAATAGCAGTGGTCTTTCTCTCCCAATCAGTTGTGAGAGATCTCAAGATTTTCTTCACCTTTTCAGTCTGGGAATATGTTACACCCAGAGATTTCAGATCGTTGGTGATGTTGGTGAATCTGGTAAACATCTCTGTGATGGGTTCATCTTTGTTCATTTTGAACAACTCATATTTTCTAACAAGAGATGATATTTTGGCTTCTTTAACTTTGTTGGTTCCTTCATGAATCACCTCCAAAGAATGCCAAATGTCATATGCAGATTCACATATAGATATTCTGTTGAATTCATTTTGATCAATGGCACAATATAAGGCATTCATAGCCTTTGCATTTAAGTTTGCCATTTTCTTTTCTTCATCAGACCATAAGTTATAGTCTGCGGATGGAGATTTGTATGGATGCTCAACAATTTTCCATACAGCAAAGTCTATGGATTTGAGAAAGATAGCCATTCTGCACTTCCAATATCCATAGTTGGAGCCATTGAAGAAGGGGGGACGAGATGCGTGTTGACCTTCAATATCACGAGCATAAGAGGTAGATGCCATTTGTGCTGGAAGACTTGTTACGTCGAAACCAGCAAACCTGCTTTGATACCAAATGAAATTCCACTAGAGGGGGGGGTGAATAGTGAAATTTGATAATGATCGATAAAATAAAATAATTAAGCAATAAGGCACAACACATAAAACACGGAAGTTATACTGGTTCGGTCAATATCCAGACCTACATCCAGTCCCCAAGCAAACCACTTGAGATTCCACTATAACATCCGAGTTACCGGATAAATAGTACAACACCCTCTTCCCAAGAGGTCTTCTTCTCTCAACAGAGAAGGGCAACACCCTCTTCCCAAGAGGTCTTCTTCTCTCAACAGAGAAGAGCAACACCCTCTTCCCAAGAGGTCTTCTTCTCTCAACAGAGAAGGGCAACACCCTCTTTCACAGAGGTCTACTTCTTTAAACAAAGAAGGAGTACAGTGAATAAACAGAGTTACAATACTTCCTATAGAACCTTCAGAATGATATGAATGCACGAATGAAGGATTCTAAGAATGTTCTGTTTGTCACTCAGAGGATACTCTTTGTCAAAGAGCTGGACTTGACTTTTTCTCTTTTCTTTCTTTTTCTTTTTCTCTTTCTTTTTCAAGGCTCTCTTTTCAAATCACGAATAGAATATTTTTCTCTTTGTAAGCTCACACGTTTATTTCATTCCTCCTCGTTTGAATAGTTTATGTGTGTGTGTTTATATAGCTTATAAAAAGTAGTCGTTACATTTTGGAATTGTAACTTTTTGAAATATGAAATGTTATGTCTTTTCAAAAATATCTTTTAGAGAAGATCGAGAATGCCTTTTTCCAGAAGAGTAAGATAGAGGGTACACTAGTCGTTGTAGTGTTTTAGGTAATACATATTTTAGGTAAGAAAGTCTATTTCTTACAATAGTACATTTGAACGTTGGGTTGTAGTTTTGTCTTTATTCTAATTAATGATTTGAGGTACATTAGTACTTCTTTACTTTAAATGAGTGTAAGTACTATGAGTGCTTTGAGATATTTATTTGTACATAGTCATGTCAAGTGTATTCTTTATGTAGTGTATTTTAAAGTCTCCAGAGAGAATGAGGACCCAAAAAGAAGGTCGACATTCTTTGGGAAGGATATTTAGAAGGGATTTGTTACAGAAGGCATTTAATGCTTTGTAGAGAGAATGATGACTTCAAGTAAGTCGACATTCTATGGTTATGAGAAAAAGGTAACTAGAGTCCTTAAAAATTTTAATTTATTTTTCTTATGTAGCCGATTTTATGTTTTTGTCTTTTTCCTACATTCCTTTTTCATGTTGTCTTGTAAGGTACAATGACAAAATGTCTTTTTCATAAAAGGTTGTAAGAAGGTACAATTATTATATGACAAAATATCTTTTTCATAAAAGATTGTAAGAAGGTACAATTATTATATGACAAAATATCTTTTTCATAAAAGGTTGTAAGAAGGTACACTTATTGGTTTTCAAAAAAGAAGCTTTTTGAAACTATCGTATACTTTTATGATATAGTATGTATGAATGAGTATGTAATATGCAAAATGCAAGTTCCTGAAGGTTCTGTTACATATGACTTTAAAGAAAAAAAAATCTTCATCTTGAGGTAGCCGATTTCTTCATTTGAGCTTTAGGAAAGCATGGCTCATCAAGCTTTTTCTTCAAGGAGTATGATTGCACCATAGTTGTACTTGAACAGGAAGTCTCCATCCTTATTGGGTGAGATATCCTTGCATCAAATACTCGTTAGATTTAAGGCAAAACATATTCAGTCATAATATAACATTATTTCAAGAGAACATATTATCATATCATACAAAATCACATAAGACAGTGTATCATATTATGTGACATCAAAACCAAATTTCTCAACAATATATTATATCAGACAAGAGCACAGGGATACATAAAACACAAGGGCCACGGTTTGGTGAATGCACCTAGGCCTACAGCTTAGTTCTCTCTTCACTATACGGTCATTTAAAAGAGAGAGTTCCACTAAATGATGGGGGTTATATGATATTAGATAGAGATCTCTCTATAACTAAATTTCCTTGAGTACCTCTTAAAAATGTGGTTGACATTTGATATTTTTGCTGTCACGTTTGGTCATCTTACTGTCATGTTTAGCTGAGAGTTTGCATAAGTCTTGAGCTTTATTTTCTGAAAGTTTCTTCTTATCCGTGTACATTATTTTAATTATATTTATAGCCAGGAGATATGATATTGGGTTTATACCTGGAGAAACCCGATAATTCCTGAATATTATCGGAGTGCTATGGAAAAACCTACAGGTCTATACTAACCCCATCTTAAGCTTGGCAGGGGTATTCAAAGGAAGGAGCTGGAATCTGCAAAATTTTGTTTTTTTTTATTTTATTTCATTTATTGATGTAATAATTCAATTTGGAATAATATTTATTTTTATTGCTTAGATTAGGACGCATATCATATAGTTTGATTTCAGCAATATCCTGATTCTATGATGCATATATCTCAAATTTTCAAAATTCACCGTGGATGAACACGAATGGCACATGCACCAACTCTTAGAGAGTTGATGAACTCGGTGGAGTCCATATTTACGGCCCTAGTTGGAATATGGACGAGACCCAGATCCATCATCTTTCTACTAGTCACATTGAGCCTACACTCTTAGGCTATCTTGAAAATGCACATCATATTTCTAAATTTTTTTAAATCCTGTGTATTAAATCAATTAAACTCTGAACATATTCATGGCCACAGTCAGGATATGTGAAGAATTTATTTTGACTTAATACACATTTTTCAAACAAATTCCTTAGAAAATCTTTTCAAAATGCATTCATTCATTCATCTGCATCATGAAATTCTTGGTTTTCCCATGATTTTCTTAAGAAAACTTCATTCTCAAGAAATCAATTTCTCAAGAAACACTGAGAATTTTTCAAAATCGATTTTCTCAAGTCAAGTTTTTCCACAGTTTTCCATAGGAAAAGGTCATTTTCCCAAGATTTTCAAGAAAAGTCTCTCACCTTCCTCAAAATCAAAATCGATTTCCAAGTATTTCAAGGTTAAGATTCTCAGATTTTCAACTTCCCAAGTTTCAACTTTCCTTTTCCACAAGGGCTTTCCAATGAATTTCCATCATTTCCCCAAGAAAACTCTCAAAGTCCAAGTTTTCCTAAGAAGTGTCTCCCCTTTCAAAGGTTCACCCTTTTCTCAAGAATCACCTCCATTTTCCCAGGATTTTCATCCATCCATGATCTTTCCACACCTTTATGAACTTTCCCGTGATTTCAAAACACTTTTCTTCTGAGTTTCCTGAGAAATTGACTTTCATCTTTTTCCTGAGAAATTATTTTCAACTCCAAATATTTTCCAAGCATACATCATGTTTTTCCAAGTTGCATTTTACAAAATTCTCATAGCACATGCCTGAATTCTCTGTGCATTTAGGATAGAACATAATTTCGATAAATTTACTAAATCAAGCACAATTTTGGTCCTTGGTTCGATTACCCCTGTTAAAGGTGGTAGGAACGGTCGAACCTCGTACCGACAGATCGAGCCCCATCCCATAGATTTTCCCGCAATTTTCAAAACGGAGGCGAGTATTTCAAAACAAATTTCCAAAATCTGGTCAAGTTTGAAGCGCGAAATCATTTTCCTCTTTCTCTCTCCCGCAAGGAAGGGAAGACGAGGGAAAAATTTTTGCAACCACAACAGGTTTGGCGACCGTGATGGGATCTGTCCTTGTCTGATTAAAATTGTGCTTGACTCAATTTAATTATCAAAATTATGTTCACAAAATGTTAGCTCTTTACTTTTGATATCATGCGAACCTAGGAGCCTAGATTCTGACCTAGCTGACATTGATTGCATATAGACTAGGCATGGTTTGGTAGGACCAGATTGAGGAGAAATTTTCATGCTCACATAAACTTAGGTCTAAACACAACTCTCCTCAATTTAGGATCAGAATGCAAACAATGTATGTTTCTTCAATGATTTTCAAAATCTATCTCTCTAGGACTTAGAGCCCTCTATTTCTTGCATGTGATCATTTTTTCAAACCCCCATTACCTATCATTACTCGGTCTTCACGTTGCTGGGCTCTCTTCCAGAACCCTAGTTCGGGACAGAGCCTCACAACTGGGCCACCTATTTGGGTTAACACCCCCCTACCACGTACCGCGGGCCACAGTCCGAAGTATATCGGTAGGCGCTCAAGGATGTTGGAAAACCTTACCTTAGAACCGGAGTTGAAATTATATGCCACGTACCTCGGATTTCGGTTCGAGTATATCGGCATAACTGGATTGGACAAAGATGATCTGAACCTAGAGTTAGGATTAAGGTCCTACAACTGTTTTCAAATTGATGCATCTAGAGTCAGCCTTTTAGGGAGTGCTGAATGTGCATAAATGTTTGTGCAGGATGTGATTGTATGTATGATTTTCTCCATTCTTTATATTTCTCAATGTTTTTAACTCATTAGGTCTTTTCAAAATATCCTTATTTTCCACAAGATCTTTTTCTCAAACCCTGGATAATTTTCTCAAATATCCCATTTCTTTCAAAACTCTAGGCGATTTTTCATTCTACCATTCTACTGGATCTCGAATTTCCAGCTACATTTTTATCCTGCCTGCAATTTTTTTTTTCAAAATTTCTCACATTTTCTTAAGTCTCATTCCGAGTCTTTCTCTGTTTTCAGTTCAATGGCATCCAATCAAGTCGATCCTATCTTTCCCGAAGGTCACATCTCCTATGAGGTGCGACAAGGTCGTCCTGAACATCGAGCCCTTAGCACCGGAACTTTCATTCCCCGGTGGTACTATTCCTGGCTAAAAAGCTTTTCCCGAATGTTCCCGGACCATTTGAGCGAGTGCGGATTAGAACTGGCATCAGCAGTCAGAAAGCAGACCATCAATGGCAACCTGATCCACGCAATGGCGGAGCGATGGAATCCTCGGACATGTACCTTCTGGTTCCCATGGGGAGAGATGACCGTTTTAATGGATGAATTTTCAGAAATCATGGGATTGCCAGAACCAGCCGGTCAACCAGGAGACCCATTAGAGCATCAATTCCTTATCAATGTCAAGGGTTTGGACCCCCGAGACTCCTTAGCTCGTATGACAGGCCGCCGATCCTGGTCCCTGATCCAGTTGGAGGGAAATGAATATGTTGATCTGCTCGAGTTGTACCGCCAGTACGGGACCTTCGTTGAAGTCAGATCGCTATCCAGGACAGCTAAAGAAAGGATTCAGAATGCAATGGTCCTGTGCACTGTAGGATTATCTCTCTTTCCAGATGGACAAAACTACATGGACATCATAATAATCCAGCTTATGAGAAGATGGGGAAGTCGGCAAACCAATCGCCTCTCCATAGCCATGGCAGCACTCGCCTTCCTATATCGAGGTCTGACTCGATTCTCGCTTGGAGAATCCATTTTAGTTGAAAGATGCATCTATGCACTTCAATCCTGGTTCTTCTAGCACGTTCCAGCCCGAGCAAACTCTTTTAGATACAATGGACAAGAACTCCTTCCAGTGGCACAGTACCGGTCTATGATCAACAACATTCAAGAGGATGACGTAGTCTGGGACTATTTTGATCGGCAGCTGTCTCCTCCCAGATATACGTATGCTTATGCCAAGCGATTCAAGTTGCTGGGACCTTTTTTCTGCACTTATTACCAACCAGAGAGATGTGTTCGGCAGTTCTCTCAAAGGCAGTAGTACGTTGAAGCCCGACTGTTATCAGGAGCTATGGCAGAGTTCGATCTCACCTTCGCGCAATGGTCCGGGGCATATCATTCTGCCCGCTACAGCTGGGATTCTTTTGTCTCTCTTAAAATCTTCCCTGGTCCTAGAGTGTCTGCTGATTATCGTGAATGGTGGCAAATTGTTTGTCCTCCACCTCTTTGTCAAGATCAATAAAAGTTTAATTTTCTCATTTCAATAAAATTTTCTTTCTCTCTATGATGGTTTGACGACCTCGCCTAGGTAACAAGGTGCATTTTCGTTGTTTATTTCTCTTTCAAAGAATAACAACACAATTGTCATGATTCCCGCGACGACTCAGTCCCTAGTAATGGGATATCTTTTCCAAATTGTCTACCATATTTTCAGCAAATTTTTCTTCCAAAAAAAACCAATTCCTACAGAATCTAATCAGATCTTTGCCCTACAGAGATCATCCATATCATTTGATGGTTGAGACAAGATCAGGCAAGAGAACAACGGCATCACAGTACTCGTCGGCCTCAGAAAAAGAGATGGGTTCCCCCTGGTCCGAAAGGAGTCAAGAGCCGCAGCAAGAAGATGACGGCATAGACCCTCAAATGTATGCCATGTTCAGAAAAATGATGAATAAGATGATGAATGAACAGTCCGGGACCAGCTCAGAAAGGGATCCATTTAGAGAAAAGTTCCATGGTCGCAAGAGTAAGAAGGCTCCCAAGAAGCGGATCCAGCTAGAGGAAATCTCAGATGAATCAGACTCCATTGAAGATACAGATGAAGAATATGAAGTGCCTCCGGCATTTCAGAAACGTGGCCAAAGTAAAAGTCGCAAATCAAAGAGCCGAGATAAAGAAGAACCTTTGCAAGCGCAATTCAAGGAAATGGCCCGAGTTGTCAAGGATCTCCAAGCCCGCGACAAGGGCAAGAAAGTCTTCACCAGTGAGGACTTCTATGACGGCTTAGAAGGGGATGATGATCTGGAGAATCTCCCCCGTAAATTCATCAAGTTCGATGGTTCTGGCGACCCAAAAGCGCATCTCGCCACTTTCTTTGCTGAATGCTCGAGGTTCAAAATGGATAACCGAGCATTGTTTCTATGCTTCTTCCGCAGCTTGGAAGGAGTTGCAGCCAAGTGGTATGCTGAGCATATCAACCCCATCGAGCTCAAGGAGTTCGACAAAGTTGTGAATCTCTTTATTGAACGCTTCTTGTTCAACACCGAGGCGCTTCCTACATTAAGTCATCTCTGCAATTTAAGGCAGAATGAGAATGAAAAAGCACGAGACTTCATTCACAGATGGAGATCAGCCTGTAATAAGATGAGAGATCCTATCTTGGAAAGGCATGCATTGTCCCTGATCCTCAACAATTTTTCGCAGCCGTTAAGAGGATTGATCTCCACAGCACCATCCAGGACCTTCATTGAGCTGACTGAACGAGTCGAATGACTCGAACTGAGTGTGGAAAATGGAGTCTATGAAGGCTTCACTTTTTCCAAAAACAACCCCCAAGGTGAGCAGAAGAAGAAAGCTCACTTCACCTATTCTGCCAACAACAACAACAACAGCGGTCGGAATCAGTACAAAGGGCAGAAGAAAATTCACTGCTATGGCTCAGGCAATTCAAACAACAAAGACCAGAAAGGAAAGTCTGCTCCTCAGTACAACAAGCCTCCTCAGCAGGATCAAGGGCCAAAACTGCGTGAGAAGACCAAACATGAAGGATGGAGTTACGACAGAAAGTTTACTCCTCTTGACCAAACACTCGAGGATGTGCTCGAGTATATGCTATCAAAAGAAATGGTTAAATTGCCCAGATTGGCTGATCCCCCTGTGCCTATGGGGAAATGGAAAGATCAGTTCTGCAAGTTCCACAGGACAGTGGGGCACAACACCGAGAACTGCTTTGTTCTCAAAAACATCGTGCAAGATCTCATTGAAAAAAATCTTTTAGTGGAAGGAGAAGAAGAAGAGAAGATGGATATTCTCAATCAGCCATTTCCTTCACACACCACAGCAGTAGTGTCGGCACAGCCATTCTTACCGCATGAGCACATCAAGCCGTGTTCTGCGCAAGATCTCCAGGTTCAGCATCAGGTGTCGGTGCTACGACAGGCAGCTCCAACTTCTAAGAAGATGGACCTAATATCAGCATTCGGCAAGATGAAAGTCTCTGAAGCGCCTGTAAAGTTAGACCCCAAGTCAAAGGGAACTCCTGATTTCTTCAAGCAAATTATCAAACCCAGGCTGGAGAATTCAAGTCAGAAGCCTCTGACTGCTTTATCCAATGTCTCCATCCTTGACTTGGCCAAGAATTCTAGCAAGCACCAGCAAGTACTGGATGATTTACTCAGGAAAATCAAGGTTAAGCCCAGTACCACTCCTGAAGACATGGCACAGATTGTGAACTCCGCCATGACCAATGCACCAATTACCTTCTCAGATGAGGACCTTCCAAAACCTCATTCATTTCACAATAATGCTCTGTACATTGTCGTTCGAGTCAGAGGAATGATAGTACCCCACGTGCTAGTCGATGGAGGCAGTAGCCTCAATATTTGTCCTGAAATGACAGCGAAGGCATTAGGGATCAAGGACGAAGAATACATTCCAGATCCCATCACTATCTATGGATTTGACAACCATGGTCAAACGGCAAAAGAAAAGATATTTCTGGAGGTATTCATCAACTATTCGGTGCACTCCGTCCTTTTCCACGTGGTTAATGTACCACCAACCTACAACTTGCTGCTCGGACGGACGTGGATTCACAATGCAAATGTAGTGCCTTCCACCCTACATCAATGTGTGAAGTGGTCAAAAGGGGGAATGATTACCACAATACTGGGAGAAGACCCAGAAGAAAGGCTCCCACAACCCATGATTCCTCGGCCATCATTCAATGCAGATATTCCCAGCATCAGGGAATGTGAAGAGATCAATCTTGAAGAGAATCGAGAAATACTTCAGGCATCATCAGAGCTATCTCTGCACACCGTAGCCATGACCCGATGGAGAGGTCCTCATTTCTTCAAGGTTGGAGGCCGAATCGACTACAGCACCATTAAGGATCACCCATTGTTTCCACAATTCATGAAGTCAAGAAAGGGATTTGAGTTACTCCTGAAGCATGGTTATCAACCTTTCAAGGGACTCGGCAAGAACGAGGACGGCCGCATCGAGCCAGTGATCCAAAAACATCGTCCCCACAGAGCAGGACTAGGGTTCTCCAGCGGAAGCTCGTCAAAGAAGACTGTTTTTGTCAAAGGGGCACAATGAAGACCATTTGTTATTGTCTTTCTATTCTTTTCCAAATAAATGTCTCATTTTATCAATGTCATTGATCAATTCAAAATCAATAAAATTCCAAGTTTCTTTGTCTATCTGGATGCCATCTATTCCGTCTATCTCTTCATTTTATAATTTTAATGCCATTTTATGCATAAGTTCTCTTCAAATGATTGCTTGTCTCACGATAGGCCGATTTATCTGAACCAAATTTCTTATCCAAAATTTCAGAATGACTTCTCGGACAATCAGGAAGCTCGTTTTTAATCCCAAGGCTTTTCAGAAGCCGACAGCAATTCATAGAGTCAAAGCAAGCACCGAAGATGGCAAGAGTGCAAAGCAGTCAGATGATGGTACAAAATATGATCAGTCTCTTCAGGAATTACCAGAGTTCGCCGCTGTTCAGAAGCAAGATGAACCATCTCCTCTAGTACAAGATCCAACCGAAGATGTTAATATCGGTTCAGAGGAAGATCCCAAAATTCTCCAGATCGGAACCAGTCTGAGTCCAGAAGAAAAGAAAAGGCTTACAGATTTTCTCAAGCGGCATGAAGAAGTGTTCGCATGGACATATGAAGACATACCGGGCTTAGACCCCAAATTGGTCGAACATCGTCTTGTCTTGAAACCAGATGCTAAGTCAGTTAAGCAAAAGCTGAGAAAAATGGATCCCAGAATAGAACAACAAGTCAAAGAAGGACTTGAAGATTTGCTCAAAGCAGGATTTATCCGAGCTATTGACTACCCGGATTGGTTGGCCAATATCGTCGTTGTCCCAAAGAAAAGCGACAAAATAAGGATCTACATAGACTTCAGAGACCTCAATAAGGCAACTCCGAAGGATGACTATCCACTTCCAAGCATCGATCTTCTAGTCGATAGCACGGCAGGACATGCGATGTTCTCTTTTATGGATGGATATTCCGGCTATAATCAGATTAAGTTGGCCGCCCGCGACTAATCAAAAACTTCCTTCACTACGCCTTGGGGCACTTTCTGCTATACAGTTATGCCTTTTGGGCTCAAGAATGCCGGAGCAACATATCAACGAGCAATGGCCGTTATCTTTCACGATCAGATGCGCAAAATCATGGATGGGTATGTTGATGATATCCTCGTGAAATCTAAAGAGGGAGAAGATCACCTTGAAGCGCTGGATCAAGTTTTTAAGAGACTCATTCTTTGCAAGTTAAGGCTTAACCCGCAAAAATGTGTCTTTGGAGTCGAATCAAGCAAACTGTTGGGTTTTTTGGTCAGCAAAAGGGAATTGAAGTCGACCCAGCCAAAGCAAAGGCTATCATTGATATGCCACCCCCAAAGAATCTCAAAGAACTGCGTAGCCTTCAAGGACGTATGCAGTCAATCCGGTGATTTATTTCCAACTTGGCAATGAGATGCGAACCTTTCAACCATTTGCTGAGAAAAGGAGTGAAGTTCGAATGGGGGCCAGAGTGTCAACAATCGTTCGATCGAATCAAGAAGTATCTTCTCAATCCTCCTATCTTGAAACCGCCAGAATTGGGAAAACCTCTTTTATTATACATCTCAGTCAATCAAGTCGCATGCGGCAGATTCTTGGCGCAATACAAAGAAGGCAGCTTGATAGAGCATGCCATTTATTATGTGAGTAAGACTTTCATAGATTATGAAAAGAGATACTCTCAAATAGAGAAGACCTGCCTAGCTCTGGTATGGATGTGTCAGAAGCTAAGACACTACCTGCTGGCATCTGAAGTCAAAATCTTGTCCAAACTCAATCCTCTCAAGTACATCTTGGAGCAACCTTTCCTAAGCAGACGAGTCGCCAAATGGCAAGTCTTACTGATGCAGTATGACTTAGAATATGTCTCGCAACAATTAATCAAAGGTCAAGCAATTGCAGATCAATTGGCAGATTTTCCTTTGGCAGAAGAGGTGAAAGTCGAAGACGATTTCCCAGATGAGCAAATATGCAACATCCAGCGATACCCGGTCTGGAATTTGTTTTTCGATGGTTCTAAAAATATGGCTGGAATAGGCATCGGAATTTTATTAATCACTTCTGAGAAAGAGATGATTCCATTTTCCCTCAAGTTAGATTTCCAATGCACTCACAATATGGCTGAGTATGAAGCCCTGATTCAAGGTCTAAAGATTCTACTAGATTTCAATGTTAAGAGAGTGCATGCTTATGGCGACGCAATACAAAGAAGGCAGCCTGATAGAGCATGCCATCTATTACGTGAGTAAGACTTTCATAGATTACGAAAAGAGATACTCTCAAATAAAGAAGACCTGCCTAGCTCTGGTGTGGATGTGTCAGAAGCTAAGACACTACCTGCTAGCATCGGAAGTCAAAATCTTGTCCAAACTCAATCCCCTCAAATACATCTTGGAGCAGCCTTTTCTCAGCGGACGAGTCACCAAATGGCAAGTTTTACTGATGCAATACGACTTAGAATATGTCTCGCAGCAATCAATTAAAGGACAAGCAATTGCAGATTAATTGACAGACTTTCCTTTGGCAGAAGAAACGAAAGCCGAAGAGGACTTCCCTGATGAGCAGATTTGCAATATCCAGCAATTTCCAGTCTGGAATTTATTTTTCGATGGTTCTAAGAACATGGCTGGAATAGGCATCAGAATCCTATTAATCACTCCTGAGAAGGAGATGATTCCATTTTCTCTCAAGTTAGATTTTCAATGTACCCACAATATGGCTGAATATGAAGCCCTGATTCAAGGTCTAAAGATTCTACTAGACTTCGATGTTAAGAGAGTGCATGCCTACGGCGACTCATTACTTGTTGTCAATCAAGTTCGAGTCGAATGGCAAGTCAAAGATCAGAAACTATTTCCTTATCAGAAAATTGTTTCAGCTCTTGTCAGCAAGTTCGAAGAATTTCAGTTATTCCATATCAAGAGAGATTTCAATCAAGTGGCCGATAGCCTAGCCAGTTTAGGCTCCATTATGGCATTCAAGAATGGAGAATCTTGTCGCTCTTTTGAAATTGGCAGACTTGACCAACCTGCTTTCCTTCCAGCAGAACAAGTAAACCAGGCTGAGCAAAGGAAGAAGCCTTGGTATTACAACATCAAAACTTTCATAGAAACTGGTGAATTTCCTCCAGAACTCTCAAAGAAAGAGCAGCGAGCAATCCAGCGTATGTCCATTCGATACTTCATTATGGCGAACGTCCTCTATCGTCGAGGATTCAGTTCAGAATATTCCAGATGTTTAGATGAAGACGAAGCCAAAGAAGTCGTGCGAGAAGCACACGAAGGCATTTGTGGTGGCCATGTCGGCTACCAAACCCTTGTCAAACAAATCATCAGGGCAGGTTATTACTGGAAGACCATGCAACAAGACTGTTATCATTATGTGAAGAAGTGTATGCAATGCCAAATACACGCACCCTCTATTCATGCTCCGGCAACTTATTTACAGTCCGTTGTTTCTCCATGGCCGTTCTCCATGTGGGCCTTCGATGTCGTAGGTCCCATCACTCCTTCAGCTTCAAATGGCTACAAATACTTCCTTGCCGCAACAAAATATTTCACCAAGTGGGTAGAAGCCATCACTCTTCGCACAGTTGAAGGCCGACACGTGGTCTCTTTCATTCACAAGAACATCCTTTGCCGGTTCGGCCTCCCACATGACATTGTGTCAGATAATGGCAGTCATTTTAAGAATGAAAGAATGAAGACATTCTGCTCAAAGTTCAAGATTTATCATCATTTTTCTGCTCCATATTATCCCCAAGGGAATGGTCAGGCAGAGGCCACCAACAAAATTTTAATTCGTATCTTGGAGCGAACCGTGGAAACAGACCGTGACTGGCATGAGAAGATCCACGATGCACTATGGGCCTACCGGACCACCATTCGCACTCCGACGAATGCTACTCCATCAGAATTGGTCTATGGAACAGAAGTAGTATTGCTGCTACATGTTCAGAAGCCCGCTTTGAAATTTGCGTCACTCCTGCAATTACCTCTTGATCAATATCAGCAACAACGACTAGTACAATTAGACTTGCTCGATGAAAGAAGGTTAAAAGCAGCAGAACATGCTCAATCCTATCGCCAGAGAGTAGCCAGGCAATATGTGAAGTCTGTCATCGAAAGAAGATTCAAAGTCAATGATTTAGTACTTCGATCCACAGCTTATCTCAAGTATCGTCCAAGCGGCAAATGGTCGCCAAATTGGGAAGGCCCATATGTCGTCAAAGAAGCATTACCCCGCAACTCATATCTGCTCATCAACGCCGATGGGGTAGAATTGCCAGATCCCATTAATGCTCGACACTTGAAAAAGTTTTACACTTGAAACATTTAGTCTCCTCTTGTAATCTTCCCATTTCCTTCAAATAATGATTCAACTTTCTTTCCTAGTTACACTGGGGCATTTTTTTAAAAATTTTGTTCTGTATGCAGGCAGGATAAACAAATTCCTCATTTCACACACTTGTGCATTCATGTGCATCAATTCATATTCATTTGCATTCAACTACATTAACAACAATCCAGTCAGTATTGGGATTTCAACAAACAGTCCCATCACAATTTCTAATGATTCAAAATTGGAAGGTAATCACCAATACTGAACTAAAACCAAGTGCTCGAACTGGTATTGTTTCAAAATCCAATGTTTAAACTGGTACATTTTCAAAATCCCAAACTTTTCGAAAAACCGAGTTCCAACTCGGGTTTTATTTCACATCATTTTCTTTTGTTGATCCGGGTTCCGACTCGTGATCTCTTTATTTTATTCGAGCTCTGACTCGAACTCATCATTCTCCTTTGATCAATCCAAGTCATTTCAACCATCACAGTCTGTCAATTGCTCAAATTTGATATTTTGCCCACTAATTTCCAATTTCAATCTTTGGATCATGCAATTCTCCAATTCTGACCCCTGGGGTCACCCAATTTCTAATTTCAATTCTCAATTCTCAATTTTGACCTCCAGGTCATTTCTAATTTTCGACCTTCGGGTCACTCAATTCTCAATTCCTACCTTCGGGTCACACAATTTTGACCTTTTGATCTATCAATTCCCAATTTCGACCGTTAGGTCATTCAATTATCCAATTCCGACCTTCGGGTCATTCAATTTCCAACAATCAATTTTCCAATTTCCAATTTTGACCTTTGGGTCAATAAATCTCAATATCCCATTTCAATCATTTTCTCTTGCGAGAGACCCTTTTAGGGAGAGTTCGAGGGAGCTCATTCTTTTCGCATGCTATCCAATTCGTTCACTTAGCCCCTTTTTAGGGAGAGTTTGAAGGGACTCGCATCTTTGTGAACCGTTTGCAAAACAATTTCCAATTTCACACGAGGAACCCTTTTTAAGGGAGAGGCTCGACGGAGACTCGCTTTTCTTGTGACCCCCCAATTTCATACTAGGCCATCTTCATCATGAAGGACCCTCTTTGCAGGGAGAGTGTGATGGACTCGTTCCTTTCATGACCCAATTTTCTGACCTCATTATTATCGGCCCCCTTTCCATAAGAGAAGCCTAATATTAGGGAGCTTTGACGAAAGCTTAATTTCTCTTTGAAAGTCCGTTTTGCAAACACCTCCTCTTCAGGGAAGAGAGGAGTATTTCCCATTTCCCATTCAGGTAAGGGCTAAGCCTGAGTCTCTCTTTTTGGGGAAAAAGAGAGGAGAATTTTCGTCACGGATGTGTTGAGCCGGACTTCAAATACTCACTTTCACCAAGGATTTCAAGAAAATTTTGTCAATTTGTCAAATCAATTATTTGTTGATTTCAGAATCTTCATGGCATAAATCTTTATTTCAGTTTACCTACAGCATCACTTCCGAAAGAGTGAAGCTTTTGCGAAAAGAGATTCAAACTTCAAATTCTTTCTATTGGCTAACCAAAAGGATGAAGGATAAGTCCTCGATATGGCCAGAAAAGAAGATTCAATGTTATGGGAAAATCGTAGATGATCGATATTGATCGCAGTCAATGGCGCATTTTTAAAGACTATTCTTGTAAAGACGAGGCAGTGGAAATATCCTGAGTGCTAGAAAAAAGAGCATTTACCCAAGCCATGTCTCAGAATCACCTAAGCTGCAATTAAGTATCCACAAACGGGATCTCTCACTTGTCGTCAAGATGAAGGCGAATTAAGCGAGTAGACCCCCGGGGCCAAAGAAGATTCGAAACATCTCCAAGATGACGGAGTTTGTGACGGGTCCTTCCAGGGAAAGTCCAAAGCACTGTCGAGATGAAGGCAGATGCGATGAACCTCTCGACAATCCCTAAAAGATATTTAATTTCAGCTATCATCCAAAAAATCCCTAACCCAAGAAGCCAATATCGTCAAAGAAGGATCGAAACATCTCCAAGTTGAAGGAGTTTGTGACGTATCCTTCCCAAAAGAGAGCAAGAGAGGAAAAAGAAAGAGAGAAAAAGTCAGAACATCTAAAAAATGAAGGAGACTTTAGCAAAAACCCAAAAGAGCCAAAAGAGGGCAGCAAGATTATCATGAGAGAAGCTCCAAGGATATCAAACTGCCAAATTTATCAAGAATCCTCTTTAAATTTATGAAATTCTATTATCAATATTCTTTCATCAACTGCTTTCATAATATCAAATTCTCTTTCCTGTTCATATCAAGGAAATTGATAGCTTCCTTAAAGAAGGTCAATTGCAAGCAATTTGGATTGCAAGTCTCGATTCTACGAAGTGAACCTTGTTTGGAGGTAATGCTTTGGGTAGAAAGTAAGGAATATCTTTGCAATAATGTGCAACATCTTCAAAAACTTTGAATCAATAACAGAATTCTCAATATTTTGACAATGTTTTCTAGCTATCTTGACGTGAAGTGAGAGCTCGATATCCGTCCTTGATATATCCTGACACCAATTTTAAATCCCTCTTAAGGACTTGATTCCTTCCCTTCTTTGAGAGCGTGAACTCTCAGAGTCACACACTTCCCTGTATTCCCACTGTCCAACCATAGACAGTCCATTTCGGTTCGAGGTCGAGCCAACAATCATTTCCCGTAAGAGGCAATTTCAAAAGCTGATTTTAGTCTCAGCAATGAGACGTCCAAGATCAACCCCTTTTCAAGCTTTAGGGACCCCATTTTCCTTCCTTTTGCAAAACCCCCGTCGGATTTATTGTGTAAAATCCGAAGGTTCCATTATGGTCTCTTCTTTTGAGGATTCCATTTCATTTTCCACCCGATCAGGATAAGGGTATAAACCTGAGCCTCCGTCGATGAGGTATTCCATTTTCCGCCCAATCAGGATAAGGGTACAAACATGAGCCTCAATCAAAGAGGTATTTCATTTTCCACCCGATCAGGATAAGGGTATAAACCTGAGCCTCACTCAAGGAGGTATTTCATTTTCCACCCGATCAGGATAAGGGTATAAACCTGAGCCTCCGTCGATGAGGTATTCCATTTTCCGCCCAATCAGGATAAGGGTACAAACCTGAGCCTCAATCAAAGAGGTATTTCATTTTCCGCCCGATCAGGATAAGGGTATAAACTTGTGCCTCATTCAAGGAGGTATTTCATTTTCCACCCAATCAGGATAAGGGTATAAACCTGAGTCTCCGTCGATAAGGTATTCCATTTTCCGCCCAATCAGGATAAGGGTACAAAACCTGAGCCTCAATCAAAGAGGTATTTCATTTTCCGCCCGATCAGGATAAGGGTATAAACCTGAGCCTCCGTCGATGAGGTATTTCATTTTCCACCCAATCAGGATAAGGGTACAAACCTGAGCCTCAATCAAAGAGGTATTTCATTTTCCACCCGATCAGGATAAGGGTATAAACCTGAGCCTCATTCAAAGAGGTATTTCATTTTCCACCCGATCAGGATAAGGGTATAAACCTGAGCCTCATTCAAAGAGCTATTTCATTTTCCACCCGATCAGGATAAGGGTATAAACCTGAGCCTCACTCAAGGAGGTATTTCATTTCCCACCCGATCAGGATAAGGGTATAAACCTGAGCCTCATTCAAAGAGGTATTCCATCTTCCGCCCGATCAGGACAAGGGTATAAACCTGAGCTTTGTTTCACACGAGGTATTTCTGTCCCATCCAGGTCAAGGGCATAAACCTGAATTTCACTCTCACAGAGTGAGTCTTTACTCTTCATTTCTCCATTTCATATCTACCATATTCCTCAGGCTAATTTCTTCATACCCAGTCAGATACTTCTAACTGGGGCACTTTTAGATAGCCCAAATTTGGTGTGTTTTCTTTGCCACTAAGCTCGGCCATAAGCCGGCTTAGTAGCAAAGAGGGGCATCTGTAAATGCCCCAAATTTTTACTCACCTTCTTGACGCCCCCCTCAATCGGCACATTTCAGTTCTCCGGAAGCAATAAAGGGCAAAATGGTCGTTTTCTGAGATTGAACCTTACAAAAAGTCCAAAATTTCATTCTTGAGCCTCAAAATTTCCATATTTAGGTTCAGAGACATCTTCAAATTGCAAATCTTCAAAATCCTTTTCTGGGCAAAAAGATAGAATTTCCAAGTCCGGGCTCAGAGTAGCATTTCTTGAAACGGGTCTCTGCATAGCATTGCATGAACACTTTGCATCATTTCACTGCACAACATGTCATTTTGAGATCCAGAACTCCTGATTTTCAAAATTGTCAATCCATATTTGATTTTAAAATTTTCAAAATTGACTTTGAAACCCTGGGTTTTAAAATTATCAATTCTTCCCATTTTACCCCCAGGACCCCGGATTATGAAAAGTCTTCTCAAGAAAACAATCTGGACGGTTTTAATATTTCAAAATTTTGCCAGTTGAAAAGGAAGGGACACAATTTCAAAAATTCATAAGATCTTATTTCAAACTTTTACAAAAAGACTCTGAGTTTCCCTACTTCTTTCAAAATTTTGCCCTGAAGAACCATTTTCTTCCAAGTTTTCAAATCAAGCCAAATTTTGCTTTATGTTTTTCCAAAACTGGCCTACTATTATGAAATTTCCAAAAATTCCATTTGGCTCTTATTTTAAATAAGTGACGTGGGACCCGCCTCAATGTGGTGTCACACTAGAATTTTCAAATATTTCTTTTATTTTCAAAACAGTGCCCATCTGGAAGTGGAATTCTTTTATTTTATTTAATTTTTAATAAAATACTTAGTGGGCCCACGTAGGTGGCACCCCACTAAGACTCTTTGCAAAAAGAAAGATTTTTTTTTTTATTTATTTGAGGTGGCACTACCAAAACAAAATCCATTTTTTACTCATTTTATTTATTTTTTTTTAATTTTATTACTTTTCAGCCCCCAAAGGGAACCACCGTGAAACCCTACCGAGATTTTCGTTCTTTACCTAAGTTTTCTTTTTTTTTAAAAGGTACTTCTGGAAAAAAAAAGGAGCCGCCCACCCTTTTCAAATGGCGATATTTTTTTTGAAATTTTTCAAAAATCAGTTTTAAAGCTTATCAAAATCTTTCACAAGGAAAGCCCGAGCTTTGGGCTGAAAGGGCGGAATCTCTTTTTAAAAGAAGGCTTAAGCCACCCGAAAGAGGATCTTTTTTTATTTTTCCCTAACTCTTCAGCGCTTTTTTTTCACGGCTCCTCCCCCTTTTCCAGTTGCAGCCCTCCTTTCAGCCGAGGTCCAAAGAACTCCACCAGAAACCTTTGACGGCTCCTCCCCTCTTACCATTGGCAGCCCTTCCTTCAACCCAAGGCCAAAGAACTCCAGCAAAACTTGAGAGGAAGGACCCAATAGGCGATTTCCTTGACATCAGTTCTCCAACCCCCTTCTATCTCTGGAATCCCTCTGATTCTATTTCCAGTGCAGACCTCATCACGATCTCCTTCCAGCTTCCTCCATCAGAACAACCAAATAGTGACGAAGGAGGACATATGGCTCTCCTTTCCTTCTGAAGGATCGATCCACCATTGACAGATACATGTTTCTCTGCTTCATTCAAGCAAAAACCAGTCCCTTGGTCGCTGGTTATCGGTTCCATTAGTTCAGGTAGAAAAGAACCAGCCTTTTGACGGCTGGTTACGGATTCGATTGGCGCAGAAGACCACCAGGTAATGTGATTCTACACTGTTCTCCATTTTTTTTTTGTCCATGTTTTATTAAACTAGGTCATGTTGCCAATCGTTGGAAGGGACGACCATGCCATGAATGTGCGTATGTTTTAGCACAACTAAAGGGTTCAAAGGAGACCGTTGGACGGTTTTTCAGAATCAGACTAATCGAATGAGATGGTCATTCCTCTTCATGGACTGAACCTCTCATTCCAACGTCCCACATTAATAGAATATCATATCTCCTATGCTATTTCTGTAGTGGTTATTAGAATTTTTTTTTTCCTGCATCTCTGTTTGTTCTTGTATGCCATTCGTATGCTTTAGTTTCTTTTTCTTTTTTTTTGTTATTAGCCTAATGTCTTCAGGTTGAAAGCTCCAGATTTCCCCAAGAAAATCTAATCTAGAATCTGTAAAAGTAGTATCTCCACAGCAATGTATATTGACATGCGTATGGCTCCCCATACTGTAAAAGGCTAAATCAGCCTTCTGTTTTCATCACGGTTATGCTTACAGTCAAGAAGATTTGAATATGAGTATCTTCCAACAAGGCACGTAGAAGGTAGGCACTGATTTTTTTTAGAGTTAAAAAAAAAATCATTTTTTTAGTCTTTGTTTCTCCACTATGTCACATTTCCCTTGTCTATCGATGGAACACATTTGTGCCTTTATGACTGATTCTTGGTTTCATTTCCCAACTCCACTTTCTGCTATTCTGTTTCAAAAGCACTTTTTTTTTTTGTTTTTTTTCTTTTGTAGTTGCTGAGTCTCTACTTAATTCATAATTCCACTATATGTTTCTCTGTTTGTTGATAGTCTCTAAGAATTTCTGTCACCCGATTGTCACTTTCCAACTGCTACCATGTTCTTGCTGCAACTTTCCTCCTTCTGTGCATAATTCCCAGGCCATTATCGTTCTGTTCCAACCGATTTCAGGATATAGTCCTGTCCCATTTTCTGGTGTCTTTCGAAAGCTTGAGATCTTCTGAAGCTTTTCTTCCCCCCCCCCCCCCCCCCCCTCTTAATTTTTTTTTTTAAGAGGTAAGGGAATCGGGTGCTATGATCTCTTTATGTTTCTCTCATTAAGAGAATAGGGGCAAGAGGAAAGAAGATTAAAAAAAAATGTGATATATTATATCAGACAAGAGCACAGGGATACATAAAACACAAGGGCCACGGTTTGGTGAATGCACCTAGGCCTACAGCTTAGTTCTCTCTTCACTATACGGTCATTTAAAAGAGAGAGTTCCACTAAATGATGGGGGTTATATGATATTAGATAGAGATCTCTCTATAACTAAATTTCCTTGAGAACCTCTTAAAAATGTGGTTGACATTTGATATTTTTGCTGTCACGTTTGATCATCTTACTGTCATGTTTAGCTGAGAGTTTGCATAAGTCTTGAGCTTTATTTTCTGAAAGTTTCTTCTTATCCGTGTACATTATTTTAATTATATTTATAGCCAGGAGATATGATATTGGGTTTATACCTGGAGAAACCCGATAATTCCTGAATATTATCGGAGTGCTCTGGAAAAACCTACAGGTCTATACTAACCCCATCTTAAGCTTGGCAGGGGTATTCAAAGGAAGGAGCTGGAATCTGCAAAATTTTGTTTTTTTTATTTTATTTCATTTAGTGATGTAATAATTCAATTTGGAATAATATTTATTTTTATTGCTTAGATTAGGACGCATATCATATAGTTTGATTTCAGCAATATCCTGATTCTATGATGCATATATCTCAAATTTTCAAAATTCACCGTGGATGAACACGAATGGCACATGCACCAACTCTTAGAGAGTTGATGAACTCGGTGGAGTCCATATTTACGGCCCTAGTTGGAATATGGACGAGACCCAGATCCATCATCTTTCTACTAGTCACATTGAGCCTACACTCTTAGGCTATCTTGAAAATGCACATCATATTTCTAAATTTTTTTAAATCCTGTGTATTAAATCAATTAAACTCTGAACATATTCATGGCCACAGTCAGGATATGTGAAGAATTTATTTTGACTTAATACACATTTTTCAAACAAATTCCTTAGAAAATCTTTTCAAAATGCATTCATTCATTCATCTGCATCATGAAATTCTTGGTTTTCCCATGATTTTCTTAAGAAAACTTCATTCTCAAGAAATCAATTTCTCAAGAAACACTGAGAATTTTTCAAAATCGATTTTCTCAAGTCAAGTTTTTCCACAGTTTTCCATAGGAAAAGGTCATTTTCCCAAGATTTTCAAGAAAAGTCTCTCACCTTCCTCAAAATCAAAATCGATTTCCAAGTATTTCAAGGTTAAGATTCTCAGATTTTCAACTTCCCAAGTTTCAACTTTCCTTTTCCACAAGGGCTTTCCAATGAATTTCCATCATTTTCCCAAGAAAACTCTCAAAGTCCAAGTTTTCCTAAGAAGTGTCTCCCCTTTCAAAGGTTCACCCTTTTCTCAAGAATCACCTCCATTTTCCCAGGATTTTCATCCATCCATGATCTTTCCACACCTTTATGAACTTTCCCGTGATTTCAAAACACTTTTCTTCTGAGTTTCCTGAGAAATTGACTTTCATCTTTTTCCTGAGAAATTATTTTCAACTCCAAATATTTTCCAAGCATACATCATGTTTTTCCAAGCTGCATTTTACAAAATTCTCATAGCACATGCCTGAATTCTCTGTGCATTTAGGATAGAACATAATTTCGATAAATTTACTAAGTCAAGCACAATTTTGGTCCTTGGTTCGATTACCCCTGTTAAAGGCGGTAGGAACGGTCGAACCTCGTACCGACAAGTCGAGCCCCATCCCATAGATTTTTCCACAATTTTCAAAACGGAGGCGAGTATTTCAAAACAAATTTCCAAAATCCGGTCAAGTTTGAAGCGCGAAATCATTTTCCTCTTTCTCTCTCCCGCAAGGAAGGGAAGACGAGGGAAAAATTTTTGCGACCACAACAATTTGGAAAAAAATTCGAGTGAGAACTCTAATTTTCTAGACCAATTCTAGACATTTGAATGAAGGAAAATTAGACTAATATAAATTGGGTTTGAAAACATTGACTACGAAGAAAATCAGAATCGGATTTTAAGAGTGTGAACCAGTAAAACAAGATTTGGAAAAATACCATCATGAGTACCAGATTTTGGAAGATTACTAGTACGAGCACTGGATTTTAAAAGACTACCAGTACGAGTACCAGATTTTAAAAGACTACCAGTATGAGTACAGGATTTTGAAAGGTTACCTAGTATGAGCACTGGATTATGATGGGAATGATTTGCCAGGGTCTCAGGATTATCCCTTATCCTTAATGGGTAATGAAAAGATGAAAATTGATGTAGATGGATGCAAATAAATGCAAAATGTAGATGAATGCAAGATGCAGATGAATACAAATAAAGGAAATGAACGACTGCAGTGGAAAATGAAAATTGTGATTAAGAAATATTGCATGACTAGAAATATAAGATCGAATATAGAAACTACATAGTTGAATGAAAACAATCTAATAGGGATAACATGTGAAATGCAGGGAGATGAAATGCACATGTGTATGCTAATGTAACATGCAAAGATGTAGGTGAAATGTAAAATACAAGGATGTTGTAATGAAATACAAAACTGTTGTGAAACAGGGAATGCAGAAATACAGTGAAATAAGAAATAAAAGAATGTGATAAAATAAGAAATACAAGAATGTAATGAAATGAGAAATACAAGAATGCAATACGAAGATGTTGTGAAACCAACTGATAGGTCCTTAGTTCAAACCTTCAAGCCATAGTAGAGTCCAAGCCCCTACACATAATTCTTCCTTTGATTCCAGTTTACCTTAATATTGTTAAGCACCGACACCTACAATTGTCCCAATTACAGACCCTCTGGTCTCCTTTAGCCACGCAAATGATAGGATTACAACTTGATATGCATTCAGAGAATAAAGATCAAACATTTGCAAAACAGGAAATGCAGAATATATAGTGTATACATTGTTTCTGCACACAACTTTGCAAAGCTATATCTCCCAAATTATAAAACATTTTTTAGCAAAATTTAGTATGGAGACTCACTACATATCAGTAAATGAACACGCAGAAGATGGTACAAAAATCATGAACAGATATCGATATATTCAGATGAGAATATGGTCCGAAATCAAGATTGTGTACTAGATCAGCTGAGGTAGATTGGAGAGGGCTGCTTTATTGTTGTTCTTCTGCAAAAGTGATCTTTTCCATGATCTGAAGAGAAGGAGTATCCTTCGTAATGCTACTGAGCTAATCTCTTTCCCACCATGAACAATGCAAAGAGATCCAAAGAGAAAGGGGGGAAATCGAAGAAGAAGAAGGTAGGAAAATGGAGGGAAAGAAGAAGAAAAGATGAGGGAAAGAAAAGGGAAAAGGAGAAATCAAAAGGGAAGAGGGAGAAGAGAGGAAGAAAAAAAAGATCGACTTCCTAGTTTTGAATTTTTTTTTATCGAGCCCCTTCTTCAAAATTTTTGATCCTCTTCATTCGATGCCTTCCCTCTCCTTATAAAGGAGAGGGTGGTTATTTTATTTTCAAAAACACCCTTACTAAGTTTTGAAAATTTTAAAAAGAGGGTGAATTGTAAATATTTTCTAAAAAAAAACTTTTTCTTATTTAATCTGAAGTCATTTTCATTTTGCTTTTCTTTTCTTTTCTTTTCTCTTTTATTTTATTTTATTTTATTTTTAGAAATAAAATATAAAATGCAAATGCTTTAAGAAATGAGATCCAAATGGAATTTTGAAAATCCTTACAAAATATTGAATTTAGAATTTGAGGATTTTGCAAAAAAAGAGTTTTTGAAATAAAAGAATAAATTTTAAATTTGGATTTTAAAAAATGGATCTGGATCTGAGTTTTTGAGTAAAAATTGAGTTTGGATCTCGAACTGAGAAAATGAGAGGAATGGATCCAAATAAAGATTGGATCCAGATACTTGAACCATATTGATTTTGAATTTTCAGATTTATATTGGAAATAGAAAATTCTGGCTCAGAATTGGATTTGGATATCTGATTTGGATCCAGGTTTGGGTCTGGTATAGAAAATAGAATTGAGCTTTGTATCTTCAACAAAGAAATGAATCTGAGAAATGATTAGAAATTGACCCAATTGCCCTTCTGAATGGCTCAGAAAGTGGAACTCAAGGTCAAAAGGATATTTTTTGGAATTTGGAAAATTTGGGGTGTTTACAGATGCCCCTCTTTGTTGCTAAGCCGATTGAAAGCCGAGCTTAGTGGCAAAGACAAAACACACCAAATTTAGAAGAAAGAAAATTGGCTTAAGAAATATTCCTCATGAAGTGAGGTTGTAGAAATGCAATCCCTAAAGCTTTTGAAAAAGGGAAGATATAAAAGAGGTCTCACAGATTGAGATGAAATAAGCTTTTGAAATGCAGAAGAATTCAAGTTTAGCCCTTGACCTGGATGGGACGAAAATACCTCGAGAATGGGATTCAGGTTTAGCCCTTAACCTGAAGGGAAAGAAATACCTCGAAAAATGAGGTTCAGGTTTAACCCTTAACCTGAAGGAGAAGAAATGTGATATTGCCAAAGCAAATTTAGAAAATGAATGAGGCAATTCTTTTGAAGATGTAAAGAATGCTAGGTTGCATCAAAATAGACATTGAGTATTTATTTCATGTTTGAATAGCCAAAAAATTTTGCCAATAAGATGAAATTGTAATTGATTCAAATGCTTGAAAATGTGCACGTATGTGCAAAAGATATTCCCTCTTTTACCTAGAGTATTAACTCCAACGAGGTTAACTTTATGGATTCAAGAATCAAATTCAAATTTTAATGCTATTGATTTTCTTCAAGGAAGCTATCCATTTCCTTGATATGAAAAGAGAATAAATATTCTTAATTTCATAAAAGCAAGTAGTGAGAAAATATTGATAAAAGAATTTTGCATAAGAAAAGATGATTCTTGGCAATTTTGACAGTTTGATATCTGAGATATACTTTTTTGCACCTTTTGAAATATAAAATTGAAATCTTTCATTGAAGTTTGGTGAGAATTTCATCACATCAACCTTCAACTCGAAGATGTTCTAATATTCCCAAGAAGAACACTCCTTCAACTTGGAGATGATCAGGGTCTTCCTTGTCCCCAAAAATTGATAAAGATGTCTCTTTTGATTGAAATCTTTTGATAGTATGAATCAAATATCTTTTAGGGTTGGTCAGGAGGTTCATCGCATCGACCTTCAACTTGGCGGTGATCCGAATCTTCTTTCTCCTTGGGGGTCTAACTCGTATATCAGTCTTCAACTTGACGATAGTTGAGAGATCCCTTTTGCAGATAATCAATTATACTTGCATTATTAGAAAATTTGAGTGGATTCTTAATTGCTCAGAATATTTTCATTGCTTTCTTGCCAGAAGAATCGACTTTTAAAATGCATCGTAGCTATGATCAATATCATTTCGCTTCTGGCTTTTCAACATCATTGAATATTTCTTTGCTAATCATACCAAGGATATTTTTTTCATCCTTTTGGTTGATCAATAGGGAAAAGATTTGAATTTTATCCTTCTTCACAAAAAGCTTCACCTTTTTTTGGAAAGAATACTAGAGGTAATTTGAGGTGATATTTTTGTGCAATGAAATGTTGGAATCAACAATCAATTTCAGTAAATTGGCAAAATGTCTGGGAATCATTTATGAAATAATTACTCCACATTGAATCTGATGGGACTTTTGGTTAAAATTATGGAAATTAGAGTTTGGAAATCCCAACTAGTGAAAACTGCATTTTGAAATACTGACCAGCGAGAGTTGGAACCTTTGAAATAATGACCAGGTAAAGCTGGAACCTTTGAAATAATGATCAGCAAAAGCTGGGACCTTTGAAATACATGACCAACGAGAGCTAGACCTTTAAAATGCATGACAAGCGAGAGCTGAAATCATAGTTGGAACCTTTGAAATGCATGACCAGCGAGAGCTGGAACCTATGAAATACATGACCAGCGAGAGCTGGAACCTTTGAAATACATGAGTAGTGAGACCTGGAACCTTTGAAATATATGACCAATGGGAGTTGAAACCTTTGAAATACATGACCAGCGAGAGCTGAAATCTTTGAAATACATGACCAGCGAGAGTTGGAACCTTTGAAATGATGTAGACCATCATAATTAAGTGTATATGGTCCACTTTCAGGATTATCCCCTAATCCTGAATGGGTAGAAAGAAACCTGATTAAGAGATGACAAAAATTGATGGTAGAAAACCCTCTCAATCCTGTATGTCCACAGGATGTTATGGTTGAAAATAATGTTTCAGGATTGCCCCTTACTCTGAATGGGGAAGAAAGAAGCTGATAGAAATTGGTGGTGAAAAGATCTGCTCAATATTGTATATCCACAGGATGTTATAAGCAAAATTAATGTTTCAGGATTACCCCTTACCCTGAATGGGGATGAAAGAAATACCTCATTACAAAGAGGCTCAGGTTTATACCTTAACTTGAAAGAAAAAAAAAAAGAATCTGATAAAATTGGTTGACATGCAAGTCTGATTGTAAAACATGGCATGAAGTTGAATTTTGCGAGTTCGACCCGCTCGAAAGCTGGATTTCGGAAAGAAAGTCCAACTCGAAAGTTGGAGTTTTGAAAAAAAAATCTGAGTCGGAACTCGATTTTGCAAAGGAAAATTTGTTTAACTTTAAAAAATATTTGAGTTAGAACTCGGATCTTCAAAGGAGAATTAGATTATCTTGAAAGAGGGTCTGAATCAGAACTCGGATCTTCAAAGGAGAATTTGATATTGAAAGAAGGTCCGAGTCGAAACTTAGATTTTCAAAAGAAAATTAGATTAATTTGAAAGAGGAACTGAGTCGGAACTTGGATCTTTAAAGGAGAATTTGATATTGAAAGAAGGTTGTGATTGTTGAAAAAAAAATTCTTTTCCTTTTTTTCTCTTTCTTTTTCC
The DNA here is from genome assembly GCF_984573655.1 of Nuphar pumila. NCBI lineage: Eukaryota > Viridiplantae > Streptophyta > Magnoliopsida > Nymphaeales > Nymphaeaceae > Nuphar > Nuphar pumila. The sequence goes on from NC_143265.1 coordinate 58,364,376, forward strand.
TTTTTGCCCTTTTTCACTTTTTTAAGGGAAAAAAAAAGAAAGAAAGAAGAGAGAAGAGAAAGAAAAGAAACTCTTTTGCAAGGTCTTACTTGACCTTTATTTGAAAAAGATTTTGAAAATTTAACTCGCGTCTATTTTTGAAATATTTGCACAAAAATGATGGAGAGACGGGATTCACTCGTCAGTACGAGGTTCAACTGTTACTAGCACCTTTGCCAGGAGTAATCAAACCAAGGATCGAATTCATGCCTTTTGCTTTGTCTAAATTTGTCAAAGTGATTATTCAAAATGCACAAAGAATCATGCTTGTGCAATGAAAATGCAAAGATGTATGTTTTTGAGGACTTTTCCAAGTGATTTTGAAATAAGTTTGAAAACATCTTCGAAAAAATGGTTCGAAGAGTTGAATTTCATTTGGAAAAGTGAAATTTGAATCTGAACTTGAAATTTGAAGTGAAATGGGAATTGAAAATGAGAGTTGAATTTTGAATTGAATTTCAAAGTTGAATTGAACTTTGAAATTGGAATATTGAATTGATTTTGAAATTGAATTTTGAACTTGGAAATGAATTTGAAAATTGGAATTAGAAATAGAATTTCAAATCAGAATGGAATTTCAAAGTCGAATTGAACTTTGAAATTGGAATATTTGAATTGAATTTTAAACTTGGAAATGAATTTGGAATTAAAAATAGAATTTGAATTTAGCATGGGATTTCCAAGTTGAATTGAACTTTGAAATTGGAATACTCAATTGACTTTGAAATCGAATTTTGAACTTGGAAATGAATTTTGAAATTAGAATTAGAAATAAGATGAAATTTGAGAATAAAAGGATAAATCTGAATTTTCAAATGGAAGTTGGAAATGATTTGGAATTTAGAAAATAAAAAAACTGAGTTTTTGAAAGTTTATTTCAAAAATCACTTAGATTTTGGAGGAGGATTTGAAATAATATGAAAAGGAGTGCAATTCTATCCTAAATGATGAATGCTTTGAAATTTATTTGAAGATTGGAATTTAAAAGCATATTTCATTCTTTAATAGAATTGAAATAAGACTAAATCATAATGCATTCATGACTATGGCCACAAACATATTATAATATAATCTATATTTGAATTCTAATAAAGAATAAAATAAAATTTTGGTGTCTTTATAGGATTTAAAATGAAATTAACTTTTAATATATTCTGACTATGACCATGAATATATCTTAAGTTAATTCACATGTTAAATTCTGATAAAGGAAAAGAATATTTTAGAAAAATATGATGATTTTCAAAAGAGACCTAAGTGAAGGTCAAATGTTATTCTATAAAAGATAAAAATTCTAAGTATTGTTCACATTTTGACTATGACCATAAATGTGAATCATCTACTTATAATTATTTACCTCTTATTAGAAAGGTGCACGTGCCATTCGTGTTTCACCATTGTGAATTTTTGAAATAAAAATAAAATAAAGTGAGATGGCACAGGCAATTATGAGATCTATATGCTCATCCATTCTATTCTAAGATGGAAAGTAAAGAGTTCTCATTAATATCTAATTATTACAACCTTGAATTGAATTTGAAAATTTCAAAATCTCTAATCTAAGAAAGGAAGTCTAAATTTTTCATGCATTCCTGCAAAACTGGGTTAGCATAAAGCAAAGTATAAAATATGGAAAGAAATTAAGATATTATATTGAAATTAAAAGTGCATATGTTGATAAGAAAATACTCATTGGATTGCATGTGTAATATGCTAAGTGAATGAGGAAATGAATATAAAAATGCATGTATGATATCCTAAGTTAATGAGAAAATGAATGATAAAATGTATATGTGATGCATTGAGCTAGTGAGAGAATGCATGTTGTAATGCAAATGTTCAAAAATGCCTATAAACATGCAGGTGCAAGGCTAACATTAGTGGGTGATGATGCGTCATGTAGACAATGAGGATGAAGGAGCTGTTGTGGAATGTATGCATAGGTAAAGAAATGCATGTGCTAATGATAAATGCTACAACATGTGAATCAAATATTGGAAACATTAATGAAGGTAAAAATAGGAAATACAATGAAGATAATGTATATCAAAATGTGTTAGATGAAAATCAGATGACAAATGGCTATTGCAAACCAAAGCATTGTCAATCACAAGGTGTATGGCACACGATTTTGCAGGAAACACACCGAAGTTGTGAAAGAAATGTATATTTGCAGGAAATCTGGATAAAGTAAGTGCAGAGGATGTTATATTATGTAACAGGGATAATGAAATGTTGTGTTAGTGAAGAAAAGTGAAGTGAGAGGTTGTGCACAATTGAGGGGCAGGTGATGCAAAGGGGTCGCTAACAGGTGCAACCGGTAGAGAAAGTGAGAGTGCATCAATGTAGAAATGCAGGGGATGGTGATTGGGTAATATGTTGATGGAGGATGGAGTGAAGCAAGGGTGATTGTGGTGATGACTGTATATAGGAAGCCACAACAACCCTTGGGCTGCTGTACTAGGCAATCTCCAGAAGCTACAGCAGCCCCCGGGGCTGCTGTGCTTGTGAAAATGCAAGAGTCACAACAGGGGTGTGGGTGTTGTAAGTAAGTGAAGGTGAGTGATGTGATTGTGGCAAGTAAGTGGGAAATGAAGGTGAAGGTGGAGCATGTGCTAAAGGGTAATGTAGGGTATAAAGGCATTGGAGCTGCTGTGGGTAGTGATAAGTGGAGGAATTGTAGTGCTGGATGTGAAAGTGATATGCTACATAGTGCAGCAAGTGAGGTATTTGCTGACATTGGACAGCAAAAATGATGTTGTGAGGGGTGCAACTATGCAGAGAGAGTGTGTAGTGAAGGTGTGCCAAGTGTGTTGTGATAGGAGGTGAATGTGTATAGCAGGTGGATTAGGGAATAAAGTGCAGCATGCTTGTACAGGTGTGGAGCTGGAGGCTACAGAGATCCAGGGAAAATAGCAATGTGCGGCAGGTATAAGGACAATGTGTTGTGAAAAGGTGAAAGTGCAGAAGTAATGAATGTTGTGGTATACTGAATATAAGTGCAAAGTGATAGTGGAGTGCTGCAGAGTGGAATACTGCGAATCGAGATTAAATTTCAACTTGATTTTGCAGCAAGTCATGATGAATCAGTAAGGCACTTTTATTTCAGCAAATTTGAGCTTTACCACAACTAAGTTTGAGTCAATCAGGGCACTTGGTTTTAGCTCAATGGATCATGTGCTCGCCAGCCTAATTCAATCTCCCAGTGGTAGAATGAATGTACCACATTAAATCAGGAATTGATTCTGAATCAAATAAGCGATAACATTTTGCAGTATAACAAAATACAAGGGATATGATAGGGTAAGTGCATATACAGTGGGGTGAGTGCAGGGGGTTGTATAATGGGCATTGTGGAAGGAAATGATTGAAGATATACAATGAAATGGTGATCCACAATGAGGCTAAGAATCTATATACTAATGATAAAACAATGCTTTAGAAGTGTTAATAACACAGAATATGTAGAAAACACCAGTAACACCATGAAACCTAATGAAATGCAATAGAGAGAAATATACTGGATCAAAAGGAAAGAAGAAAAGAAAAAAAATCAAACCTGCAACAGCAAAATCAATTGGATATTCATGAAAAGTTCTTGATATTAGTTTTCTAAAAAAAGTTGTTTCACCCATGCATATTCCCTGATATTGAATTAAGCAGAAATTTTCAACGAAGCTGGTGATGAGAGCCCAAACACTTTAGATCCATCAACCGATCCGGGAGTTTGCACGACACATGGGCTTTGCTTTAACCAGGTTATATTGTTTAGTAACCTCTTGATTTATGCTCTCACATATCCCACCTCGAGAATACAGGTACGAAGACCTAAGTGGGCTAATCTTCTATCGTAACCCTGGCTCTTGAACCCCTTTGAAAACATCATCTAGCCTATTATACCATGCCTTTTCAGGGGCCACCAGCCCAAAACTCAGTATGATCGAACATCTTTACCATTTTGCCATCTGAGGCCCCTTTTGGAGGTTTCCATCCAGATGCAATTTGCAAATCGCAAAGAGAAGGGAGGGGGATTATGACATATGCTCAAAAAATGGATGAAAACATTGCGAAATCAAACAATGCTATGCTGAATTGATGGATTAATGTGATGGAAATAAGATAAATATGCAATTATTGTTTGAAAGTGAAAAGATGGTGCATCGTGAATGGTGTTTTAACAATGCTCAGACAGTCAATAAGATCTCAAAATATATCAAACTAAAAATCAAAGAGGAAATTCACAGGGCTATGATAACATACTGGAAACGAAATATAGGAGAAAAGAGAAGAGGCGCTAAACAATAAACAATAGAGAATGAAACATACGCATGCCATTAATAGATAGTGATAGATGCAACAAGAATTAAATGGAATAAAAGAATCGATGATGATGCGATGATGAGCATTTCAGAAAACTATGAAATAGCCACGAATAATAATGGAGTCAGATGAATTTTGATGCTAAGAAATGAAACATGATGCAGAGATAGATGAACAAGAAATACGATACAAAAAATGATGATGATTACAGCAAAGAAAATAGCCTGAACAAAAGTAAACTGAAGGAATTCAAAAATGAATCTCAAAAAAAAAAAAAGTTGTCGGAATATGGATTATTTTGTTGATGTTGCACAAATGTAGGTCGATTTTGCCATAAGCAAATTGATACTGCATGGGTGCTTCAATAAAAAAAATGGAAAAAATCAGGAAAACAAAGGAAAAGGAAGAAGAGGAAGGACACTTACCGTAGTGGAGCTTCGGAGGGCCTCCTTTAATCAATTAAAAAAAAAAATGAAAAGAGGAGAAAGAGAAAAGGAAAAAAAAAGGGGAAGAAGAAGCAGAAGATGATCAAAACAATGGGGAGGTGAAGAAGCGATCAGAGAGACTCAGGTGGAGAGGTGGAGAGGCGATGTATGAGAAGGGGGCCTTCGACTCTGTTTTATAACAGAAGGCCGTTAGGCTCCTTTCGAAAATGGTCCCTCAAATTTTTTAAAATTTTCAAAATGGTGGTTTATTTACAAGATTTTTTTATTAAAGGGATAAAACTATATTTTTTGAAATCCTTTTTATGTTTTTGAGAAAAGAATCTAAAATGTGAGGATTTTAAAGAGAGGTTTTACAAGTGGGATCCAAACGAGGTTTTTTAAGTATTTTGTAAAATATTTGTTTTGAAAATTTAAAGATTTTCTGAAAATGTGGTTTTTGGAAAATACAAGGTTAGTTTCGAGAATTTTTAGAAGATGGATCTAGATCCAGAGTTTTTGAGAAAATACTCAAGTTTTGGATCTCGAATTGAGGAACAAAGAACAGTGGATCCAAATGGATACTAGATGAACTGTCTGAGCCATTCAAAAAATTATTTTTGTATTTTTAGACTTTTGAATTGAAAATTGGATAATAGGGCTCAGAATTGGATTTGGACATCATATTCGGATCCGAAATTGGGTTAGATAAGGAAATTGTATTTGGATTCCAGTGAATCTGAGAAATAAATGAAATTTTGATCAGAAATTGACCCAATTATTTAGAAGGATGGGGCTAGGGACAAAAAGGGAATTTTAATTTTTTTTGGAAAATTTGGGGTTTTCACAGATACCCCTCTTTGCTGCTAAGCTGGATGAAAGTCGAGCTTAGTGGCAAAGAAAACACACCAATTTTTTTTTTTAAAAAAAAAAATGCCCCAGTCAGACATTCTGAACTGGGTGTGGAAGAATTGTCTTGTGAGACATTATTCTCAGGTTTAACATTTTATCCTGAACGGCTTTGGGAGGAAGCGGAATCCTCGAGAAGAAAATAATTTGGATAGAAGGAAATGGTTTAATTGCGATGAGACTTTGGGATGAAGATCCCGAAATTATGAAAAGGAGAAATTTTGAATAAGTTTCATGGCTGAGACAAAATGAGCTTTTTGAAAAGACTCAGGTTTAGCCCTTAACCTGGATGGGACGAAGACATTTCAAAATGAATTTTAGGTTTAACCCTTACCTGAATGGGGAATGAAATACATTGAAAACGATGATGTGACTTTTTTGAAAAATACTTCGTGAGACGAGGTCCAAGTACAATTCTTATTTTGAATGGATAGGGAAAGCATGGATTTCTTGATGGAGAAAACCATGATGGGACTGAAAGAAATACCTTGTCAGAATGAGGCTCAGGTTTTACCCTTACCTGAATGGGAAGGAAACACCTCGAAAAATGAGGTTCAGGTTTAGCCCTTAACTTGAAAGGGGAAGCTATGATGGGACTTCTGGATCTTGCACAAAGGATCCAAAAGGGGTTGTAAAAAGGCAAGGAAAGTGAAATAGCAGGAAGAAAATGAATAAGGCAATTCCTTTGAAGAAGTATAAGGTGAAAATTTATCAGTGTGAATAGATGAATAAGGCAACATGAGGCAATTCTTCCGACAATGCGAAAGATGAAATAGGAAAATATGAGGCAATTCTTTCGCCAATACAAAAGATGAACAAGGCAAAGTGACACAATTCTTTCGACAATGCGAAAGACAAATAAGGCAATATGGGGCAAATCTTTCGACAATGCGAAAGATAGATAAGGCAACATGAGGCAAATCTTTCGACAATGCGAAAGACGAAAAAGGCAACATAAGGAAATTCCTTCAACAATGCGAAAGACGAAAAAGGCAATATAGGGCAAATCTTTCGACAATACGAAAGATGAATAAGGTAACATGAGGCCATTCTTTCGACAATGCGAAAGACAAAAAAGGTAACGTAAAGGCAATTCTTTCGACAACACAAAAGACGAATAAGGCAATACAGAGGAGCAGGGCAATTCTTTCGACAACGCGAAAGGCGAATAAGGCTCTCCAAAAGGAGCAGGGTGATTCTTTCGACAATGTGAAAGATGAAAAAGGCAATCCAGAGGAGCAGGGCGATTCTTTTGACAACGCGAAAGACGAATAAGGCAATCCAAAAGAAGCAGGATGATTCTCTCGACAATGCGAAAGACGAATAAGGTGATCCTTTGGACAAAAGCAATGCAATTCTTTCGACAACGCGAAAGATGAATAAGGCAATCCAGAGGAGCAGAGCGATTCTTTCGACAATGCGAAAGACAAATAAGGCGATCTAAAGGAGCAGGGTGATTCTTTTGGCAATGCAAAAAACAAATAAGGCAATCCAAAACAAGCAGGGTGATTCTTTCGACAATGCAAAAGATGAATAAGGCAATCCAAAAAGGAGCAGGATGATTCTTTCGACAATGCGAAAGATGAACAAGGTAGTCCAAAAGGAGCATGGTGATTCTTCCGACAACGCGAAAGATGAATAAGATATTCCAAAAGGAGCAGAACGATTCTTTCGACAACGTGAAAGACGAATAAGGCAATCCAAAAGGAGCAAGGTGATTCTTTCGACGATGTGAAAGACGAATACGGCAATCCAAAAGGAGCAAGGCGATTCTTTCGATGATGCGAAAGACAAATAAGGCAATCCAAAAGGAGCAGGTTGATTCTTTCGATGATGCGACAGACGAATAAGTAAATTCAAAAGAAGTAGGGTGATTCTTTCAACGATGCGAAAGACGAATAAGATAATCCAAAAGGAGCAGAGCGATTCTTTCAACGATGCAAAAGACAAATAAGGCAATCCAAAAGGAGCAGAGCGATTCTTTCGACGATGCAAAAGATAAATAAGGCAATCCAAAAAAAGCATGGTGATTCTTTTGACAACACGAAAGACGAAGAAGGCAATCCAAAAGGAGCAGGGCGATTCTTTCGGCAGTGCGAAAGACGAATAAGGCAATCTAAAAGGAGCAGGGCGATTCTTTCGATGATGCGAAAGATGAATAAGGCAATCCAAAAAGAGCAGAGCAATTCTTTCGACGATGCGAAAGATGAATAAGGCAATCCAAAAGGAGCAGGGCAATTTTTTGACGATGCGAAAGATGAATAAGGCAGTCCAAAAGGAGCAGGGCGATTCTTTCGATGATGTGAAAGACGAATAAGGTAATCCAAAAGGAGCAGGGTGATTCTTTCGACAATGCGAAAGACAAATATGGCAATCCAAAAGGAGCAGGGCGATTCTTTTGACGATGCGAAAGACGAATAAGGCAATCCAAAAGGAGCAAAGCGATTCTTTCGATAATGGGAAAGAGGAATAAGGCAATCCAAAAGGAGTAGGGCGATTCTTTTGACGATGCGAAAGACGAATAAGGCAATCCAAAAGGAGCAGGGCGATTCTTTCGACAATGCGAAAGATGAATAAGGAAATCATTTTGATAGAAGCAAGGCAAATCTTTCGATAATTTGAAAGATGAGCAGAAAAATATGAGGCAACTCTTTCGACAATGCGAAAGATGACCAAGAAAATCCTTTTGAGAAGGAGAAAGGCAAATCTTTCGATAATGCGAAAGATGAATAAGACAATCCTTTTTTGAAAGGAGAAAGACAAATCTTTCAGTAATGTGACAGATGAATAAGGCAATCTTTTTGAAAGGAGAAAGGCAAACTTTCGGCAATGCAAAAGATAAATAAGGCAATCATTTTGAAAGGAGAAAGGCAAATCTTTCGACGATGCGAAAGATGAATAAGGCAATCCTTTTGAAAGGAGAAGGGAAAATCTTTCGGCAATGCGAAAGATGAATAAGGCAATCCTTTTGACAGAAGAAAGGCAAATCTTTCAATAATGCAAAAGATGAATAAGGAAATCCTTCTGAAAGGAGAAAGGCAAATCTTTCGTCAATGCGAAAGATGAATAAGGCAATCCTTCTGATAGGAGAAAGGCAAATCTTTTGTTAAAAGCGAAAGATGAATAAGGCAATCCTTTTGACAGAAGAAAGGCAAATTTTTCGACAATGCGAAAGATGAATAAGGCAATCCTTCTGACAGAAAAAAGGCAAATCTTTTGACAATGTTAAAGATGAATAAGGCAATCCTTTTGACAGGAGAAAGCCAAGTCTTTTGACAATGCAAAAGATGAATAAGGCAATCCTTTTGACAGAAGAAAGGCAAGTCTTTCGATAATGCGGAAGATGAATAAGGCAATCCTTTTGACAAGAGAAAGGCAAGTCTCTCGACAATGCGAAAGATGAATAAGACAATCCTTTTGAAAGGAGAAAGGCAAGTCTTTCGACAATGCCAAAGATGAATAAGGCAATGCTTTTTACAGGAGAAAGGCAAATCTTTCGACAATGCAAAAGATGAATAAGGCAATCCTTTTGAGAGGAAAAAGGCAAGTCTTTCGACAATGTGATAGATGAAATAAGGCAATCCTTTTGAAAGGAGAAAGGCATGTCTTTCAACAATGCGAAAGATGAATAAGGCAATATTTTTGACAGGAGAAAGAAAAATCTTTCGACAATGCGAAAGATGAATAAGGCAATCTTTTGTAAATCATGCTAGGTTACACCAAAATAGACATTGAGTATTTATTTCATTTTTGAATAGCCAGAAAATTTTGCCAATAAGATGAAATAGTAGTTGGTTCAAAATGCTTTGAAAATGTACACGTTCAGTGCAAAAAATATTACCTCTTTCTACCTAGAGTATTACCTCTAATTGGGCTAACTCCGTAGAATCAAGAATCAAATTCAAATTTGTTGTTGTTGAGTTTTCTTCAAGGAAGCTATCCATTTCCTCGATATGAAAAGAAAGGAAAGATACTCTCAGTATCGTAAAAGCAAGTTTATGAAAATATATTGATAAAGAAATTTCACATAAATAAAGAAGATTCTTGGTAGTTTGGTAGTTTGATATCGGAGTTTTATCCATGATGATCTTTTGGCACACTTTTTGAGATATTGAGCTTTTCTCAGGTTTTGGGGAGAAGTTTATTACATCATCCTTCATTTTAAAGACGTCCTGATTTTTCTTCTTTTTCGGGAAGGGTACGTCACAAACTCTTTCAACTTGGAGATGTTTTGATCCTTCTTTTTTGGGAAGGGTACGTCCCAAACTCCTTCAACTTAGAGATGTTTTGATCCTTTTTTCTCTCAGAAATTATACCGATGGTATGGTCTCTTGGGTTGAGAATATCTTGATGATAGCATAAACCAAATATCTTTTAGGGTTTGTCGGGAGGTCCATCACATCCGTCTTCAACTTGGCGGTGATCTGAACTTTCCCTGGAAGAATCTGTCATATGCTCCTACATCTTGGAGATGATACAAATCTTCTTTGGCCCCAGGGGGTTTAACTCATCCACCAGTCTTCAACTTGACGATGATTGAGAGATCCCTTTTGCAGATATTTGATTGTAGCTTAAATGACTGAGGAGATATGGATTGAGTGAATTCTTTTTATCACTCAAGATATTTCTGTTGCCTTATTGCCAGAATAATGGTCTTTAAGAATGTGTCATACGTATGATCAATATCGGTTCACTTTTGGATTTTCAACATCATTGGATTTTCCTTTACTGGTCATATCAAGGATTTTTCTTTCATCCTATTGGTTGATCAATAGAAAAAAAAAGTTGAATTTTGAGTCTTTCTTCACAAAAGCTTTACTCTTTTGGAAAGAATTGTAATAACCGTGAAAAAAAAATCATGTCTGACTCGCGTCAGACACGTGCCCGGCACGTGTCGGATGCGAGTCAGGGTCTGACCCCTATGTCGGGCCCGGATCTGAGCTGGACTCGAGCCCGAACCCAGACCCAGGTTCTCGAATCCTCGAGAACCTGCGTCTTTTAAAAGGCGCAGGCGTCTCGGGCAAGGGTTCAAAACCCTCGCCCCTTCTCTCTCTCATTTGCTCCGCCCTCCTCACGCTGCCACCGGCGATCGGAGACGCCGGTGAGCATTTCCGTCCGGCCACCTCTCAGTCCGGCGACCTTCGAGCACCACCACCACCTCTTTGCTTTCCGCCGCTTCCCCTAGGGCCACCAACGGCCCGAGCAGCTGCCGATCATGCCTCTGACCTCTGCATTGTCTCCCCTTCAGCCGCTGACCTTCGACAGCTGGCATCCTTGCCGCCGACAATGACCTGCGTTCCTCCCTGCAGTAGCCGAGCGTCGGCAATTTTCTAACGTTACCCCCTGCCTTTTTGCAGTGGGTCAGTAGCATAACTGAGCCCCTCTGCACTTTTGTTGGTTCTCGGTAGGGGGAGGGGTCCCCCTGCCTTAGTGTTGCCTCTCGGCATGGGGTTTTGCCCCCTGTCTTCTTTTGTTTGCCGGCAGGGGGCGAGGGCCCCCCTGCCTTTTGTTGTTTCCCCTACAGGGGGCGGAGCCCCCCTGCTCTCTTGTTCTTTCTCGGCAGGGGGCTCTGTCCCCCTGCCTCTTGCGTTGTGCCGGCAGGGGGCGAGGCCCCCTGCCTCCTTCGTTGTGCCAGCAGGGGGCGAAGCCCCCCTGCTTTCTTGTTTTCGAGCAGGGGCTTTCCCCTTGCATCTCTGTTGTTCTCCGGCAAGGGGCTTTGCCCCCTTGCCTTGTTCTTGCTGCCGGCAGGGGGTTGCGCCGCTGTCTCGTGTTCTGACAGGGGGTGTTCCCCCCTGCCTTGTTGTGGCAGGGAGCCTCTGCTCCCTCCCTTGCCTTTCTTTGTGCCTAGCAGACAGGGAGCTCCTGCTCCCTGCCTCTGCCTTCTGCAGACAAGAGACCTTGCTGCCTTGTTACTTGTTTATTTTCGGCTTATGCTAATGTTCTAAGCTCTCCAGGTTAAACGGTGGATCCGGCTCGCCCTCTGTGGCTTGAGCTCTTGCTTGCCTACGCTGCATGCGTACGAGGACCCACAACCCCTTAAAGTAGGGGATTCTTGCGTGAAAGGACAATGAACTGACAAATGCTCAAATAAGAAAGATAACTAAAAGAGGACGATATATGTATACGTATAATGTATATACGTATGTCTTTACCTTCAAGGACGCGGTTTCGCGATCCTTGTCCTCTTTACTTTCCTGCACTTTCCTTTCTGTCGTCGCCGCGCTATATGTGCCTAGGCTTTCCATTCCTGTCTTTACATTTCATGTCTTTTAATTCAAGGATGCGGTTTCGCGATCCTTGTCCTCTTTACTTTATCGCACTTTACTTTCCTACTGCTCCGCGCTTTGCGCCTTGGCATTTACTTGCTTATGTCTGCCTTGCTCTCCAGGATGTAATCCTGGTCCTCCTTTACGTTCTTGCACTTTACTTCCTGCATTTACTTGTTGCCCCGCGCTTTATGCGCCATGGCTTTGCTTCTGCTTTACTCTCCGTACTTTACTTTGCTGTGTTGTCATGCTTGCTCTTGCACTTACCTTTTGTATATGTTCGTCTTTATCTTGTTGCCGCACTTCGTGCCTATGCCTTGCTCATGCATGTATTCTTATCTCTGTCGTATGCTTTCTCTCTTGCTTACGCTTATCGTTATCGAGGTGCAACCCCATGCCTCGTGAGTCATCCTTTACACTTGCGTAGTCAGTATAGGATCTCATACCTCGTGTGGAGCTTTAGCGTTCTACCCTTGCGGTGCAGCTCCTCCCAACGAGTCTTGCCCCTCGTTTTGCCTTTGTATTAGTATGTTCATGAGTTTGCCTCTTGTCAGCTTGCACTCCCTGAGTGCAGCTTTGAGTGTATAGTGAATATCATTTCACTTGTCTTACCAGCCACAACACACACTTGTGCACTTCGGTTCTCCAAAGACATCGTCTTAGGTGCAAACCTATTTTCTAGATGTATAGCTTGTAAGGCAGAGGTAGAGTCCGGACCTCCCAAATCGATGTATTTGGGGATAAATGTGTACAACCTTAGTTTACCTATTCGATACGACTTAGATAACCTTATTTAGGATCATGTGCACGAGTAGGGCGGGGATCCTAGCGAGGTGCTTGTGCCATCACTAGATCGGCGTTACCTCACCTTTGATGCGAGACCTAGTTTCTTGGCTTTCTGGTTCAACCATGTTTGTAGCGCCTTCGTTCGTGAAGGTATTGTTGGATATCTTACGAGGGATCCATGTTCCTCCTCTTGTAGTTGTACCTTAGTTTTGTACGATATGTTTGGACTACGAAGAGCAGGACGAGAGGTCTATAGTAACCTCTAAGCGTGTATTGACACATTAAGCTAATCCTGGTAAGTTGTTTTCGCCTAATAGGCAGATTGCTCGCGATTGTCTAAAGGACCCGAGCACGATCAGTTGGAACTAGAATAAGTTCACTGTAGGCTTCTATAAAGTAGAAGCATTGGGATCTCCTGCGAGAGATCCATACCCCTTTCATCGTGGTTGCACTTTTGAACAGGTACGTTGCGTACTACGATGAGTAGGATGAGAGGTTTATGTCTGCCTCGAACATGAAATGGCATGTATTTGAGATCACAACAGTGATGTTTCTACCCACACTATGGATTGCCCTCTTTCATTATGATTGTACATTTGAATAGTTACGATGCGTACTGCGGTGAGTAGGATGTGAATTGTATGGTTGCCTCGAACGCGCATTGGCGCGTATAACTCACCTAAATAATAATCATGCACCTTCACAGGCAAGATGCTTGATTGGGTTGAGAGACCAGAGCATGAGAATGGGACGACGATTAAGAAACCCTCTGTCGTGCTCGTTCGGGATGGTTCATCAAGAGAGAGGATGGATGGTACAAAACTTCGATGGACAGTCATTGATGGCAAATCTCGGGCAAAGATCCGACCTTCCCCAGTCATCGGAGGTTAGGGAAAATTCTTTGGGCCACTTTTGCAGAAGTATGGATGTGCATCCATTGGGCCTTTGTTTGCCTTTGGGGATTTACTCTCTTGGTCACAGACCATTCCCTTAGGAAGCGGACCCTGTCAGTCATTCGGGGTATAATAAAATACATAGCATAACAGACCCCCGAATCGATCTTGGTTGTTTCTATGTTTTGCCTTGTGCGTACCCACAACGGCCTGCTCAGTAATGAGACAATATATAACTTATACACATGATCATGAGATACACATATTGTGACGTGCATTGCTTGCTTGCTTGTTAGCTCAGTAGTTAGGTATGCTACTCGTTGAGCTAGGTACGCCTGTCGAGGCGTTACCTTTGTTGGTTAAACTGCTTACGCAGTTTCTTGCTTAGCAATAACTAGCTTCTCATACTAGTTGATTGCTTATCCTGTGTAGCTTATGAATTGCTTGTGATGCAATAGCTTGCGCCTTACGATTAATGTAGTTGCTGACCGATGGGCTAAACCATATAATGGTACTTGTATGTATTACGAGTGTTGTTATGAATACCTGTCTTATGCAATTGCTTTTGCTTGGCTGGTAGATAAAGTTAGTTACTCTTCACCTATTATATCTGTGAGATTGCTATAGTTGTTTGTTTAGCACTCTAATCCTTCCTGCTCTTGTACGTAGTTGTTTGCTTTATTAGAGCTTTGCTTATTCCACAACACATTTGGTTAGATCTGCTAGTCTTGCTTGATCCTGCTTGAGCTAGATTTTATCTTGCTTATTGTAGCCTTTGCTCTTTCTTGTCCTTTGCACCCCTACTAGTCTGTTGTGAGACTGACCCATTTCATGGGCAGGTGGTGAACAGATTTTACAGCTTGCGATGGCACGATGACGCGATGCATTCAAGGCAATGCCCTTTCCTGACGTTGCACTCATGGGGACTCTTTTGATAAGATGTGGTATAAGGTTTCCTTGAAAGCAACTCTTTTGATTGTAACTCTGCATTTCTAAAACTGTATTACCAAAATGTGGTTCTTCTTTTCATTTCAATAAAATATATTTGAACTGCAAATCGGTTTGTAAAGGGGGATCTACTTTTGGTTGTAATGTGCCCAAGGTCTAGGGACTTGTTGTTTTAAACCTGATCTTCCGCTGAACTTCTGTTTTAAACTCTGATAAATGATTGATTTCAAAGCTTTCAACCTTTTTCATAAAAGGTTTCAAGTCCATGATTTTGGGGCGTTACAAGAATACTAAAGGAAATTTGAGGTAATTCTTTATGTGATAAAAGCTTGTGATCAACAATTGTTCTTTTATGACAAATTTCGTAAAATATTCTTGAAATCCTTGATGGCAGAAATTGCTTAACATCGAGTTGACACATCCATGGGATTCTAGAGAAAAGTCCAACATAAAGCTGAACTCTGAAGGTAAAACCAATACGAAATTAGAGTTTTGAAGGTAAGTTCTGGCACAATGTTGGATTTTGAAAGAAAGAAAATTTAAGTCGAAACTCAAATCTTTAAAGGAAAGTTGAAAAGTTTGAGTCGGAACTCGAATCTCAAAAGGAAAGTTGGAAGTTCAAGTCGAAACTCGAATCTCAAAGAAAAATTGAAAGTTGAAAGAAGGAAATCTGAGTCGGAACTCGAGTATTCAAAGGAAAATAGACCAACTTGAGAGTTGAGTTTTGAAAGAAGAAAACTGAGTCAGAACTTGGGTATTCAAAAGAAAATAGACCAACTTGAGAGTTGGGTTTTGAAAGAAGAAAATCTGAGTTGGAACTCGAGTATTCAAAGGAAAATAGACCAACTTGAGAGTTGAGTTTTTAAAAGAAGGAAAACTGAGTCGAAACTCGGGTATTCAAAGAAAAATAGACCAACTTGAGAGTTGGGTTTTTGAAAGAAGGAAATTCGAGTCAAAACTCGGGTATTCAAAGGCAAATAGACCAACTTGAGAGTTGGGTTTTGAAAGAAGGAAAATCGAGTCGAAACTCAAATATTCAAAAGAAAATAGACCAACTTGAGAGTTGGGTTTTTGAAAGAAGAAAATCCGAGTCAGAACTCGGGTATTCAAAGGAAAATAGACCAACTTGAGAGTTGGGTTTTTGAAAGAAGGAAATCCAAGTCGAAACTCGGGTATTCAAAGGAAAATAGACTAACTTGAGAGTTGGGTTTTGAAAGAAGGAAATCTGAGTCGGAACTCGGGTATTCAAAAGAAAATAGACCAACTTGAGAGTTGGGTTTTTGAAAGAAGAAAATTTGAGTCGAAACTCGGGTATTAAAAGGAAAATAGACCAACTTGAGAGTTGGGTTTTTGAAAGAAGGAAATCCGAGTGAAAACTTGGGTATTTGAAAGAAAAGAAACCAACTTGAGAGTTAGGTTTTTTAAAGAATAAAATCTGAGTCAGAACTCAGGTACTCAAAAGAAAAGAGACCAACTTGAAAGTTGGGTTTTGAAAGAAAGAAATCTGAGTCGGAACTCGGGTATTCAAAGAAAAATAGACCAACTTGAGAGTTGGGTTTTGAAGAAGAGAAAAAGTTCGAGTCGGAACTCGGTTTGGAAAGAAGACTAAAGCAACCCAAAAGTTGGATTTCAAAGAAAAGAAGTTCGAGTCGGAACTCGTGTTCTCAAATAAAACTTTAATCAGAAGGTTGAATTATGAAAATTGCCAGTGCAAGGACTGGGATCAAAAGTTTTGAGAATGACCAGTTTGAGGACTAGATTATTTGACTTGCAATAAAAAAGACCATCATAGTTAATTATATGTGGTCTAATTTTCAGGATCAACCCCTTATCCTGAATGGAGAATGAAGAAATACCTCGTTAGAAGGAGGTTCAGGTTTATCCCTTAACCTAAAAGGGAAATGAATAAAGAATAAGGAGAATTTTGGGAAAATCATGGAAAATGATTCAGGTTTATCCCTTAACCTGAGCGGGAAAGAGGTTTGATGAGAATTATTGGAAATTGATGAGAAATTATTGACAAAAAGATTTTATTTGATCCTGCCTACATACAGGGTTTTTGAAAAATAAATTTTCATAAATAATAATGAAAAATGCCCCAGTATAACTGAGAAGGTGTGAACACCACAATTTTTTCATAGTTTTGTAAAAATGTTTTTTTTGCCCCTGGCTCCATCTTCTGAGAAGATCAAAGCTAAATTTCAGTTATTCTTCAGATCTTCTGGATTAAATTCCATCTTGACATATCCAACTCGATTCCGGATCTGGACCCAGTATCAAAACCCAAATCTGAGCCACGTTGTCCAATTTCCAAATTAAAATTACAAAAATACCAAAAAATGGTTTTGAATGGCTCTGGCAGTTCATCTGGTATCCTGTTGGATCCACAACCCTGTATTTCTCGATTCGAGGTTTTAAACCTCGAATATTTCCTCAAATTCCAGATATAAACTCACTTTCTGAAGAATTTTTCAAAAGAACAACCTTGAATTGTCAGAAAACCCTCTTTTGTAAATATTTTGCAAAAATACAAAAAATTAGTGTCTAATCTTTGTTTTCTCGTAAAGTCTTAGACTTTTATTCCAAAAATACAAAAAAAAATGAAAAATGACACAAAAATAAAAAAAAAATGAAAAAACTACAAGAAAAACAAGTGATCCTCAAGCTTTTAAAGCTATTTTGCCAAAAAACCCATCTTGAACCATTTTACAAAAATTTCTAAAAAGGGGATCTCTTTTTCGAAAAAAGGAAAAATTACAATGGTCAATTCATGCGGGCTCGCTCTCCACCCTTCGATCACTGGTTTTGCCCCTCCGCACTCAATCTTCAACGAACTTCCCATTCTCGAATCATCCGGGCTCTCTTTAAGAAGAGACATCCCATCTTCTTCAGGGCATCGACGTTTTTTGAGAATCATCTATTTTTTTCATCAACTGGATATCGAGCATCGCGCCTTCGCCGGCATCGACTCTTCCTTTTTGCTCTGAAGGCCCTGCAAATAAGTGGAGAGAACAAGCTTCCTATCCAGTTTCATCGAAGGAATATCAACCCCCTCCTCAGCACCTCTGGTAAGGCCAACACTCTCCTTCCTCTTTATTTCTTCTTAATTAATTCCTCCCTTTCTTTTGATTTCTTCTCGCATAAATCCTATTGAAGTTTTCCCTTTCATTTGTTTTACCTCATTAATGCACCACTGAGGGCTTCAGTTTGTTGGTAGCAATATCGACCTCTCTCGTGTGCAAAATTAATGGGATCACAACATCCCAACATAGAAAATCCTTGATCATATATGTCTTTCATTTTATTTTGCACTTATTTAATTTCTGTTTTCGTTTAATTCGGGACTCCCATTCCTCTTTTCTTTATGATTTTTGTCTTTCGTTTTACTTTACATTTACTTAATTTATGTTTTGTTCAGTCTGGGATTACTATTTTTTTCCTTTTTTTCTGTCTTCTTTAGCTCTGAAGCATAATGATTCCTGGTATTTAGTTGGGTAATCACTGGATTACCGACCAAGCAATTTCCAAGGGATCAAATGCATGGAAATGTTCCTTTCATCTACTTTTAATTGATCTCCGGTAAATCATCCTTCGACAAGTTTGTTTGGATGCCGGGGTCGGATTTGAATACCATAAACGGAGTCTTACTGAGTTTCACTTAGTTTGCCGAGGATGTTTAACATGGCATTTTATTAATTTCATTCTTTCAATTCCCTTGTGACTTTCGCTATGAGTTGAATGATGGTTCTCCAATCCTTGTATGTGTCTATCTTGTTTCAGGTTTCTGATTTCTAGTTTGAAATTCCTCTTTGGTGTTCAATTTACTGTTTTATATTCTCCATTAGTTGGCTTGCATTCTTCCCCTTTACTTTTTTTTTACAGTGATTGTCCCCTGATTTTCAATTCACTGTTTCTTTTTCTCATGTTTCACTCTAGTCTCTTCTTTACGTCTTATTCCACTGCATCCCATATCATGTATACATGTGCACTCATTTTCTCAAACCTTCATTTGCTTCAGTATTAACCTCATCGATAAATTTTGTATGCCTCCAAGCACCCGTGTTTGGATCAATTTAGAAATCACTGAACGTTAGCACCTCGTGGTTCTCTGTGACATAAAATGGTCAAAATCAGGCTTACACCTAATTTGCCATGGAATTCCAAGTTTGGTTTCAGTGTTTGATAGTTTTGGGGCAATCCCATCGTGAAACTCTCATTTATACCATGATTTTTTGTCAGTCCCATAGTTCATGCTGCGACCTGTTGAAATTCGTCTCATCCATTGCTTTGTATTTACTCTGAGTCCTTTTAATTTAGTTTCTCATTAAGTGTGAGTCCTCAGATGGTCTCGTCTGTGCATGTTTTCTTTCGCCTTGCATTTCATCACCCATACCCCTCATTCAGGGTGTAGCATTGCTTAAGCAGGTTCAACCATTGTTTACCATGGCATACCATCCATTTGCCTCATTCCATCAATAAGTCTAACCATGTTACATTGTTTCATCAGAATCACTTACCATTGTTATACCTCATCGATGGTTGAGCAATTCTATTTCACTGGTGCCCTCATTAGCACTACCAGTCGCAGAATTTCACTTGCCACTATATTACCATTTTATCACATAAAATCTGAATGTTGGTAAAGATTAGCCTTGGTATTGCGTTTCTAATGGGTTTTCTGGTCATTCTACTGATAAGATAATGAGAACTATTCATCCTTTTGAGATTTTTTTTATTATTATTCATTTCTTGTTAAAAAAAAACATTTATAAATCCAGTCATGCCTATGTGAGGAAACACCGTTGATACCCATCCACCATCCTGTGATTTGTCCTCTTTGTTTTCTTTTTCCTTGCTAGTAACTTGCCTCAGGAAAATCCCAGTCCATGACAGAGAGCTCCTGTAAGTGAGTTTCAGAGAATTTGGCATCGGTTCAGGTGAACCCTTTTGCCATACGAATAATGGTGTATTGTACAGACCACGTGAAGAGCTATATTTGCTTCATTGTTCCTGTGGTTGTTGAGAACAATCGTAGGCCTATAAGGAGAATTAACTACCCCTTTATTTTCCTTTTCCCTCCCATGCTTACTTACAATGCATTCAGGATTTGGCTCTAATTTAGAGAAAATTGGTCCAGTAGCATTATATATGATGGTGCCCAGTTATTTATTTATTTTTTTTGCACAGATTTTGTTGACATTATTTCCCTGTTTCAATCATATTAAGGAGATCAAGTGTTCATCATATGAATCACTATGTGCTGGTTCAACATGTATATGCCTTATTGCACAAATTGTGATGTGGATGTCAATCTTTCAGTGGGTGTTTGCTATTGCATGATCTCACGACACCCTGTATCTCCTCCTCATTTTCCCTTTTGTTTGAATTAATCTGCCAATTGCTTTACATGGATTGTTCCATCTTCATCTGGTCCCAACTGTATAATTGCATTAATCTGCTTTGTTGTCTCATGGACTGTAACGCCCTGGATTTCCAAAACAAAGCTAAGTTAAAATTTTCATGAATTTCTTTTTTTTTTCTTTGCAGCGGAATTTAGAAAAGCTTTTAGCAGCGGAATCAGACGATAATGAGTCGTCAGTTTTAGAAAACTCCGAGCACGTTGCAGGTATGTGACCAAGCAACTCATTGACCACCAAAGTGTTCCATTTTATCGAAAGCACATGTTTATTACAACACTACTGCTTAGAAAAGCAGTGAAGGTTCAATAAAAGGAAGCAGTACAACTCTGTCTAGAGAAACCCTGGAACTCGATGCCGCCTTGCTCCGCATATCGCCACGCAGGTTCAACACCTGAAATCCCCATAAAACGGGGTCAGAACCACTGATGGTCTGGTAAGCATGCAGTCATACATCCATTCAACTCAAATACCATAATGACCACTCAGGGTCGCAATGCACAATAACGACGCTCAAGCCTCCAAGACTTAGCGTATATCGCAAGAGCCTCCTCAGGGCTATGAGTTGAACATCCGCTCGAGTCCTCATGACTTAGAGCAAGCCTTTTCAGGACTGTGATTTGAATAGCCGCTTAAGTCTCCATGACTTAGCCATGACCTCTTCCGGGTCTCAAAGTGATGTCTAGCTCAAGTCTTCATACTTGGCACATCCGTATCCCACGCATCTAAGGACAACTCCTCGAGCTTCGCTTAGTCGTGCGGATACAACACGGGTCTTTGCCCAGTCGGTCCAGTAGTATACCGAACATGACACCTTCACAAAGGTAATGCAGGACTGACTCAACACGTCATCCACTCATACATTCAAAGCATCGCTGAACCTAAGCTAATGCATTGTTTCGATAATTAACCGCTCCCGCCTTTGGTACGCAGGTAGAGCTATTGTCCGGGCATCAACGCGACGTTCTAGGGGTTGATTATTCTATGTATTTTAGATACCCCAGAGGCTTGTTGACCCTATCCATAGTAGGGCAGTGTGTTTCAACTGGGAGAATCCTACTAGGCCCATATTCGGATGCATCCTCTACTTGCAGTAGTTGGGTTCAATCCTTAGATCTTAAGGATAACCACGACCCCAAAACCCATGAGTGACTGAGGCCATCGTGGACTCTATCAGGTCCAAAGTAAAATACATGTCACTCAAGGCTGTACCATCACTGTCATTCCACAGTGAGCATAATTCCTGAAGGGGTCTACCAGTCTTACAATTACTTGGACAGAATCTGCATGCCATTTAGGCAGCCCGTGCTTTCAGCACTACGGGAGTATGTACCCGACCCCATTCAGTCTTCCCCAACACAGTCATTACTGAGGGGGTACCCCTAACACGATCTTCAACCGCGGGGTATGTGCGACCTTAAGTCTTATTCATATGCATGCAGAACACCGCTCTTTGGCACTTCGGCCACCACGTGCATCACACCTCTTTGGGTGAAAACAACACACTCTGGCTCTTCGGCCCTTATGAGTCTGGTTGTGTAACCGTTCTCAATGAGCATGCATATGACTCGATCTAAATAGATCGGCTACTCGGCGTATTTTTACGCAACGAGTCCAAACCTAGCCAAGGCGCAACCTCTACTCCGGCTCAGCGGCCCTTACGAGCAAGGTGCTCTTGCAGGCACAAGGATACGAGCCGGTCTGGCATCGTTCCATCAACGGACATCATTATGCCGTTCCATTGGTTCAGGCAGCTCTTCTGCCAACCATTTCGTCAGCACCTCCCCTGCTCTACCGGCAGTGGTGCGACGAACCCTTCTACGTTGTAGAGGGCAAACCATGAACTGGGTAGCACTCTGCTATATGTCAGAGTATCCTGCTACGTTCTTTCTGAGCTATTCTTAGCTTCTTCAGAAATTTCAGCAGCACTTCCTCTCTTTTACGGAGAAAGCGTGCGTTTCTTTTATCCATTTCAGCGGCATCTCCCCTATTTAGTAGGAAATCGCCATGCTTAATTCGGGAAATGGATGCGCACCGTTGTGCGTACTTTGCATCCATCAAGGTTGCAGGAACCCTTGGCCATAGCCAGGCCATACGAAATTGACTTAGTCATTACGTAAAGAGCATTTTGCCAAAAAGCGAAGCCTTTCCAATAGGGGCTTCATTCGTCAAGCAGAATCTTGAACGAGGAGCGGTCAAGGAATCGCATGGGCGATTTGGAGTTGATCTCCATTTGAACGCTCATTTATGCGCTATATATGTAGTATAAGCAGAAGCCTGTGCTTTATACAGCGGCGGCGTAAAGAAATGCATATACTATTGTTCAGGGTGTGTAACTGAACGAAATATTCTACATATATAACAAAGCAGAAGCCTTGGCATCGTTCGACGCAACGGCGTAAGTAAATACATTGCAGAAAGCAGGAGCCTTGGCATCGTTCGACGCGACGGCGTAAGTAAATGCATAATCGGAAGTGCAGTAATCGGAAGTGCAGAAAACAGGGAGCCTTGGCATCATACGACGCGACGGCAAAGGTAAATTACATAGCCTGTGCGATATAAGACGCGTCGGCAGAATCAGCAAATATACACCTAGATCTGTATCCAACGATAGTTACGAGGCGAGCGAGTGAACACCGAAGTGTCCTAGAGGGCTCAACCAAGAACTAGGGTGAGATACTATTGTTGAAGAACGCATATACTGCGCATTCGAACATATATATCCGACGATAGTTACGAGGCGAGCGCGTGAACACCGAAGCGTCCTAGAGGGCTCAACCAAGAACTAAAGCAAGATACTACTTCAGAAAGTATATTCTATATACAAACAATCAAATACTTGAGAGAGATGGATCAACGAAGCGAACTTACTTCAAATCGTGGAAGAAACGGCTCCGGGTTGCTTCTTTGGCTTCGAGCTTTCCTTCGAGAGGTCAGACTAAGTCAGGTGAAGCTGACTTAGTTGAGAAAGAGGGAGAGTAGGTCAAGCTACTCAACCTAAGTGGTTTGAACCAAACAGGGTTCGATCCAAGTCAACTGGGTTCAGCAGGTTCGAACTCAGCTCAAGTAGGCTAAGTCTGGGTTCAGAAATCCAAACCGGAATCTGGACCAAAAAGAACTTTGACTTTGACTTTAAACCCAACTAGGTTCAAGTCAAGTCAACTGGGTTTGGACCAGGTCAAGTGGGTTCAGACCCAGGTCAGGTGGGTTAGGACCAGGTCAGGCAGGCTCAGACCAGGTCAGGTGGGCTCAGGTGGGCTAGGCTAGATAGGGGAGGTTTAGGAGAGAGAGAGAAGGCAAGAGAGAGAGGGGGGGTCGAAATTATGAGAAGAGAGAGAGTGGGAAGGGCTATTTATAGCCCAAGCCCACCTCCTCTTGGGTTTTTCCATGCCCTTTTTACCCCTTGGCTTCTTTTAAATTCCTGGAGGTTCCTTTTGAAGTGGGGCCCACTAGATATTTCCATAGGATATTTTGTGGGTCCCACAAGATATTTTCTGAGGAATATTCCTGTGGGTCCCACCAATATTTCTGTGGGTCCCGCAAGAATTTCGGGTTTCTGGCGATTTTTTTCTGAAAAATTCTGAGTACGCCATTTTCTTCGTATTGACGTAACTAAGAAAGTTGGCTCGTACGAATCTCTTGATTTCGTTTAGTTAGGAAGTTATGGCTTCCAGAGTGTTTGAGCATATATTCGCAAAGCGACGAATATCTCAAGTATAAATGGCTCGCAGGAATTGATTCGTTTCGCATTTTGAGAAAAATGCTATTTTTACCCGTAAATGCCTCATGAATTTTATTCAGATATTTTCTGAAAAATTGCGGGTCTTACATCATTACCCCCTTAAAGGAATTTCGTTCGTGAAATTCAGCTAAGAGTACTAAGTGCGTAACTCAGGATATTTCTCCCATATGTTAGATTCATAATGTTATTCACTTGGATCAACATCGTATTTATCCCAATCATAACCTCATATCATGATTCTCGATCGATGAGGTATGCTCCTCATATCTGAGTTCAAATCATGCTACAACCACGATAGTTTGTTGAATCAACGTTCTTCCAACCGGCTATTTAACATAGCCATCTTGTGTAACTATTTTGTACACACAGATCATTCTTCTAGAGATTAACCATATTGGAATAAGTCCCCTGTCAGACTACCTGGTATTGGAAACGTACTTCCTCACAGGTTCGCCTTCGTCAGACTTACCTGATATTGGATCAGTACACCCTCACAGAATCATACTAGCCAAGCTACTGGTTTTGGAACATATACACTCGCACGGAGCTGTATACCCTCACAGGCTCACTCTGGCTAGACGATCTGATCTTGAATATGTAAAACCTCACAGGACTCTCTTCTTGGGAACAATTCCTTGATGGTTTATTTTATTAAGTGACTTTTATCGTTCTAATTACGCAAACTTAATTTCTCAATCATGGGGTCTATAGCCATCAACCTTTGGGCATAAGCACTTAAGATTTTATTTTGACAAATCCAAAATTTCTTTAGAGAGCATGGATACATATCGATCCAGATGACCGTACACAAGGTCATAAGCCACTTGTCTCAAGCATTCATTGGATCTTGTCTTTCAATCGCTTTTTACCCATTACAACTTTATCTATCAAGGTATCCAGACTCCTTGATATGGTCATCATTCGTGAGTTGTTCGGCTGTCACCGCATAGACACGACCTGCCATGGGTTTCTGCTCTGCCCCAGGTAATGGCAGACATTGTTGTTGAGAGGGTCTTCCATATCCCATATTTCTTCGTTGAAGATCTGAGGCCTTCTTGCGGCATTCTCTCACACGATGCCCTGGTTTGCCGCAATATAGGCAACCTCCCGTATCGCGAGGACAAACCCCTCCGGGATGATCTGAGCTACACCTCGGGCATCGAAAATTAGGTTGTTGGTAGGGCTGATTGGCTTCTACCATCTGCAATGGCTGCTCGGCCGGTGGAGTAAAGTTGTTCTCCTGAAAATACTTCTTATAAAAAGGTGGTCGTGAGTCCTGGCCACCTGAGAACGTCCTCTTATTGTTCCCACCATCAACTACGGGCCTCTTTGTTATGATCCCCTTAGATCGTGCCCAATCCTCGCTAATCTTTGAAGATGCTGCCACAGCAGCTTGAAAAGTCGAGGGCATGCTTGTTATCACACGAGATCGCAACCCTTCTTGCAATCCATTTACATATTTATCGACCCTTTCTTGGTCGGTATCGAATAACTGAGAGCAGTACCGCTCAAGGTTCTGAAACTTAGTAGTATAGTCGATAAGACTCATACCACCCTGCTCCAATTCCAAAAACTCCATCTTCTTTTTATTCCTGGAGTGCAACGGGAAGTAATTATCCAAAAATGCTCTCCGAAAATCATTCCAAGTGATGACTTCGTGATCTGAGAATTGGATAATCTTAGTGGTATCCCACCACTTTCGTGCATTATCCTTCAGCCTGTATGTGCCGAAGTTAGTCTTTCTATCCTCTGGTACTCCCAATACCAGGAATGCACGCTCCGTCTCCTCAATCCAGCTTTCTGCAAGCTCTGGATCGGCACTGCCAACGAAGACTGGTGGGTCTAGTTTGAGGAACTTTTCATAAGTTATTCCTCCAAAGTGCTCATTGCGAGGCGGGGTTGGTGCTTGCCTTGATTCACGAATGGTAGACACAAGCCTGTTGAGCGTCTCCAACAGGAAGCCCTGTGTATGAGACTCCTCGCTCGACATGGTTCTCCTCGCCTTAGGAGCCATTTATCTATTCATGCAAATACACCCAAATTAGAGAAAGTATAAGACTTATACTTACAGTGCGATACCGCAAACACGACGGATCTTGAACCAGGTTTCTCAGACTCTTGCTTTGATACCAATTCTGTAACGCCCCGGATTTCCAAAACAAAGCTAAGTTAAAATTTTCATGAATTTATTTTTTTTTTCTTTGCAGCGGAATTTAGAAAAGCTTTTAGCAGCGGAATCAGACGATAATGAGTCGTCAGTTTTAGAAAACTCCGAGCACGTTGCAAGTATGTGACCAAGCAACTCATTGACCACCAAAGTGTTCCATTTTATCGAAAGCACATGTTTATTACAACACTACTGCTTAGAAAAGCAGTGAAGGTTCAATAAAAGGAAGCAGTACAACTCTGTCTAGAGAAACCCTGGAACTCGATGCCGCCTTGCTCCGCATATCGCCACGCAGGTTCAATACCTGAAATCCCCATAAAACGGGGTCAGAACCACTGATGGTCTGGTAAGCATGCAGTCATACATCCATTCAACTCAAATACAATAATGACCACTCAGGGTCGCAATGCGCAATAACGACGCTCAAGCCTCCAAGACTTAGCGTATATCGCAAGAGCCTCCTCAGGGCTATGAGTTGAACATCCGCTCGAGTCCTCATGACTTAGAGCAAGCCTTTTCAGGACTGTGATTTGAATAGCCGCTTAAGTCTCCATGACTTAGCCATGACCTCTTCCGGGTCTCAAAGTGATGTCTAGCTCAAGTCTTCATACTTGGCACATCCGTATCCCACGCATCTAAGGACAACTCCTCGAGCTTCGCTTAGTCGTGCGGATACAACACGGGTCTTTGCCCAGTCGGTCCAGTAGTATACCGAACATGACACCTTCACAAAGGTTATGCAGGACTGACTCAACACGTCATCCACTCATACATTCAAAGCATCGCTGAACCTAAGCTAATGCATTGTTTCGATAATTAACCGCTCTCGCCTTTGGTACACAGGTAGAGCTATTGTCCGGGCATCAACGCGACGTTCTAGGGGTTGATTATTCTATGTATTTTAGATACCCTAGAGGCCTGTTGACCCTATCCATAGTAGGGCAGTGTGTTTCAACTGGGAGAATCCTACTAGGCCCATATTCGGATGCATCCTCTACTTGCAGTAGTTGGGTTCAATCCTTAGATCTTAAGGATAACCACGACCCCAAAACCCATGAGTGACTGAGGCCATCGTGGACTCTATCAGGTCCAAAGTAAAATACATGTCACTCAAGGCTGTACCATCACTGTCATTCCACAGTGAGCATAATTCCTGAAGGGGTCTACCAGTCTTACAATTACTTGGACAGAATCTGCATGCCATTTAGGCAGCCCGTGCTTTCAGCACTACGGGAGTGTGTACCCGACCCCATTCAGTCTTCCCCAACACAGTCATTACTGAGGGGGTACCCCTAACACGATCTTCAACCGCGGGGTATGTGCGACCTTAAGTCTTATTCATATGCATGCAGAACACCGCTCTTTGGCACTTCGGCCACCACGAGCATCACACCTCTTTGGGTGAAAACAACACACTCTGGCTCTTCAGCCCTTACGAGTCTGGTTGTGTAACCGTTCTCAATGAGCATGCATATGACTCGATCTAAATAGATTGGCTACTCGGCGTATTTTTACGCAACGAGTCCAAACCTAGCCAAGGCGCAACCTTTACTCCGGCTCAGCGGCCCTTACGAGCAAGGTGCCTTTGCAGGCACAAGGATACGAGCCGATCTGGCATCGTTCCATCAACGGACATCATTATGCCGTTCCATTGGTTCAGGCAGCTCTTCTGCCAACCATTTCGTCAGCACCTCCCCTGCTCTACCGGCAGTGGTGCGACGAACCCTTCTACGTTGTAGAGGGCAAACCATGAACTGGGTAGCACTCTGCTATATGTCAGAGTATCCTGCTACGTTCTTTCTGAGCTATTCTTAGCTTCTTCAGAAATTTCAGCAGCACTTCCTCTCTTTTACGGAGAAAGCGTGCGTTTCTTTTATCCATTTCAGCGGCATCTCCCCTCTTTGGTAGGAAATCGCCACGCTTAATTCGGGAAATGGATGCGCACCGTTGTGCGTACTTTGCATCCATCAAGGTTGCAGGAACCCTTGGCCATAGCCAGGCCATACAAAATTGACTTAGTCATTACGTAAAGAGCATTTTGCCAAAAAGCGAAGCCTTTCCAATAGGGGCTTTATTCGTCAAGCAGAATCTTGAACGAGGAGCGGTCAAGGAATTGCATGGGCGATTTGGAGTTGATCTCCATTTGAACGCTCATTTATGCGCTATATATGTAGTATAAGCAGAAGCCTGTGCTTTATACAGCGGCGGCGTAAAGAAATGCATATACTATTGTTCAGGGTGTGTAACTGAACGAAATATTCTACATATATAACAAAGCAGAAGCCTTGGCATCGTTCGACGCAACGACGTAAGTAAATACATTGCAGAAAGCAGGAGCCTTGGCATCGTTCGACGTGACGGCGTAAGTAAATGCATAATCGGAAGTGCAGTAATCGGAAGTGCAGAAAACAGGGAGCCTTGGCATCATACGACGCGACGACAAAGGTAAATTACATAGTCTGTGCGATATAAGACGCGTCGGCAGAATCAGCAGATATACACCTAGATCTGTATCCAACGATAGTTACGAGGCGAGCGAGTGAACACCGAAGTGTCCTAGAGGGCTCAACCAAGAACTAGGGTGAGATACTATTTTTGAAGAACGCATATACTGCGCATTCGAACATATATATCCAACGATAGTTACGAGGCGAGCGCGTGAACACCGAAGCGTCTTAGAGGGCTCAACCAAGAACTAAAGCAAGATACTACTTCAGAAAGTATATTCTATATACAAATAATCAAATACTTGAGAGAGATGGATCAACGAAGCGAACTTACTTCAAATCGTAGAAGAAACGGCTCCGGGTTGCTTCTTTGGCTTCGAGCCTTCCTTCGAGAGGTCAGACTAAGTCAGGTGAAGCTGACTTAGTTGAGAAAGAGGGAGAGTAGGTCAAGCTACTCAACCTAAGTGGTTTGAACCAAACAGGGTTCGATCCAAGTCAACTGGGTTCAGCAGGTTCGAACTCAGCTCAAGTAGGCTAAGTCTGGGTTCAGAAATCCAAACCGGAATCTGGACCAAAAAGAACTTTGACTTTGACTTTAAACCCAACTAGGTTCAAGTCAAGTCAACTGGGTTTGGACCAGGTCAAGTGGGTTCAGACCCAGGTCAGGTGGGTTAGGACCAGGTCAGGCAGGCTCAGGCTAAGTCAGGCAGGCTCAGACCAGGTCAGGTGGGCTAGGCTAGGTAGGGGAGGTTTAGGAGAGAGAGAGAAGGCAATATAGAGAGGGGGGGTCGAAATTATGAGAAGAGAGAGAGTGGGAAGGGCTATTTATAGCCCAAGCCCACCTCCTCTTGGGTTTTTCCATGCCCTTTTTACCCCTTGGCTTCTTTTAAATTCCTGGAGGTTCCTTTTAAAGTGGGGCCCACTAGATATTTCCATAGGATATTTTGTGGGTCCCACAAGATATTTTCTGAGGAATATTCTTGTGGGTCCCACCAATATTTCTGTGGGTCCCGCAAGAATTTCGGGTTTCCGGCGATTTTTTTCCGAAAAATTCTGAGTACGCCATTTTCTTCGTATTGACGTAACTAAGAAAGTTGGCTCGTACGAATCTCTTGATTTCGTTTAGTTAGGAAGTTATGGCTTCCAGAGTGTTTGAGCATATATTCGCAAAGCAACGAATATCTCAAGTATAAATGGCTCGCAGGAATTGATTCGTTTCGCATTTTGAGAAAAATGCTATTTTTACCCGTAAATGCCTCATGAATTTTATTCAGATATTTTCTAAAAAATTGTGGGTCTTACATGGACATTTTTAAGGTACAGGTGTATGATGACTACTCGTCAAGACATTTCCATACTTCTGTCTCCAGATCTACCAGTAAAGGTCTCTGTTAGCATGTCACTGCAGGTCATAGTGCTAGCAATAGGGTTACTGCAAACATGAATTTAACTGTGTTTGTCATAACATTCTTTTTGTTGTTGGGTGGAGCTGCCTTGGACGATCAGCATGGGGTGAAGAGTATGTGCTTTGGCTACTACTGCTTCATGGTAGAATCTGATGTGTTTTTTGATAATCTAGTCTGGTCTATTGATAGTGTTCCCTTTGGTATTATTTTTCATATCTCCATGACTAAAAAAAGGGAGAAAGGAAACAAAGTAACAATATCGTACAAGCTCTTCTTGTGCCAATGCGCTTGAAGGAAAAGTCCGACTTCTAGATTTCAGAACCTGAGAGTTCATGATAATCTGTTCAAAAAAACAAGTTTGTTTCAAGTATCGGACTGAACCTTTCTTTGCTATGATTCTCATTTGGCTACATTTTATCTGAAATCATGAGAAACATATCAGAACTGGGGTAATGTTCCTATGTTAGTGTGCCTTCAATAGTTGGCTCATTAATCTTTCAGAATCTCAAGAGACTGAAGCCTAAAATCCTTGGATATATTAAACTAAAATTTTGGTAGTCACCAACTTTATGGACTTGTGAGGAGCTAAGGCGTTGGATATGCTTTCGATTAGTATGTCGAAAATTCTGTCAAGTTTCGCCGGCAAAAGCCTGTATCCAGAGCACATGTGATGATATAGTTGATTAATTACTATCTCTTTTGTGTGAGTTTTATCTTTTGTATGAGTTCGTTCTTTCATTGATTGGCAATTTATGTATATTCACTGCATCTGTTAATACCTGCTGCACCCCCCCTACAGCAGATCAGCGTCTCTCATTTTCACATACAACATCCATCTCTAGTTTCAAGGCACCCCCACACTTAGCTGCTACACACTTATCATCTTCCTCACCATTTGCTGCCATCGTTGTCTTCACCTTCATTTCCAGCCCACATTTACACTACCTATTACCCTGCACAGCAACCTACCCCATATTCATTACATTCATCCCTTGTCTTTATTTCCAGCACTCCACCATGCACATTCATTGCCTCCATATCTCATGTTCGGCATCTATGTTAGTCATCCACCCATATTATGCTGCATACAGCATCTTCTCAGCAACTCACAGTGCTTCATCAGCACTGCTACCTGCAGCCACCACCTGTGCCTCCTTTGCCCCATCTCTCATACTCACGTTCCCTGTTGTAATGCATATGTGCACCAGCCTACATAACCATCATTTTGGACACCTCATCAGCTATACCTTATGGCTCAGAAACTCCCTGTTTTGCTCTGTCCAGACATCCGCAGTTAGTCCATTTTCATACCCTTACAGTCATGCTTGGTGCTTAAAGCACTGTTGTATATTCATTTTGAGAATAGTATGGCCCCTCGGTGACCATTTGTGGTAGTGTTGGATGCTGCCACAGCACTATAACCCATCACCACCTCCATTACACTCTTTTCACCACTTGCACATCATTGCATTCATCTCTTCCTTTTTCTTTCATTACTTGCCACAGCATATATACTATAGGCATACACAGCTGGAACAATAGCTGCCCCCCCATCCCCTGTCATCGCCTTTTCCAGCATATGCACACCTCCCAGAGGCTGTGTGCTACCATTTATCTGCATAGTCCTTTCACTACAATACTTGCATTCATCTCGAACCACAACTTGTATATATCACATATATATGTATATATATATGAACACCTATATACATATATATACGTATATACATATATGCATATATACATAGATGTGTATATAAGTATATATGTGTCATCTTCCATCTTCCTATCATTCATATCTTGGCATATGAACATTTTTAGATATCCATGTGATATATGCCATTTTTCTTCTATTATCATATTAATCCAGTTGTTTTGTAGGGAATATGTAAAGAATGACATCACTCGGAGAGTTGTATTTGTAATTTCATGTGTTGTAATATGTAGGCCTTAATGAGAATTTATATTTCCAGCTCTTAGGTAGAATGAATGAGCATAGTAATATCATGAGTTGCTTATTTTCATGCTTTTGCCTTTATTTCTCAAAATCTCACAATGGTGAAATACGAATGACACGTGCACCATTTCATAAGAGGTAATTAATCCTAAGTTGATGATTTACATCAATGGCCACAGTCAGGATGTAAACAAGACTTAGTATTTTTATCTTTTATAAAATAACACTGGATCCTTTTCAAAAATCATCATATTTTCTTTAAATATTTTTCTCTTTTATCAGAATTTAATCTAAAATTAATTCAATATATATATATATATATATATATATATATATATATATATATATATATATATATATATATATATATATCAATGGCCATAGTCAGGGTATATTGAGAGTTAATTTCATTTTAAATCCTATAAAAGCACCAAAAGGTATTTTATTCTTCATTTGAATTTAGATATGATTATTATATAATACATTCAATGACCATAGTCAGGAGTGTATTATATCATTAATCTTATTTAAATTCATTTAAAGAATGAAATATGGTTTTCAAATCCAATTTCAAAATTCTTTAAATTCATTCATCATTTAGGATAAAATTGCATCATATTTTCAAAAAATTCCTTTTTCAAAAACCCAAGTGATTTTGAATATCTTTTCTTCAAGTTTCTATTTCAAATTCCAATTCTATCTCGATTTCAAAGTCCAATTTGACTTTGGAATTTCAAAATCATTTTATATTCAAACTCCAAAATTCCAATCCAAATTCAAAATTCAATTTCAAAGTTCAATTTAAACTTTGAAGTTTCTGATTTATCTTCTGATTCAAAATCAAGTTTTCTTCAAATTTCAAAATCAAAGTTGATTCTGAATCTCAAAATCCAAACCTTCCTAAGTTTTTCAATCTGGGTTTTTCAAAACCCAGATCCATCTTTAAAAGTCATATTTGGACTTTTCAGAATCCAAAGTTAGGCCCTAAATCCCAACTTGGGTCCAGATTCCCAAGCATAATCTCCACTTTTGGATCTCAAATTTAGATCCAAAATCGATTTTAGGATCCACAACCCAGTTCCACTTTGGATCTCAGACTTCAGATCCAATTCCATTTTAAGATCCATAATCCAATCTCCACTTTGGATCTCAGACTTCAGATCCAATTCCATTTTAAGATCCAGAATCCAATCTCATCTTGGATCTCAGACTTCAGATCCAAAATCCATTTTAGGATCCAAAATCCGACCTCATCTTGGATCACAGATTTCATATCCAATTCCGTTTTAGGATCCAAAATCTGATTTCACTTTGGATCTCAGACTTCAGATCCAAATTCCATCTTGGATGCCAAATTTTGAATCCAATTCCATTTAAAATATTAGAATTCAATTCCGTTTTCATTTTAGATTTCAAATCCAATTCCTATTTCCAGGTTCTAAATCTAGAATTCAATTTTGAACTTTATTTAGAATCCAGACTTTGAATTCAGATTCCATCTTGAATTCCAACTTTGAAATCAATTCTATTTCTCAATTCTATTTTTTCCACATTTCATTCTGATTTCAAACTCCAAAAGTTAGAATTCAATTCCCTTTCATCTCTATTCTGATTCAAAGTCCATTTACGACTTTGAAGTTTCCTTTCTCCTCCTTTTATCTCAATTTCAAGATCCTTCCTTTCAAAAGTTTAGATTATTTTCCCAAAACTTTGATTATTCCAAAAACTTAGAACTTTAAATCCTAAATTATGAGTTTAAAATCATTTTTTCACTCTATCATCAGATTCATCTCAGAAACACTTGGAAAATTTCAAAATCATTTTCAAAAAGAGCATACATCTTTGCATTCATACGAGAATGATTCTTTGTGCATCTAGACTTACGGTAAATTCTTAGATAATTTCTTAGCAAAGCAAAAGGCATAAATTCGACCCTTGGTTCGATTACCTCTGGTAAAGGCACCAAGAACGGTCGAACCTCGTACCGACGAGCGAATCTCGTCTCCCAGTTTTCCCGCAAATATTTCAAAACAGAGGCAAGTTATTTCAAATATCTTCAAAAATAAGGTCAAGTGAGACCCCGGAAAAGAATTCCTCTTTCTCTTCTTTTTCTTTTCTCTTCTCTCTTCTTTTTTGTCTTTTATCTTCTCCCTTCAAAAAGTAGGAAATAAAGGATAGAAAGGAAAAGGAAGAGAGAGCAATATCAAGAGAGGAAAATTTTTGCGATGATCACAGAAGGAAGAATAATATTTGAAGAAGGCTATTTGAGAAAAACAGGAGAACTTGAAAATGGGATGTTTAGGAAAAAGAATTTTGGGAGAAATTTTGACAAAAGAAGGATTCAGGTTGATAGTTTGAAAATGATATCCCATTACCAGGGATTGGGTCATCACAAAATTTGTGACAATTGCGTTGTTCCTTCGTGGGGAAGAATAAACAATTAGAATATGAAGAAAAAATGCTATTTGAAAAAGTCATCTCTTGACGAAAGAGATTTTATTGTGAAAAGGTAAACAAGAATCTTTTGAAATAGAATCAAAATATACACTTGAAGATACGAAGAAAGAAAAGTTTGAAAATAGATGACAAAGATTTAAAAATTAAAAAATTGCATGCAAGATCAAAAGAATTGAAGAAATCAAAAGAAAAGAAAAATACATCTAGACTTTTGAAAAATAGAAGAAGACTTCAAAACAGATATCTAGGATTTTTAGAAAACAATTCTAAAGAAATATGAAAAGAGAAAAATATACCTAGATTTTGAGAAATACAGGGAAATCTTAAAAAGAATGTTCAAGGTTTAAAAAAATTATGAAGAAAGAGAAATATATAACCTAAATTTTGAGAAATATAAGAAATTTTGAAATAAATATCCAGGGTTTGAAAAGGTGAAGTAAATGAGAATTTACAAGATAATATTCACAAAAGAAGCAAAAATATACAAGCAATGATGTACAAAATAACACTCCCTAGAAGCTGACTCTAAATGTAATATTTGAAAAGGCTTGTAGGACCTTAATCCTAAATCTAGGGTTTAGATCATCTGATTTCGATCAAGATACGCCAATATACTTAAGCCGAAGCTCGAAGTACGTGGCATAAGAATAATTCTCTAGTTCTGAGGTAATGGCTTCCCAACATCCTTGAGTGCCTACCGATATACTTCGGACTATGACCCTTAGTACGTGGCAGGGGGGTGTTAACCAAAATAAGTGGTCCAGTTGTGAGACTCTCTCCGGAACTATGGTTCAGTGAGACAACCCAGCAACGTGAAGACCGGGACAATATAGGTAGGGATGTTTTTTTGAAAACATGTTCAACATGCAATAAACCAGATGGCTCTAATGCTGAGTCCTAAAGAGATAAAATTTAATAATAAAGAAGCATACACTTGCATACATTGTTTTCATTCAATCCCTAAATTGAGGAGAGTTGTATTTCAAACCTAAGTCTAAGTGCGCATGAAGAAATTCTCCTCAATATGGTCCTACCAAACCATACTTAAATCCTATATGCATTACGTCAGCTAGGACAGAGTCTAGGCTCCTAAGGTTTGCATGAAAATGAAGTTGGCATTTGTAGAATAAAGACTTAGACAATTTTAAGCAAAGCAAAGGCATCAATTTGACTGGACGAAGATGAGTCCCATCACCGTCGCCAACTTTTGTGATCATTGCAAAAAAATTCCTTTTCCTTTTTCTCTCTTTCTTTTTCCTTTCTGCCCCTTTTTCCTTTTTGAAGGGGAAAAAAAAGAAAGAAAGAAGAGAGAAGAGAAAGAAAGAAAAGAAACTCTTTTGCAAGGTCTCACTTGACCTTTATTTGAAAAAAAAATTAAAAATTTAACTCGCCTTTGTTTTGGAAATATTTACGCAAAAATGATGGAGAGACGGGATTCGCTCATCAGTACGAGGTTCAACCGTTCCTAGCGCCTTTACCAGGGATAATCGAACCAAGGATCAAATTCATGCCTTTTGCTTTGCCTAAATTTGTCTAAGTGATTATTCAAAATGCACAAAGAATCATGCTTGTGCACTGAAAATGCAAAGATGTATGCTTTTGAGAAATGCTTCAGAAATTTTGGGACTTTTCCAAGTGATTTTGAAATAAGTTTGAAAATATCTTTGAAGAAATGGTTCGAAGAGTAGAATTTGATTTGGAAAGCTGAAATTTGAATCTGAACTTGGAATTTGAAGTGAAATGGGAATTGAAAATGAGAGTTGAATTTGGAATTGATACTGGAATTGAGATTTAAACTTTGAAATGAAATCGACAATTGGAATTAAAATAAGAATTTGAAATCAGAATGGAATTTCAAAGTTGAATGGAACTTTGAAATTGGAATATTGAATTGATTTTGAAATTGAATTTTGAACTTGGAAATGAATTTGAAAATTGGAATTAGAAATAGAATTTCAAATCAGAATGGAATTTCAAAGTCGAATTGAACTTTGAAATTGGAATATTTGAATTGAATTTTAAACTTGGAAATGAATTTGGAATTAAAAATAGAATTTGAATTTAGCATGGGATTTCAAAGTTGAATTGAACTTTGAAATTGGAATACTGAATTGACTTTGAAATCGAATTTTGAACTTGGAAATGAATTTTGAAATTAGAATTAGAAATAAGATGGAATTTGAGAATAAAAGGATAAATCTGAATTTTCAAATGGAAGTTGGAAATGATTTGGAATTTAGAAAATAAAAAAACTGAGTTTTTGAAAGTTTATTTCAAAAATCACTTAGATTTTGGAGGAGGATTTGAAATAATATGAAAAGGAGTGCAATTCTATCCTAAATGATGAATGCTTTGAAATTTATTTGAAGATTGGAATTTAAAAGCATATTTCATTCTTTAATAGAATTGAAATAAGACTAAATCATAATGCATTCATGACTATGGCCACAAACATATTATAATATAATCTATATTTGAATTCTAATAAAGAATAAAATAAAATTTTGGTGTCTTTATAGGATTTAAAATGAAATTAACTTTTAATATATTCTGACTATGACCATGAATATATCTTAAGTTAATTCACATGTTAAATTTTGATAAAGGAAAAGAATATTTTAGAAAAATATGATGATTTTCAAAAGAGACCTAAGTGAAGGTCAAATGTTATTCTATAAAAGATAAAAATTCTAAGTATTGTTCACATTTTGACTATGGCCATAAATGTGAATCATCTACTTATAATTATTTACCTCTTATTAGAAAGGTGCACGTGCCATTCGTGTTTCACCATTGTGAATTTTTGAAATAAAAATAAAATAAAGTGAGATGGCACAGGCAATTATGAGATCTATATGCTCATCCATTCTATTCTAAGATGGAAAGTAAAGAGTTCTCATTAATATCTAATTATTACAACCTTGAATTGAATTTGAAAATTTCAAAATCTCTAATCTAAGAAAGGAAGTCTAAATTTTTCATGCATTCCTACAAAACTGGGTTAGCATAAAGCAAAGTGTAAAATATGGAAAGAAATTAAGATATTATATTGAAATTAAAAGTGCATATGCTGATAAGAAAATACTCATTGGAATGCATATGTAATATGCTAAGCGAATGAGGAAATGAATATAAAAATGCATGTATGATATCCTAAGCTAATGAGAAAATGAATGTTAAAATGTATATGTGATGCATTGAGCTAGTGAAAGAATGCATGTTGTAATGCAAATGTTCAAAAATGCCTATAAACATGCAGGTGCAAG
Source organism: Nuphar pumila (assembly GCF_984573655.1). Taxonomy (NCBI): domain Eukaryota; kingdom Viridiplantae; phylum Streptophyta; class Magnoliopsida; order Nymphaeales; family Nymphaeaceae; genus Nuphar; species Nuphar pumila. The sequence goes on from NC_143265.1 coordinate 58,401,818, forward strand.
GCTAACATTAGTGGGTGATTCTATATGAGATTACTGATGCATCATGTAGACAATGAAGAGGAAGGAGCTGTTGTGGAATGTATGCATAGGTAAAAAAATGCATGTGCTAATGATAAATGCTACAGCATGTGAATCAAATATTGGAAACATTAATGAAAGTGAAAACAGGAAATACAATGAAGATAATGTATATGAAAATGTGTTAGATCAAAATCAGATGACAAATGGCTAGTGCAAACCAAAGCATTGTCAATCACAAGGTGTATGGCACACGATTTTGCAGGAAACACACCGAAGTTGTGAAAGAAATGTATATTTTCAGGAAATCTGGATAAAGCAAGTGCAGAGGATGTTATATTATGTAACAGGGATAGTGAAATGTTGTGTTAGTGAAGAAAAGTGAAGTGAGAGGTTGTGCACAATTGAGGGGCAGGTGATGCAAAGGGGTCACTAACTGGTGCAGCCGGTAGAGAAAGTGAGAGTGCATCAATGTAGAAATGCAGGGGATGGTGATTGGGTAATATGCTGATGGAGGATGGAGTGAAGCAAGGGTGATTGTGGTGATGACTGTATATAGAAAGCCACAACAACCCTTGGGCTGCTGTACTAGGCAATCTCCAGAAGCTACAGCAGCCCCCGGGGCTGCTGTGCTTGTGAAAATGCAAGAGAGTCACAACAAGGGTGTGGGTGTTGTAAGTAAGTGAAGGTGAGTGATGTGACTGTGGCAGGTAAGTGGGAGATGAAGGTGAAGGTGGAGCATGTGCTAAAGGGTAATGTAGGGTATAAAGGCATTGGAGCTGCTGTGGGTAGTGATAAGTGGAGGAATTGTAGTGCTGGATGTGAAAGTGATATGCTACATAGTGCAGCAAGTGAGGTATTTGCTGACACTGGACAGCAAAAATGATGTTGTGAGGGGTGCAACTATGCAGAGAGAGTGTGTAGTGAAGGTGTGCCAAGTGTGTTGTGATAGGAGGTGAATGTGTATAGCAGGTGGATTAGGGAATAAAGTGGTGGAGCTGGAGGCTACAGAGATCCAGGGAAAATAGCAATGTGCGGCAGGTATAAGGACAATGTGTTGTGAAAAGGTGAAAGTGCAGCAGTAATGAATGTTGTGGTATACTGAATATAAGTGCAAAGTGATAGTGGAGTGCTGCAGAGTGGAATACTGCAAATCAAGATCCAATTTCAACTTGATTTTGCAGCAAGTCATGATGAATCAGTAAGGCACTTTTATTTCAGCAAATTCAAGCTTTACCACAACTAAGTTTGAGTCAATCAGGGCACTTGGTTTTAGCTCAATGGATCATGTGCTCGCCAGCCTAATTCAATCTCCCAGTGGTAGAATGAATGTACCACATTAAATCAGGAATTGATTCTGAATCAAATAAGCGATAACATTTTGTAGTATAACAAAATACAAGGGATATGATAGGGTAAGTGCATATACAGTGGGGTGAGTGCAGGGGGTTGTATAATGGGCATTGTGGAAGGAAATGATGGAAGATATACAATGAATAGGAAATACGATACAGAAAATGATGATGATTACAGCAAAGAAAATAGTGTGAACAAAAGTAAACAGAAGGAATTCAAAAATGAATCTCAAAAAAAAAGTTGTCGGAATATGGATTATTCCGTTGATGTTGCACAGATGTAGGTCGATTTTTCCATAACCAAATCGATACTGCATGGGTGCTTCAATAAAAAAAATGGAAAAATCAGGAAACCAAAGGAAAAGGAAGAAGAGGAAAGGCACTTACCATAGTGGAGCTTCGGAGGGCCTCCTTCAATCGATTAAAAAAAATAGTGAAAAAAGGAGAAAGAGAAAAGGAAAAAAAGGGGGAAGAAGAAGAAAAAGATGATCAGAATAATGGGGAGGTGAAGAACCGATCAGATAGACTCGGGTGGAGAGGTGAAGAAGCGATGAGAGAGACTTGAGTGGAGAGGTGAAGAGACGATGGATGAGAAGGGGGCCTTCGGCTTTGTTTTATAACAGAAGGCCGTTAGGCTCCTTTCAAAAATGGTCTCTCGAATTTTTCAAAATTTTCAAAATTTTCAAAATGGTGGTTTATTTACAAGATTTTTTTATAAAAGGGATAAAACTATGTTTTTCGAATTCCTTTTTATGTTTTTGAGAAAAGAATCTAAAATGTGAGGATTTTAAAGAGGGGTTTTACAAATGGGATCCAAATGAGGTTTTTGAAGTATTTTGTAAAATATTTGTTTTGGAAATTTAAAGATTTTCTGAAAATGAGGTTTTTGGAAAATACAGGGTTAATTTCAAGAATTTTTAAAAGATGGATTTGGATCCAGATTTTTTGAGAAAATACTCATGTTTTGGATCTCGAATTGAGGAACAAAGAACAGTGGATCCAAATGGATACTAGATGAGTTGTCTGAGCCATTCAAAAATTAATTTTTGTATTTTTAGAATTTTGAATTGAAAATTGGATAATAGGGCTCAGAATTGGATTTGGACATCAGATGTGGATCCAAAATTGAGTCAAATACGGAAATTGTATTTGGACTCCAGTGAATCTGAGAAATAAATGGAATTTTGATCAGAAATTCACACAGTTATTCAGAAGGATGGGGCTAGGGGCAAAAAGGGATTTTTTGATTTTTTTTGGAAAATTTGGGGTGTTCAAAATGGTCCGAGTTAGAAGTCAGATTTTTTAAGGAAAATTAGATTAATTTGAAAGAGGAATTGAGTCAGAACTCGGATCTTTAAAGGAAAACTTGATATTGAAAGAAGGTCTGAGTCAGAACTCATATTTTCAAAGCAAAATTAGATTAATTTGAAAGAGGAACTGATTCGGAACTCGGATCTTTAAAGGAAAATTAGATTAACTTGAAAGAGGGTCAGAATCGAAACTCGGATCTTCAAAGGAGAATTTGATATTAAAAGAAGGTCTGAGTCGGAACTCGGATTTTCAAAGGAAAATTAGATTAAATTGAAAGAGGAACCGAGTCAGAACTCGGATCTTTAAAAGGAGAATTTGATATTGAAAGAAGGTCCCAGTCAGTACTTAGATTTTCAAAAGAAAATTAGATTAATTTGAAAGAGGAACCGAGTCAGAACTCAGATCTTTAAATGAGATTTTGATATTGAAAAAAGGTCTGAGTCAAAACTCGGGTTTTCAAAGGAAAATTAGATTAATTTGAAAGAGCATCTGAATCGAAACTCAGATCTTCAAAGGAGAATTTGATATGGAAAGAAGGTCTGAGTCAAAACTCAGTTTTTCAAAGGAAAATTAGATTAATTTGAAAGAGGAACAGAGTCGGAACTCATATCTTTAAAGGAGAATTTGATATTGAAAGAAGGTCCGAGTCAGAACTCAGATCTTTAAAGGAGAATTTGATATTGAAAGAAGGTCCGAGTCGGACTCGGATTTTCAAGGGAAAATTAGATTAATTTGAAAGAGGAATTGAGTCAGAACTCGAATCTTTAAAGGAGAATTTGATATTGAAAGAAGGTCCGAGTCAAAAATTGGATTTTCAAAGGAAAATTATATTAATTTGAAAGAGCATCCAAATCGGAACTCGGATCTTCAAAGGATAATATGATATGGAAAGAAGGTCTGAGTCAGAACTCGGATTTTCAAAGGAAAATTAGATTAATTTGAAAGAGGAACAGAGTCACAACTCATATCTTTAAAGGAGAATTTGATATTGAAAGAAGGTCTGAGTCGGAACTCAGATCTTTAAAGGAGAATTTGATATTGAAAGAAGGTCCGAGTCGGACTCGAATTTTCAAAGGAAAATTAGATTATTTTGAAAGAGGATCCGAATCGGAACTCGGATCTTCAAAAGAGAATTTGATATTGAAAGAAGGTCCGAGTAGAAACTTGGATTTTCAAAGAAAAATTAGATTAATTTGAAAGAGAAACCGAGTTGGAACTCGGATCTTTAAAGGAGAATTTGATATTGAAAGAAGGTCTGAGTCAGAACTCAGATTTTCAAAGAAGAATTAGATTATCTTGAAAGAGGGTCCAAATCGAAACTTGGATCTTTAAAGGAGAATTTGTCCAACTCGAAAGTTGAAAGAAAGACCAAGTCGGAACTCAGATTTTCAAAGGCAAACTTTTCCAACTTGGAAGTTGGGTAACTTGAAAATCTTATTTGAGAATGACCCGTGTAAGGACTGGGTTTAGAAAAGATTCGATCTATGATCGAATTTTTTATTTTTTATTTAAATGGCCAGCTCGAGGACTGGGTTTTGACTTGTAAGCTGAAATTGAGGATTTTTTATGATTGTGATGATATTTTTGTGAAAATTCTAAGATTAGAATGATTCATAATTTGAATGAACCATTATAGAGAACTGTGTTACTTCTATGAATGGTCTCAGAATTATCCCTTATCCTGAATGGGAACAAAGGAGATTATTGAGAATTATTGAAAATTGATGAAGAATTGTTGATGAAAAGATTTTGCTTGATCCTGCCCGCATATGAAATTTTTTGAAGTAAGATGTTCAAAAAACTAGTAAAAATTCATTGTCGAGAAGAAGATCAACCCAGAGGTTGATTTTGAAAGCGACTAGTAAAATATAATTTATTTAACAGAAAGGATCAGCCCAGGGATTGATTTTGATATGATGATCAACACAAGAGTTGTTTTGAAAATGATCAACATGAGGGTTGATTTTGAAGAATGATCAACACGAGGGTTGATTTTAAAAAATGATCAACACGAGGGTTGATTTTGAAAATTGATGAACACGAGGATTGATTTCGAAGAATGATCAACACGAGGGTTGATTTTTGAAGAATGATCAACACGAGAGTTGATTTCGAAAATGATCAACATGAAGGCTGATTTTAAAAAAAATGATCAACATGAGGGTTGATTTTGAAAAATGATCAACGCGAGGGTTGATTTTGGAAAATGATCAACACGAGGGTTGATTTTGGAAAATGATCAACACGAGGGTTGGCTTTGAAGAATGATTAACACGAGGGTTGATTTTGGAAAATGATCAACACGAGGGTTGATTTTGAAAAATAATCAACACGAGGATTGATTTTGAAAAATGATTAGTTCGAAATCAGTTTCTGTAAAAGAAGGTCAACATGAGGGTTGGTTTTGAAAAATAATCAACACGAGGGTTGATTTTGAAAAATGATCAGTTCAAAATCAGTTTCTGCAAAAAGAAGATCAACATTAGGGTTGATTTGAAAATGATCAACACGAGGGTTGATTTTAAAAAATGATCAACATGAGGGTTGATTTTGAAAACACTGGTTCGAAACCAGTTTTGGAAAAAGAAGATCAACATGAGAGTTGATTTAAAAATTACCGGTTCGAAACAAATTTTGAAGAAAGAAGATCAACACTAGAGTTGATTTGAAAATGACCGATTCGAAACTGGTTTTGAAGAAAGAAGATTAACACAAGGGTTGATTTGAAAATGACCGGTTTGAAACTAGTTTTGAAGAAAGAAGATCAACACGAGGGTTGATTTGAAAATGACCGATTCGAAACCAGTTTTTGAAGAAAGATTCAACCCGGGGATTGATCTTAAAAAAGATTGGTAAAAATTGTCTTTGACAAAAATACTGAACTCATGGTTTTGAAAAAGACCATTGCTTTAAAAAGCTCTCATTGATCATGATGGAGATTTTGTAAAAAAATTCAAAATTTTACAATTTTGGATAAACCCCTATGGGTAATCTTATTGCTCTCGTGAATGATGTCAGGATTGTCCCTTATCCTAAATGGGAATGATAATAGGACATTGATGAAAATTAATAGAAATTGATGATAAAAAGATTTTGTCTAGTCCTGTGTATATACAAGACATTTGAAGTGAAAAATGGAATTTCAAAATAAAAGATGCCCTAGTATAGCAAAGGAAAAAAATATCTGATAGAGATGCAAAGAAATTTGATGCTTCATTACTGAAATGTTAACATGTAACTGGGGACTGATATGACATCCTAAAGAAGGGAAAATGAAAGATAGGTGATGAGGGAGATATTTGAGAATCAGGTTGGCAATTTGGAAAAAATATCCCATTACCAGGGATTGGGTTATTACGGAGGTTATGACAATTGCGTTATTACTGCCATAAAGGAAGTAAACAACTAAAATACGCCTTGTTACCCAGGCAGGGTCGCCAACCATGATGAAAGAGAAACAAAAGATTTTGGGCTGACAATTTCCCGCTAAAATGATGAGGGGATTTATTGGAAAATATGAAGAAAATAAGATGAAGAGATTTGAAAATAGGATTGAAATATAGAGATCAAAAACTCCAAGAGAGAAGGAATGAGAAAATAGCAGGTAGGATCAAAATATGGTTGGAAATTCGAGATCCAAAAGAAAAGAAAGAAAAATGCCTGAAGTTTTGGAAAAATAGAGGAGAATTTTTAGAAAAGGATTTCCAGGGTTTTTGGAAAATTGATCTAAAGAAATGAAGAAAGAAGGAAATATACACCTGGTTTTTTTAAAAAAAAATAGAAGAAAATTTTGAAAGAAATACCTAGGGTTTTAAAAATGTAAAGAAATATCAGAAATAAATGAGAGTTGTAAGATAACATCCACATTTAGCAAGCAAAACTATACAAGAAATGATGTGTAGAACAACATTTCCTAGAAGTTGACTCTACCATACAAATTTTGAAAGAACTTGTAGGACCTTAGTCCTAACTCTATAGTTTTAATCATCTGATTCCAATTAAGATATGCTGATATACTCAAGCCAAAGCTCAAAATATGTGGCATAGAAATTTCTCTGGTTCTAGGGTAATGGTTTTCCAACATCCTTGAGCACCTGCTGATATACTTCAAACTATGGCCCTTAGTACGTGGCAGGGGGGGGGGGGGTATTAGCCCAAATAAGTGGCCCAATGAGATTATTACAATTTTCAAATTTAAAATGAATAATAAAATCTTCTAATCCAAAAGAGAGGCTAGAGTCTTCTTCGCTTCCCTGCAAAACAGCAAGAATGCAAAATACAGGAAATGAAAGACTGAAAATTGTGATTAAGAAATATTACATGACTAGAAATATAAGATCGAATATAGAAACTACAGAGTTGAATGAAAACACTCTAATAGGGATAACATGTGAAATGCAAAGGGATGAAATGCACATGTGTATGCTAATGTAACATGCAAAGATGTAGGTGGAATGTAAAATGCAAGGATGTTGTAATGAAATGCAAAGCTACTGTGAAACAAGGAATGCAGAAATATAGTGAAATAAGAAATGCAAGAATGCGATAAAATAAGAAATACAAGAATGTAATGAAATGAGAAATACAAGAATGTAATAAAATGAGAAATACAAGAATGCAATACGAAGATGTTGTGAAACCAACTGATAGGTCCTTAGTTCAAACCTTCAAGCCATAGTAGAGTCCAAGCCCCTACACATAATTCTTCCTTCAATTCCAGTTCACCTTAATACTGTTAAGCACTGACACCTACAATTGTCCCAATTACAGACCCTCTGATCTCCTTTAGCCGCGCAAATGATAGGATTACAACTTGATATGCATTCAGAGAATAAAGATCAAACATTTGCAAAACAAGAAATGCAGAATATACAATGTATACATTGTTTCTACACACAACTTTGCAAAGCTATATCTCCCAAATTACAAAACATTTTTTTAGCGAAATTTAGTATAGAGACTCACTACATATCAGTAAATGAACACACAAAAGATGGTAAAAAAATCATGAACAGATATTGATATATTCAAATGAGAATATGGCCCAAAATCAAGACTGTGTACTGTATCAGCTAAGGTAGATTAGAGAGGGCTGCTCCGTTGTTGTGCTCCTGCTGAAGTGATCTTTTCCATGATCCGGAGAGAAGGAGTATCCTTCGTACTGCTGCTGAGCTAATCTCTTTCCCACCGTGAGCAATGCAAAGAGATCCAAAGAGAAAGGGGGAAAATCGAAGAAGAAGAAGGTAGGAAAATGGAGGGAAAGAAGAAGAAAAGAGGAGGGAAAGAAAAGGGAAAAGGAGAAATCTGAAGGGCAGAGGGAGAAGAGAGGAGGAAAAAAATGATCGACTTCCTATTTTTTAAATTTTTTTGATCGAGCCCCTTCTTGAAAATTTTTTATCCTCTTCATTTGATGCCTTCCCTCTCCTTGTAAAGGAGAGGGTGGTTATTTTATTTTCAAAACACCCTTACTAAGTTTTAAAATTTTTAAAAAGAGGGTGAATTGTAAAGATTTTCTAAAAAAAACCTTTTTCTTATTTAATCTAAAGTCATTTTCATTTTGCTTTTCTTTTCTTTTCTTTTCTTTTTCTCTTTTTTTTATTTTACTTTTAGAAATAAAATCTAAAATGCAAATGCTTTAAGAAATGAGATCCAAATGGAATTTTGAAAGTCTTTACAAAATATTGAATTTAGAATTTAAGGATTTTGCAAAAAGGAGTTTTTGAAATAAAAGAAAAAATTTTAAATTTGGATTTTAAAAAATGGATCTGGATCTGAGCTTTTGAGTAAAAATTGAGTTTGGATCTCGAACTAAGAAAATGAGAGGAATGGATTCAAATAGAGATTGGATCCAGATACTTGAACCATATTGATTTTGAATTTTTAGATTTATATTGAAAATAGAAGATTTTGGCTCAGAATCGGATTCAGATATCTGATTTGGATCAAGGTTTGGGTCTGGTATAGAAAATGGAATTGAGCTTTGGATCTTCAACAAAGAAATGAATCTGAGAAATGATTAAAAATTGACCCAATTGCCTTTCTGAATAACTAAGAAAGTGGAACTCAAGGTCAAAAGGATAATTTTTGGAATTTGGAAATTTTAAGGTGTTTACAATAGTGGTCGCATACGCTCGCCCTGCCACCATTTTTTGACTGCCTGGTTTCTGCTGATGAGATTGTTGTTGTTGAGGCAGTCGCTGATATGCCGGTTGCAATGTTTCAGGTGTGTTTATCTTCATGTCATCCGACTGCTTCTTTCGGCAGTCTTTGATATAGTGGCCCATCTTGCCACAATACAGACATCCTCTGGTGTCGCAAGGACACGGTCGACCAGGATGATTAATGGGACATTTTGGGCAACCTGGTGTTGTCGCTAACTGTTGCTGGTGCGGACGATTCTGATAACGATTGTTGTTGTTGCCCTGAGGGCGATACTTCTTCGTTGGTGGATGAAACTTCCTTCTACCAATGTTCTTCTGAAATTGTCTCTTCTTAGGCCAACTCTTTTGGCCTTGATGCTGAGTTCCTCTAAACTGTTGTGTTTTCTGGGATTCAGACCAATCCTGCTCCAGAAAAGTGGTTGTCTTCAAAGCCTGATCTAGTGTCATAGAGGCATGAGTGTAAACTTTCGTGCGAAGGGCAGGCTTTAAACCGCGAGCAAACTTCATTGCTCGATCCTTCTCAGTAACATAAACTTTAGGACAGTAGCACTCCAGACTTCTAAACTTTGTAACGTACTCAGCTAGTATAGAGCTCTCTTGCTGAAGGTCAAGAAACTCTTGCATCTTTCGGCTTGGCTGGTGCGTAGGGAAGTATGCGGCATAGAAAACTTTGACAAATTGCTCCCACATGACTGCTTCATTCACAAATTTGACTTCTAAGGTAGCTGCCCACCACCTTTCTGCATCTTTCCGAAGTTGGTACGTTCCAAAGTCCACTTTCCGGTCATCGCTGACTTATAGTACATGGAAGATCCGTTTGATCTCTCATACCCAATCTTTTGCCGCTTTAGGAGTCAATTTTTCATTGAAAGATGAAGGGTTCATGCTCATAAACTGCTTATATGGTACTACGGTAGCTGGAGTATGAGTAGGTGCCTCACATCCTTGAGTGGCCTACTGTAGATGGTCACCCATGGTACGTATCGTCTCTGCCTGACGACCAACAACCTATGCCAGGTTGTTGAGAGACTCCATCAGGTTATCATATCGACCTTGCCACACCATCTTGAACAAGAAAAGACTCGTATAAGCGAAAGTACAACTTTCGAAAAATACAAATTCTATTCGTAAGCAAAAGATTCTTGTTTTTCATTACATTCAAGCCAAAATACCCTTTTTACTAAGACAGAGTTATAAAACATATCCAACTATGTTGGAAAACAAAAATGAAATACTGACTCAGTGTTTCCACAAAATGTTCATAATCAAATAATCATCTTCATTTCCGACTAGTGTAACGGTCTCGGTAATCATTTTGGTTCTCGCATCATTTTTGCTTAGGATGAGGAGGAGATGCTGGTGTGTACTGAGGAGAATTCGGTGGAGTGCGCCGAGCTATCTTAGGGTCTACGTCAGGAACTTCATTTCGCATTGGAGATAGAGGAGGAGCTGGCATGTACTAAGAGGAAACAGAGTAAGAGTAGGATGTTGGCGAGTACTAGGGAGAATTTGGTGAAGCGTGCAAGGCTCCCATGGGGTCAACCTTAAGTGGTACCAGACTGGTCTTGGATGCCATATCTTCTACTATTTTGGCATTACCCATCGCTATTTCATCTCCCAGTTTACGCTGGCACTCAATCTCAATATGCCCTTTATGGCTACAGTAAGGGCAATCACTCAATTCACGTAGACAAATTTGTCTCACGTATTCCAATCGACATCTGGCACAAGGAGGTGCCTGATTCACAATCACTTGGGTACTCCATACTATCTGTTGTATTGCTCGGTCTAGGACTTCTACGCCTCGAATCAAGTCATTCAGGGCTTCAAGAATCCTTTCATGACTCATTCTTGATGACATCTAACAAACAGATATCTAACTATGCATAAAGACTTAAAGAAAGCAGTAATCAAGCAGGAAATAACAATATTTTATAAGTTAAGCATACTTACACTGTGATGGACGATGCATGCTGAAGTCTTGGACCACACTTAGGAAACTCCACTAATACCAACAACTATAACGCCCCAAACCCCAACCAAGAAAAAACCCTAGATTTTTAGAGTTAATTTTTTTTTAAAGGTTTTAAATAAGCAACGGAAAACAACGGGGAAATAATGGTTGCAAGTTTGGATGAGTTACAGATTATAACAATCATCAAAAGTCACTATATAATAGTCCTTTACAAAGTGAGACTAAAAATACACCATAAATACAAAGTCTCCCAAAAGTCAAAGAAACCCCCCCCCCCCCAAAAAAAAAAAAAAACCAAGACCACGAGTCCAAGTGTGGGTCCCAAGCCTCCCATCGTGCAGCCATCGTAGCTAGTAATCATCACCTGTATCCCCATGAAATGGGGTCAATACTCTTGCGAGCTGGTGAGATAACCAATCAAGATATACCATTTTCAGGAAAACATAAACATGAGAGTAGTTAAGATATGCATCATAAGTACGTAACAAAACTACAACTATCATGATGGAATAGTTTAAAATATGCAAGCAAAGTACATGTACGTGCGAGCATATATATGTGTAGCATGCAACAAGTACGAGAACTAGCAAAAGTAGTGATACAAACTTATGTGCCACATTAAGAAACAGAAACATACAACCAAGGTAAAACAACTATGATACATATAATGATAAAGCAAAGGAAGGAAACACATTGTACAACTCTAATGTACAAAACAAAACAACTAATCAAGGTAAGTCAGCATGTGATTGGTTAGTGATTATGTTCTTCTTTCTTACTCCTTCGGGTACGGGAAGGAACCTCGTATTCTGTGAGACATGCACCTGACGTCTGTTATTCAATTTCTAATGTGGTAACCAGGGAAGCTACAGATCGAGTAACTTCATGCGAGCAGCCCAAGGCTACGAGAAACCACGCATAGGTAATGCATTGCAATCCTCACTACTGTAGTAGTGGAGGTACCGCAAAAGCTAACCTTGACTTCCCTAACTCCGAGTGATTGGAGGCCAAAAGGATGCCTTTGCTCCTGTTAATGTGTTGTAGTGATGACTTGTCACTTGAGGTTTATACCATCTACCCTCTTCAAGGTGAACCGTCTTGTGAATGGGTAACCGAGCAGTTTATCTTTCTTAAGCTGGTTTGACAACATACCTCCTTCTGAGGTATTTTGGCACACAAGTCTCGTGGTCCCCGTAGGGTCACACAAACAAGGTCTTTGCCCACCCATTCACAAGCGTGAGTCTCACACAGACAAAGAAAGAGCATATCGCCTGTGAAGGCTGTAACGCCCCAAATTTCAAACTTGCGAACCCTTTTCAGAAAAATCTCTTTCCTTCAGAGTTTGTTTATGAAATCAGTGGAAGATTTTTCTTTGATAAATCATAAGGCAAGCTGACAACTTTGGGCACGTTAGCTAAAAGAACCAAAACTCACAAGATTCGGATATCCTAAGGGAAATCCGATATAAACCCAAGCATCCAGGACGCGAGCTAAGAGCAGGAAGAAGAAGTCTTGAAGCCATCTTGCAATCGCGTCATCGCTCGTAGTGTACTTAATAAACACCTGTACCCATAGAATGGGTTAGTTTCGCGAAAAACTAGTAGGTGCACAAGAGAGACTACAAGGAACTGAATTAAGTACATTTAATTCAGTAGGCTACGCAGTTTAAAGCAGATATGCAGTTAAACAGGTAAGCAATGCAAGCAGGTGAATAGTGCAAACACGTAAGCAGTACAAGCGAATAAGGCGTGCGAGCGAGTAAGTAGTGCAAGCGAGTAAGCAGTGCAAATGCGTAAGTAGTGCAAATAGTAAGCAGTTCAACGCAAGTAAGCAGTTCAAAGCAAGTAAGCAGTGCAACTGACCAACGCAGCATACGATCCATTTGATCGTAAGTTGAGAACTACTACGCAACAAGCTTGTCCTCGTTCCTAGAATGAGGTCTCTGCATCTAATCACCATCAGGACATCGTTTGTCGCTCACTACTTCTAACAAACGCATTGTCCTGAACAACCTTAATCTATCCTCATCTCTCAAAGTCTTACGCGGCTAACCATCACCGGTTATGACGCACTAAGGCGTCATACTTTCTCAGAGAAGCTCACCCTTCCGTAAAAGGTCCAAAACATGATCACTAACTCAAATCACTAACGATCTGATTCTCACATCTGAGTCATGCACGTAATCATGCTAAAACAGAAAGCCGAAACTATGAATTCATAGTTGGCTATCACAAACAATCTCAAAAGATCGTCACAGCTCACCATAACTTTTTATGGTAAGCAAAAACACAAGATCCACGTCGGATCGTTCGATCCGAGAGATATACGACCGGACAAGGAATTACCGCCCTAGAGGGTATACCTGATCTTGGACCCTACACTTCCTCACAGGAGTTCACCGTCTTTGCGGCTACCCGTTCATGGACAGTGTACATCCTCACAGAGAATCTCTCTGTCTAGCTGGGTCACCCGATCTGGGAAAAGTATAACCTCACAGCGAAACCTTTGGGAAACCGGTCCCCAACAGATGCCATATCTAATGAAAATCATTGCGATACACGCATCAACACAAATGACCCCTCTCGGGGTCCATAGCCACTAATACGAACAACAAGATCAACGTCCGGATCACTTGGTCTGGGACATGTATAACCTCACAAGGAATTCCGCCCTAGATGGTATACCTGGTCTTGGACCATACACTTCCTCATAGGAGTTCACCGTCTTTGCGGCTACCCGTTCGTGGACAGTATACATCCTCACAGAGAATCTACCACTCTAGTCGGGTACCTGGTCTTGATCATACACGCCCTCGCAAATAATCCTTTGGAGATCAGGTGCTCGACAAACACCCTACTCTGTGATACACGCATCTATACAATCGACTGCTCCGAACAGTTTACTACTCTCGATGTCAGTAGCCACAATATGGGCACAAGCATGTATATCAACAATATGCATCGTATCACTCCACGCAGAAGCATATAATCTTGCGCATTGTATGATTGTCACAAGGAATATTGCAATCCTCAAATAGGCCCTCAAAGCATGTGTAAACGACACATGAGAACGCACAGATATGGCAATTCAGTTGATTCTATGGGCGAAGGGTAACTAACTCTACCAGTCAGCCAAACAAAGCAAATGAATAAGACAAGCACTCATAACAATGCTCGTAAAACATATAATTACCATAAAATGGCTCGATCCATCAACAAGTAATTAAATTAATCGTAAGGCATAAACCATTACATCACAAGCCATTCATAAGCAATCATACGACAACAGTTATATCACACTATGTAAGCAGCTTATAAGACAAGCGGCCACATCAATCCTAGTTGCCACCAGTTCGTAGATTACGAGCTGTATGCAATCACATCAATCATAAGAGATGCAAGCCAACAAGTGCTACGCTACAATAAGCACCAAACAGTTCGACCAAGGGATAAAGCAAGTCACATGCTAATATGTAGCAACTGGTATAATGCTATTATTATAAGCATTTAACTAGCATGAGAAACTCCTTATTACTCCGCAAAGAACTGCGTAAGCAGTTTAACCAACTAGAGTAACGCCTTGACAGGCGTGCACAGTTCAACGAGTAGCATACTGAACTATCGAGCAAGCAAGCGAATTAGTAGTGCAAGCGAAGCAGTAGTGCAAGTGAAGCAGTAGTGCAAGTGAATCAGTAGTGCAAGTGAATCTCACGACCCGTGATCAGTGTGAACAGACCTTATGTTTTGATAATTACTGGCCTGCGGGTACGCGCAGGCAAAACATAGAAACAACTGAGACTAGTTCGGGTGTCTGTTATTCTATGTATTTTCGATAACCTGAATAGCTAGTTGAGTCCGCTCCAAAGGGGACGGCATTAGCCGAGAGAGGATTCCCCAGAGGCTGAAAATCAGTGCCACGGATGCATCCAACTTCTGCAGAAGTGTTGAGCTAACTTGTGTAGCCCCTATCCCCTAACTCCAATGACTGGGGAGGCCGGATCTTTGCCCGTGGGGTGGTTGTTAACAACCTGTCCATTGGAGTTTTTGTACCGATCTGTCCTCTCCCTTGACAGACAACTAGAAGCGAACGGGTGCGTTAGGGGTTGCTTAACTAACGACCCATTCTATGCTGTGGTATTTAAACCACTCGAGCATCTTGCCTGTGAAGGCGAATGTGAAGCCATTTATGTGATTACAGCATTTTGCATTTAGTGTTGTTCGAGGTCGCACGACCGTCTCATCTGATCATCGCAGTAGTAGACGTGTCGTGCACGACTACAAGTACTCTAGGATGAAGGGGGTATAGCTCCTCAATAGAAGCCTTAACAAGAGTGTTTCACAAAGATGTAAAGTTTATCAACTTTACTTTATCTTTTGAAACAACAGTACTTTGTGCCAACATTATGCATGTGATTATCTCGAATCACATCCGCTATTGGGGTATCTACATGTCTTGCATGACTCAATACCGGCCTCGATAGACGGGATACAGGTTTCTCAACAGAACACCTGCTAAGAAGTTCGCTCGAACCCCCAATTCGGGATCACCCGAGATAAGCCAAGAAGGCAAGCAAAGCCAGCCAGTCACATTTTTCCAAATGCTTCGATTTGGAGTAGTCTTTGATGCTTTTGCGCAGCTCCCTAAAATCTCAAGTCGACTCTGCAGGACTGCGCACATGAAGAGCCAGAATCCTTGCGAGGTATCCCTCTCCTTAAACGGAGGTGTATCGCCAGCTCCCAACTGAACTCTTGTCGCAAGAGTGAGTGATAGATGTCTCTTGCATCCTCCACGAGGATGCCTTTAAGGCATACGCAAAGAGCAAGAACCTGCACGTCATCTGCAAAAGCAAGGCAATACCAACACATATGCAAAAGCAAGAGCCTAGGCGCAACGGCAAAGTAAAGGTGGTAAGCAGAAGTGCAACGCAAACCCTCGCACAACGCGCGACGGCAAGTAAAGACTGTAAGCAGAAGTGCAACGCAGAACCTTTGCACGATGCGCAACGGCAAAGTAAAGGAACTGTAAACAGGAGTGCAACACAAAACCTGTGCGCGATGCGCAACGGCAAAGTAAAGGACAAGGATCGCGAAACTGCGTCCTTGAGTTAAATGTGTACTCATATAAATATATATGATATATATATACATATAGATTTATTTAATTGTCTTGTTTAGTTAATTGAACTCAATTCAATTGTCCAAGTCTTCTGTGCAATCTTCCCCTACCTTTGAGAGTTGCAAGCTTGCTATCGTCTGCGGATGTACGCGATTGGAGGCTCGGGTCGCGGAGCGCGAGCAGGATCCGTCGTACGAGCTGCAAAAGTAACGATCTTAGCAAGCTAATACCAAAATAGAAAGTCAGGGGCACTATCATCATCTTGACATAAGGGAAGCAAAGGCAGGGGCATTGTGCACATGTGCATCTGCTATAAGCGCAAGAAGCAGGGGCAGGGCCACGAGTCCCTGCTGACATGCTGTCAGCGAACAACGGGGAGGCAGGGGGCCGCACCCTTGCCCGAAGAAGAGAACGAGGGAGGCTTCGCCCTGCCAACCAAGAGAGCAAGGAAGCGAAGCCCTTCCGTGCGAGCCACTAAGGGGGAAGCAAGAGGCTGCACGTTGCCTTTCAACAACGAACGGAGGCCAGCCCGATGCCAATGAAAACCGAGGCGAGGGGGCTTGCCCCGGCCTGCCGAAAAACAACGAAGGTAGGGGCGATGCCCTTGCCTAACGAGAAAAGAGGCACAGGGAGGGCTCGGCCCCCTACCTTGCCGTAACAAAGAGCAGGGAGAGGCTCAACCCCCTCCCCCGTCAAAACAAAGAGCAGGGAGGGGGCTCAGCCCCTCCCCTACCGTATCACGAAGCAGGGAGGGGGCTCAGCCCCTCCCCTGCCAAACGAAAGGGCAGGGAGGGGGCTCATCCCCTCCCTTGCCTAAAAGGGAGCAGAGAGGAGGGGCTCGGCCTCTCCCCTGCCGTGACAGAGGGGACAGAGAGGAGGGGGCTGAGCCCCTCCTCTGTCGTAACAGGAGGCAGGGAGGAAGGGCTCGGACCCTCCCCTGCCTTGACAGAGGGCATAGAGAGGAGGGGGCTGAACCCCTCCTCTGCCGTAACAGGAGGCAGGGAGGAGGGGCTCGTCCCCTCCCTTGCCGTGATAGAGGGAGCAGAGAGGAGGAAGCCGAACCCCTCCTCTGCCGTAACAGGAGGCAGGGAGGAGGGGCTCGGCCCCTCCCCTGCCGTGACAGAGGGAGCAGAGAGGAGGGGGCTGAACCCCTCCTCTGCCGTAACAGGAGGTAGGGAGGAGGGGCTCGGCCCCTCCCCTGTCATGACAGAGGGAGCAGAGAGGAGGGGGGCGAACCCCTTCTCTGCCGTAACAGGAGGCAGGGAGGAGGGGCTCGGCCCCTCCCCTGCCGTGACAGAGGGAGCAGAGAGGAGGGGGCCGAACCCCTCCTCTGCCGTAACAGGAGGCAGGGAGGAGGGGCTCGGCCCCTCCCCTGCCTTAACGGAGAGCAGCCGAGAAGAGAGAGAGAGTGGCGAACGAAAAAGGGGGAGGTGCGTACCTTGTGGTCGCCGGCGGCGGCATCGTCGGCGTCGGAGGGAGGTCGCAGGTGGCGGCAGCGTTGACGTCGGGTCGACAGGGGCCTCCAGAGGGTGCAGAGACAAGAGAGATCGAGAGGCGGTGAGGGAGAGAGACAGTGAGGATGGGGGTTTGTGAACCTCCCTCACCTCCCTTCCCTCGACCTTAAGAGGCACGGGAGAGATGGTCGGGGTGCCCGACCGCCTGTCCCCCCTTTGGATCCGGGTCGGGCCCAAAACTGGATTCGACCCGATCCAAAAAAAAAAAATTTGCTCATTACAAGGCGATATAACACCATTTTATTCTTAGCGTATCACAACATGTGAGCTCTCTTATGAACATGGGACAATCGCCCAACATGACTCTGATGGAGCTGCATAACCTCAACTGGAAAATTGTGCCAATATCCTATATGGTACTAACTTTCCAACCCTTTGTCGAGATACATCAAGTGCATAGTATGCAATAATGCATCAACATAGTGATAGCGCACAAAACCTAAATATGACACTCGATGTAAGCAAAAGACAATCTAGTTTAGTGTCTGGGTGTGACAAAGTGAAAGTGAGAAGCCCTTCAACATATTTTTCATATTCTCGCACATGTATCGAAACATAAACAATGGCAATTACACATATCCATATCATTCACATCGTAGCATGTGAATATGTGCAAGTGAGAAGTGTCATTTGGCAACAATATGCGATATACGAATCAAATAGGCAATTCCACCAATTTACTTGCAATTATGACACTAGACACATTTTTAATGAAAGATATTCATGCATGTACTCATACGTGTGATTGGTGTGCAGTATTCTAACAAAACTATATACATCCACACACACACACACACACACACACACACACATATATATATATATATGTTTGCAACATCGCACACTCAAATCACCATTGCCATATATTTTATCGACGATCATCGCCCACAACAAGAACTTAAAAGCACACGGTTATAGCTTGCATTTTTGTGCACAAGGGAAAACTATAAAACCACCATGACTTAATGCCAAGATGCTAGAAAAAGGGGACTGAATTCTGCAGCCATACACAAGGCATGAATGTGCAAGAAAAAAGGGGCGCCAAGACAGCTCGCGATCTGCTGCCTTAAGCTACACATCGCGATAATCCGTAGGACTATGAAGCACAGTATCACATATGCTGCTAGTGCAGCAGGGCTACGACCCTGCACACAAGCTGGGAACGGCCAGAAGCAAGGCATGGCCTGCTGCCAACGCCGAGTGCAACACATGTTGTGGGCAGCAAAGCAACCCCGCAGTTGCCTTGCAAGTCGCACGGCCCGCCCCAGACTGTGACAGTCTGGGTGCCAAGGTGCTAAAGCCATCGAAAGAGGGTCTGGTTCTGACCAGACCCGCCTAATTGCACTCACGCCCTGGTCTGAACCAGGGCGGTTCAGACCAGGGGGTGTGCAGCGGTTCAGCTGCAGGGAGCCCCGGACTGAGACAGCCAGGGTGCTCTAAGGCTGTCGAACAACGCCCAACATGGTCTGGTCTGTTATGGACCAGACCCTGCTGGAACAGGGAGGTCCTTGGTCTGAACCAAGGTGGTTTGGGCCAGAGCTCAACGATGCAGGCTATGGGCTTGTGCTGGGAAGGTGCGCCAACCACCAATACCTGGTGCAGCCTGCACCGGATTACCAGCCTTTGCAAGGCTTACGGCAGGGAGCCCCTAAATGAATCCCTGCTCGGTCCAGGGTGACCCTGATAGGTCTGAACTAGGGTGGTTGAGGCCGGTCAGGCCGAAGGCAAGAGGGCTACAGCAGGCCCCAGGCTGGGGTGCTGTTGTAGCTCAGCCATCGACATGGAAAGGGGAAGGGAAAAAGTGGCCTTGGCTGACCATCACTCGGTGGGCCTGGGTCAGGGCTACATCACATGCAACTACTGCAACACAAGGCTTTGGCAACCCAAAAAGGTGAAGAAGATGATGGTGACTGGGCTGGGCTGCGAGTGAGCCCAGTCCGGTCATCCATGCATCCAACCGAACCCCATCCAAGCGAGCAAGCCGGAAAAAAAAACAACAAAAATAAAGAAAATAAAGAAACAATAAAAAGAATGGCATCTCACCGTATGCAAGAAGAACATAGCCCTCCATCATGGATTCACCTAGAACCCCTTGCATTCACGGAATGAAAGAAGGGAGTTCTGGGTTCTAAGCACTTCAAAAGAAAATCGCATGAACTCGTTCTCAACAAGAACTTGAAACCGTGGGTGAGAAATATACTTACGTGAATGAACGATTGTGTGTGGGTGGGTGCTCAAAATGTGAAGAAACAATGAATCAAACCCATGGATAACCTAATCCTCCAATAACTCTTGCATGCAACAGATGCAAAGAAGATTTTGGATTTATGTTACTCATGAATCATGCCTACCAAGAGTTTCCAACCAAAACGGTAGAATGAAATGGAAAATCTGAGCTTGATCGGATGAAGGAAGGAGAAGAAGATGTTATTCTCTTGCTTGCAACGAATGCTCAACAACACACACACAACCGCTAGCACCAACCGAAAATTCGGTAGAGAGAGTAGAGGAGAGAAAAGAGAAGAGAAAGAGAGAGGGAGAGCTCAAGAAAAATTGCCACTTTTGGGCTCTCCTTATTTCTAAAAAGGTTTCATATGGATGCATGGCAAATGGACTGCTAGGATTGATTTGAGAAGATCTACGGTTTAGAATGGCCTCACACCCCTCTAGGCAATGGCAAGGGTGTGATATCTATGCATGGTCGCCCAACACTCCCAATCGGATTCTCCTTTTTAAATCTCCTTTTCATTCTTTCAAAAGTGTCATGGGGCTGTCTCCCCATGCACCCAATGAGAGCCCTCTTCTTTAATGATTACCTTTCTTGAATTTACAAGGATGCCATGGGTTGTCGCCCACTTGGCCAATCCACGCATCCCCTTTTGAATAGCTTACCTTTCTTACCTTCTTGCCACCGCCCAGCTTGGTCAACTCGACCAGCTAGGCTGCCTCACATGGGTGACGCCCAGTGAGGTCGAGCTAGGGCTAGGTTTGACCCTTCGGTCAAGCCCAACCAAACCCTTAAACAAAAAGGTCGATTTTTTTTTGTTTCATTTGTATTTTACACTTAGTGTTAATATATATATTTGAAATGCTTCGTTTCAATTTTGGTAACACCCATACTTCTTTAAAACACATTCATTGTCAAATTACGTAAAATGAAAGGGTTTTAATTCATTTAAACTCTTGATTTACAAATTTGATTGATCTTATGCAATTTGAATAAAACTTAGGGTTTCGATGACCAATGCATTGCAATACATATACATATGCCTTTGTCTCAATATATATATATATATATATATATATATATATATATGTGTGTGTGTGTGTGTGTGTGTGTGTGTGTGTGTGCAAAGATCCTCATAGGTATAAAAAATATTTTTCTAAAAATGCTTATCATGTATTGATTTTTTCTTAGAAAAATCACGGGCCTTACAGAAAGAGAGGAGACCCTGACTTTAATCAAGGCCTCCTCTCTTTATCCCCAAAAATTGGGTCAAATGGGGGTTTTAACTCCATTTGACCCGATATGCATGAGGTGTGTGCCTCGCCCTAGGGCGTATGCCTCATAGTGTATGAGGGCCATCGATAAACATCTCTATAACGGTGAGAGCCAGGTCTTGCCACTATTGATCTATTATGGTGAGATCTTCTGACCATTAAATATAGTTGTTAAAGTGTTTTAACGGCAATATCTAACGGTTAAAGAATCTCGCTGTTATGCATGTCTTTAACGACAAGATGTGTGCAGGGACAAGGCATTCCAGGGGATATTCAGCTCGTTGTTATTGATGAAGCTAATAACGGTGAGCTTTATTACCGTAGTAGAGTAATAATGGCAAGATATTTATGTCCCTACTATTACCTATCAATTAGCGGGGACAAAAATCTCACCATTATTGCTTTATTAATAGCGGCGAGATTTTTTCTCTCTGAAATAGAGTAGCCGCTATTGACCCTCATCCTTGTAGTGGCTCCTTAGAATAAGATGGTCTTCATGAATGCCAGTGTGTAACGTGCAGGAAACAACATCCACCCATGTCCACGTTGCATAAGGGCGGGCATTTGAGCATGAAGGCGCTTGATATGTTTAACGTAACACTTTCATGACTCACTTTTCAGTTGGCATGCTCGCATAAGCATACAGGCTATAGCACTGAATGCATAGTTGACTAAGCTAACCCTAATGACTATTGACTGAAGACATTTAACCACTTCGACTTTTGATCGAACTATGTGCACGAGGACCATTGAACTCTCATTCAAAAAGTAAAACATTGAGAAAATGGTCTTTATGGCTCATTTAGAATCCTAGTTCGTACGGTATGGAGTCTTTATAGTTTTAGATTGACAAGTTAGGTATGAGATTTCATCTTCTTCTCTTATTTTACTTTTCTTGCGATTTAGAGTTCTAGTCTTAATTATTTGTCGATCATGGTTCTTCTAATTTTGCAAAATGAAGTAATTCATAAAGATGTTGTCTGGTCGTGTCGTTGGTACTATGTCGCTACAAGATCAGTTCATATCATTGGAAACTTTAAAATGAGGCAACTGAAGATCTAAAGAAAACACTGATGCATGTCACTCTACTTCCATGGGTTGGATCCACTCCAAATAGGGTCCACGCCTCTCCAGTGTATGTTTTGGTTGGGTTTGTACTTCGTAAATGGGTCGGGCAATGTAGTTGGATTTGACATTTAATATTTGGGTTTTGGATAGCTATTAGGATCTCATGTTGTATAACTAAGGATCCAAATGGAGGTAGCTTGCGGGAGAATTTTTTCCAAGCTATAAGTATGGATGTTTGGCTTGTAATTTTCATTCTTGACTCGTAAATCACATTTGATAGTTCTCTAGCTCCCTAGAATGCTTTCTTGGCTTCTCCTACCACTAAATAAGAGGCATTGAGTTCTCGCGGAAAGGATCCTTTGTTGTATTTTGGCTCAAAATGATATAGGCAAAACCTAGTTTTCAAGCCAATTATTACATCTTTTTCTTAAATGGCTTCAAAGGACAAAGTTTCAGGTAATCCGGACTCATACATATTCTCTATATAAAAACGTGTATATTAGGTATTTTTTGTGCTTAAATGCATATTTAGAGCTATATCATGATATTTAAAGCAAAACCTCCATTTTCTTACTGATATTTAGCTAGTTAATAATGTTTATTGGAATTTGTGTAAGTTTAGTTTCCATTGTTTTCTAAGAACTTTGATTGAGAATAACTGGATCCAGCCCAGATTGCTAGGTCTGGATAGTATGTATCCGACTATGCTTAGATCTGGAACAAACATGTTGGCTCTATTAAGATTTGGGGCAGAATCTAGTAGGTAAATACAGTCAGATCATGGTACAAGTCAAGTCTAATTTGTCTCAATTTACTTGTTCACTTATAAATTCATTTGTTGCCAATCAAATTATAAGATAGATGAGGAGTAACTAGTTGCCAAGTGCCATTTTGAATAAGGGAATTAAACTCATCTTGTAAAACCCATGAATTTTAAGGAATTTTCAATGAAATAAAAATGTATGTTTATGTGAAATAATATGGTTTATGAAATATTCAATGTGATTTTGAGGCTTGCGGGCCAGTAGAGTGAACCGGGTAACGAATTTTAGAAAGGGTACTTGGATCCGGACTTTAGAGAGATCCGATGATCTGACCCGGTTCACGAGGCCAAGTGGGGAAATCCGATGGTTCCGGGATAATAGCGTGAGATCCGAAGCACATTTAAGGTGAGAGAGTGCAAGGTTGAAACAAACGGGAGAAAAATCCATGAAGTAACGGGAGAGATCCACCAACGGGGGTAAACGTCTCAATAAGACATAAAGGCAATTTCTTTGCAAAAGTAAACAAAAAGCAGTGGTGTGGTGTAGTGGTAGGGCACATGGTTGTTTGGAGCCACAACCCAAGTTCAAAACTCACAGTGCGCCTACGTAGGAAGGAAAAATGTGGTTTTTTTTTCATGAAATCCGGAATTGAACCAAAAGGGTTAAATACAATAAAATCTACACACTTTGCAACAAAAAGCAATGTAGCACAACTGGTGGGGCTTGTTACCCCCTTTGGTGGAAGACCACGGTTCAAAACCCCTTATGAGCGGAGTTCTTTTTGCACAAAACAACATGGTTTTTACCTTATTGGAAAAGGTAAAAACGTGGGCTTAAATTAAACCCTACTATTTTGGCCTCTCTCCACCAAAAATGTGAGCAACTCCTCTCACTTTACGAAAAAAGAGAGGAGAATCCCATGTGACATGGAAGAGGGATACCCATAAAGCAACCTTCGAAATCCCTTTGCTAAAGAGGTAAACGGGGAAATCTTGGAAATTTCTAAACAAACCACACAAAACGTGGGGTGGAGATTAGTTTTTTTTTTTAAATCAAAACTTTCCCTAAGTAGGGAAGGAAATTAAATGGCTGAAAAAGGGGGGGAAACAGCTGGACCTCTCTCTCTCTCTCTCTCTCTCTCTCTCTCTCTCTCTCTCTCTCTCTCTCTCTCTCTCTCTCTCTCTCTCTCTCTCTTTGGTGATCGGCTGCCATTGCTGGAAGGTGCAACTACTTCTCCTTGCAACGGCATGCAGCTCCTTCGCGAAAAAGAAGTGTTGCCTCACTCGCTTGAAGCTTCAACAAGAAGTAAGGGGTATTGTTTTTATGTGCAGGTGCTTACTGCCCTGTGATATGCGTATGTGGCATCCCACCTTTCTCATTTTTGAGGGAAAAGTGTGCCCACTACGGTGGTCACGAGCCACTACCATGGCCTCTGATTGATATTGGGTCAAAGACCTATTGTGTGGTTAGTTGGGGACCATCGTAATGGGTTTTTAACCACCTAGTGTTGTGCACCTCCTTACGAGCTGCAACCCTACAATGACAAATGCCTACAACATCAACCTCATGACATCTGGGCCTGAGATGGTGGGTCATTTAATCAGGGCCAATCTTCATTGAGGTCGATGCAAGGGGTCACGTGCGGCTGCGACCAGCATACACACTGGTTCGTGTTATGCTGCATAAAAAAAAAACAGAAGTGTTAAATTAAGCTGTCAAAATTTCTGTTTAACATGGGATCGAAATGTTATAATGGGATAGAAATGTTATAACTCTGATTTAGGAAATTTCGATAGGGAACATTTAGTTTCTGTTTATTTCTAGGAGGAAAAGTTGAGTCATTCAAACCATTTCCTGAATGACACTAGATTTTTTTTTATATATCTTCAATTGTAAAACATTTGTACCGAGTAGGTTCAAATTTTGCCTGCCTTACTGTTGAATTGCAATTTTATTACTATTAATTTGATGGCTGGGAAGTTAGATTGTGATATTACAAAGAAAAAAATTATTACAAAAAAAAAACACATGACCATGATCCAGCGTTTTAGTGTGGGTCTCGATTGGGTGTTTTATGTGCATAGGCGTGCACCCGCTTGCCTGGTCCCTTTTATGGAGTTAAACATTCTATAGCATGTACACGTTGGGTTCATTATTATGTAGCAAACGTATAGCATGATGATCCTGAAATAATGTTAGGTGACATCTCATTTACGCACAACCTGATGCATGCTAGACAATAGTTATTAATGTAGTACACAAGAATTAGAACAATAGTGGACTGAAAACCTCATTACATGCCATCATGTAACCAAATCAATGTTGAAAAAAAACTGGTACACATACAGCATGTATGTACCCTGGAGTTCCAGGGTAAAAACATTTGAGTTTTTAGTTGATTTCAAGCCTAGAAATTTTATGGGATAACGTGGTTACTTGGTATGTATGGTAGCAATAATTTTTTTGGAAATTTGTTACTTTGTCACCTAATGCCTCACACATATACAGGAGGAAAGGTCCTTCTTAGTTAACAAAATTCAAGTGTTATCAAGTGTGTGAGTCTTCTGAAACAAAAAAAAAAATGAACTAAGGTTACTCTAAGCCTCAGCCACGTTCATTACTGGCAAGGGATGTTTGGACAGAACTGACCCATTCTGTTCTATATGTTCCCCGGTCATTTGGTCTGAACCACGTCGGTGTAGTGGGTTATCACCGGCCCTTAACTGGGTTGCTCTACCACTCTTGGCAGCAGACCATCGACAAGGCTAGAGGGATCACCATCGCCAGTGTGCAGGTTATGCACACTGGGCCAGCACTTGGTATGGCTCGCAATATGCTGGCCAGACCAGCATCTTGCCAACATAGCAGGACACCACTAGTTTGGCATGAGTTGCGGGTCCTGCTGGTGTCGCGGGGCTACAACCTTGAAATTGTGGTCCACGATGGTACTTCATAGATCTACTGGGATGTAGTTGAGCCCAGAAAAGTCCCTCTTGTCAGACGGTAGTAGGGGCTACCTTCATGCAAACCTAGTTGGTTGAATCGAAGGGTTCAGTCCTTCTTTAGTCTTAGGATTCAAGAATGTTGTAGTGGTGGCGCTGGCCACTGCCCATGATGGTGGGCGGGCTCCTCAAGGAGCGATAGCGACGGCTAACACTTTTCGTTGATGGCATCACCTGGAAGTGGCAGCCATAAAGCCACGACATGAGTGGGCTCATGACAGCTTGACTTGTTGCGACAAGTCTCTGTGACCTTAGTAAGAGCACTTTTGGATATATATATATATATATATATATATATATATATATATATATATATATATATATATATATATATATATATATATTATAAATCAAGCAAATCATGCCACATGGATGGCATGGTTAGTGGGTACGAATGTGTATGCCATAACTTAGAAAATGAATGTTTAATTATGGGCTTTGAGTCGAGCCATATTTTGAGAAATGTTACTTTGTGATGATGCTTTTGGCACTCTGGCCCTATAATGCATATAAGGTGTGAACCCTGAGTCGGGTTGAGATTTTGAGAATCCCCTGTGGTATGACGGCTCACACGAGAAAATAAACAAAAATGAAAGTGTATGCAACATCATAAAGTTTTGAGACTCTGGGTACACCTGAAAGATGGTGTATGTTACCAGACTCCTCGTTGTGCGATTACTCGCACCTTGTTTTAAAGAAATGTTAAATGTATACATAAATATAAAAACCTTTGAGAGTCTGGGCACACCTGGAAGAAGGTGTATGTTACTGGATTCTTTGGGCTCTAGGTACACCTGAGAGAACAGTGTATGTTACCGGACCCATGGTCTACCTTGGAGAGGGTCAGATACGATGTTGAATGCCTATGCGTACCCATAGGGTAATGGAAAGATAAACATAAAAAGTTTACATTGTTCTCGTAGATGTTTGTGAATAAATGTTGTAATCCTTGTAGTGGATCTTATAAATAGTAAAAACACATCGTGCGTGTAAGAATGAACACACCTAGTATTTTCTTGTTTCATAGCAAAGTAGAAAGCATGCCTACTGTAGTAGAATTTTTCCTCTTTAGCAAGTTATATTGCTTGGAACTTTACAATTATGATATCTGCAAATGTTGCACATATTTGTACACAGGACACTGAGCACAACATATAAATATAATACTTCTTACGCAGACAGGGGAGTCTGACCCTTCTGCTTTAAAATTTTTTCAGGTAGCGAATAAATGGAGCATCGTGGCATCGCATTTGGAAGTAGTCAAGAGATCTCAGTTTTTCAGTGTTTTCTGTTTGAACTCTTATTAGTAGATTTACATTTTTGTTATGAGATGTAATTAATGACATTAATGCTTTAATTAATGAATGTTATGCTTTTAGTATTTCTCTGTTTTACCCTGTAATGCACCCGACTTGTGTTTTTCGCACTTCCGCTATTTAAAAAAAATACTCCAAAATTTTTACTATAAAAAGTTGGGGCGTTAGAGTTATGATATTAGAGCAGGACTGAAAAATATGAGATCTTGGCTCTTCCAGCGACCGCGATGGCTCTGTAAGTATGTAGAAATGTTGTTTTCTTAATGTAGAGATAAAAACATATAATCACATATTATATTTTCATGGATTTATAACTAAGGTTGTAGCGACCTTTTTATTGCCCAAACAAATGGCTTGGGTAAACTGTTACAATGATATTATAGAGATGCTACATAACCTAGCCGAAATGGTAGGTCGGCAGGCTGCTGCAATGCAGTTAATGGGCGACAATTTACATCATGTGACCCATTAGAGGATACATAGAAGATGAGTGCCACCTAAAGTACGTTATAGATTTTTCTGGAAGAAAAATGTGGATGCGCTTGAGGGCATAGCTTCCCAAGCTAGTCCCTTTACAACTCTTGCGAGAGTTGAAGTTCTTGACCTAAACCCAGAGACTGCTTGCGTATTGTACCTTTTCAGAAATGATTGGTGAATCATGACTAATATCAAAATTATTATCCCAATCGCATTGGAAATGATGATTGTTTTAATAAGAGTCATCAGATGAGGCTCTAAGTTAGTGTTTTTCCTTTTCCAACTTCGTTGGAGATGTTAGTGACCCTATCATTGATGAAGGGTACCTTTCCGGATAATCTTTCGAACTGGGGGTGAAAAGCCTTGTTTGTGTCAGATGAACCTTTGAGTTCCTCGTTAGAGGATGTTGTAGATCTCCAATTATTTTTGGTGATGGGAACATTTAGATGTACGCTTAGCAAGTAGCTTTGGTGTTGCCGGTGATGGCAGTCGACTCCTAAAAGGATCATAGTTGGGGACTACATAACACCAAACTTTAGGGTGTTATTGCTTTTAAGAGAGCGTTGTGGGAATTCTTGTTTCCCAACCACAATCAAAAGGGATTGTGGTGAGTTGAGTTGGCTTAGGTGGTGATTCTTGGCAGTGCCAACGTTGTCATTAGGGTGATGATGCTCTAATGATGCCATTAGAGTGGTGATTCTCTACTGATGGTTGTTAGAATGGTGATTCTCCAGCAATGACGTTAGAGTGGTGATTCTCTAACGATGCCTTCAGGTGGTGATTCCCTAACGATGCCATTAGAGTGGTGATTTTCTAATAAAGGTTGTTGGAGTGGTGATTCTCCAACAATGTCGTTAGAATGGTGATTCTCTAATGATGGTTGTTGGAGTGGTGATTCTCCAGCAATGACGTTAGAGTGGTGATTCTCTGACGATGCCGCTAGGGTGGTGATTCATAACGATGCCATTAGAGTGGTGATTCTCTAATGAAGGTTGTTGGAGTGGTGACTCTTCAGCAATGATGTTAGAGTGATGATTCTCTAATGATGCCGCTAGGGTGGTGATTCCCTAATGATGCCATTAGAGTGGTGATTCTCTAATGAGGGTTGTTGGAGTGGTGATTCTCCAACAATGCTGTTAGAGTGGTGATTCTCTAACAATGTCATTAGAGTGGTGAGTCTCTAATGAAGTGGTTGGAGTGGTGATGCTTCAACGAGACCGTTAGAGTGGTGATTCTCTAATGATGTCATTCGAGTTGTAGCTCGTTAATTATGATATCGAAGTGGTGATCCTTCAGATGGTGTGTTAGAGTAACAATTCTCTAACGATGGTCATGTAGAATGGTGATTTTCTGACAATAGTGGCCTTAAGTGGTGTGCCTGAGGTCAGTCAAAAAATATGTATTGAGATATTGCACATGTAAAATTTTATTGAGGCATTGTTTGAAGTGTGCATCGTACATTTGAGAACTAGGAAAGTTTACTAGGGGTATTGCTTAGCAAGCATGATTGTGTAACCTAAAGATTAACTATTATTATGTTTCTGTCCTGATAGATGGCATGGAAGGCCAGGTGAAACGATATCATGGACACTGTGAACAACCTTGCTGAAGTTGTGCAACAACAGGTGGTTGTGATGCAACAGGTGGGTGCGAACCTCCAACAAGTGGCCCAAGATAGACAAAACGTAGGTACAAACACTTACAAGCACTTTATGAAAATGGATCTTCCTGCTTTTAAGGGTAAGATGGACCCTGAAGCTGCGGAGACATGGATACGCGAGATAGAACGTATTTTTCATGTTCTAAATGTTCCAGAAGAGCAGAAGGTGAACTTCAGCACCTATTGTTTGAAGGACCACACTGAGAAGTGGTGGGACATGATCTCTACGGCTAAGTTCCAAAATGGGAATGTTACGTGGGATGAGTTTGTAGAGGTTTTTAACTCTACATATTTTCCTAAGCATGAACGAAGTAAGAAGATGCAAGAATTTTTAGACCTACAACAAGGGGCAACAACACTGATGAATTATATCACTAAGTTTCGTTGTCTGGAACGATATTGTCTAAATGTATACACCATGGAAGAGGATCGAGCAATGAACTTCGCTTGTGGGTTGAATCCAGCTCTGAGAACCAAGGTGTTCACTGGAGGTCCAAAATAACTTGATGAGGCCATCGAAGTAGCAACCCTATTGGAAGAAGACTGGGTCAAAAAGCAAAAGAAACAATGGAATAAACTCGAGCAACAGATCAAGGTGAGTACTAATGAGAAAAATCCTAGTGAAAGGGAGTTCACACCACCTACAAAAAAGAAAATGAGGCAAGAAGGCTACCCGAACCGCCAACAACAAAGGAAATCGCAACAGCCAAAGGTTCAACAAATTTGTCGATGGTGCAATGAGGATCATCCCTTCGCAGTTTGCCCTCTCTATAATGGCAAGTGTTTCAAATGTGAGCAACCAGGACATATTGTTAAGTTTTGCCCGAAGAAGTCTACTGAAAATTTAGTTTAAGCTGATTCGACTCCATTGAAAGAAAAGACATGCCAATAGTAAGAAATACCATAACCTTTTTGTCGATCGATGTTTGTGATTTCGCGGACGAAATCCTTTTTAAGGAGGGTAGGATGTAAAACCCATGAATTTTAAGGAATTTTCAATGAAAAAAAAATGTGTGTTTTTGTGAAATAATATGGTTTATGAAATATTCAATGTGATTTTGAGGCTTGCGGGCCAGTAGAGTGAACTCGGTAACGAATATTAGAAAGGGTACTTGGATTCGGACTTTAGAGAGATCCGATGATCCGACCCACTTCACGAAGCCAAGTGGGGAAATCCGATGGTTCCGGGATAATATCGTGAGATCCGAAGCACATTTAAGGTGAGAGAGTGCAAGGTTGAAACAAACGGGAGAAAAAACCATGAAGTAGCGGGAGAGATCCACCAACGGGGGTAAACGTCTCAATAAGACATAAAGGCAATTCCTTTGCAAAAGTAAACAACAAGCAGTGGTGTGGTGTAGTGGCAGGGCACACGGTTGTTTGGAGCCACAACCCAAGTTCAAAACTCACAGTGCGCCTACGTAGGAAGGAAAAATGTTGCTCTTTTTCATGAAATCCAGAATTGAACCAAAAGGGTTAAATACAATAAAATCTACACACTTTGCAACGAAAAGCAATGTAGCACAACTGGTGGGGCTCGTTACACCCTTTGGTGGAAGACCACGGTTCAAAACCCCTTATGCGCAGAGTTATTTTTGCACAAAACACCATGGTTTTTACCTTATTGAAAAAGGTAAAAACGTGGGCTTAAATTAAACCCTACTATTTTGACCTCTCTCCACCAAAAACGTGAGCAACTCCTCTCACTTTACCAAAAAAAGAGGAGACTCCCATGTGACATGGAAGAGGGGTACCCATAAAGCAACCTTGGAAATCCCTTTGCTAAAGAGGTAAAGGGTACAATCTTGTAAATTTCTAAACAAACCACACAAAACGTGGGGTGGAGATTAGTTTTTTTTAAAAATCAAAACTTTCCCTAAGTAGGGAAGGAAATTAAATGGCTGAAAAAGGAGGGGAAATGACTGGACCTCTCTCTCTCTCTCTCTCTCTCTCTCTCTCTCTCTCTCTCTCTCTCTCTCTCTCTCTCTCTCTCTCTCTCTCTCTTTGGTGATTGGCTGCCATTGCTGGAAGGTGCAGCTACTTCTTTTTGCAACGGCGTGCAACTCCTTCCCGAAAAAGAAGTGTTGCCTCACTAGCTTGAAGCTCCAACAAGAGGTAAGGGGTATTGTTTTTATATGCAAGTGCTTACTGCCCTGTGGTATGCGTATGTGGCATCCCACCTTTCTCATTTTTCAGGGAAAAGTGTGCCCACTACGGTGGTCACGAGCCACTACCATGGCCTCTGATTGATATTGGGTCAAAGACCTGTTGTGAGGTTAGTTGGGGACCATCGTAATGGGTTTTTAACCACCTAGTGTTGTGCACCTCCTTACGAGCTGCAACCCTACAATGACGAATGCCTACAACATCAACCTCATGACATCTGGGCCTGAGATGGTGGGTCATTTAATCAGGGCCGATCTTCATTGAGGTCGATGCAAGGGGTCACGTGCGGCTGCGACCAGCATACACACTGGTTCGTGTTATGCTGCATAAAAAAAATAGAAGTGTTAAATTAAGCTGTCAAAATTTCTGTTTAACATGGGATTGAAATGTTATAATGGGATAAAAATGTTATAACTCTGATTTAGGAAATTTCGATAGGGAACATTTAGTTTCTGTTTATTTCTAGGAGGAAAAGCTGAGTCATTCAAACCATTTCCTGAATGACACAAGATTTTTTTCCATATATCTTCAATTGTGAAACATCTGTACCGAGTAGGTTCAAATTCTGCCTGCCTTACTGTTGAATTGCAATTTTATTACTATTAATTTGATGGCTGGGAAGTTAGATTGTGATATTACAAAGAAAAAAATTATTACAAAAAAAAACACATGACCATGATCCAGCGTTTTGGTGTGGGTCTCGATTGGGTGCTTTATGTGCATAGGCGTGCACCCGCTTGCCTAGTCCCTTTTATGGAGTAAAACATTCTATAGCATGTACCCGTTGGGTTCATTATTCTGTAGCAAACGTATAGCATGATGATCCTGAAATAATGTTAGGTGACATCTCATTTACGCACAACCTGATGCATTCTAGACAATAGTTATTAATGTAGTACACAAGAATTAGAACAATAGTGGACTGAAAACGTCATTACATGCCATCATGTAACCAAATGAATGTTGAAAAAAAACTGGTACACATACAACATGTATGTACCTTGGAGTACCAGGGTAAAAACATTTAAGTTTTTAGTTGATTTCAAGCCTAGCGATTTTATGGGATAACGTGGTTACTTGGTTTGTATGGTAGCAATAACTTTTTTGGAAATTTGTTACTTTGTCTCCTAATGCCTCACACATATACAGGAGAAAAAGTCCTTCTTAGTTAACAAAATTTAAGTTTTATCAAGTGTGTGAGTGTTCTGAAACAAAAAAAAATGAACTAAGGTTACTCTAAGCCTCAGCCACGTTCATTACTGGTAAGGGATGTCTGAACAGAACTGACCCATTCTGTTCTGTATGTTCCCCGATCATTTGAGCTGAACCACGTTGGTGCAGTGGGTTATCACCGGCCCTTAACAGGGTTGCTTTACCACTCTTGGCAGCAGACCATCAACAAGGCTAGAGGGATCACCATCGCCAGCGTGCAGGTTATGCACACTGGGCCAGCACTTGGTATGACTCGCAATATGTTGGCCAGACCAGCATCTTGCCAACATAGTTGGACACCACTAGTTCGGCATGAGCTGCGGGTCCTGCTGGTGTCGCGGGGCTACAACCTTGAAACCGTGGTCCATGATGGTACTCCATAGATCTACTGGGATCTAGTTGAGCCCAGAAAACTCCCTATTGTCAGACGGTAGTAGGGGCTACCTTCATGCAAACCTAGTTGGTTGAATCGAAGGGTTCAGTCCTTCTTTAGTCTTAGGATTCAAGAATGTTGTAGTGGCGAAGCTGGCCACTACCCATGATGGTGGGCGGGCTCCTCACGAAGCGATAGAGACGGCTAACACTTTTCGTTGATGGCATCACCTGGAAGTGGCAGCCATAAACCCACGCCATGAGTGGGCTCATGACAGCCTGACTTGTTGCGACAAGTCTCTGTGACCTTAGTAAGAGCACTTTTGGATATATATATATATATATTATAAATCAAGCAAACCATGCCACATGGATGGCATGGTTAGTGGGTACGAATGTGTATGCCATAACTTAGAAAATGAATGTTTAATTATGGGCTTTGAGTCGAGCCATATTTTAAGGAATGTTACTTTGTGATGGTGCTTTTGGCATTCTGGCCCTATAATGCATATAAGGTGTGAACCCTGAGTCGGGTTGAGATTTTGAGAATCCCCTATGGTATGACGGCTCACACGAGAAAATAAACAAACATGAAAGTGTATGCAACATCATAAAGTTTTGAGGCTCTGGGTACACCTGAAAGACGGTGTATGTTACCGGACTCCTCGTTGTGCGATGACTCGCACTTGGTTTTAAAGAAATGTTAAATGTATACATAAATATAAAAACCTTTGAGAATCTAGGCACACTTGGAAGAAGGTGTATTTACTGGATTATTTGGGCTCTGGGTACACCTGAGAGAACGGTGTATGTTACCGGACCCATGGTCTACCTTGGAGAGGGTCAGATACGATGTCGAATGCCTATGCGTACCCATAGGGTAATGGAAAGATAAACATAAAAAGTTTACATTGTTCTCGTAGATGTTTGTGAATAAATGTTGTAATCCTTGTAGTGGATCTTGTAAATAGTAAAAACACATCGTGCGTGTAAGAATGAACACACATCTAGTATTTTCTTGTTTCATAGCAAAGTAGAAAGCATGCCTACTTTAGTAGAATTTTTCCTTTTTAGCAAGTTATATTGCCTGGAACTTTACAATTATGATATCTGCAAATGTTGCACATATTTGTACACAGGACACTGAGCACAAGATATAAATATAATACTTCTTACGCAGATAGGGGTGTCTGACCCTTCTGCTTTAAAATTTTTTCAGATAGCGAATAAATGGAGCATCGTGGCGTCGCATTTGGAAGTAGTCAAGAGATCTCAGTTTTTCAGTGTTTTCTGTTTGAACTCTGATTAGTAGATTTACATTTTTGTTATGGAATGTAATTAATGACATTAATGCTTTAATTAATGAATGTTATGCTTTTAGTACTTCTCTGTTTTACCCTGTAATGCACCCGACTTGTGTTTTTCGCACTTTCGCTATTTAAAAAAAAACTTTACTCCAAAATTTTTACTATAAAAAGTTGGGGCGTTACACATCTACTATAGTTGAACACCATTGAGGGTGCCTCCTGGCTTCAGAAAAACAAGTAGGTTTTTTGTCATGAGTATATTTTGCTAGAAAGCAAGAGATATGGGATAACAGGTGTTGAAAAAAGATTTTGGTTTAAGTGTACCATCTTAAAATCGGGTAAATATATGATGGGTACAAACAG
Source organism: Nuphar pumila (assembly GCF_984573655.1). Taxonomy (NCBI): domain Eukaryota; kingdom Viridiplantae; phylum Streptophyta; class Magnoliopsida; order Nymphaeales; family Nymphaeaceae; genus Nuphar; species Nuphar pumila. The sequence continues at coordinate 58,436,475 of NC_143265.1, forward strand.
AAAGGGTTGGGAAAGGTATAGAAGGAGACTTTGGGGTATGAGCAACATGGGGTTCAGAAGACATGCTAGGAAGAGACACACCATTAGTAGTAGGACTAGGATCTGGAGGAACAATAGCGGGTGAGACAGATAAAGTTGTGAAATGAGGTAGTAGGGACACACTGCTAACACTAAGGTCAAACAGAATATTATCAAGAGTAGCATAACATGAAGGATGATAGGCAGGACGTAGGAGAATAATGGGAACGGTAGGAGGAGACGTTGGAGGAAGAGGTGAGGTTAACTAGGAGGAGATATCTAAAGCAGTGAGAGGTGACTGGGATATAGCATAGACAACTTGTTTCCATAAAAAATAATATTATGGGAGATATAAGTACAAATTTGAATAGGATCAAAACAAAGGTAACCCATATGACTTGGACTATACTCAATAAAAATCCATGATTTAGTTTTGGGTTGAAGTTTATTTGAGTTGTAACGAAGAGGGTGAGGATAACATGTGCAACCAAAAGCACGAAGGTAAGAATAATCAGGTTTCCTATTAAAAAAAAACTTGAAAGGGTGATGTTTTGTTTTGGTTGAAAGAAGGTAAATGGTTGATAAGGTAAACTGCAGTGCAAAACGCATCAACCCAAAATGATGTTGGTAGACTAGAGAAAGACAATAAACTTAGCCTTGTTTCAACATATCTGTGCTTGTGTTCAACAAGACTATTTTGTTGTTGTGTATGGAGGCAAGATATATTGTTTGAAAACTTTTACCAGTAAATTCTCTCTTGTCATCACTTTAAAAATGTTAAGAGCGACTCTCAATTGTTGTTCCACGTTTAAAAAATTTGAAAACACTATAGGGCATCCAATTTTTGCTTTAATGAGAAAAGCCAAGCAAAACAAGAGTATTTGTCAATAAACAATAAATAATATCTAAACCCATCTCAAGATAATACTGGAAAGGGCCCCCACAAATTTGCATAAATAATTTCAAGAGGCATTAAAACTAGTGTGACAGATAAATCAAATAGGAGTCTATGAGACTTAGCAATAATATAATGTTCACATAGTTTATTAAATTGTTTTGCATCAAAAAATGAAAGTAAACTGTCACTATTTAATAACTATAAAATTTTAAATTAGGATGCCCCAGCCGATTGTGCCATTATTCTAGAGACACACGAACACCAACGGCACTGAAAGCTTGAGCTGCTAGTTGATCCTGAGTTTCTTTTTCTATTTTGATAGAATACATTCCATGCTCAATCAGTCCTTTTAGAAGTTCCTTCCCTATCAATTGATCATTTCAACATACCCTATATAAAATTATATGCCCTTATCAACATACTATAGATAAAATTTACTACCCTTATCATGAAGACATATATATATATATATATATATATATATATATATATATATATATATATATATATATATATATATATATATATATATATATATAGGGGTACAGATTCAAAATGCATAAGGGTACCAGATCCTAATCCAAACTTATTAAAGAGGCTATAACTAATGACTGATGAGCTTCACATATTGACAAACCCTAGTGTTGGTTTTAAAACCTTTAGTGTGGAGGTTCTCTCTCTCTCTCTCTCTCTCTCTGATCGTGCCCCCACGCTCGACTTGCTTGAGAAGGAAGCCATCAACTGAACCACATTTTTCCAGCTTCACAGGCCCTTGCTGATGTGGAGGGCACTTGGTGGTGGGCCCTACTGCGTGGGTCTGCTCTGCCCTTTCGCTTACAAAGCAAAGCAAGCAATCCTAACACGTAGATCAGATATACGTGACAGCTCACTCACGCAGGTTTTGTCACTGAGGTGGGTGTCAACGCGTCGGGTTTGGTTCTAACCTGGTGAAATCAGATTTGGATTTGATTTTTGGGGTATGGTATCGGGTTCAGACTCAGGTTTAATGGGATCCATAAAGCCCATATTAGTGAAGATAAAAAATACAATCATTATCCTTCATAAATTTGCCAACAAATAACATATTTTTCTTTACGTCTAGAACATGAAAGACATCATGAAGAATAAATTTATGCTTGGGAGTGAAAAGAGTAATGTTATCAGTGTTGGAGATAGGAAGATGAGATCCGTTTCCAACCATCACTAATTCAAAAGTACTAAAAACAGTCTCATGCTTTGATCATCTGTAGTCATGTGGTGAGTCGTACCACTATCAGGATACAACGAGTTGTCAAAAACTGAGTTCAGGGTAATAGCATAAAAGGCTTTTAAAATATCAAAGCATCGGTGGGTTGTATGATTGCATCGACCACAATATTGACATATAACCTGACCACCAAAGGCATCACTCGAGTTCGGAGAATTATGATTTGTTTTGCCATTATTAAAACCATGACCTTGACCACTATAACTACGACCACCTCTACCACAGATGCGAAATTGATTTATGCCTCTTCCTCTCTGGCCAAAAAAAAATTGTAACAGTGGAATTATTTTCAACAACTATTTTGTTTTAGACAAAGGCAAGTCTACGTTCTTGATTTAATAATGTATTATAAATATCAATGAATGTAGGTAAATATTTAGATACAACTGCAGAGATGGTAGTTATAAAACTTTCATAGTCAACAAGGAGACCCATTCAGGGTCGCCTGAACAATATTGCTATCACTGACATCCTCACATGCAGCCATAAGGGAATCGTCCAATAATTTTACTTTATTTAAATAGTCAGTTGTATCTTCTTCACCTTTTTTAATAGGAAGAAGCATGACAAGCATGTAACGTGGTTCAGTCAATGTTACCTATGTCCACGGTTCAAAATCCCTCTCTACCTTTGTTTATTTATCAATTCACTCATATATTTTATACAAAGTGTGCTAAGCAACATCAAGAAGAAAGGATTTACAAGGCAAGGATGTTGAACATTGATTGTTGACTTTTTATGATTGAACAGATCAACTCCATCATCATAATTGCCACATGCATTTGCCTTGGGTATGGCCTTTGTTTCCTTATTTTGCAAATGCTCCACCTTGGCAACATTAGCACTAGTGATCCCTTTGATTTCTTCCTTATCTTGTGAGACTCCTTTTACTTGGTTGTCTCCATTCTTACTTTGATTTTTTTCTTTATTTGGTCTATTGACAAGTTGAAGGCTTTCCATAGTGAGCTCGTCCCTGGCTTTGCTGCCATGATGAGAGACAACCTTCATGTTGTATGTGTCAGCCATAATAGGCTCCTTACCATTGTAGACATGATGGGAGTCGGCCTTGCCTTGTGTTAATGCTCTTGTCATTGGTAGGTCATCCTTATCTTAACTTCCATGAAGCTCCTTATCATTATCGTCATGGTGAGATCTAGCCTTGCCTTGTGTCAATACTCTTGTCATAAGTAGGTTGTCATAAGTTGGAATTAAATCCTTTCCTTGGTGGATTATATCCAAATCTAAACTGATCTTATTACTCCCCCTCAAATAATGCCAAGTATAGAGATTGAGTTCGTCTTATTGAGCAATGAACTAAGCCTTGATTAAAGGCTTGGTGAAGATGTCTGCAAGTTGTCATTTCAACAAGCCATATTTTATAACCAAAGTCCTTGGAGCCACCTTTTCATGAACATGGTGAAAATCAATTTAAATGTGTTTAGTTCTGTTATAAAAAATAGGATTTGCTGACATGTGGAGAGCGCTAATGTTATCAAAGTGAAGAAGTGTCCCATTGGTTAGAGGGATTTTGATATCCCGAAGAATAAAGGATATCCATGTGACTTCTTCAGCAATGAAAGCCATGGATTTGTATTCAGCTTCAACACTAGATCGAGCCAATGTATTTTCTTCTTGGCACTCTATGAAATGAGGTTGGTTCCAAGAAATGTACAAAACCCAGTGGTCGATCGTCTAGTGTTTGGGCACCCAGCTCAATCAACATCGAAAAAAGCATATAAATCCAACATGCTTTGTTTCAATAAACATAACTTGAAATCCATGGTTCTTTAACATATCTGGGAATCCGTTTAATAGCTTGGAAATGACCTAATGTGGGATCATGCATGAACTCGATAACATAATTAACACTGAAAGATATCTCGGGTCATGTAATAGTCAAATATTGTGGAGCACTGACCAAGCTTCTGTATATTGTAGGGTCACAAAATTTTTTAGTGAAATTAGATTGATGTTTTTGGGCCATTAGATTAGCTATGGCCTTATAATCTTGCATTTATGCTTGTTCTAGAAGATCTTTGACATATTTTTCTTGACACAACAACATACCATGGTTATTGTAATCGACCTCAATACCTAAGAAAAAATGTAGGCATCCTTAATGGGAAACTCCTGCCTGGTTTTTTTAATAAAAGCTTTAATGAGCTTGGCACTGCTTCCTATTAAGATCATATCATCGACATATATGAGAAAAATAAGAGTTTTGTAGCTACTGTGATTCACAAACATGGATGGATCAGCGGTATTACAAATAAAACCCAGGTTTGCAAGAAAAACACAGTCTATGAAACCAGACCCTTGAAGCTTGTTTAAGCCCATAAAGTGTTTTTTTTATTTGCAAACATATTCAGGTTTGTTGACGTCTTCATATCTTGGGGGTTGTTTCATGAGAATATCTTCTTTCAAAATCTCGTGAATAAAAGCATTTTAACATCAAGTTGATGGATATCCCATCTCTTGACAGTGGCAATAGTAAGAATAGTTCTAATACTCCCATATTTGATAACAAGAGAGGTCTCATGGAAATCTATGCCCGTAATTCAAGTAAAACCACGGGCAATGAGACAAGCCTTGAGATGGTCAAGAACCCCATCAGGTTTTAGTTTGACCTTATAGACCCACTTTGAACCCACAACATTATCCTTGGCTCTCTTTGGAATAAGATCCCAAGTATCATTGGAAAGGAGAACTTCCATCTCTTCATCCATGGTCGCCTTTCATCCTGAATGAGAGAGCAGCCTTAATGTTTGTGGTTTTTTGGAACAGAGGAGACAAGATCATGCAAACCAAGGTACTTCAGATTTAGTTTAAAAATCCCATGTAGGGACCTAGTGAGAACCTAATTTTCATTGTTGGTGTTATCATTATGATCAACATCTGATTGAGAAACCAGTGCTTCATGATTAGGAATGTCAATCCTAATTTGAACATTATCATTGGCACTGACTTAATTTGAAGGTGAGAATATTTGGCTGATTTCTTGGGTAATGCCTTGATTCTCACCTTGATCAGGCATAACCAATTATTGTGACTATTGTAGCTCATTTTCAGTTGTGTGTTCAAGGCAGATATGAATGACATTGTTGTAGACATCATGCCTCATAACCAACCCTTGTGGTTGTTGTGATCCACTTTCATCCATGTGTTCATAACCATTATGAACACCATCATTATGGACAACATGTTTATAGTTTTGCCCTTCATAAGGAAAGTGACTAATGTCAACTTTAGAACCATCATTGCTATCCTTTTTGTTAATGGCATCACCATCCCAGCCAGAATAAGAACTAAGTTCCCTCTCAACACCATAGCTTTTAAAAAGAAGGCTAGGTTTTTTAAAACTGGACTCATCAAAAACATGTCGTGAGATATATATTTTCCTGATAGGCAGATACAAGCACTTGTAACCTTTATAATGAATGCTATATTCCAATTAAATACATGGTAGGTTCTTCGGATCAAATTTGTTTTTGCAATAATCACGCAAATAGGAAAAACACTGACTTCTAAAAACATGCAAAAAAGAGTAACCAGGCTTAATACCATGAAGTTTGAAATAAGATTATTCATTTTGCAAAGCGAATGAAGGTAGACAATTTATTAAAAACACTATGGTAGAGAAATCCACAACCCAAAATATTTTCGGTAAGTTTGCATGAAAAAATATAGTGAGACCTAATTCAGTAATGTTTCTATGCTTTCTTTCGAATACCCCATTTTGTTCGAGAGTCTTAGGGCATAAAATTCTAAATATTTAATAAAGATGTTGTTGGTATACTCACCACCCCCATCGGATTGAAAAACTTTAATTTTATTTTTAAACTATTTTTCAACAAATTTATGAAAATGTTTAAAACAATAAAAAAATGGACTTTCTTTTCATAGGATAGAACCAGGTAAAATGAGAGAAATCATCAATAAAAACAATGTAGTATCAATAATTTTCTCTTGATAGGATAGCGGCAGGTACCCATAAATTGAAAGGGGTTCAAGGCTTCTACTTTCGGATTTTGCGAAAGGAAGCCTAGACGATTTTTCAAGTTAACAACTAGAACAAAGAAATTTTTTATTATTGTCCATAGAAAAATCAATAAAATTATTCTTCTTTAAGAGATGGACGATACCAATATTGGGATGCCCGAGACATTGATACCATCTTTCTACGGTGTTGCTCTTGAGTCAATTCACAAAATAAGTCGAATGCCCTTGTTCCAACGTTGCTACTTTTGGATTCATTGCCATGTCCTTTGTAACACAACCAGAAGCAAAAAATTCAAACACATATGGCATATCTATAGTAAGTTGATTGACAAATAGAAGATATTTTTTTTAATTTTTGTGACATATAAAATACTTTTCAAAATAATGGGTGAGGGTTTTGAATGATTTTTGGTGTCACTCGTATGAGAAATGTTTATTTTTATTTTTCGTTCTGTATCATAACACAATCATGTCTGGCATATCCTTTCAAATTAATCAACTTACCAATATTACCTATCATGTGTGCACTAGTACCAGTGTCTCTGAAAACCACTTGAAATCTTGACTATCAGCAATAGCCATGGCAACAAGGGATTGAGGGATCTCCTTAGATCAAAAGGCATGATTGAACTGATTATAGCGGTTTATTGCCGAATGGTTCTTTTTGTCATAGATTTAGCAAACAACGTTCTCATATTTTTTCTCTTTTGAACCACTCGAGCCTTCTTGATTTGAAGTATTGGAACGTTGACTGGCACCTTGGTTCTTTTTATCATTATCTTTAGGTCCATTCTCACACCCCTTGTTATTGAACCTTTGATTTTCCTTCTTTTTAGGAGCATTTTATTGAACGTAGAAAGCAACTTGTTGGGAGTTGTAGCTCTCTTGAATTTTATTTCTCACTTCATAACTTTGAAGCAAAGATATTACCTTCGTGTATGAAGGTACAAACAGCTTGATTGAGCATGGATGTGGCAAAGGACTCACATTCCTGCCCAAGTCTGTGGAGAAGCCAAAAGGCATTGACCATGTTTTTCACATGCTTACCAATGGCAGCAAGGTCATCACACATACCTTTAAACTTTCTTATGTAGTCGGTGAGAGAGTCATTACCTTTCTTCAAAGAAACTTATCTGTTTCATCAAATGAAACTCACGCTCCTGTGAATCTTGGGCAAAAGAATCGACAAGAGTGGTTCAGATTTTTCTTGAGGTTTCCAAGACCACGACCAGGCCAAGGACGTTTTCAAAAAGGGTCTCAATAATTCATCATCTAAGGAGACTATGAAATATGTGAGATAGGTTGGATTTGGCACTTTCGAGGGTTGAGCACTTCCCTGAACCGCATACTTGATAGTAGGTTCAAGTGCAGGGAAATCTATATTTAGAAACCCATGAAGATCCTGACTTTCAACAAGTGCAAGGATATGAGTTTTTCATTGCTATGATTCAACTTTAGTGCCACAAAATTTGACACATTCAAGGTGGCCAGATACGTGAAACAGAAGATGAAGAGTCCATTACAGAAACTCACCCGAAATGAAAAAGGAATGGCTAATCCTCACTCGAAACAAGGCTCTGATACCATAAAGAAAACGATGAAAAGAAGAGAAGCACGACAAGCATGCAACGTGGTTTGATCAATGTGACCTTTGTCCACGGTTCAAAATCCCTCTCTACCTTAGTTTATTCATCAACTCACACACACATTTTATACAAAGTGTGCTAAGCAATATCAAAAAGAAAGGATTTACATGGTAAGGATGTTGATCCTTGATTGTTGACTTTCTAATTGAGCAGATCAACTTTATCAGCATTGCCACATGCATTTGCCTTGGGGGTGGCCTTTGTTTCCTTATTTTGCAAATGCTTCACCTTGGAAACATTAGCACTAGTAGCCTCTTTCATTTCTTCCTTACCTTGTGAGACTCCTTTGACTTGGTTGTCCATTCTTTGAATTTTTTCTTTATTTGGTTCATTGACAAGTTGGAGGCTTGCCATAGTGAGCTCGTCCCTAGCTCTACTGCCATGATGAGAGCCAACCTTTCCATTGTGAGTGCCAGACATAATATGTTCCTTATCATTGCAGTCATGACCAGAGCTGGCCTTGGCTTGTGTTAACGCCCTTGCCGTCGGCAGGTCATCCATAGCTTTGTTGTCATTAAGCTCCTCGCCATTATGGCCATGATGAGAGCTGGCCCTACCTTGTGTCAATACTCTTGTCATAGGCCGGTCGTCCTTAGCCTTAATGCCATTACAAAGAGATTGCCTTATCTTGAGGCAAATCCCTTGCAGATTCAGGCATGTGACCACTTTCCATTGTCTGAGCCGATTCACAATCGATTCTTTCCTTAGCCCTAGCCTTTGCTTGAGCTGGATTTGAATTCCTTGAATTCTTTCCTTGTTGATCCAATGTGTGAGCACTCTTATCCTGTGCTGATTCACATTTGAACTTGCCTATTTTAAGAGAAAATGTGTGAGCACTTTCCTTTGTCTGCATCCCGCTTGGAGTCATTTGCAAGGTCATTGGTGACACTCAACGTGCTTCCATCCCATGAAGAATACATGATTGTGTGGTTATTACATCGGAACTACTGGGTAACATCTTCCTATCAAATCAGCTTTTCTTTATGTTAAAAGGTTGATTTTTCAAATGCCTTATATTCAATCTCATGAAAAGTTTGGATTTTGGAAATCGTTGGATTGAACGAGACTGGTCACAACCGCTTCAGCTGTTGTCAGGGGGCATCAGTTCCCTCTTCAATGGGGGTTAAGGCAAGGCTGCCCCCTCTCCTCATTACTTTTTAATATTGCAGCAGAGGGCTTGACTGTTCGAAGAGCTTCAGAAGTGGGCTTTATTTCTACAGTTCAGTTTCATGATTTGTCATTCTGCGTGGTGTAATACGGATTTTTGGTGTTCTTTGGCAGTGAAAGCAGCCTACCCACCAAGTATCTCGGTAAACCGATCGACATGATGCAGGTCAAGGCGTCCCATTGGCATCACTTAGTGGAGCGCATCCGTTTCCGGTTGCAGGTAGACTACTGATGATTAAGTCGGTTTGTTTTAGATTCCCAATTATTTTTTGTCCACCCAAGATACTGACATGGGGATTGAGTTCTTCACAGGATTTCTCGTTATTCATGTCAGCATTCTCACTTCTGATATCTCCAGGTGTTACCAAAAACCTTTCACGATTGACAGAACGTCCCGCTACTGACACTAGAAAAAGCTTTCAAGGTCTCGGTGAATCACTTGAGCCCTAATACATTTTTGGTGCCATGAAGCGAGACCAGTGATCAACTCGGCCATATTAATACCTTGGTTGTGTGTGTTTTTACTCGAACTCAAGACTGCTGCTTGCTGAGATTCCATAGAAGTACAGCATTCAATGAAACCCACCAAGAGGGTCGCACTCAAATTCCTCTGTTTGGAAGTCGTGGATAAAGTCTTGGGAGCTCTTCAAAGAGAGAATCTCAGCTCCAAATAGCACTACAACTGGGCTGTTGTGGAACTGCACTGCGAATGGGGGTTTCTCAGCTTCCTCTTATTTCTCTCTTACAATCACAGGAGTCGAGATTTTTCCTCCAAGGTGCTTCTGGGGCGCTGGACCTTAACCCGGATCTAAGATTTTCGCCTGGCTTGCACTCCTCGATAGGGTCCAAGTCTACATTTACCTAGCCGGTGCTATTTTTGTGGACTTCAAGAGGAGTCCACTTTCCACTTGTTTTGGGAATGCCCGGTTATACAAGAAGTGTTTGGCTTTTCATGGTTGGATGTCAGCATCAACCTCCAACAACAATCTTGGGCACGGGAACTGCTCTTGGGACCCGCTTTGGTTACAAACTCGAAGAAGGGTGGTTCATTCATCTGGAGATGTTGGCTTATCACGACTTATCTATCTTATGTAATCACATATGCTTCCTATTCTTCAAAAAATATGATCATGTGTCCTACAAGTAGGGATGTCTATGGGTTTGGGTCTATGCTAGACCTGTGTGGGTCTTGACCTGAGTCCAACCTTGCATAGGCAGACATAGGTAACACAAAACACGCATAATGAATTAAGGGTGTGTTTGGACACTTTGAATCCTCATAGAAAAGTGACCTTTTAACCCAAAGAAAACAAGAAAGAGATTCTCAGTCTATATTTTCATTGTTTGGGTAACTCGGACAGACTCATTCCATTTTTTTGGGAATTCTCGTATTCTTGTTTGACTTTATGATGATATTTATGCAAAATTAGTTGTCCTTTTTTTCAGATTAGGATAGCTGAAAAAAAGGGAGGTCTACTAGTAGGGATCTAAAGTGGAAGGACTTATTTGTAACACTAGATCTATGCACTACTAAATTTGACAGATCTTAGATCTGGAGTCGTACTGAATCCAAATCCAATTAGCTAATTGGATATGTATTATAGCAAAGTTAGATCCAAGGCACAATGCGTGGAGCATGAAAAGTATGTGTGCCTTGTTGCCGAGTAGTACACATAGAGAGCCAGTCATGTTGACACAAAAGGACTTCAAATGGATCCACATATGTAATCAAGCTCTTGCTAGCTAAGGACAACGTGAAAAGGTCTTAGGTCCAGTAATGTTTAAAACTGTCAATAGGCATTGGATCCCAAAATGCCTCAATTAGATCTGGATATTGAACTAGTTTTGGGATAAGTTCCAGATGAAAATACACATAGAGAGCTGCCTTGGGTCTGATATGGATCATGGGTTGGTTTGAAGTGGGTAGGTAGACTATCGGTTCGGGTAAGAATGATTTTTTATCAGATTTTACAGGCAGGTCTGGTGTGAGCCCGATTCATAACCATAAAGACAGTAGGTCTAAACAAGACCCCAGTCTATAATGCAACCAGAGCTTCGTCCAGTTCTGCTTAGGCCCAGTATAGTACAGGTACTATGGATTAAGACTAAAAATTTGGGTCTAGTTCTGATCTGGAGGGCTCAAGTACAGATTAGATTAAATTGGGTTGAGACAAGTGTGTTTTGGAGTAAAACTTGGTCTAAGTCTAGGTTAGGATGGTTAACCATGTGGTGGAACCAATTCTGAACCAATGAATGGTCCATTCAGGATGGTAAGGGTGTTTGGAAGCTAGAGTATTAGATTTAACTGGTTTGAAATCAAACCAGTCCAGTCCCCAATCTCCAACTCCAGGATGAGTTGGATAGAAAATTCCAAGATCTCTATAGAATTTCAGTCAATAATCTGAAGTTTTTGAATTTTGCCATTATGCATGCAAACCTGGAGGTGTCGATAACGTTTTCTAGTTTTTCAGTATTTTTGCTTGGATTTTCATTCAGATCTTTCCCCTACCAAATCCATATAAATGCACCTTCACCTTTTTCTAGACTAAACTTTGCTCAACTTTTGAACAGAGAATAATCCGGTTGGCATCTAGGCCAAGATAAATGTTCACAAACTAAGTCTCATTTATCTTAATTTAAATCAAGAACCATTTCTATCATAGATTTAAGTGGCTGTTTTCCAGTCTAAATAAGATGAAGATCCAGAGAGCCTAGAAAGAAATCAAAGGATATGCCAACTTCAACAATCTTCAATACATGCAAGGACATTTTTCTTTAACTAACCCAATTTTATAAGAGCATATAAAGATTTTCAAGGAATATGCATATTGACATTTCAAGATAATGATATCAAATACAATGAATATGATATCCTATAGACATCATTTGTCCTGTTATCACAAAATTTATTTTCCTTAATTTCTTATTTTTCCTTTCTATGCTTCTCTATCTTCGTTACTTTATTGTGAAAAGTATCTTACAATCACAAAATTATCTTTAGCCGATTTTTCCTAGCTTTTCAGGCTTGGGTGGAGGACACTTAGTAATCTAAGCATAGGCAATCAATCTCGTTGTTCCATAGTAGGCAAGAAATAGAGATTGTATTTGTACTTTCTTGAAAAATATTCTAATGATTTTTTATGCAACTCTTTTGGTTGAAACATCTTGTTGCACACACTTCATGAGCAATAGGGTTGAAACTAAGATTGGCGAGCTAATTAGAGTTTTTTTTCTTGATTCAACCACACTGACCTACTTTACTTACTGAACAACTTGGTAGTCAAGCGACACCACTGGCTTTGAAAACTTGGGCAGCTTGGACTAAATGCCTCTACAGTACTTACAGTATTAGTTAATCATTTAGAATTCCCCATCATTTAGCTCAGAACTTATGAGGATATGGTTCTTTATTTGTGTTTAAATTTCAGTTATGGAGTACTTTAATAATTCTTTGTTTCTTGAAGAAATTAGTGTAAACATCAGTCAACTCTGAAAAAATAGCATTGATGAAAGTTTGTGAAGGAAATATGAAAATACAAGAAAATTTTCAGTTTCGTAGTACAGAACATCCTGATATGCAACTCTCAAACTACAACCAAGTGAGAAACTAAAGTCATTTTTGTCTGAATGATAAATGCTAAACCAACATTATTGAGGAGGCATCAAGCATCACCATGACCTATCAAGGTGAGAAGTAAGTCCTCGTAGTCACCTGACGTATCTTTGGCAATGGCTTTGTCCAATCCAACGTTGTTCTTTCTGAGGTATTCCTCTTTGATCTGCTTCATGTCTACTTCAGCTCGCATCACCACCACCCTAGTCAATGCCCCTTCCTCTGTCCCAGTTTTGTTGATTGCCATCCGAAGAACTTTCTCAAAGTACTTCTCTGGGACTACTAGACATTTTATAATTGCTCTCAAAGCAGAGAGGAATTCATCCTTGGGGTCGGCCTTGAGATCCTGAAGAGAAGATGCATTATTTTTCTCAACATGACAAACTGTCTTCTACACTAATAAATACTGAGAGCAGCTCAACAGATCACTACCTTGGTTATATAATTCCCAAATGCATCTTTGTAATGGTTAAATGTTGCATTCAGCTGTGCTTTGCTTCGTGTAGTCAGTATCCTGATGACCTCTTCATGATTCACAGCATTGCCCTTGATCTTATCATGCAGTATCTGGGCTTCTGACTTTGCAAGATCTACATCAACCTCTACTCCTCCATAACGATATGAAGTAACGAGGCCCACCAAAAGCTGGCATGGAAAATTTGAATTCAATCAGTTTAAGAATTGAGACACAAACATGAAATTTTTGGTGAATTTGGAAGAGAGTGATAAAACAAGCACAAAACAGAGGCATGGATTGTGAAATGTTTAAATAATTTACTACTGGAATCCTTAAAACATGTACACCTCATTCTTAATTCATCAAGCATCTATAAACTTCATTGCTATGGCAGTCAAGTTGTCTTGCAGTTGCAGAAAAGACTATAGCAAACTGAATTAAAGAATTGTTGATAAAGGTCATTACTCTTCAGTGGAGTAGAAAAACTGCCTACAGGATAATCACATCCTGAAGGTTACAATGGAAAACATTATATTGAATTTGTACGGTCTGACTAATATATATAGATAATTATCAATTCTGCCATTCACCAACTATTCTTGGTAGATCAGAATAAAAGTAAGAATCAATTTCTTTAGTAGTGTGACTGACTAGAAAAGCAATTAATATGACTAAAATAATGGGGCAGCAAACACAATTACACAACAAATGCAGATTCACAAACATGGAAAGAAATAAAAATAATACCATGACCATAAATTACATTAAAGTAGTTTAAAATCTATCAAAAACTAAATCCCATGAGACAAGAATATGTATACCTTACGGAAGCCACTAGTAGTATGTGGTGCAATATCCTCTTCAATCGATCGCTTAAAACGAGAATGATATGCCTCTCGAACCACTAAAAGTTCTTTTGGGGACCTTGCACATGCTATTTCTATGAGGACATGATCTTTAGGATTCCACCTCTTAATAGCTTCATTGACCAACAATGCATCACGTTCAGCTGGGTCCATGGTCCACAGAAGCACAGCTCTCTGGTTTAACAATATTTTTCCAACATGATCAAACTTGGATCTTTTATTCAACTGATTTTAGACAATTTGACAGAAAAGCAAGCATAGAAGCTAAACTTATATCTTTTCCAGTGCATCAGAAAGTACAACTAGATTATCATTAGCCTTAGAACTTAACCTCAAAGTTGCTTGTAAGCTCTTTATGTAAAGCCTTGAGGAGATCCTCTTCAAAAAGCTCAGAATAAGTCTTCCGAATTGAGTTACGTTGGTTGGCATTTCTATGCCCCAGTATGGATATGATCAACTTCTCATTTGTTCCCCAACCTGTAGACATGCACTTCAACATATCAAAAAATAACAAAGAGCGCTTTTATGCCTTAATCAAGGAAGCCGCATTCACTTCCCAGCTTGAAAAGTCCAAATAAAGTTAAATCTGAAAATCTATGACCTGAAGGCAGACTCTGAACAAGTCATAGAGATACTGGGGTATGTGTCCTCATTGAATTCTAGAGTCAAGTAACACAAGAGTAGTTTGGATCAACCAAGTCAGTTGGGTCGCCTAAACCTTTGTGACTCTTAAAGCAGCTCAGACCAAGCATGTCCAAAGGATTTCAGCATTCCAACTCTTAGCTAAAACTCAAAGCCAGAGTTACCGGAAGCTTCTTAGGTAGGTGGGAAGTGCGGTCCCAGAAACTCGCTTCGGAAGCGCATACTCCTCGCTTCCGAAATTTCATGGGAATCTCGATTCCCCCATGCTTCTTCTATGTTTCCCACATGCATTGTCCATGCTTCTCATATGCTTTTCTCACGTTTCTTTTCATGTGATTTCTCTCACGCTTCCACTCACTTCTCATGTGCTTTCTCTAAATTGGTAACCATTATTGTTAGATTTTAACAAAAAATTAATTCATTTACTGAAAAATCATGAAATATACGAATAATCAATTTTATTTTAGTTTTTATTTACTTCTTGTTCGATTCCTATTCAGTTCTCATATTTCTTCCTCTTTTATTCCTGTTTCGCTTTCAAATTGATACTTTGTTTCTCGCTTTCTATAAATTTTAAAATGTCTCAATTGTTTTTCGCTTCCTTGCTTAAAACACCTCTCACGGACATGAAACATGGCTACAACTTGGATCCAATATGCTCGAGATCAAAAGCAGCTCATACTTTATTTTGGTGGCCAGATTGAGTTCTCCACTCCATGTTCAATCAGTAGCTCGGCACCCACAGCCACATGCATGACAACAGTGTTGCCATGACATACAGACCATGCATCCCCACATAACTCCCAAACTTGGCTAAACTTGCAGCCAAGTCTTGCATAGACTCCGCAGTTCTTTGGAGCCTAAGTGGGCAATTAGCCCATACTAACTGTTTTCTAGACCAATCCAAGTTCGACTTATGTTGCTAGCTAGAGCAACGTCACAAAATAGCCCCCACATTCACCAGCATCTTCGCATCCAAAGATATCTGCAAACCACCATAATCTACACTTGAGTATAATTTTTCTCATTATACTTTCGCAAGAGGGTAGGAGATACGTAAGAAGGTAGGTGTTGCACTCATTGAAAATAAGATGAGAGATAATCGTTTACGGTGGTTTGGACATATTCGGCGAAGGCCTAATGATGCTCCGGTTAGAAGGATGGAGAAATGGGAAAATATATTAGTTAAAAGAGGTCGGTGTGGGCCTAGGAAGACATGGATGGAGATGATAGGAAAGGATATGAATGCTTTGAACCTCACCGAGGACATGGCATTGGATAGAAATGATTGGAGGAGAAGGATTCATGTGGAAGACCCAGAATTATTTTCTTTTTGGTTCATATCGCCGACCCCAATTTTTTTGGGATGAAGGCGTTGTTGTTGTTGTTGCAAGAGGGATGGTTTGGTGATTGGCTTTTTTGCTACAATATGGTTACTCACTCTTCTACAATTATGTCCTGCGTTGTCTCTATGCCATAATCCAAATTTAACAGTAATCTAATCAACCAGTCCAAAAACAATACTTACAAACTTCAGGGATAAAAGTAAACTCTGATTCCGTCATAAAAAAAATACTCTGATTCACATATATAGGTGTCAGGGAAAAGAAAGCAAAACCCATCAATTTTCAAAAGGTTTAAGAGACTGTAAAACATGAATGAGTTAATCAGCTAGCAGAGAAAAGACTCCAGCCAAACTAATGCGAGTTGTTTCACAAAGTTGGCAAATCGTAAGAAGTTTTTCATTGCAGAAAAGAACAAAACTAGTGGGTGATGATGTTTATCTATGATATGTAGGGCCTGATTCCCATTCGACCATATGAAGGTGGGACAAGGCCATAGTGATGGTGACATGAGGAATTTCACCAAGACACAACAATCGAGTCAATCAAATGTTGGGAAAACTTGAGGATTATTACATAAACAAAGAAAAGGGCGACACCAACAACAGATCTTGAGCTAAAATGGTCGGATTTCCGGATTTGTGTGGCTAAATTAGATGAGATTCCACATTTCCTGAAAATGGTATAAAAAAAAAGATGTTACCAGCAAGAGCATTTCTCAATTGCTCGCAATCTTCGACTGGTGAAGGTACACTCGGGGGAACGATGACAGTCGACATCTTCAGTCTTTCTGATTCTCAATTCCAAACCAGAGCGAGATCGCTTGTTGGGGTCTGCAGACGAACCCCCAGTTTGCGATTACGATATTAGGCGTCCCACCATTGACTTATTCTTAAGGAGGAAAGAAGTTATGTTCGTGCAGGCGCGTGGGGTACGTGTCACGTTCACCAAACAAAGCGGCCGTATATTTCTCTCTCTCTCAACGATAACTGGACTGAGACTCACAAAAGTAGATCCAATGATCAAATTAGTTTCAGTATATATGGACGTGTTATTGTGTAATCAGTGTATCTGATCTTGGGTAAGTGTATGTAAACCAGATCAACGTCTGATTAAGACTCAACTTTTCTTTTCTACTGTATAAAGGGTTACCATTAGGGTTGCAAACGGATCGGATCAAGAAGGAACTTTTGCAAATATTGGTCCTTCCCAATCCAATCCAACTCCCCAATGTATTCATTGGTCCCATATACAATCTGTTTGCATACTTGTTAGGGATGGCAGTGGACCGGGAAAAAACAGGGCTCCACCCCACCTTGTCCCATTTGAACCGGGGATGAAGGACATGAAACAGGGATGAAGGTGGGGATGGAGGTTAAAATCAAAAACTCATGCAGGGATGGACTTACACATTTTTCCGTCTCACCCCGTCTCCAATCCCCGCCTTGCCTCACCCCGCCCCGCCCCTTCCCGTCCCCGATCCTTCTTTAAGAACGACAGTGAACATAGGATAAACAGGCCTGGGCCCGTTTGGACCGAGGATGGAGGCAGGAATGAAAGTTAAAATAAAATCGTGGAGACCTATTTTACATGTTTAGTTTTGGTTTCAGCAATTTACAAAAAGCCCTCATAAAATAAGCTATTTAAAATCCACCGATTGACATTTGAGTCACTACATATAATCGATCGCCTACTTTGTTAAAATGCATTTCACACAGACACCTGAGGTATAAAATGACAATTTTTGTCTAGTTTCTTCTCATCTTTTTGATATCAACTCAGTGGTTGTACAAAAGATAGAGGCTCCATGGCAAGGTAGAGGATGAGATTGGTAGTGGCAAGGAGCTAGTGTTGGAACTACTTGGAGGGATGGAAGGGGAGTACGCAGTTAAGCAACGACAATCACCAGGGACCCTGATTAATCGTAGCTTCTAACTCTTCAATGTTGTGTTTTTCTTCATATACCAATCACTACAAATGAAATCATTATATAGATAGTGAAGAGGACTAGAATAGGAACATGTCCCGCAGAGAAGCAACCCTTCACATGATAGGTTACACCCTTTAAGTAGGTTTCTCTTATAGGGAGATATATTAAAAGTTCATAACCTTTCACCAAAGATCACGACTTATGGCCACATCTTTGCATCCCTCACTTGGCTATAATGAGCTACTAGTGTAACAAAGTTTCTTTTATTTATGAGCTTATTTTTATACATTAAAGTTGCTTGTATGTTAGTGTAAACACCCCAAATTTTTCTCATTCATCCTCAGACATCCCCTTCAGCAGATGTCAATCCCCTTTAGAGTCTAACCCTAAGTCTATCCTCGTTTGGGTGTTATTTCGCCTTTTTTGTCAGTAAATCTTATTTTACCCCTAAGACACCTTACATCTTTGTCAGTCAGAGTCAACCAAACTCATTTTTGAGTTTAAAAGAGTTAGAATGTCTGTCGTTTCTAGTTTTTTTGAGCTCACAATGAGCGAATCCTATTCATTTCTTACCATTTAAGCTAAAATTAATTCATTTCTTGAGAAATGAGTTCATTTCTAGCTCAAATCCCAGTCAATTGTTCCTGAGTCAGTTGATTCTAGTCGACCCTATTTTCCTGAGTCTAACCTGAGCTCACCGAGAGTTCAAGTATTCGAGTTTCAGTTCAAATCCATTTTTCATAGTGTCAGAGTCCATTTTAGCCCATTTCAATCAAAATTGAGCTAAATTCAGTCAATTGAGCTAGTGTTTGAGCTTCAAATTTAGTTCATCTCAGTATTACTTACCTTCATTCCAACTCAAACTCAGTGCATTTTCGTGATCCACTTCAATCCAGTGTTCATTTCTCTGAGAATTGGGTCATTTCTCAATCATTCAGTCTAGGAGTTCAGGTGAGTCAGTGTCTTTTTAGTTCACCTAAGTTCAGAAACCCTAAAACCCAGTTCAAACCTTATTCTTCAGTGTCACTCCATGCCCTGCAGGGGCAAAATCATTTCTCGGTCATTTTATCCAAAAATCAATTTTATCATTTCTCAAGTTGGTACAACTGCTAATTTGGGCTCGGATCAATTCCTTTCCTGAAAATTTTAGTTACATCCGAGGCCCAACTCACATTTGGATCAGATTCCATATCGGATCTGATGTTTAATTATCAATTCTCATCCTGAATAGGAATTTTCAATTCGTTGTCTCTACCAGGGGTCAAGGATTTCATATCTCTCATCCAAGGTTCATACTTCGCATATCATTTTGTAGTTATTTCATATCATTTTATGTTATGTCATATCATTTTATTGTATTTTACCGCATTGCATGCCATTTTTGAGATCCAGCACTCTTGTTTTCAAAATATCAAATCTAGATTCGATTTTAAAACCTTTCTTTCAAAATCAATTTCAAAAACCTGGGTTTTAGATCAATATTTTTCATTTGACCAACCCTCAGGGCTTTACATTTCTTATTTCAAAAATATTTTCTTCAAGAAAACAATCTAGATTCATTTTAAACCTAATTTTCAACTCAAATTCTAATTGTTACAACTTTCTTTAAGTGGGGCCCACCCTGCAGGGGGCACCAAACCCTAATTTTTTCATCTTTATTCAATTTCATCTTATTTTCATGTTTTGTTTATTTCAAATATATAAAAAAAAATTAGTAAGTCTTCGTGTCTTTCAAAGCCTCTTGAAAAATCTTGTTTTAAAAAAACCTTTATTTTCCAGCTTTTAAAATCATTTTTCTTGGAAAACCAAATGGGGCCCACATAGGTGGTGCCACATTTGATAAAATTTTCAACTCATGTAGGACTTTAGTTGATTTAGAACTTTGATTTCATCTTTCATTTTAAATTGCTTTTAAAAACCTTTATTTTAATCCTTTATTTTTAAGTTTTGAAATCGTTTTTTAAAATCAAATGTGGCCCACATTAGGTTAGGTGGCGCCACATTTGAGATTTTAGAGTTTAATTAGAACTCGATTAGGTTAATTAGTTAGTGTTTGGTTAGGTTAGAACACCCCAAGGAAAATCTCCCCCCCCCCCCCCTTTGACTTATCTCTTAAGCAATTAAGAGAGTTCCGATAAAATCAAAACTCTCTAAAATTAAACCTATTTTTTATTATAAAAGGGACCCATAGGAGGGTCGACCAAGGCATCACTCTCTCATCTTCTTCTTCCTCCTCAAGCTCAAATCCAGCAGCCTCCATTGCAGCAAGGTAAGCACCCTCTTCTTCTTCCTTTTTTTTATTTTTTTCATTTTCTTTAATGTTTCTACCATTGCTGCCCCTTCTTGTTAGATTTTTTTTTCATTCAAGAACCCCTAATACACAGTTCAAAAAGATGATCCATTGATCATCTAAGGTGTTCTTTACGTTTTTGATCCATTGGAAATGCTTAGATCATGTTTATTTTGTTAAATGCCCAAAAAAGATCAAGATTCGACCTTTCTATAGGTTAAATCCTTCTTTTAATGGCTAGATCAATGCAAATCTATGCTTCAGTGATTTTTTTTGTTTTTTCATGTTGTGTTTATGTTCTTCATCATATACATGTTCAAGCATGATCAAAAGCCCTTGATCTCATATTTTTATGATTTTTACATGTATAAATCAGAATATAGCATGATTAGTGTTTTACTTTTGAGATATGCATTCTAGTTGTCTGATAATAATGTTATTTTACTTATTTATATTCATTATTTAAATCTAAATTTTTTATGGTAGAATTATGCATATGTCTACGGTTTTTCATAAAAAAAATCAGATTTTTTTTAGGTCTGTAACCCTATTTTCAAAAATCCAAACTGATGCCTATTTCTGAACCGGGAAAACGTTGTGTAAATCCAGGGTCATCTTGTCGGAGGCATATCTCTCTCATCGAAGATCACTTTTCTGATCCGTAAAAAGAAGCATGCTCGTCAGCATGTCTAGTTTATTTTGTAAAACTTTCATAAATTTCTATGGTTGATTTTTATTTTTCTTTAAACCAAAACCAGAACATGTTTCCCTGAAACCGGTAAGCATGTTTAAACCTTAGGTTATATTGCCGGAGCGATATCTCCCTAACCGGAGATGATCTCTCGGATCCGTAAAAAGAGTTATTTTTGTTTGAATCTCTAGTTTATTTTGTGTGGTTTTCATAAATTTATATGATAGATTTCTATTTTATTTTAGTTAAAAATCTGGGTTTATATTTCTGCAACTGTCAGTCGCAAGTCATAGGCAAAGCCAACTTGCCGCCCTAACCAGAGATTGTATCGATGATCCGTAAAAATCCATGTCTTCATTTTATCTTTTTATTCAATATTTATATTCAAAATAATCCCAAAAATATATTTTTTGATTGAATCTTATTTTTAGGGTTATTATAAGTATCCATGTCAATTTTTATGATTTTTAGAATTCATTTGATATGTTATTTGGTTATATCATAAAAATAGGATGCCTGCGGAGTTCCGATTTAACTGGAACACAGGCAAATTTCTTTTTTTTATATATTTCATTATTTTCATCCATTATTTTCATAATTTTAAGGTTTGATCATCTTTATAATCATATTAGGGTTCCCTCCACCAGGTTTGACATTGTTTTGAATCTGTTTGGTCCCCGAATTAAGCGTATTACAAAAATCTTTTCTGAAAAAACTTGTTTTTAACCCTGTTTTGCAATAAATATCAATTTTAAAGAGTATTTAGTCATTTTTCTCAAAATTCTAAATTTTAAAGTTGTTTATTTTTATTATTTGTTTAATTATGCAACATCCATTATGTTATTTAATGAGTTTTATTTTAGGAGAGCATGGAAAGGACTTATATCCGGATAAATCCATCAATTCTAGATATTATTGGATAAATCCAGAAAAGCCGACATTTGTCTACTAACAAGTTTGATAATTTTGCAATTTCACTCATGATTGTATTTTATTTATTTTTCTTTTCTTTTCTTCAGTTTATTATTGATGTAAATTATAATTTTGGAATAAGAAAGTTTATTTTCCTACTTAGTTTAGGATGCATTTATATATAGTTTATTTTATAATATATAACTTCCATGCTTGTCATTTATGCACGTATTTCAAATCTACAATGGTCAACATGAATGGCACGTGCACTCACTTCTAAGGAGTTGATAAACTCAGTGGGTTTCATATTTGTGGCTATAGTCAAAATACGAACGATACTCAGATTTATCATCTTCTTTTAAGCCACAAACAACCTACACTCTTAGGCTATCTTCAAAAAACATTGCATATTTTTAAAGTTTTTCTAAGTATTTTCTTTTTTAGAATCAAATGGAATATATTCAATATATATTTGTAGTCATAGTTAGGGATATATAGCGAATTTATTTCATCTAAATTTTATAAAGCACAGAAACCCTTTTACAAAAGATCTCAAATTCTTCAGAAAATATTTTCACAAACTGCATCCATGCATCATCTAGGTTTAGATTGCATCATGAAAAAGTTCATAGGGCCACACGCCCATCCTTTTGATTTATTTCATAATTCCATCTCAGAAAAATCAAATTTCTCAAAGTTACCTGGGGTTTCTTCAAAAATCGATTTTCAAGGTTTTCCCTGTTCCAAATATTTTTCTAAGTCTAATTCACGATTTTCCAAGTTTTTCCTTTTCTTCAAAAGTGTTTTTCCAAGTGTGAAAAATGATTTCAAATCATCCCTTTTTCCAAGAATTTTTAAATATTCAAAGCATACATCATGTTTTCAACCTGCATTTTTCAAAGTTCATAGCGCATGCCTGATTCTTTATGTATTTAAGAATAGAATATTGATTTAGACAGTTGAGTAAAGTAAAGCACATGATTGATTCTTGGTTTGATTACCCTTGGTTATGGTGCCAGGAACGGTTGAACCTCGTACCGACAGGCGAGTCTCTTTCCCATAAATTTTTCAAAACGGAGGCGAGTTATTTTCAAAAAAAATTCAAAGGTCAGTTTGACTTGCAAAAGTAAAATTTTGCAAGGATAACAACTAGTCATATATTCTATAGATTTTTTGTATGTACTTTGCAAGACTTTTATTCATAAATATTTGAATCACAATTGACTTGCATGTTTGAAAAAAAATATTATATAATCAACTTTCATTTCACATGGAGGCAAATAAACCGTTGCTATCTGATTTTTCATTTTCGTATTGTATTTAACACAAAAAGGTTAATAATCTAATTATGGGATCTTTCTCACATACTACTAAATTATCTATGCATATCATCCTTAATGTATCTCTCATAACCATGTGAAATTTTGTTCTAATCAAAAGTATATCATCTCATGCTTAAAACAATTTTTCATAGCATCTTGAATATGTATATGATCAAGATTTATGAATTTTCGTGTTCATTCATGATTGAAATTTGTTCAAATATACTATAAATTTTTATGACATCATGAGGCATGTTGAAAGTTTTTTTGTTCATGATTTATGTCATATATAACTTACGTAGATATATAGAATTTTCAACTTCTTTTTATCATAACCCTTAGTGCAAATAATGCATCAAATTTATGCATTCAAGATTTTAATAGAGCAAACAAGTATATACTCTTAACAAAAGTACTACCATGGTGAATTTTTGTTACTTCCTTCAAAAATTTTGACGTAGATGGTTCGGAAGAAGAACCAGAAGGTAGGTAAGGATTTGCTATGGATGAGTATTATAGTTTGAGCTCGATGAACTCGAGAGAATTGAACTTACGATTTCTGAATCGTAGTACCTGCAGATCTCATGTCTAGGGTGTAGAACCTTGATTAACACAGTGGAAAAGAGGTTTGAAGTTTATTATGATTGTGATTAAGTTAAACCTGTGAGAAACAATGTCAAACGACTAATCTGGTAGGTACGGTTTGGAATCAGTAAGCAAGTTCAGGGGTTCTAAAGTGACCTAGGGACGTGTGTAAGGATTTGATATGTGTTCTAGGGGTCAGAGATATCAGGATAGGTTGTGGAAGGGGCTGATGTAGTCGAATGAGCCAAAATATGTGTTTTTCCTAAATCGACAGGGTGCAATTTTAGTTTTATGACTCTGAAAAATTGGTAGGGTCTTAACAAAGGCTGAGATTGGTACCTAGGCTATATTTTTAAGTCTGTATCAGGTTTGAGTAATGCCCCACATGTTCTGAGAAATGAGCACATGATCCACGGCAAGATAACTTTGGTCAGGTTGTCGGGATTACAAAACAACACACATTTTAGTGTGGGAAGCGCTCTTGCTCTTCAAAGAGGATGGTAACCAGCCTAGGAAGGCCTTGGACTTCATATGAATCAGAAGAAAAAGTGAGAGAGAGATAGAGAGAAAGTCTAGAAAGGGAAAGAGAGGGAGGGGGGATAACTAGAGAGAGACTTAATAGGTTTCAAATTTCAATATTCATTCTAAGAAGGGTTTCCAAACCTCTTTATATAACTTAAAGGTTTGGAGTAGATTTCATATTTGTTGCATAAAATTAAACTAACTCATAAACTCAATACTCTCTAGTCACCCAAAAATAAATTCTATATGACAACCAAAACTAAATTAGAATAGGAGACTAGAGTTTCATCCTAAATGGACTCTTTACAAGCTTAGTTCCCTAAAAATAAAAAACAACTAAAGAAGACATGAATGGACTTTATGTAACCTCTCCTCCCTGAAAGGAGAGAGAAGTCTCTATAGAGGTGAGGATGTCTCACCCTCTTTCTCCAAATTGGCACCCCGTGCGAGGCCTATTGGGGTAATCTTCTTAACTCTGGAATTGACACATGTCATATGGTTTTCCTTCATGGGAAGGAGTCATATTAGCAGCCATGTCACCTCTATGAGGCCCCACTTGGACTTGGAAAACCTTCTTTCCTTGTTGATGTGGTGTGAGGATCCTAGAGCAATGGATGTGGCAAATTCTTTGGATCTAAGACCGTAAGAACTCCACTGCGCTCTGAATCACCTTGCCCTCAAGATTCAAAACCCATTTTTCAAGTCGAATTCTCATTCCCATGTAGTTGAATCATTTTCTCCATGATCACACTCGATGAGGTGTTTTTGTATCATCCAATCATACTTCGATGATCTCTTCATCTTTAAGACGGTAGTGGGCTAGGGCACATGATATTTATTATGGGGCACATTCACAATTATTGGTGGATCACCATAAAATGGTTTGAGGCAAGATATGTGAAAGGCAAGGTGGATATTCACCTCTTCATGGAGTGTCAAACAGAAGGTCAGTTTTCTCATCTTTTTCTCAACTTGGTATGGTCCGTAGTATTTTGTCCAGATCTTGTGGTAATCTTGGCCCAAAAGAGCTTTTTGTCCTCTAAGCCTACATTTCAGCCACACTTAGTCTCCTACCTCGAATGCCCGATCAAATTTACCCTTATCATAGATATATTTCATGCATTGTTGGGCTTCGCAATGTTCTGCCTCAACGTAGTGAGAATCTCATCTCGGGTCTTTGGATTATGATCTATTTTGAGGGATGCAACACTCACATAATCATATACGACCACTGATGGGGAGGGTACCCGTATAATTCCTTGAATGGAGTCATCCCTATTGAGGAGTGATGACTTATATTATAGACATACTCTACCTATGGCAAAAAGTTGTGCCACTTGTTTGGGTGATCTCTTACAAAGCAACGAAGGTAGGTCACTACTACCTTATTCACAATCTTCATTTATTCATTTGTTTGAGGGTAATGAGTGGTGCTATAGTTCAAATTTGTCCCACTTAGCTTGAAGTATGTGATTCAAAATTGACTCAAGAAAATCAAGTCTTGATCACTCACAATGCTCCTTAGCATCCCGTGGAGTTTCTCTACATGGCTCACAAACTGTTTAGTCACCAACTTGGCGGAATACTCTTGTGACGATCGGATAATGTGATGATAACATCTTTTCACTCACATGAGGGCAAGGCTTTCATAGAGATATCTTGTCATGCTTACTCGAGGATCAAGAAAGGTCGTAACGACCAGGGTGGTTTTATCATCTCATATTTATTGGCTTGGCAAACCACACATTGAAACACATTCGTGAATACAAGCCTTTATGCTCAGCCAATAAAAGAGAGCTTTTAGCCTCTGGTATATCTTTGGTACGGCAAATTTCAAGGAGGAGATGATGCAAACTAGGCAAATTTTAAGGAGGGGATGATAAGGACCAGTTCAGACCTGGATCCAATGAGGTGGACCAATCCAAATTTAGATCCAAGGAGGTGGGCTGATTTGAACCTAAATCCACCTCAAGGTCAACTGGTCTTTATAAGGCCTACAGAGGGAGGTCAACATCCTCTCTTTAAGGCCTTGATGGATGTGAATGGGAGTGTTAATGTGATGCTTTGGTGTTATCTTGGCTAAGATAGATGTTACCTCTTAGTTGTATTGAGAATCCAAAGAGTTACTTAGGTTATCTCATTTTAGCTTTTATTTATGAAAATCTTGTAACTTGTGAAGAGGTGTTAATAGCTTCTCTTGTGCCTATATATAGGCTTATTTTATAGTTAAAAAATAAACAATGAAATAGAATTGAGTTACTCTCAGTCCATCTCTCAAAACTCATCTCTCTCTAAGTCACTCTCTTTCTCTCTCTACTAGCCCCTAGGCCTTCTCCCGTCTCTCTCTTTGTTCTTGTTCTCTGGTAGTTGAGAACCTGACCTTCCCTAGGTCATGAAACTCGAGGACTAGGTTGCAGCCCAATCCAAGTGACAATGGTGGTCAACTCGGTGACTAGTGGCTAAGCTAACGAACTCACCTAGTGAATCCTGATGCCATGCAAACCCTCAATCCTGCCCAAGCCATGGACCTAGCCTATCTACATCCTAGTAAGTCAAACAAATCTTTATCTTAAGCTCAGGCCCTTTCTTGAACTCACCTAGCTTGTGTAAACCCAGTCTGACCTATATTTCTGTTGTTGTGAACTGCAGAAACTAGTTTTATTTACAGACATCATATCTCCCTATCCAAAACGAGTTTAGGTTTGACATTTTAACCGTAGCTTCTCTAATGTGTCCCTAACCTACCCTCCAAAAATCATATTTAATCTCCATACCAATCAGAAGATTTTATTTTTTTAGTGAAACTTTTCAAACCCAAATCACACTCCAAACCTAGTCCAAAATTTCAGATTTTTTTATGCATCCATTTAAAAGAAACGATCTTTCTCCTGAACTTTGTCAAAACAGTATGAAAACAAAACTTGTTTTCTATTTACCTAGACTCGCCTAACCTAGGCTTGACCTAAGACCAATCACATGAGCCTAAGAATGTGTCAGATGGTTACCACTCATGTGCTTAGGAGGCCATGGATCTGCATGGAGTTGGGCATAGAGACATTCAAGAGTGCACAATAGGAGATATCATGGCAAAGATTCTCTTCACATTTTTCCTTATCCGACCGTTGGTTGTCTGATGACTCATTTTCTTCGAAATCTGATTCTAAAAGATTTGGTAGCACTTACATGTGTGGCTCTTAAACCACTTCTTATTGCAGTCAAAGAACAAACCCTTTTTTATACGCTCATCACACTATGCACATGAGATGACTCCACTTTAGGGGGTCACCCCCTTGAAAGAATCAGGCTTAGATTAGCCACCCGAAGATCGATCATGACTATCAATAGGCTGATTTGACTTATGCATTGCTTGGAGCCTCTTTTGCTTCTAGTCATGAAGTTTGGTC
Organism: Nuphar pumila; assembly: GCF_984573655.1. Classification (NCBI taxonomy): domain Eukaryota; kingdom Viridiplantae; phylum Streptophyta; class Magnoliopsida; order Nymphaeales; family Nymphaeaceae; genus Nuphar; species Nuphar pumila. Next base: position 58,464,047 of record NC_143265.1, read on the forward strand.
ACCTTATAAGCCTCTTTCGAACTTCTTATAGCAGCAACTAGGACCTCTATATGAAGGTCCTCATGCAACCCACCAATGTATGACTTGAGTAAGGTCTCTTCGTTAACTTGGGACAAAAGTGTGTACAGATTCTCAAACTCTACTTGGTACTCATCCAAGTTGCTCTTTGCTTGAGATTTTTGAGCTCCACATGGTGATTGATTACCACCGTGGGTTCGATTCTCTTTATAATATGCTCAACAAAATCATCCCAAGATGGCTTCATATGTATGTTGTCCAACCATTTATACCTTTTTTAGGGCTCCACCCTCAAGGCAGGCGATCACTCCGACAACTGTGGTACATTATGGTAGGTGAAGAAGTACTTGAGTTTGAATATACACTCACATGTAGGGAGGAACATAAAAATGAGGTTTCTTACTCATACCTCATGCGTGCTCGAACAACAGCTCTCCAATAATTGAGTCATTCATGTCCTTCATGCACCCACCAACGAAAGTGAAGCCCTAGTTAGTTGTGTGTCTGTGATCGTTGCAAAAAAATTTCCCTTTTCCTCTTTCCTTCTTTTCCTTTCAGCATTTTTTCCTTTTAAGGGGAAAAAGAAAGAAGAGAGAGAGAAAGAAAGAAGGAAGAAAAAACTATTTTGCAGGGTCTCACTTGACCTATTTAAAAATGAATTTTGAAAAATTACTCACCTCCGTTTTGAAATTTTGCGAGAAAGATGGAGAGACGGGATTCACCTCTCGGTACGAGGTTCAACCGTTCTTAGCGCCTTTACCAAGAGTAATTGAACCAATGATCGAATCAATGCCTTTTGCTCTGCCTAAATTTGTCTAAGTGATTACTCTGAAATCCTAAATGCACATTGAATCCATTACAAGAAAATATGGAATTAGCGACGGACATTAGCGACGGAATTATTTTGTCGCTATTTAGCGACGAATTAACGAGAGAAACAAATCTGTCGCTAAAATGAATACTATTTACAAAAATAGCGACCGCATAGGTTCCATTGCAAAAGTCGTCGCTAAATAGCGACGAAATATATTCTGTTGCTATTTTTGTATTTTGCAGTAATAGTCTCGCCATTCAGCGACAGATTTGGCGACGGAATAGATTTCGTCGCTATTTTTGTATTTTTGATTTACGACGGTTTAGCGATGGAATAATTCCATCGCTAAATATCGTGTAAATCCCTAATCATAGCCCTCTTTTTCTTTTCCTGTTTCGCTGCCTCTTCCACTGCTCCCGCCCGCCGCCCTCTCCCTCCCGCTGCCCTCTTCCTCCCGTTGCCTGTCGGCCTCTCTCTGGCCCCCACCGTCCACCGCTCGCCGGTCGTCGCTCCCCGTCAGCCTCCCGCCTCCGCTCGGCAACGTGCAGGTAAACCTTTTCGTCGGCAGGGGGTCGACCCCCCTGCAATTCTGGTAGGGAGTCGCCCCCCCTGCGTTTCAGTCGGCAGGGGGTTGACCCCCCTGCGTTTCCGGCAAGGGGTCGACCCCCCTACGTTTTCGGCGGCAGGGGTCGACCCCCCTGCGTTTTCGGCAGGGGGTCGACCCCCAGCGTTTTCGGTTGGGGGTCGACCCCCTGTGTTTCCAGCAGGGGGTCGCCTCCTGCGTTTCTGGCAGCAGGGGGTCGACCCCCCTGCGTTTCTGGCAGAGGGTCGACCCTCTGCGTTTCCGGCAGCAGGGCGTCGACCCTCTGCGTTTCCGGCAGTAGGGGGTCGACCCCCCTGTGTTTCCGGCAGGGGGTCGACCCCCTACGTTTCCAGCAGGCAGGGGGTCCCCCCCCCCCCCCCTGCGTTTCCGGTAGGGGGTCGACCCCTGTGAACACCCCAAATTTTCCAAAAATTCCAAAAAAATCCCCCTTTTTCCCCTAGGTCCGTTCTCTGAATAAATCGAGTCAATTTCTGATCAAATTTCCATTCATTTCTCGGATTCACTGACTCAATCTTTATATCTAACCCAATCCAAAATCCAAATTTTAAAGCTCTATCAAAAACCTTGGATCCAAACCCGTTTTCTGAAGAATTTTTCAGAGAATAGCCTTGAATTCTTGAAAAACCCTTCTTTTGTGAATATTTTTAAATTTCACAAAAATATGCCAAAAATCCTTTGTTTTCTCATAAATTTTAGAGTTTTATTTTGAAAATACAAAAAATACAGAAAATGCCAAAGAAAACAACAAAATTTCAAAAAAATCGGAAAAACATGCGAAAAATAAGCTTGTTTTGCTAAAAGCCTCTTTTGAAAACCGTTTTCACGAAAAATCACTTTTTTTTAGAACCCCCTTTTTGAAAAATCAAAAAATTTGCAACGGCCCTCCTCAACGGCTTCACACGCGTTCTCCTTCCTCCTTCACGAGCTCAATCGGTCTCTCTTTCTCTCTCTCGCTCGAGGGCCATCCGTCCATCTGCCTTCCTTCTTCCTCCTTCTCCGTCGATCACCAACGGTTTCCACCTTCCTGAAGCTTCTTCCCCCTCTATAATAAAAAAAGGAACAAGGGAAGGGATCGGGCACCGCTTCTCCACCCCAGCACCCCTCTTGCACTGATTCGTTTCCACTCTGCCATCGTCCCTTCTTCTTCACGATCATTCTTCTCCCCTTCTCTTCTTCCTTTTCCCTCTCGATCCCTCTCCTCCACCTCTCTTTTCTCTTTCTCGGAGATCTCCCCTGTAAGAACAGAAGAACGATCTCTCTACAAAGCGCATCATCCAAAAACAACTTCTGTAATTATTGTTCCACAGCATCACGGTGTGAGGGTATGGTCATATTCCATTATTGCACATTATAAAGCATTCTTTTCCCACAAGCACCATCCCCCTGGTTCCCTTCTCCATCAACTGAAAGGAGTCGATCATGCAAAGATAAGGCTACGGTAAGTAACCATTTCTTTTTCCTCTTTCTTTGTAAAATTTCTTCATCTACGCCTCTCTGTTGTAATTTGGCACCAGCTGTATCTCTGCTTCTTTTACGTTCTCTGTTTATTGTTTACCAAGGAGCATCATTCGTAGTGTCGATTTACCTCTAGTAATATCGACCTACGTATTGCTACATTGATGGAATCCTCGTGTTCCTACATTTGGTTTTCCTTTTTTTTTATTTTTTCCGATTTTCATATACCGTAAATATTTTCTTTGGTACTGTTTCTTCATCACATTTGTACATTTTCATTTTTTTTTGTTTTAGCTTCATTATTATATCATGTTGTTTTTGTTCATCGTTTCGTTTTATTCATTCCTGGATTCACTGCCTCATCTGATTAGCTTGTTTTTCATTTCCTTTTGTTTACCTATCTATGTCGATTTCCTGTTTTTTAGTTTGATTGTCTATTGCAGGTAATCTTTCATTTACATTCTCGATTTCCTATGCCAATATAGGTTTTCAATTTCTACTTAATCTCCTATTTTCCCCTTTTCTGATATGATTACATTACCTTGCACTCATCCAACCAACATCGGATCCTTGTTTGTTCAAAGCTCAAGAATGACAATATCTAAACCTCCTTCCTCAGATCCCCTTTTGGTCTGGACATAACAGAAGTTCAGGCCCTCAACAGTGCTGATTCAGTTCGATAGTGTTGGTTTGATACAACACCATATCTCCGCCATTTAGATGTTCTCCTTGTATTATCAGAAAACATCATTGTTGGATCGAACAGGGAATTGCTGAATGGGGATCGACTTAGACCCCTGTCCTTAGTTGTTCATCATTTATATCACTCTCTGCAGAAATTGGTTCACAATTGCAGAAATCAATGCATAAAAGATCAGTATATGGCTGCTGGAAAAGATTTGTTGATGGCTGGAATTACCAAAACCACATTTTATTGGTTGTTTCACATTCTTGGTGGTTAGTTTATCTCTATAAACATTCATCGTGCGTGGCATTTTGTTGTGTTACCATTCATACACTGCAGCTACAGGTATCTACCCATGATCCAAAAGGTTATGGCTGGATGAATTTCAAGGGTTAATTACCTTGGTTACCAAGGGAAGAGCAATACACATGCGAGATATAATTCCCTGGGTGATGATGATCGTGGCAAGAAACTCACTGTAAATGCTTGTCCATATACAGAATATGGAAGTTGTTCTCAATAATTTCACTTATATTGCAACTGGCTTTGTTTGTTCCACTCTTGCGGCCACAGGGCAAGGAAGGGTGAACAATTGAATGTTCATATTGGCTGTCCTAGTAACACACCCCTACCCTGCGAGAGAGAGACAAAAGCAAGTTCGAGAGTCCATTGTTGCAAATCATTGGTTATGGAAGATATTCTCTGCTGCATTTACAACACATTCATTTTCTGAGTTTTTGTGTCATCGATTAGAAATCCATGTTATTTGTTGTAAGTTGGTGATCCTTCTGGCAACCTCAAATGGTGCTGCTGAGAATTTTGCTAATTAGGTACCGTGCATTATACTAATGATCGTTTTATGATTGATTGTTGTGTGAAGGTATGTTATGCATCTCATCCTCGACACCTTAATACCTGCACTCACTCACACTACAGCCACGCTGTCACACCCTGTGTGCACCTTTCTTCTTTTTAGCCTATTGTGCATATTACCACCCCTTCCAACCACATATTACATGTTTTTGCCACAATGCACCAACTGCCCCTGTGCATCATACTGATCTACTCACTTGTTACTACCATGGGCTGGCACTCCACAGCCCCTTCCACCACATCACCGTTCCCCAACACTATACCTACAACACCTTGCTGTAAATTGCCTTACTTTGCTACAACTATACTACCCAACCCACGTCATCCATCTGCATTTTCTGCAAATGGTATTGTTCATCGTAACAGTACCCTTTGCGGTTCATGATGCAGCATATTACCACTTCCACCTTAGCACCTATATTTAGCATCTTCATATTCCCTTCTTTACTGTCATCACCTACTCTGTTACCCATCCAGTGAGTTCAAATAGCTGAATTTCGTAAAATTTCTGTTGATGGACACAGTGTTATTAGATCAAGCACCACTATTACCCCTTTTGCTCATTCACCTGCACTCATAGATAGCACTTCGTTCATCATCACTTGCCACATCTATACCTCTAATATCATTTTTCTACAACCATTTTCGATACCATCACTTACACTACCACTTTTTCAGCACATATCACTTATCCACTCCACCAACCTGTATGTGTTTTATCCATCTCTTATGATATAACCATCTCATCCTCAACACCTATTTACCTGCAGCACCCACCTCGTGCTAACACCTAGCAGCTATGTTGATTTCCTGCAAAACACCTAATCCCTAGCCATTCCATCTCCATTATACCATCTTTACTAACCTTCCAGCATCCTACTGCCATCACTCACCTATCATATGACTTTCACCTTCCATCCCACGCCTATTGCACATGCGTTCTACTACTTAGCCCTTCACTCCCCAAACTGCCATGGTATACCTATTGTCTATCTTTTCTATATCCCTCATTACACTTCTCTTACTTGTTGCTTGGCCACTTGCAAATAAGTCACCATTGTATATGTCATCTTTTACACTAGCACCTCACTTTCCGTATCTTTATGCATTCTATCTGCTACAGCCCATGCCTTTACTTTCAATAATGATATTTTTTCTTTTAGTTTAGTGTAGGTTATCTTCGTTATTCATCTTTTCCATAATATACATTTTTTACATTCATTATCTCTCCCAAATGTATATTATGCATTAAAATTTCATTTAGCTCATAGCACGGAAATGAGCATTCCCCCACTAGCATCTTAAATATTAGACATAATATTTCTTTCTATAGTCATCTTTTATCCTATGTTGACTTGAATTTTGCAAGGATTGGACGAGAAGGGTTATTCTCCTTCTTAGTTTAGGAATTTGAATCTCAAAACTTCATTTCAAACAATGTAATAGCTAGATTTTAATGAGAATTTTATATTTAAGCACTAGATTAGAATGAATGAGCATGTAAATATCACGAATTATCCATTTTCATTCTCCTCTTTTATGGCAAAAATTTCACAAATGAGAACACGAATGGCATGTGTACCATTTTATAAAAGGTGATTAAATTCTAAGTTGATGATTTGCATCAATGGCCATAGTTAGGGTGTAAACAAAGCTTAGGATTTTCATCTTTTATGAAATAACACTGGATCCACACTGGATCTTTTTCAAAAATCATCATATTTCAAATATTTTCTTCCTTTATTAGAGTTTAACTTAAAATTAACTCAAGATATATATCAATGGCCATAGTCAGGATATATTGAGAGTTAATTTCATTTTAAGCTCTATAAAGGCACAAAAATGTGTTTTATTCTTCACTTGAATTTTAATATGATTACTATATAATGCATTCAATGACCATAGTCGATGATGTATTATATCTTTAATCTTATTTTAATTCACTTAAAGAATGAAATATTTTTTAAAATTCAATTTCAAAATTTTTTAATTCATTTCATCATTTAGGATAGAATTACATCATATTTTCAAAATTCTTTTTTCAAAATCCAAGTGATTTTGAGATAATTCTTCAAATACCTTCTTCATTTCTTAAATCAATTCTCATTTATAAATTCAAATTCTTTTCTCAATTCTATCTCATTTTAAAATTCAAATTTCAATTTCAAAGTCCAAATTGACTTTGAAATTTCAAATTCATTTTTTTCATTCAAAAATTCAATTCTCCATTCAAATCGAATTTCAAAGTTCAATTCAAACTTTGAAATTCCAAATTCATTTTCATAATTTAAATTCAAAATCAATTCAACATTTCAGATCAAAATTCAAAGTTCAATTTAACTTTGCAATTTTCAGATTCATGTCCTGATTCAAGTTTCATTCTCTGTCCTTCCTTTCAAATTTCAAAAGTCAATTTAGATCTCTCAGATCCAATTCCAAATTTCATCTGGATTTCCGAAATCCAATCCTATCTTCAAATTTCATAGGAACTTCTCAAATCTATTTCAGATTCAATATGGATTCTCAAATTCAATTTCGGATTTCTCAAAATCTGATTTTCCATTTTTTTCAACTTGGATATTTTAAAGATCTCAATCAAAATCCAATTTAGATCTTGAAATCCAAATATATGTTCAAAATCCATAATTTGGATCCAACTCCATTTAGGATTCCCAATTTAGGATTTAACTCCATCTTAGATTCCAGACTTCGGATCTAATTCCATTTAGGATTCCAGATTCTGGATTCAACTCTATCTTGGATTTCAGACTTCAGATCCAATTCCATTTAGGATTCCAGATTCAACTCCATCTTGGATTTCAGACTTCGGATCCAATGCCATTTAGGATTCCAGATTTCGGATTCAAATCTATCTTGAAATCCAGATCTAAAACCGAATTCTAAATTCCAAATCCCATCTAGATTTCTTCCATCTTTCACTCTGATTTCAAATTTTAAACCTAGAGTTCCACTCTATTTTCAAAATTCCAGCTTAACTCTCAATTCTAGATCCATTTTGAAGTTCATATTCAACTTTCAATTCTTATTTCCTAAACTCCCTTCTTCAAATTCAGGTTCATCTCAGCTTTGATTATTTTAAAACTCAAGATCTATTCTAAATCTTAAGTTAGAAAATCTAACTTCTCCAAGTCCGTCTTCAACTTTCAAAAACCATTTCTTTATCATATTCTTCATAATTTCAAAATCACTTGGATAAAATCTCCAATTTTTTTTTTCCAAAAGAGCATACATCTTTTGCATTTACACAAGCAGGATTCTTTGTGCATCCTTAGACCTAGAATAAATTCTTAGATAATATTAAGGCAAAGCAAAAGGCATAAATTTGATCATTTGTTCGATTACCTCTGGTAAAGGCGCCAGGATCGGTTGAACCTCGTACCGACGAGCGAGCCCCATCTCCTAATTTTTCCGCAAGCATTTCAAAACAGAGGCGAGTAATCTTTTAAATCTTTTCGAAATTAAGGTCAAGTGAGACCTTCACAAAAGAATTCCGCTCTCTCTTCTTTTTCTTTTCTCTTCTCTCTTCTTTTCTGCCTTTTATTTTCTCCTTCAAAAAGGGAAATAGAGGCTAGAAAGGAAAAGAGAAGGAAGAGAGAGAAACCAAGAGGAAAAATTTTGCGATGATCACACCCCCCTGCATTTCTGGCAGCAAGGGGTCGCCCCCCTACGTTTCTGGTAGGGGGTCGACCCCCTGCATTTTCGGCAGCAGGGCACAGGGGGTCGACCCCCCTGCATTTCCGGCAAGCAGAGGGTCGACCCCCCTGCATTTTCGGCAAGCAGGGGATCACCCCCCCTGCGTTTCCGGCAGGGGGGTCGCCCCCTGCGTTCTGTGAAACTGCATCGTTCTGTGAAACTGCGAATGACTCATTAAATCAGTTATAGTTTGTTTGATGGTTCCTGCTACTTGGATAACTCTAGTAAAGTTAGAGCTAATACGTGCACCAAAGCCCGGCTTCTGGAAGGGCCACATTTTTTAGATAAAAGGCCTATGCAAGATTTTTTCATTTACCTCAGTTTTTTTTTGGCAGGTGGTGACTTCATTTTAACACAGTATTTTTTGCAGATTTCTCAACGGAACTCGCTTGTGCCCCGCCACCCGTGGTAAGCAAGTGACAAAAATAATGCAAATCGGGTAAATACTCGTGGTGAGTAAGTGATGCAAGCGCATCACATGTTATTTAATTTATTGAATGTAACACTTTATTGTTCACACACTCACTTAGTTGTTGATATCTAGGACTGCTTTGTTGGAGTTCGGAGATCATGCTGAGCATGATTTTAATGTATGAGAATAGAAGTGTTCTTATTTTTTGAGTACGGATTTCATGCTAGGCATGGTAGTAGTTAGCGGGATATTGAAGTGTATTTGTTGTAGGTACATGTTTGACATTTGTTTGATATGAATTATTTCGATGTATTGCAATGTTTGATGTGATTGTATCCATGCTTGCATGTAGTTACTTTCAATTTGATTATGGCTTTCATGTGAAATTGTATAATGAAAGCATGCTTCAAATGAATGTATCGTGTCATGAATAGTTTGCATATGAAAATATTAAGTTATCAATGCATGCATCATAATTCTTGTGATTGTATAACATCATATATTGCATGATAAATTTGATATTTTCTTCATCATAGCATTCTGATGGTTCTCTTTTAACTGGTTAGGATACTATTCGTAACATCATACAAAAAAATGACTGCAAACTGTGAATGAATGTACTGTAGGATAGTGGACAATGAGTTATCACATGAATATATAGATGGTGTTGAAAGTTTTATTGAATTTGCAACGGCAAGTGTCAGTATAGTGGATCCCACAGGTCGGATTAGGTGTCCCTGTAGGATTTGTAAGAATAATCGATTTGTAGAACCTCATGGCGTTAGACATCACCTATACAGGAAGGGTTTTGTGAGTGATTATCAGAATTGGACGTTTCATGGAGAAGAATTTAGAAACAATTTTGAAGCACGGGTGAATATGGTGCACGATAATCCATATATGAATTTGATATTTGATGTCGTAGGAACAGAACTGAGTTCTGTTATGAGTCCTAGTGATGTAAGAACTGCAGTAGATGAAGAATCACCAAAGGATGCAGCTAGTAGATTTTATGATTTACTTAGAGATGCTAATGAGCCACTTTGAAACGGTTGCGATAGTCACACTATCTTGTTTGCAGTTCTTCAACTAATGAATTTGAAGTTCGAGTATAATTTGAGTCAATCATGTTTTGACCGTTTGTGCATGATTGTGAAGAGTATGTTGCCCAAAGATAAGAAATTGTCACAAAATTTCTATCGTGCGAAAGTTATGGTCAACGCTCTAGGTATGGGGTATAAAAAGATTGATGCTTGTCCAAATCACTGCATGTTGTATTTCAAGGATCAGAAAAACAATATATCATGCCTGTCATGTGGGCATCCTCGGTTCAAGCCAAAGACAAGAGGCAATGGTAGCACGAGATCAAAGGAAGTTTCATACAAGTCGCTCCGCTATTTTCTTATCACTCCTAGATTGCAACGATTGTATATGTCTTCAAGGACAGCTAAACACATGAGATGGCATGCAAATAAAGTTTGACACGATGAAGACAAGATCACACATCCTGTTGACGTTGAAGCTTGGAAGCACTTTGATCGTACTCATCAGAACTTTGCAATGGAAGTGAGAAATGTTAGACTCGATCTATGTACATATGGATTTAATCCATTTGGGGGTAGATCAACTCCATACTCATGCTGGCCAGTATTTGTAACTCCATACAACCTTCCACCAAGCTTGTGTATGAAGCGTTCAAATCTTTTCTTGTCTTTGTTGATCCCTGGTCCGACCTCATCTGGCCAAAATCTTGATGTATATTTAAGGCCATTGATTGATGAACTAAAAGTACTGTGGGATGGCGGTGTTACCACATATGATGCCCACAAAAAACAAAATTTCAATATGAAGGTCGTTGTTCTATGGATAATCAGTGACTTCCCTACATATGATATGTTATATGGTTGCAGCACACATGGGAGGTTGGCATGTCTGTACTACATGGTGGATACCAAAGCTTTTAGATCGACGCATGAAAGGAAGCCTTACTGGTTTGAGTGCCATAGTCGATTTCTACCCAGCGACCATCCGTTACGACAACAAAGAAATGCATTTAGAGCAGGCACAACTGAAATGGAAGGTTCATCCACAAGATTGTCTGGCATAGAGATTCTAAGAAGATTGCGATACTTTCCAGATGTATTAACAGATGCCCGCAGTCTTACACCCATCCGGTAATATAAGTATTTATGGTTTGCAGACGATTTGATCTGGAGTTGCGAAGAGAAGTTTCACATCTCACTGATGCTGAAGTACAAAAAGAACGTGAAACTAAGTTTGTGGAGTAGTTGAAACAGTTGGTAAGGACGCTAACATAAATTATGTACTTGTAAACAACATTAAGTTACTTAATTGGTCATGATCACAATCATTGTTTATGTTTGCGCGTAGGTCCGCCATAGTGATGTTAAAGATCAAGGAATATGTGATTTAGAAAATGGTCCGACCAAAGTTGTGCAATGTTACAACGGGTACATCGTAAATGGTTATCGATTCCATACAAAAGATTACGGTATAAATAAATCAACGATGAATAGTGGTGTGTGTGTCAAGGGTAGCGGCTACGGTGAAAATGAACATGATTACTACGATGTTATAGAGGAAATAATGGAGTTGACTTACTTAGGCATAAATAATATGGTAACTTTATTCAAGTGTCATTGGTTTGATCCAACTGCAACAAGACTCGACAAATCCTCAGGCATTGTGGAGGTGAATCATAAATCAAGGTTTGCAGCATATGAACCATTCATATTAGCCTCGCAAGCTCAACAAGTTTATTATACTTCATATCCGAGTATAAAAAAGAACGATAGAAATGAATGGTGGGCAGTTTGCAAGGTGAAGTCCAAACTATACTCTGAGTATGATCAGTTACAGGAAGACAAGTTAGTTGAAGACAGTGATTACTATCAATCAGATGATATCTATGACTTCTCTTATGGTCACGATGTTGCACATAATATGCATGTTATATCTCCATTGGCCGATGAAACATTCATAGAAGAATGTGATCCAAATGATATACCTAGTGGATGGGCAAACAATGAAGAAGAAGAAGAAGAAGAGGAATAAGAAGAAGAAGAATATGAAAGTCAAACAAGTGATGAGAAAGAATTCTCAAGCTAGTGAGCAAAATCTTGTAATACAAACCTCTATTTGAATGTATTACAATACTTGTTGTGAATGATTTAAATTATTTGAATCTATTGTAATACTTGATGCGAATGATTTGAATATATTGCAATACTTGTTGTGAATGATTTGAATTATTTGAATATATTGTAATACTTGATGCAAATTATTTAAATGTATTGCAATACTTGATGTGAATGATTTGAATTATTTGAATGTATTGTAATACTTGATGTGAATCATTTAAATGTATTGCAATACTTGATGCAAATGATTTGAATGTATTGTAATACTTGATGCGAATGATTTGAATGTATTGCAATACTTGATGTGAATGATTTGAATTATTTGAATATATTGTAATACTTGATGCAAATCATTTGAATGTATTGCAATACTTGATGCGAATGATTTGAATGTATTGTAATACTTGATGTGAATGATTTGAATGTATTGCAATACTTGATGTGAATGATTTGAATTATTTGAATGTATTGTAATACTTGATGCGAATTATTTGAATGTATTGTATGCCAGTTTTTATTTGTTAGAATATGGTTCGTGGAGCTTACAGTGGTCGTTCATCCAGTAGTAGCCAGGCTTAGCCTTCATCTTCACGGGCTCCTGTGATAGGTATATCATTTAACTAATTGGATGCTTGATTAGTTGAAATGCGCATTCTGAGAATTTCTAACATATTTTTTTACAGATGATGTTTCGCCTGTACATGACCCATCTACACCAGTTGATCACACAAGTCAGGAGCCAACACAGGATGCAGGGTCTTCTCAGTATGGCACAAGAAGACTCATTTGAATTGTGTATATCGATAATCGACTGTAAGTATTTCATTTTCACTTATTGCATATCTTATAAATATTTTATATTGATATTTACTGTGTACCAATTCATGTGCAGTACGAGGTTTGAGCCACAAGAAGTAGTATGCGAGATTAGAAATTCACTTCTTCAACATCTACCAGGACCGGTCGCTCAATGAAAAGAGTATCCAAAAGAGGTGATAGACAGAATGTGGTCCTCATTCATGGTATACAGTTGTTTGTCATAGTTAATGTGTTTCATATTTAATTTTTTTTATAGTCGTGTCTACTAACTTTTTGAAAATATATATAGGCTTCAAATTGCTTCGCGACTACGGTGGAGGAACATGATGCAAGGAAGGTGTGGCAGAAGGTGGTTGTCAATCGATTTGCAGACATGCTGCACAATATGAAGATTGCAGCAAAAAAAGCATCTGGCGGAATAGATGATCCACTACAGTGGAAGGGTCATGACCCTATTACTATCAGGAGAAATTATTGGGAGGGAATGTGCGACAAGTGGGAGGGGGATGCATTTTGAAATCGCTCTACGAAGGCTGCACAAAATCGAGCAAAAATGCCCGAAGCCCATCTACACACAGATGGATCTAAGACTTTTGGGAGCCACCTGAAGAAAATGGTAACTCATCAATATATAATATCAATTTTATAAGTATTGTTGCAAACCTGTTAACTAAATTTTTTATCATTTAACTTCGCAGGAAGCAGAAAAAGGAGGCATTGTACCATATAAGGATGTGTTTGTTGAAACATATAAACGGAAGACTACGGGAGACTTCGTATCAGAGAAGGCGAGAACGACAACGGTATGTATTTATTCTATTAATAATCATTGCAATATATAAGTTACCATTTTCTTTGTAATTCTTAATTATTAATGCATACTATAAACATTATTTTGTAGGAGGCATATGAGCAACAGATGGTAGAGCGATATGGTGATGATTCTACTCAGCATCCATCATTTGATCCTGCAGCATAGGTGACTGCAGCAGGTGAACTCAAAAAAGGTCGTGTGTTCGGGTTTTGGAGTAATATGAACACCTCATCTGCCATTGCTTCCTCCAGTCACGGCTCACAGACTTCTTCCGTCGACATAAGCTCCAAGCAGCATCCTATTTTTTTCAGTGATGATGTACGCCAGATCGTTAAGGATATAATGCGTAACTACTTCCATGAAACCATCGCCGACGTTCTTCGATCTGAGTTCAACAGTTTTTTGCTGAACAGGGGAACTTCGATTGCAGGTGCCTCTCAGGTATGAAAGTTTCATGCAATATATTGCATGTCGTTAGATTTCATGTAACTTTGATTGCCTTAACTTAGGTGCATTAGGTATAATTTATTTCAGTATATTTTGTTTATCAGTACTGACCTTTTATATAATATTTCAGTATAATATTTTTACTGCCTTAGAACACATATGAGCATGATAGAATCACATATACAGCTTTTTGCCTGCCTTAGAGCACATATGAGGATGGTAGAATCACATATAGAGTTTTTTTGACTGCCTTAGAACACATATGAGCATGATATAATCACATATAGAGTTTTTTTACTGCCTTAGAACACATATCATTCATGATAGAATCACATATAGAGTTTTTTGCCTGCCTTAGAGCACATATCATTCATGATAGAATCACATATAGAGTTTTTTACCTGCCTTAGAGCACATATGAGCATGATAGAATCACATATACATTTTTTTTTACTGCCTTAGAACACATATGAGCATGCTATAATCACATATTCAGTTTTTTGACTGCCTTAGAACACATATGAGCATGATAGAATCACACATAGAGTTTTTCTGACTGCCTTAGAACACATATGAGCATGGTAGAATCACATATAGAGTTTTTCTGACTGCCTTTGAACACATATGAGCATGATAGAATCACATATAAAGTTTTTTGCCTGCCTTAGAGCACATATAAGCATGATAGAATCACATATAGAGTTTTTTTTACTACTTTAGAACACATATGAGCATGCTATAATCACATATTCAGTTTTTTGACTGCCTTAGAACACATATGAGCCTGCTATATATAATCACATATTCAGTTTTTCTGACTTCCTTAGAACACATATGAGCATGATAAAATCACATATAAAGTTTTTTGCCTGCTTTAGAGCACATATGAGCATGGTAGAATCACATATAGAATTTTTCTGACTGCCTTAGAACACATATGAGCATGATAGAATCACATATAAAGTTTTTTGCCTGCCTTAGAGCACATATGAGCATGATAGAATCACATATAGAGTTTTTCTGACTGCCTTAGAACACATATGAGCATGATAGAATCACATATAAAGTTTTTTGCCTGCCTTAGAGCACATATGAGCATGATAGAATCACATATAGAGTTTTTTTGACTGTTTTAGAACACATATGAGCATGCTATAATCACATATTCAGTTTTTTGACTGCCTTAGAACACATATGAGCATGATACAATCACATATACAGCTTTTTGCCTGCCTTAGAGCACATATGAGCATGGTAGAATCACATATAGAGTTTTTTTTTACTGCCTTAGAACACATATGAGCATGCTATAATCACATATTTAGTTTTTTGACTGCCTTAGAACACATCATTCATGATAGAATCACATATAGAGTTTTTTTTATTTCAATATATTTTGTTTATCAATACTAACCTTTCTTTTCTTATGTAGGTTGTTGGCGATAATCAGCGTAGCAGAAATGAAGGGATAGATCAAGGCAATAAACAAGAAGACGCACAAAATCTTGGCGATGATTAGATTAATGTGTTGAATTTGTTCTACTTTTTTTTTGTTTCGAAAATGTAATTGTTGAATTATAAATAATTAAAACTTGTGAATTTTAAAGTGGAACGATTAATTGTTTTAGTTTCCTTTTATATGTAATTTTATGTGTACTTTGTTTTTTATTCACAGGAAATATAAATTGTACTAAAAATATAAATTGTAGCGCGAGAAATTTTTTCTCAATATTTAATTTTCAAATAAATTTTTTTATTTTTTTCTTGTTTGCGACGGATTAGCGACGGATATATCCGTCGCTAGATGTGTAAGTTAGCGACGGATTAGCAACGACTGTAAAGCCGTCGCCAAATTGAGGTCACCATTTAGTAACGATGACTTTGCGACGGACGTTACCGTTCGTTATTCCATCTCAACTTAGCGACGGAATTGGCGACGGATATACGTCGTCGCTTATTAGCATCAAAAAATTCGTGATAGAAGATATCTGTCGCTAATTCATCATTAAACCGGTTAGCGACGGCTTAGCGACGAAATTAAGTCGTCGCTAATCCACTGATTTGTTGTAGTGATCATGCTTGTGCTATAATGAACTTTGAAAATGATGATTTGAACTATGATGCATGTTTTTTGGAATATTTCAGAAATTTTGATTTTTCAAGTGATTTTGAAACAAATTTGAAAATATCCTTGAAGAAGTGGTTCAGAAATTGAACTTGATTTGGAAGTTTTGAAATTTTAAATCCAAACTTGAATCTGAAATGAATTGGAGATTTGAAAAGGAAATTTGAAATTTGGAAGTCGAAATTGCAATTGAAATCAAAGGTCGAAATACAATTGAAATTTTAAGAGTTTTTGAATTTGAAAAATGAAAAATCGAAAATGTAATTGGAACATAGGGAAATTGGAAAATAAGGAATTTGAAAATTAAGTTTATTTCTAGAATTATGAAATTGAATCAGAATTTGAATTTGAGACTTGGAATTGATCTTGAAATCAGAATTTAAACTTGGAAATAGAATTGGAAATTGGAATTTTGAATTGGTTTTGGAATTGAAGTTTAACTATGAAATTGGAAATGAATTTGGAAATTGAAATTTTGAAATTAAAATTGAAATTAAAATTGAAATTAAAATAGGAATTTAAAGAATGAATTTAGAAATTGGAAATTTGGAATTTTGAAATAAAACTTTGAAATTGGATTTCGAAATTGAAGTTAGGATTTGAAATTGGACTTGAAATTTGAAATCAGAATGGAATTTGAAAATTGAATTGAACTTTGAAATTGGAATATTAAATTGATTTTTAAATTTGAGTTGGTATTTGAGATCAAAAAAGTAAATCTAAAAATTTGATTTGGAATTTCAAAGTGAATTTCAAAACTTTGATTCGGAATTGAATTGAAAACTCAGAATTTGAATGGAATTCGAAAATTTGGACTTTAATATAATAAATGGAAATTAAAAGTAAAAGTTGAGTTTGAATTTGAAATTCAATATTTTAAAATTGAATTTATAATAAAAATATAATTTGAAATTTTAAAAATAAAGAATTTTGAATTTTAATATTTGAATTTGAAAATGAAATTTGAAGTTAAAATGTGAAGTTCAGAAATGAGGATTGAAAATTGGAAATAAAATTTAAAACTGAATGGATTTGAGAATGAAAAGATAAATCTGAATTTATAAATAGAAGTTTAAAATGATTTTGAATTTTAGAAGTGAAAACTATGTTTTTGAAGATTTATTTAAAAAAAATTACTTGAGAATTTTGAAAATGACTTGAAATAATTTAAGAATGAATGCAATTCTATCATGAATGATGAATGCTTTAAAATTTATTTAAAGATTGAAATTTAAAAGCAAATTTTATTCTTTAATAGAATTGAAATAAGATTAAATCATAATACATTCATGACTATGGTCATAAACATATTATAATCTAATCTATATTTAAATTCTAATAAGGAATAAAATAAATTTTTGTGCCTTTATAGGATTTAAAATAAAATTAACTTTTAATATATCCATGACTATGGCCACAAATATATCTCAAGTTAATTTTTATCTTAAATTCTGATAGAGGAAGAAAAAGAATGTTTTCATTTAAATATGATGATTTTCAAAAGAGACCTAAGTGGAGGTCAAATGTTATTCCATAAAAGATAAAAATTCTAAGTATTGTTCATATTTTGACTATGGCCATAAATGTGAATCATTTACTTAGGGTTATTTACCTCTTATTAGAAAGGTGCACGTGCCATTCGTGTTTCACCATTGTGAATTTTTTTGAAATAAAAATAAAGATAAAATGAGATGTCATAATCAATTATGAGAACTATATGCTCATACATTCTATTCTAAGAAGAAAAGTAGAAATTCTCATTAATATCAAATTATTACAGTCTTAAATTGAAATTGAAATATCACAATTCCTAATCTAGGAGAGGAAATAGGCATATTTTAAGCTTCCCTGCAAACATGTGTTAGCATAAGCAGAAGAAATGCAAAATACAGAAAAGAAATTTAAAATACCACATTAAAACTAATATGCAGATGATTATGCCTAGGCTATAATGAAAATGCATATATTAATGAAGATGTAATGTCTAATGCATGAATGGAATGCATATGCATTTGCCTAAGTGCAATGTCTATGCTAGTGAAGGAATGCATATGCAATGCGTAAGTGCAAATGCATATTCTAATAAAAGATGTGTATGAGAATGCATATACAATGCATTATGTTAATGAGAAGGTATATAGGAGAATGCATATGCAATACATTATGCTAATGAGAAAATGTATGCGAGAATGCATATGCAATGCATTAAGGAGAAAATATATGTGAAAATGTATATGCTATGCATTATGCTAATGGGAAGATATATGAGAAAAGGCATATGCAATGCATTAATGAGAACATATATATGAAAATGCACATGCAATGCATTATGCTAATGAGAAAAGGTATGTGAGATGGAGATACAGCAGCTCACGAGCTGCTGTGAGGCTACAATAGCTCATGGGCTGCTGTGAGGCTACAACAGCTCATGGGTTGTTGTGAATGCCTAAGAAATTACAGCAGTTCACTGAATGCTGTGAATTCACTGAATGCTGTGAAGGTCTGAGAAATTACAACATTCTAGGAGATGTTTATAGATAGTATGATATGAAAATGCAATAGAAATAGAGACTAACATGCAGATGATATACCTTAAATGCAAACTAGCGAAAGAAGGATAATGAAATGATGTATATGATTTAAAATTAATGTAATGCAGAGATGATGCAAATGAATTTAACGAACCAAATGAACAACAGTAGATGACTAACACCTAGATGCAAAACTCTATGTCGCCTAAATGCTTAAACAGTAAAAGATTTGAATGTCATGTCGTGACTGCAAATTCCACCATACTGGACAAATATAAATGAGTTTTGCCTAAGCAATTGTCTTCAGCATGTCAAGCAGCATGACTGCAAATAGAAACTAATCACGAGCAAATGCAGATGTTTCCTAAACAAATGCTTGGATGCAGATGTAGCAAACTAAACAAAAAGGTCCGCAAACATGCGAGCACACAATTGTTAGTCAACCCTCCTGAAGATTATGTCCCAAAGAACCTAACAGATAGAAAAGGTAAGATTTGCATTTACTGCTTCAGATTCAATTTGCCTATAAATATTGAAGTCAGAGGAAACATTGTCCGGCTCTTCCAGCTTGAACTCTTTAGCAAGCGTAACACCTTTGCACTCCATGCCAAGCCACTCAGATTTCAGAACAGAAAAAAAATAGGTCTCAAATAGACTCATGAAATTGCCAGTTTTTGTAGCTTCCTTTTTCATTATAAAAGATTTCAGCATAATCAAGAGAACAAATGGCTTTGACAGCTCAGAAACCCTACAATACTCAACCAACCAAGGAATATAATTCCTAGGATGTTTTGCAAATTTCTGGGACAAAGCATTAATAGTCTCCTTATTGACAGAAGATAGAAGAATCATTCCAAATGTCTTTCTATCCTTTGTAGACTCAAAATAATTAGTGTCTAACAGATGTTTATATAATGGCCAATGCACCTCTTTAGCCAACTCCAAGGCCCTCAAATTCAACCTCCATGCCTTAGGAAGAACCCACAGCAAAGGGAAAAGCATCGTGGTGATCTCTTTATGGGGGGAATTGATGTCTAGATATATACATATTACCTAGATGCTAACAGTGAAATGTATCAAAAGATATGCTATGTGAATGATATATAGTGAGAAATACCTAAGGCATAGGCAAACATACAATGAAAACAGACTGTTAACGTGTGTTCTACAGAAAACTGAGAGCACAAGCATATGTTTGGGTGAGATGTGGATAATGTGCATATATGCAGGGGATGGAATGGATGCAGGTGATATGATAATAATCGCACATGTAGAAGCTAAATGCGAAAATATGCAAATTGTAAATGCTAATGAAAATGTGAAAATCAAATACACATGAAAGATATTAAATGCAGCAAATAAAAGGTAAAGGCGAAATGATAGGTAACGGAAAATAAAAATAACAAGTGGGAAGATAACAACCAAATTATGAATCAGCCTCAAACAAGAAAACTAAAATGTAATATGTTCAAACAAGGGATTTCGAAATAGCAAATGCCAAATCATGAACTACCTTTCCAGACTAGATCATGCAGATATAGTGAGGCATGAGAAAGCAAATGCGACAGGTGCTGTGATGTGTAGGGAATGGATGCAAGAGATGATGAATATGTTGCAAACAATCCGTCATCAGCATCATTTCCTATCAACCGACACACAATCAATAGCATGACAATTGTTGTTGAGGTGTTGTCTTGAGCAGCCCAGGTTGGATCTCACAATGCAATATCCAACAGCAGAATCTAACTCCCTCGATGACTTTGTTGCGTCTGTGAGCCACCAACACTCTTTGATTACACAAGAAGCATCCACATAGAGTTATATATGAAAATTTGGTGGGAGTTGAGCTAATAATAGCCCACAAGCTTGAATCATCAAGCAAGACAATGATTGGCTTGTGTGACCAGTTCTTGAAAAAAAAATGGTCAAATTGCTTCCAGATATGGAGTGGATCTGCTAGTGCTCATGGAATCTGTATTTCCACCTGAAAGGGATGTGGGTAGATCTATACCTTGCCCAACAACATTAGGCACTATTTGGACTCCTAAATTAGACTAGGTCAACATAGGTTGAACATGAACAACAACCTGAACAAGAGCAGACACTCTTTGAGATGCAGTCACTGACAGGAAAGACATCTCAATTGCTGGTGTTTCCAAAACAAGTCATGAATAAATCCCTGGATTCTGGATTTGATAAAATGCTTTCTGATTTTCTAACACATTTATTGACATAGACTGTACTGCTGAATGAGTCTTATTAGGAGCAGTAAGTCAAGGAGCGTTAGAAGCATCACTCACAGACCTTGTTCTTGGCTTGCTATTTAAAGGAGGTATAACATCGTTTATCAGGCCAATTAGCGGAGCTAAAAAATAGTTTGGTGGTGGACAAATGATACAAATGATGGAATAGAGATGTAGGGTGATCTTGAGCAGGGTATGCTCAGATCAATTTATATGGACGATGAAATATAGTGAAACTATAATATGCAACGAACTATGAATAAAAATGAATGCCCAAGACACAACAAACACAGATGTATTGCAGATGCTGGGGTGTGATACTGGATGCTAACACAAAACAACCGATGATGTTGTATGGGGGTTGTATGAAAGTGTACACATGAATGATAAACAAAATGTCGTGAACACCATGAAGCAGGAAATTGGATACAAGCAGGAAATCGAGACATGACAGACAATCAAGATCAACAGATAATCAAAACAAAAATAGGAGATCGAAAATCAAAGGATAATCAAAATGCAAACAGAAAATCGAAAACCAAAAGAGAAATCAAAATGCAAGCCGATTATCAAAATGGAACAAGAAATAAGATGCAAACAGGAAATTGAAATAAGAAAAGGAAATCAAAATAAAACAAGATATGGATTGGAATTGTGATACACAGGACGATGATGGGAGCATTGATTTAATTCAAATATATATAAAACCAATGAGATTCAGTAATGAATTGTAAATAAAGAAGAGAGAAAATATTGGAACGCAAGCATTCCGATGATGTAGCAACAGGTAGGTCGATGCTGCTATATGCAGATCGATCCTACAAATTATGCTTCATGATGAACGATAAAGAACAAAAAACAAAGAAAGACAAAATCAAAACAAAGAAGTGTTGTAAATGAAAATTTTATAGAAAAGCAAAGAGGGAAAGGGAATGGTTACTTACCGTGGCCACTTGTTGTGGATTCACGCCCCTTCACTCGGTGAGAAGGAAAAACAGAGGAAAAGAAGAAGAGGGGAAGGGAGAAAGGAAGGAGGAAGAAGAAGAGAGGTGCGAGGAGTGAAGGCCAACGAGAGGAATAAATGGGCTTGGTGGATGATCGAGAGCCTCCCCACGACGTTTGTTATATAGGGGGGAGCCGTTACATTTTTTTCAAAAGGGGTCCCCTCTATTTTCAAAAATTTTCAGAAAGGTCTTTTTAAACAAAAAGTTTTCAAAAAGGTGGGTAGAACCACTTTCTGAAATTTCTTCTTTTATGTTTTGAAAGAAAACTCAAGGATGCGAGGGAAATATGAGAAGCTCGAAAGATGGGATCCATATGAGGTTTTTGAAGAATTTGAGGAAATATTGAATTTGAAATTTTGAGGATTTTTAGAAAAGAGAGATTTTGAAATAATAGAATTAATTTTAAAAAATTGAGTTTCAAAACGGGTCTGAATCCGTGATTTTGAGTAAGCATTCGAGTTTGGATCTCGAAATTTAGGAAATAAAATGAGTGGATCCAAATGGATATTGGATCTAAATGAAATGTCTGAGCCATTTTGTATTTTTAGATTTTGAATTGAAAATAGGAGAATCGGGCTCAGATTTGGATTCAGATATCTGATCTGGATTCGAGGTTGGATCAAGCACAGAGAATGAAACTGGGTTTCAGGTCTTTTAACAAAGGAGTGGATCCGAGACATGATCAGAAATTGATCCAATTGCTCGGAAAGTGGGTGCTAGGGGCAGAAAGAGAGTTTTTTAAAATTTGAAAAATTTGGGGTGTTTACAGTGCCTTGGAGTGTTGAGCGAGATGACCTCCATGCGATCCACAAGGTCTACTATAGCCCATTCAATGTGCTCCAAGCAATTGCCTTTCTCCATATTTGCTTGATGTTGCAAAAAAAATTTGGCTTGCATTTGTTCAACAATCGCTTGGGCTTGCTCAACATGCTTGTAAATTTCATCAGTTTTGTCAATGTGTGAAGGTTTTGGATGCTCCATTTGATCAAGTTTGCTCTAATACCAACCTATTACACCCTCTAAAATTTATAATGTAGATGGTTTAGAAAAAGGAACGGAAGGTAAGACCGGATTTGCAATGGACGAGTATTGTAGTTTGAGCATAATGGACTCGAGTGGACCAAACCTGTGATTTCTTGGTCATGGGACTTGCGGGTCTCATGTCTGGGGTGTAGAACCCTAATTGATAAAGTGGGGAGAGGTTTTAGGTTTCTCATGATTGTGATTATGGTGAAATATTGAGAACAAGGTCAAATGACTAATCAGGTAGGTGCAGTTTGGGCTTGATAAGCAGTTCAACTAAAGTTTTAGATCTAAAACCCCTGAACTAGGTCTTATTAATTATGGATCAAAAATCCTAGTTGAACCACTTATCGAGTCTAAACTGCACCTACCTGATTAGACGTTTGACACTGTTTCTCATTGTTTCACCTCAACCGCAACCACGAGAAACTTCATACCTCTCTCCCACCATGTCAATCGAGATTCTACACCCGAGACATAAGACTCATAGGTCCAAGAACAAAGAAATCATAGGTGTGATCCACTCGAGCCCGTCGTGCTTCAACTACAATACTCTCCCATCGCAAATCCAGACCTACATTTTGTTCCTTCTTTCAAACCATATACATTACAAATTTCAGAGGATGTGACAATTTCATCATGCTTTTACTCATTCATCACATATCGATAATGTTGTCTTACCTCATATAATTATTTTTTTTATAAATCTCACATGTATAAATTAATCAACTAGGGTCTCTTATGACTCTTCCATAACTTTAGAACATCTTGTGCCAATATTGCATATTCTATACTCATGATAGATATTGAAATTGTCTTTATATCTTTTTCAAAAACCAAGTCAGAAGCATAACCCATTCTGACAGATAACAATTATAAAACTAAAGTTCCATCAATTCATGGATCCATGACAAATTCTAAAATATTTACTAGTAATCCAAACTCCCATTATACATAGTGCACCATTCAAAATATCAAAAGAAATCAACATTGTATGCATTTTCAAACATGTCTGGGTACCTAGAATTAGGGTTGTCAATGGGTCGTGTTTGACCTAGACCCAACCCATACCAAACCTTATAGGGTCAGTGTTTGGTGATAAATAAGAAGTCTCGATTAGAATCTAGGTCAGACCTGAAGGGTTCAATTAATATATGCAACTGAGTATGGTTTATGAAATTTCATACTAGACCAAGGCTCGACCCGAGTTCCATAAGATTTTTAATTTGTTAATATAAAAATGATAAAAAATATTATTTTATTAGGTTTGGTTCATGTAATTCTTATAGAATCCAGATATGGTTGCTTATACGATGAGTCTAATTAGACCCGGGTTCAAACCCGGTACCATCATCTCAAATCAGGTTTGGGTCTAGTTTCACTTGGGTCTGAACCAAACGCGATCCATTGACACCCCCACCTAGGATCAACCATCAAGTTATCATGCACATTTTAATTATTATATATATGAAATAATATGCTCTAATGGGCACTACTTGATCATTTTGGATCGATATATTTAGATTCAAATCACCATGAATTGTATATCTAAATCATAATTTTATGCACATTTTACACAATGTATAAAGCCTTAAAACAAACCATTTGAAGAGTATAATTCATGTTGATTATTTATCATTATTTTTAGATAACTACTCACATGCCAAAGCAAAACTAAATTTAGCTCTCACTTTTCTCATGTATAACAATTTATCAATATATGCACATAGCATCATATATCAAAAACATAGTATGTCTTAGGACAAAACCCAAGTCCCCTTATCAAAATCAATGTGATATGAAATAGATTCAAAATACAATGGTTGTTTTTCTTTTCTATCCTGCCACATTTTATTATGTCAAAATCTATAAAC
The DNA here is from genome assembly GCF_984573655.1 of Nuphar pumila. Lineage (NCBI taxonomy): Eukaryota > Viridiplantae > Streptophyta > Magnoliopsida > Nymphaeales > Nymphaeaceae > Nuphar > Nuphar pumila. The sequence goes on from NC_143265.1 coordinate 58,488,663, forward strand.
TCATTTTTAAGGCTCTTGACACATCAATAATCAAATAAACATGATTCTTTAAAACTTTAGTTTATATTCATATCCAAATATATGTGCAAGTTCATTGGATTTAAATCAATTCATATTTGAATCCTAATTGAGATACTCTCATCAAGCCAAAAAAAACCCTTAAAAGGATCTAAATTAAACCATCAAAATATGTGCCTTTATCAACCATTGGACCTAGACTTAATAAACATCAAATTTATTTTAAAATACAACCATAGATTATACAAAATTTGACTATTGTCTAAATCTATGTGATTAGCATTTTTTGGATAGGCAAGCTGAGGTTAGGCGGACTTTTGCTAGTTCATTAATCAAATAGCCTAAATCTATATGATTATCATCCAAGTCATATGTGATATAATGTCATACGCAAGGTAAGAGTGGACCCTCGAGGATGCAGCTCGATCAGTCCTTTGCTCTAACTACTCATCATATTTTACTTATCCACCATAAAATGAGGTCAGACTCGCTAAAGTCTGGTAAAGCAACCCAAACTCAAACTTAAAGAAAATATATCAAGCATTTAAAGGTAAAGACAAGATATATTATTTTTCAATTGTCAGGTGATAGACAAGAGAACAACGTCCTATGAGTCATTAATTTCAAGCATTCGAATATAAAGCATTTAAAATTATTCCATCACTTAATATTTTATTGAACCTTAACTCACATAATAAAGCATAATCTATTTGCATTCAAGTCATGCAAGTTATCACATAAATAAATAAATATATATATAGAGATCTAAGATGATCATGCATAATTCTTATGCATAAATTCATACATTTTTCATGCATGATCATGTGCGATAATTGATTAAAAATGTTTGTTTGCGAAGGTTTTCACATTTTTATCAAAAAATGGAATTTGAGCAATTTTGAGCCTTGTTGGAGTAATTAGGGGAGAATAATTAAGTTTTTAGAAATTACTTTTTAAAAGAGAGGCTTTTTGGAAACATTAAAAAATTATTGGACTCTTTTTAAAATAATTTCTCGAAACCTAATTAGAAACTATAAATAGAACCTTTGAGGACCAGAGAAAATGTTTTTCTCATTGTAGCTTGCGCCCCCCTCTCTCTCTCTTATCTACCTCCCTTTCTTTCTTTCTCCCCCTTGTTCGATTGACTGGTTGCCTACCTCCATTTTCTTGCTTATGCTTTTTACTCCTTCTAAACCTTGTCATCGCTGGTTCCTCGCATCCCCTCTGTCAGAGAGGGAGAAGAGTTCGTTTGGTTGCACAGGTAAAAAACCAATTTCTTCTTCTTCCCCTTTCTTTATAGTTTAGTTTCATAGCATGCAATGTACTTAGATTTTCATTATTTTCATGGCACATTCCATGATTTAATTTCAGCATATCATATATCCATTGTTTATCATTTTGGAAAAAAAATAGGAAATAATAAAATAATTATTTTTCTTGGATTGCATGTAAGTAGATAATCGCAGGTTTAGTTAATTTCTGATTTTGACTTACATTATTTGTTGTTTTTTTTAATTAGTTTAATTTAGGAATTAGTTTAATTAGAAATAACTTAGAATAATCGCATAAACTTAATAACATTTTTTTAGTCTCTATGTTTTTTTTATTATTTTAATCTTTTTTGGTTCAATAAGGCTAACGTTTCTCTTTAGTTATTAATAAATTAATTAATTATTTACTTCTTAGATATTCAACTTGCCCATTCATTCAATCGTGGTTCATATGGGTGCATATATAAGATTCACTTGAGATGTTTTCATCAAGTTAAGTTTAGATATACCTCAATCAAAACTATGGATCATATGAGATTTTATTATAGTCCAAATTTGTTATTCATGTGGATCCAAATATATCCAATACCCAACTATTCAGACCATCATATAATTTTGTACCAAATTTAATCCACTAAATCCAAAACATGGATCATCCATAAAGCATACCCATTAAGATCTTCTTTGATCTCATTATGCTATTATGAATTTACACTTAAATATCTAATTCATTTGAATCTATGCAATATTATGAGTTTGAACTAATTATATATCAAGTTCATTCATATCCATGGGTCAATAGGATTCGACTATAGCTCAAATTTGTATTCTTACGATCCAAAATCAAATGGATCCAACAACATATATATTTAGATAAAAAAAATAACTTGTAGATTTACTTTGTCCAAACCATCAAAAAATTGGACTAAAGCTAGACCCACATAATCGAAGCACATATTCATCAAAACATATATATATATATATATATATATATATATAGAGAGAGAGAGAGAGAGAGAGAGAGAGAGAAGGAAGACCATCCAACCAAAGGAAGGTACAAAATCTACAAGCAATGAAAATTGATGACGTTCCTTCTCTAATGATTGAGTTTTTCATCGATCAGACTTTATATATTGAAGTTTTATCATTCATTTAGTGAGTGACATGTTTTGGATTATGAATTTTTGATGTGTAGATGTGTTTTTGAAAGCAATAAAAATCAATGGCCCATAATACTTTGTATTGTAAAGTTGTAAATGCATCATGAGCTGTTGTAAAGATCTTCTTCCACATAAGTTTTGGGCATCATGAGGATGAGGATTTGATGTGTTTAATGGCACCAAATTGTCATAACAACTGATAGAAGGAACTACAAAAGGAAAACAAAAACAACTAACTATCATAAAAGAAATTAAAACATCAAAAGACTGGAGGACATTGACAAATATAATATGACCTTCACAACTCATGGTTGAGAATGTCCTCTTCCTTTGTGCCTTATATTTTTTATTGAGGTTTGGCACATTTTGGAGACATTCACAAATAAGAGTTGCTAAGGTCATACTATATTTGCAGTAAAAACGTCCTAAAAAAGTTGAGAATCAAAATTTTGGATATGCCGAAAATTTTATCAAATTACTGGGTATTTCAGAAAGCTCACCATTTTGCAAGGACAATATGGTGATTTTTGTTTATATAAAGGGTGTTATCGTTTTTGTTTTCCTTTTGTACTTTGGACATGCAAGTGAAGGATCCAAACATCTTTTGTTTTTTCATCAATGAATTGTATCGGTTGGTTGACCCGTGGCTTCCGGACGATTGGATTAATAGGCTACAATTTCCTAGTCTTGATGCCAAAGTGTCAAGTTTGTTGGATCCTATACGGGTAAGCAGGTCAAATTTGGTTCAGATATCGTTATCCTGAATTCCCCACCTAATCGTACTTGTAGTAGGCTTGGATTTGGATGGTAACGGCTGTTACTAAATCCAGATCCAATAGGCTAAGAATTCCCCATTTACATGTAATTGAATCCAGATATGCCGGATTCAGATGTAATACGCTGAACAGAATCTGAATCTGATCAGTAATTGGAGGCATTTCTTCTACCGAGTCAGAATAGAAGCACTCGGATTTGGTCCAATATCTGATCAAAATCCGAGTTGTTTGACATCCCTACCTGCATTTAAGCTTCGTCACCATCTGATCCCAAACCTCCCGTCAGATGAGCAACCGTATTTGTCAAAAAAAATGCATGTTCTGTTTTCAAGAGAGAAAGATAGAACAATATGGTTGCACTACGGAACAATAATGACTCCATGGCCCAATGGATAAGGCGCTGGTCTACGGAACCAGAGATTCTGGGTTCGATCCCCAGTGGAGTCGATTGACGTTTATAAATGTTTTTGTTTTTTAAGTTGCATCCCACCGGTGTTGCTTTTCGGTAATTTACAAACAAGCGCTCAAAGTATGCCGAATTTATGTTTGGCGCCTTAGGCTTCAAATATTGAAAGAAAATGCCTCTCTTTTCAGAAATTGCTCTTAACGGGCGAAGTTTTTCTAACTCTTGAAATGGACTTATTTATCCTTCAATTTAGCTACAAAAGTGGAGAGTTATAAACTAATAAAAGTGGAGTGATTAAATAAAAAAAACAGTTAAACTTGTCATTCTCTAAGAATTAAATAGAGTAAGATGAACAAATAACTTGGGAATTTGAGCAATTTCTTATAAAGCTGGGCATTTCTTTTTAAGCCGAAAAGCTTTTCTTTGTGTAAGTTGCAAGTCCCAACCAAAAGGAGCTCAGCTTATATGGTAGGAGCAGCTAGTGCACGTCACCTTGTGTTGGGACGTTGCAAGTTCGAATCCCAATGGTGTCGTTGTATAACTAGTCCTAACTCCAGCTTGCCTTTCTCAAAAACAAAAAACAGTTTGCAAATCCCAGCCTGGATAACTTATTTTAAAGCCAATTTTGGCTTTACATAACATACTGACCTACTACACTCTTGAGCCCATTTAGTCTCCGTTTGGATAATGCCTAAAACTTGATTAAAAACAACGTTTTACATAAAAAAGCACGTTTAGTATCTTGTTTAGATGCCATCAATCAAATTTAGTTAATACCTGGCTTTGCAAAATTAGGCTTTAAACCAGTTCTGCAAACTACTGTTTTTCTTTATAAAATTGGGTTTATCGGGCTTTAACTCCCTGTCCCACGGCCACCCTCTACCCCTACTCTTTCCCCCGTGACCATCATCTTCCAGCCTTCCACCATCAACCATTTCTGACCATTTATTGCCACAAATGGTTAGACTGATGCCATTGGACATGAGTGGTACCAGTTCGGCCATTTTTCGACTATTGATTCGACAATGGCTAAGGCCTACTTTTTTTTTTCAAGTACTGCGACCAATTTTCAGCTACCCATTGGCTGAAAAGTGGCCAAGCTGTTATCGCTCATGCCTAATGATATTAGCCTGGCCATTTTATAGTCAATGGATGGTGGAAAATTTTTAGCTTTTTTTTTTCCAATGTATTGTTCATTTACCCGTTTTGGCCATCCATCAGCTTGAAAACGAACCCACCCCCTCTCTCTCTCCATGGCCAAAAGGGGTCAGCAACCCCATCTTGGTCATCATCTCTTTCCAAAATATATATACATATAGAGAGTAACCCGCATCTGTTGGACGAAACATCGTTGTTGATCGCACGCGAACAAAAGGCAATTATTCATCATTTTTTTGTGATTTTCTGCCCAGAGAATTAGTGGTGGTCAAAGAGTGCTGCTAATTTTCTTTTTTGCACAAAATCAATATGCAAGGCACACTCAACGATAGACCCATCCACTGTTATGGGTTTTAGTGTGTATATATAGTAGGTGGTAGCTGCCTACTGATAGCCTATCAGAGTTTGGAAGGGTTTTTTCTACTTTTTCAAAAGTCTGACCATATTGATATGGTCTACATGCTTGATTTTATAAGAATAGCTCTTGGATTGTTTGATTCTGATACACCGGAAGGTTTTTATAAGATTTGAAAGTCGATGGTTTATAATTTTTTAAAATACTCAATACTTAAAAAATCATGCTTTTTTATCGAAAAAACATAATTCAAGTGTCATTTTCTAGCAAATCAACCATGATGAACACACCTGCAAGGTCAGATTTGCAAAAAACAATTGAAGTTTCCACTTTATGTGTTTCAGTGCCGACTTTCCAGTTGATTCCTGCATGTCAGATTTTGATACCAAGTGATCCCCTTTGTTAGAGATGGAGAAGGAAAGATGTCTTTCTCTTAGGATTAAGTGGGTCATAGGAGTGATCTTATGGTACTTTCCACTTACCCTCTTATCATTGTACTGTTTTAAAGTCTTCTTTTTTGGGAATGACCATAATCTATCTACTTTCTGAAAGGGAAATGTCATGCTATTTGACCTTAGTATCCTTGACCAAGGTCTTAGAGCTGCCCAATCTCTTGTCAGAAGTAGAAACTCATGCTAGCAGAGGACAGTGTCTTTCTGCAGCAAGATGTGACACCTCTATCAAACTTTTCAAAGAGGATGAAGATGATTATGAAACCCATGATGCCCATGATTTGTGAGCCTTTTCCTTACTACGAGTGAAGGGTCCCTCACACGCTATGGTGGGAGAGTCATGGTGCCAACGAGTTGGCTTGCCGAAACCACATTCTCCTTTGGATTCTTGTTACTTTTAACTATTGTTGGTGCTTGAAAACTTACTGAAAACTTCTCAAAGGGATGAAAGCCTAGCAGGGTTTTCATCGGACATGCCAAACTTCTTTGGATTAATTTATATCTATGTAACACTCAAAAGAATGAGAGTAGAAGAGAACTTGAATTTGATTTAAGAACCGCAAACTTTACAATGATCCTTGATCAATTGATGATCTACATTCAAAAGAATGGACACTAAAAAGAACAAGAAGAGAAAATTGGATGGACTTTGCTCTAGCACTCATTCCCTCCTACGATTTGTTGTCCCTTTTTTGGCACAAATTCCAAAGTTATTTATAAGCTTTCTAAGGTACCAAAACTTACTAATGGTGATTTCTCTCCCCTTTTATCTTCAACTTTGAACGTGAAGAAAGAATGGTGAATATTTCTTGGTAGCACCTCCAGCCGTCCCATATTCTCCTATTTTGGGGGAAGTAGGAAGTACTTAGCTTGAAAGTGCAAATAACTTTCATTTTCACTTTCTATATATACAAAAAAATAAAAAGTGAGGTAGAAAATAGAGTTAAAACCAGTAGAAAATGTGAGTTTGAGACTTGCAACTTATTTTATGACTTAGTAAGTGAAGACTGAAAAATGAGACCCATTGGCTACTTCCGAAAATGCTTAAAAAGTGAGACCCCTTGACTTTTCTAGAAAGTAAAGACCTAAAAGTGGCGTCCATTAACTTCATCCAGAAAGTGAACACCCAAAAGTAGGGCTCATTGGCTTCCTCTTAAAAGTGAGTATATGAAAGTAAGGCCCATTGGCTATTCTAGAGAGTGGATAACAAATGGGACCCCTTGACTTTTCTAAAAAGTGAAGACCTGAAAGTGGGCCTTATTGGCTTTGTTCAAAAAGTGAGCACTCGAAAGTGATGCCCATTAGCTTCCTCCGAAAAGTGACACTCAAAAGTAGATACCACCCATTGTCTTCTTAGAAGAGTAGATGGAAAGTGGGACCCCATAGCTCCTTTAGAAAGTGGAGACCAAAAAGTGGGGCCTATTGGCTTCCTCCAAAAAGCAAACACCCAAAAAGTGACGCTCATTGGCTTCCTTTAAAAAGTGAACACCTTAAAGTGGAGCCTATTAGCTTCCTCTGGAAAGTGAACACCCAAAAGCAAGGTCCATTGGCTTCCTCCAGAAAGTGAACACCTTAAAGTGAGGCCCATTGGCTTCCTTCAAAAAGTGAACACACAAAAATGAAGCCCATTGGCTTTCTGTAGAAAGTGAACACCTGAAAGTGAAGCCCATTGGCTTTCTTCGAAAAGTAAATACGCAAAAGTGAGGCTCATTATCTTCCTCCGATGAGATGTTCCTTAGAGTGAGGCTCATTGGGTACTATTGAAATGGTTTGTTGGTGGAGATGTTTCCATAGGTGCCCCTTCGTATAATAGTACTATAAGTCATATTCATATCCCTTCATTCACTTTTTTGGTCTATATACATTCTAGGAAATTCATACACTCTATGGATGGAGAAAAAACTAGAGTATTGGTTAGAGCAAGCCACTCTATTTTATTACCAAAGCTTATTCAAAACTACAGCTAGAAAAGTTGCATTTCATTTTATTCTCGTTCTTAATTTCATAGTCTTTGATAACCTTGGAGTGAGTGCACCTCCCAGAGATTTAATATATATATATATATATATATATATATATATATAGAGAGAGAGAGAGAGAGAGAGAATTGAACATATTAGGCCACATTTCTCGTTCTGCCCCATTTTGCCCTATAGGTTTTAAGTGTTTTATGATAGATTTGAATCCTTAGATGTGTTTAGCATGATTGATTTAGTGGGAATAGACTCTTGAATCATGTTTTTCAACATAACATCATTTTATGAGCAGAGAAAAATTGGTACATTCATATCCATTGATTTTGGATCACCAGAAAAACCTGTATACAGGTCAGATCCGGCAATCTAATAGTTGGTTCCCACTAAACAAAACCTATAGACCACATCTACGGTGTTAGACGTGGTAAAAAAATATTTAAACTATGATTTTTGAAGAGGGCTAACGAAAAAGGGGGCCTAAGGATCGCATTACTCTCTCTCTCTCTCTCTCTCTCTCTCTCTCTCTCTCTCTCTCTCTCTCTCTCTATATATATATATATATATATATATATATATATATATATATATATATCAAGTGTTTGATTATATGTCAGACGAAGCATCGTTGTTGATCATGTGCAGTCAAATGGTGATGCTTCATCATTTTTCTTTTTTGCGTGCACATGAGTTTTAGAGGCAGTCTTGAGCGCTGCTAAATCTCTAGGCAAAAAACAAAGAATTAGTGGCAGTTTAAAATTGTTGCTAATTCTCATTTTTTCAAAGAAAAAAAATATCATGCAGTATTATGTTGCATGTTTGACCCAGTTCAAAGGAAAACCCATTCGAACATATGAGTTGTCCTATATATATATATATATATATAGTGAGTGGTAGTTGTCCTACCACTCACCTAGGAAGATGTCAGTGGACCTTACGTGTGTCATCCATCGCGTGTGCGATGGATGACCATGTGCATCTCATATAGACTAAAATGCAAATGGCCTTTAGCACACTTTTGAAGCATCGCTAAATGCTTTAGTGGCGCTTTACAAGCATCACAAAAGGGTTTTGACCTTCAGTGATACTTTTGAAGCACCACTAAAGGCCCTTTATATACAAGATGCACATTGAGCATCTATCACATGCACGATGGATGGTCAACGCACACCCATCAACGTCTAGCCAGAAAGTGGGTAGGCAACTACCACTTTCTGCATATATATATATATATATATATATATATATATATATATATATATATATATATATATATATACTTACTAGAATATGATAATTACGGGGTGAAATGGGCATTTCCAACACATTTTTTGCAAATCCAACCATGTAGTTGTGTTCGACATGATGAATTTGCTAGGAATCAACTGTTGGGTTGTATATTTTTTATGAAAAAAACAATTTTCAGATGGTTGAGTATATTTATAAAGATTATGGTCCATTGATTTTAAAGCCTTGAAAACTCTTGTTTATGAGGCAATGACACCATCAACGACAGATTATTTAAGCAATGTTTTTTTTTCAGCAATGACACCATATATCAAAAATACAACTCTTTTGGAAGCTATGCCACAAATGTACATGACGTACGAGGCACGAATATATATATATATATATATATATATATATATATATATATATATATATATATATATATATATATATATATATGTGTGTGTGTGTGTGTGTGTGTGTGTGTGAGCAAATTGTTCATTGTTATTAGACAAAGGTTTGTTGTTGCTCACATGCAGACAGACCTTTTTTATTTAAACATGAGCAGTCACGACCGTCACTAATTGCCATTTGTTCGCCTAAAGAACTAGCGACAGTCATGACCATCGCTATTTCTCTTTTTTTGTGCAAAATCGATATGTAGGGGCACAATGTTATTATCGCTAAATAGTGATAGTGACACTCCTTTTTATGGACTTTTATTGTTTTCAGTTGTAACAGTCCCAAAACACCCTAAATATCATGATTTTTTTTTAATTCTTTTACAAAATTTAGAAAAAAAAATTATATAAAAACATAAATACATCCCACGGCTTTGAGGCACATCACAGATTTGAAACCCACGTTTTACCATCAAACCAACCATTTATTCCAAACCATTAATGAAATGAAATAGTTCAAACTAATAAAGAAAATTTAACAAACTTCAACTTAAGTTCACAATTTTCATCCAACTCATCCTGTTTAGAAAAAACACACCCAATAATCCATAGATTTGTCCTCTTCAACACTAGTTCTGCCATCACGTTGTTCAGCTATGTCTGAGTTTCACTACCTAAAAATATAAAACAATAGGTGAGAACCATGGTTCTTGTACAAAATTTTACATAATCCAACAATATGGCATAAAGCATAAATCTAACAAACATAAAATTTAAAAAATGTTAAGGTATATAAAATAATTCAAAAATGTTTGCTATCACATAAGATACATAAACCAATGCATAATGTATGAGGTAACTTTTATCTTTCTTATTGACACTTACTTTTAAATGCCTGAGCATGTAACTTATAATCAATTTAAGCAATTAGGTTTTTTTATTAATTTATTAAGACTTTTAATTAGATTAGGAGTCGTGACAATGGTAGGACTCTAGAATCATCTCTTTAGTCTAGTTCTTATTTCACAATATGACTCTTTTGTTGCTTATAGATTAGTTGAATTCATTGTTGGATTAGGACTTTACTCTAAACCTTTATGTTATAAATAGAGGTCTGGAGAACTTCTTTTAATTATTGAATGAATGAAGATTTGATTTTCAAGGCTCTCTCTCTCTAGCCATCTCTCTCTCAAGCATCACATTCCTCTGATGTTCTCTCTATACTTCTTCTTCTCTCTCTACTCTCTCTCTTTTATCATATCTCTCTCTCTCTTCTTTATTCCGCGTGGAGACCTGGGCATGTCTAGGCTGGTCCTTCATCTCTTTCAAGGGTTCAAGGCCTTCTAATACCTGTATCTTCATTGTGGAGTGATCCCTACCTTGAAAATCAATGTAGAAGCACTCTCAGTCGTGGTTCTGTTGTTCGCCTTTCTTACAAACGTGTCTCAGGTATTTATACCACTATCTATACATTTATCATACCTTAAGATCAGTCCTTAATCTTTCTTAAAGTCGTCTAAACTGTCTAGACTAAGACCACATTCGTAAAATCATTGTAGTCCCGTTTTGTGGGTTGTTTAGCCTTCTCTAACCCTCCACACCTTACTTGACCCTACTTGATTGTGCATATCCCTTTCAGAATTTTCTAGCATTGTCACCTAACACTTGAAACGAATCTCAACCTTAACCAAGACCCTACCTATCTCTGGGACTTGAAATTGCACCCTACTAATTTTACATAACGTGTAATTTTGCCCTTTTAACATCATCAGCCTCTCCAATGACCCAACCTGATCTCTTTGTAGAACGACCTCAACTCATCTCTGATGAAAAGTGTATTTTTTTTAAACAATTACGAAAATCAAAACCCAAGGATTTGAGGCCTCACAAACTTAACAACATTCCAAACCACAAGAGATCTCTACATTGAACCAACAAATCAAATAGCTAACTTTATTAATCAATAAATCAATGTCTACACCAACAACAACAACAACAACAACTACGCCTTCATCCCAAAACAATTGGGGTCAGCGATATGAACCAAAAAAGAAATTCATTTTGGGTCTTCCACATGAATCCTTTTCCTCCAATCATTTCTATCCAATGCCATGTCCTCGGTGAGGTTCAAAGCATTCATATCCTTTCCTATCATCTCCATCCAAGTCTTCCTAGGCCTACCCCGACCTCTTTTAACTAATATATTTTCACATTTCTCCAACCTTCTAACTGGAGCATCATTAGGCCTTCACCGAATATGTCCAAACCACCGTAAACGATTCTCTCGCATCTTATTTTCAATGGGTGCAACACCTACCTTCTTACGTATCTCCTCGTTCTGAATCTTATCTTTTATTGTATTTCCACACATCCATCTAAGCATCCGCATCTCAGCTACACTCATTTTTTGAATATGATGTCTCTTGGCAGCCCAACATTCCGTACCATATAGTAAAGCGGGTCTAATAGTCGTCCTATAAAACTTTTCCTTCAACCGCAATGGCATTCTACGATCGCACAGCACTCCAGTTGCACTTTTCCATTTCATCCACCCAACCTTTATCCTATGATTTACATCTCCATCAATTTCTTTATATTTTTGAATGATGGATCCCAAATATTTGAAATAATCATTCACCGGTATTTCTTGCTCACCAAGCTTCACTACACTCCCATCACTACTTCGTTGCTTACTAAACCGACATTCCATATATTCAGTCTTACTCTTACTCAACTTAAAACCTCTAGCTTCCAATGTCTGTCTCCATAATTCTAACTTAGCATTAACCCCAGCTCTAGACTCATCAATCAAAACAATATCATCAGCAAACAACATACACCACGGTACATTTTCTTGAATTGATCTCGTAAGCTCATCCATCACTATCGCAAATAGGAAAGGGCTGAAAGCAGATCCTTGATGTAACCCAACCGTTATCGGAAAATTGGTTGTCACCCCTCCACAAGTGCGGACATTGGTTACTACTCCTTCATACATATCTTTAATTATACTAATGTACTTGAGAGAAACACCTTTCTTCATCATTGTCCACCAGTGAACGTTCCTAGGTACTCTATCGTATGCCTTCTCTAAATCAATAAAAACCATATGCAAATCTTTGTTCCTCTCTCTATATCTTTGAATAAGTTGTCTAAGAAGATGTATAGCTTCCATAGTTGATCTTCCAGGCATAAAACCAAATTGATTCTCCGATATCATGACAACCTTCCTCAACCTAGACTCAATCACCCTCTCCCAAAGTTTCATAGTATGACTCATGAGTTTTATACCACGATAGTTTGTGCAATCTTGTATATCACCCTTATTCTTATATAAAGGCACCAAAGTACTCTTTCTCCACTCATTAGGTATCTTATTTGTTCACCAAATCAAGTTAAAAAGATTTGTCAACCATTCTAAACCTTTATCTCCCAAGCATTTCCAAGCCTCGATAGGTATACCATATGGGCCAACTGCCCTTCTTGATTTCATTTTCTTCAAAGCCTCTGCAATTTCTTTCTTTTGAATCTTGCGCATAAATCAATGTCTGAAAACATTATTAATATAAAGTATGAAATCACAAAGCCACACTGTCCAAAAATAATAGAAGCAAGTCACACGATCTCGTAGGCTCTCTGATGCAGTCATCTTCATCACTGATCTCCAAGTCTTATGAAAAACATACGAAGTACTGGGTAAGAATCAAATATTCTTTGTATGAATTGACTACAAGTTTTTAGAGGAACATAACTACAACAATATCTCACATGAAACAGACAGAAAAAAGTATAAATCAAATTCATGCAAGTTTTGAGAGGAACATAACTACAACAATTTCACAATTCAATTATCATTCAAGCATTTAAAAGCAATTATCATGCAATAACAATATCTCACATGAAACAAAACAAGTAAGAATGCATGAACTAATACAGAACAGTAAGTATGCATGATTTCAATACACATGCATGAATAAATTATTAAGTTATTATCAAAGTTTTCTTTTACATGCATGTCCTTATTAAATGCACACAAGTTTAGTTTCATTTTTCATTAAACTTGTGGATACTCAAACGAGCACAACAGTTCTCGAAGTCTAAGTTAGGTTTTCAGTGGTAGCTTAACACATAATTTATATTTTATTATTGGGTTTCACACTTAACTCTCGACCGATATCAAAAATCAACATCCATCAAAACATTAAAAATCAACATCTAATGCCGAAACACCAGGGAAATCAATATTCATTGATGTCACTTTTTTGATATATTAAAAATAACAGTTGTGTCGCAACACCACCCCCAGGCAAAGTGGCTAAAACTCTCTAAAACTGTGGTGGGAGGTGAATCACCATATCGGGTTTAGGAGCATAATTGCATATGAACTTTTAGTATCCTCATAGTTTTTCCAAAACTATCATCCAGGATTCTTACACTGTGAAAGGGACATTAAGAAAAAAAAGTATTAATTACATTATTTATCTCTTTTATCTTTTTAACAAAAGTCAAATTCTTTACAAAAAAATTATTTTGCAAATCAACATGCAAAACACAACATAGAACCTTGCCCGTTACAAATTTAACAGTGCAATTAATTTAGAAAGCTAATAACTTCAAAAGTGAATTTTGCAATGCATAATACTAATCTTGGAGTTACACATGCTCCTGGCCTACAATGGTTCACATATGACTGATGCATCTTATGCAAAATCCTCAATGAACATGCACACACACAACTATTAAAACATGTCCACAATGCATATTCATTTACACATAATCAATAATATACATATAAACCATACTGTATATACATATGAACAATTGCTTGCAACATGCATTTTTCTTTCATGATTCATCTCATGCATAATGCCCAAACATGCACATGATCATGTTAATGCAACCTTAAAATAACTTCAAAATTTTCGTGCTCATGATATGCGCAACTATGCCAACATAATATCTAAATGCATGGGCATACATAACCACTAGACATTGTTACCATTCGCATGAGCAAAATTCATGAATATATATATATATATATATATATATATATATATATATATATATATATATATATATATATATATATATATTCCCATGAGACTACATGAGATAAATCACAAAGCTATCTTTCTGAATAAACCCAGGTTCATACATAACCAAAAGAATCATATCCTTAACATAGTAAAGGCAGTCAAATTTAACAGTTTACTAAAATCGAATCAGATTTATAAACAAGGTCCCAAATTTAGATAATTAATAAGAATTTAGCTTTAACATTCCGGATTACAAATCATTTAACAAAAAACCAGAACTAAGTAACATAAATTCTAGGCTTAGACACATGTTTAAACTAAGCTTAACTCACTTGATCAAACTCACATTTAATTAATTCTGTCCAGATTTAAGCCCACTTTTAAATTACCGATTTGAAGCTTGTTCAATATAAACCTAAAAGCAGGCATTCACTTTTAAGGCAACCCATAAAATCGGTTTCATAATGGTGACAAAAAAACGGATTTTATATATCAACCAAATTTCAGATTTGGCCAGTTAAGTAGAACTCAAAGTTTTTTTTCTAAAGCCAAATTTAACAATCAAATAAAAACTTAGTTTTTTATTAACTCTAAAACCAGATTTAACAATCAAGAAAAAATGAGATTTTTAAATATTAACCATAGTAAAGAATCTCCTAAACACAAGGTGGAAACAGTTCTTTATATATATATATTTTCCAAGCCTACCAAAATAAGACATCTTTCTGTTATGGGTCAGTCCAAACCCAACGTGAGTCTGGGTTTTGGACAGATCCTAGAGTTCAAATCATACCCCTCAATAAAATCAGTCCAATCTGATTCTTAGGTTTAGTGGGTCATGAACCCTCAAAACTGATTTGAATTTCAGTCCAAGAAAACCAAACGCGGACCCTCAACCGCAGGGCATATTGGATCAAAACTCGGTACTTGAACCACTAGCAAAATCGATGTATAATCAATCCAAACTACATATACACCATCCATAAAAGAATCAATGCACAAAAAAATTGAAACTCTGAACAAGCTTATCAATCTAAGCATGTTATTATGTTCATCATGCAATTAATAAAACCTACTAAGTCAAATTTGTACATACCCTTAACGAAAAAACTCAGTGCATGAATACATAAAAATCAAGATCTGAATCATCAGGCTATATCAAATTTGTACATGCACTTAACAATAAACATTATTATACATACAGATTTTTAAACTCCCAGATTTGTGATTTCCAAAACCAAGCATACATACTGATCTTTATTAAACTGAACATTCAACCAAGAAAAACGCAGATTCAAATAACTGAATGTCAAACCAAAAATGCAGTTATAAAATCAACTGAACTACAATCAGGAAAAAAATGTAGATTAAGTTAAAGCCTGATAAACCCAATCAAAAAAAAAATCTGGTTTAATTTACATTCATCACTAATAAAGATTTAGATTTAAGGCCTATTAAACCTAATCAAAGAATTTGCATATGAATCCTCACATAAATAGTCTCTCCATGTTCGAATCAATAGAGGAACCCATACATTCGATTGGAGACGAAAGAGATAAAAAAAAGACTATATCGACGATCGGAAATGATCTTCCTTTCCTTCTCCTTCTCCTTCTCCTTCTCCTTCTCCTTCTCCTTCTCCTTCTCCTTTCTTTCTTCCTTTTTTTTCTCTCTCTCTCTCTCTCAAACAAAATCTAGAGAGAGGGGTGAGTTAGACCCTTTTAATTTTTTTTGTCTTCTAGAGAGAGGGTGACATCCCTTCTAGAGTCCCATAGAAGATAGAGTTCTACAAAATATAGAATTATATCTTCTATAGGATTCTCTAGAAAACCATAGACCATGGCCTTTAAAATCTAGACTAGAATCCCTTTATGATTCACGTATCAGGTCTAGTTTTGACCATCCAGATTTAGTGGTTCTGATCCTGTAGATTTGTGTATCGTTTAATACATCATCATTAGAGACCTCATACCCTTATCATATTGTGTCAACCAAGGTACAATACTTTAGACACATCAACCGCATGTATAAGGCCTAGAAACCGCAAGTACGATCTACTCGCTCGCTTTCATCAGACTCCAACAACAATATGTGTTTGTTGTTGCCAGTCCAAACTCTGAACCTTCTATATCGGATTATCTAGAGTGTGTAACATATGTCCTTTTGGACGAGGTTCTACCGATGGAATCTTTTTCAATGTCATTGAGTGTTAGAGACCACCCTTGTGTGCTCATAGTCCTTGTGTGCAGCACGTGACAACATCTTAGCAGATGCCACACCCTGCAGTGCAAACCCTATGCATCCTTGCTCACCGCAGCACATGCAACACACATAGGCGCACACGTCAATCATGACACATCATGTCACCATTATAGTAGGAGTGCAACCTCGTGCGCTTGACCACCCTCAGCAGTGTAGTAGCAAGCACAATAAATCTACGCACAAGCATGGTTCACAGACCTAGATCACATGGATAGAGGATTGATTTTATAAAGGAACTCAACGATTCCTATGTGCGTTTTGGCTCAAATTTTGATATATTCTCGTGGTTTGTATTAAGATCTTGTGTGCTCATTTTGGGCTCAACTGAGTTGTGTAAGAAGGGCTTGCACACCTGAAACTCTATGGTGTACCCACATTGTAAAGACCGTGAAAAAATAAAAACGTGTCCGACTCACGTCAGACACATGCCTGACACGTGTCGGATGTGAGTCAGGGTCTGACCCCTGTGTCGGGCCCGGATCCAGGCTGGATCCGAGCTTGAGCCGACCTGTGCCCCGGCTTCTCAAATTCTCGAGAAGTCGGTGTCCTTAAAAGGACACAACGTCTCGGGCGAAGGGCAAAACCCTCACCCCTTCTCTCTCATCTGCACTGCCCCCATCACGCTCCCGCCGGCGATCGGAGACGCCGGCGAGCAATTCCGATCGGCGATCCTCTCTGCGGCCACCTCTCTGTCCGTCTGGCTTCCCGGCAACGAAAGCTCCAGCGATCCCCCGCCGACGACCACGTTCTTCCCCCTCTTTTTGCTGTGAGGGTGGTAACCTCCGACGACCTTCTCGACGCCGACGACTCGCCGTCAGCCACGGCCGTTGTCCTAGGTGTTGCAGCCGCCGGCGATCGTCGCCTCCCCCCCCCCCCCCCTTGCTGTCTCCTCTTCGCCTCTCACCCTTCGAGCGAGGGTTTCTGGCCATCGGCCTCCCCTCTCAGTCTGGCGACTTTCGAGCATCGCCACCACCCTCCGTCCGGGTGGCCTCAGCCGACAGTGGCCTCATCCTTCCATCCCTGACGACGCGAGCTCTCTTCCACCCAGCATCGGAGTAGCCCCGTGCGAGCAACCCCTCCGACGGTCTCATGGCTTCGGTCCTCAGAGGTAAAACCCCTTCTTCCGTTCTCTTTTTTCTTTCCTAGCACCGGCAAGGAGCTTCGCTCCCTGTGTCGACTTAGCTTTTCAGTAGGGGGGCTCTGCTCCCCTACCTCTAGCAGGTTTTTCGGCAAGGCTCGATCGAGCCCTGTGACCCTCCTCTTTTTCCTTTTGAGGAGTTGTTCGATAGGGGGCTGAGCCCCTGTCGGCAAGGGGGTTAACCCCCCCTGCCTTCCTCTTTGTATGGGTCGACAGGGGGACTTTGCCCCTGTCGTCGTTGCTTGCCGGCAGGGGGCTCGGCCCCCCTGCCATTTCGCCTTGCCGACAAGGGGCTCTGTCCTCTGCCATCTGCCTTTGTTTCATTTTCGGTAAGAGACAAGCCCCCCTACCTTCTTTCTTTTCCCGACAGGGGGCGAGCCTCCCCTGTCGTTGCTCTTGTGTTCGGCAGGGGGCTTCACACCCTGCCTTATCTTGTTGATTCCGGCAGGGGGATGAACCCCCCTGCTCGCCTGTTGTTTTTCGGTAGGGGGCGGGGTCCCCCTGCCTTTGTGTTGCTTCTCGGCAGGGGGCTTCGTCCCTCTGCCTTATTTTGTTTGCTGGTAGGGGGCGGAGCCCCCCCCTGCACTCTTTGTTGTGCCGGCAGGGGGCGAGGCCCCCTGCCTCCTGCGTTGTGCCAGCAGCGGGCGAAGCCCCCTTGCTTTTCTGTTTTCGAGCAGGGGCTTGCCCCCTGCATCTCTGTGTTTGTTCTCCGGCAAGGGGCCTTGCCCCCTTGCCTTGTTCTTGCTGCCAGCAGGGGGCTGCGCCCCTGTCTCATGCTCTGACAGGGGGTGTTTCCCCCCTGCCTTGTTGTAGCAAGTGTGGCACGGAGCCCCTGCTCCCTCCCCTGCCTTTCCTTGTGATAGCAGACAGGGAGCTCCTGCTCCCTGCCTCTGCTACTGTTGCCAAGCAGGGTTGAGGCCCCTGCCTCTGGCACTCTTGTCTGCAGGATGCAGAGCTCCTGCCTCTGCCTTCTGCAGGCATGAGACCTTGCTGTGTTTACTTCTCTTTTTTTATATGGCATATACTAACGTTCTAAGATCTCCAGGTTGAACGGTGGATCCAGCTCGCCCTCTGTGGCTCGAGCTCTTCTTTGCCTACACTGCATGCGTACGAGGACCCGCAACCCCTTAAGGTAGGGGATTCTTGCGTGAAAGGACAATGAACTTATAAATGCTAAAATAAGAAAGATAACTAAAAGAGGACGATATATGTATACGTATAATATATATACGTATGTCTTTACCTTCAAGGACGCGGTTTCGCGATCCTTGTCCTCTTTACTTTCCTGCACTTTCTTTTCTGTCGTCGCCGCGCTATATGTGCCTAGGCTTTCTATTTCTGCCTTTACATTCCATGTCTTTTAACTCAAAGACGCGGTTTCGCGATCCTTGTCCTCTTTACTTTTTCGGACTTTACTTTTCTATTGCCCCACGCTTTGCGCCCTGGCATTTACTTATGTTTGCCTTATTCTCCAGGATGCATGGTCCTCCTTTATGTTCATGCACTTTACCTTCTTGCATTTACTTGTTGCCCCGCGCTTTATGTGCCATGGCCTTTGCTTCTCGCTTTACTTTCTTGTACTGTCGTGCTTGCTCTTGCACTTGCCTTTTTCTTGTGTTTGTCCTTACCTTGCAGTTGTCTTGCTCATGCATGTATTCGTATCTCTGTCGTATGCTTTCTTTCTTGCTTACGCTTATCGATCTATCGAGGTGCAACCCTATGCCTCGTGAGTCATCCTTTACACTTGCGTGGTCAATATAGGGTCTCCTACCTCACGAGTCGCTTGCGTAGTTGCCTGCTTGTGCATTACGATGATCGAGGTATGATCTCATACCTCGTGTGGAGCTTTAGCGTTCTACCCTCGCAGTGCGGCCTCGCCCACCGAGTCTTGTCCCTCGTTTTGCCTTTGTATTAGTATGTGCACAAGTTTGCCTCTTGTCAGCTTGCACTCCTTGAGTACAACTCCGAGTGCATAGTGTATATCGTCTCACTTGGCTTACAAGCCACGACACACACTTATGCACTTCAGTTCTCAAAAGACATCGTCTTAGGTGCAAACCTATTTTCAAGATGTATAAGCTTGTAAAGCAGAGGTAGCGGCCGGACCTCCCAAATTGATGTATTTGGGATAGATGTGTTACAACCTTAGTTTGCCTATTCGATACGACTTAGATAACCTTATATAGGATCCTGTGCACGAATAGGGGCGGGGATCCTAGCGTGGTACTTGCGCCATCTCTAGATCGGTGTTACCTCGCCTAGTTTCTAGGCTTTCTGGTTCAACCATGTTTGCAGCGCCTTCCTTCGGGAAGGTATTGTTGGATCTACTACAAGGGATCCATGTTCCTCCTCTTGTAGTTATACCCTTAGTCACGTACGATATGTTTGGACTACGAGAGCAGAATGAGAGGTCTATAAGAACCTCTAAACATGTATTGACACATTGAGTTAATCCTGTTATGTTGTTTTCGCCTAATAGGCAGATTGCTCACGATTGTCTAAAGGACCCGAGCACGATCAGTTGGAACTGGAATGAGTTCACTGCGGGCTTCTATAAAGTAGAAGCATTGGGATTTCCTGCGAGAGATTTGTACCCCTCTCATCGTGGTTGTACTTTTGAATAGGTACGTTGCATACTACGATGAGTAGGATGAGAGGTCTATGTCTGCCTCGAACATGCAATGGCATGTGTTTGAGATCACAAGAGTGATGTTTCTACCCTCACTGGGGATTGACCCCCTTTCATCGTGATTGTATATGTGAATAGTTATGATGCATACTGCGGTGAGTAAGATGTGAATTGTGTGCTTGCCTCGAACTCGCAATGGCGCGTATAACTCACCTAAATAATAATCATGCGCCTTCACAGGCAAGATGCTCGATTGGGTTGAAAGACCACAGCATGAGAATGGGACGGCGGTTAAGAAACCCTCTATCGTGCTCATTCGGGACGGTTCATCAAGAGAGAGGATGGATGGTACAAAACTCCGATGGACAGTCATATGTGGCAATCTCGGGCAAAGATTTGACCTTCCCCAGTCATCGGAGGTTAGGAGAAATCCTTTGGGCCACTTCTGCAGAAGTACGGATGCGCATCCATTGGGCCTTTGTTTGCCTTTGGGGATTTACTCTCTTGGTCACAGACCGTCCCCTTAGGAAGCGGACTCAGACAGTCATTCGGGGTATAATAAAATACATAGCATAATGGACCCCCGAATCGATCTCGGTTGTTTCTACGTTTTGCTTTGTGCGTACCCACAATGGCCTGCTTAGTAATGAGACAAGATATAACTTATACACATGATCATGAGATATGCATGTTGTGACGTGCATTACTTGTTTGCTAGCTCGGTAGTTTGGTATGCTAGTCGTTGAACTAGGTACGCCTGTCGAGGCGTTACCCTTATTGGTTAAATTGCTTACGCAGTTCTTTGCTTAGTAATAACTAGCTTCTCATACTAGTTGATTGCTTATCCTATGTAGCTTATGAATTGCTTGTGATGCAATAGCTTGTGCCTCTCGATTAATGAAATCACTTGTCAATGGATTGAGTCATCCTATGGTAATTGTATATGTATTACGAGTGTTGTTATGAATACTTGTCTTATGCAATTGCTTTGCTTGACTGGTGAATAGAGTTAGTTACTCTTCACCTATTATATCTATGAGATTGCTATAGTTGCTTATTTATCACTATAATCCTCCTTGCTCTTGTACGTAGCTGGTTGCCTTACTAGAGCCTTGCTTACTCTACAACACATTTGGTTAGATCTGCTAGTCTTGCTTGTTCCTGCTTTAGCTAGCGTTTATCTTACTTATTGCAGCTTTTGCTCTTTGTTGTCTTTTGCACCCCTACTAGTCTGTTGTGAGACTGGCCTATTTTCATGGGCAGGTGGTGAACAGGTTGGGACAGTTTGCGATGGTACGATAACGCGATGCACTCAAGGCAATGCCCTTTCCTGACGTTGCACTTCTGGGGACTCTTTTGATAGATCTGGTACAAGGTTTCTTTGAAATCATCTCTTTTGATTAGAACTCTGGATTTCTAAAACTGTATTACCAAAATGTGGTTCTTCTTTTCATTTCAATAAAATATATATTTGAATTGCAAATCGGTTTGTAAGGGGAAATCTGCTTTTGGTTGTAATGTGCCCAAGGTCTAGGGACTTGTTGTTTTGAACCTGATCTTCCGCTGAACTTCTGTTTTAAACTCTGATAAATGATTGATTTCAAAGCTTTCTACCTTTTTCATAAAAGGTTTCAAGTCCACGATTTTGGGGCGTTACAGCTTTTGGTATCAGAGCAACTGGGAAAGTGGTAATCCTTGATCATCTGCCATCTACATCGCACTGTGATTATCTATTTCTCTTAAATTATTTTGTAGTTATTTTAATTAAAGAATGTGTTTTTGCTTAGATGTCGTTCAATAAACTGATCAAATCTATAGACGCATTAACCGGAGCAGTTGAGGAGCTCCAAGCGATGGTCCAAAACCTGGATCATAGGGTTGATAGGTTGGTTTGCACGAGCACCAATCTAGAGCGAGATGTCAGCCCTCATGTTTTGTCTGGCCCTATGTGCCTTCGAAACCTCGATGGTTGTTATTTTTGCGAATAGGTGGGGCATTCTGCTGAAGAATGCCACTTTAAGCAACGTCGCGCTATAAATTTTGCCGAAGATAGTGCTGACAACAAGCGTCGACCTGCTAAAAGACAGAAACTAAGTGAAGGAAATGAGCCTCAATGATCGTTAAACCCAAAGTGTTTGAGATGCGATCATGTTCACCGTGGACAGGCATGTCCCCGATTCTCTGGTGGTTGCTTTTATTGTGGCAGAGTGGGCCACTTTATCCGTAATTGTCGCGTAAAGAAGGTGGATGACCTTCGGCAAGTGGACAGTACGCCCAAACCTCCTCAGCAATAGCAACAAAACACATAGTAATCGTCAAATAGACACCTTTGATAGTCTTAGTTTAAGGTTTTTGTGTGTTTTGTTATGCATTTTTGTCAAGTAAAAGCTTATCAATGAATTTTTGTGTGACTTTGGTGTCTTTGTGATTTTAATGATTGTGATGCTGATTAGGTGAATGACGTGTCACGCCTACAACCGATTTGTTTTTGGGTAGTTGACTCATTACGCCTATGAATGATTGACTTTTAGGTGTTTGACTTATACGCCTACAAAATCATTAGTTTAGATCATTTAGGCGTATGACACCTCACGACTATAAATGATTAGTTTTTTTTATAATATATTACGCCTACGTAACTGTGTTGCAGGGTTTCGCATTATGATTGGTTGTGTGATTACATCATCCTTGTATAGCATGATTGATGAATATCATGGGTATTGGACTAGAGATGTCTTGCAGGTATGTGCGTGTGTTTCACGCTGAAGTGGTCGGATGTGATGTGCTTTGAGGTAAGAATTGTGGATGCATATGATGGTGCAAAGATTTGAATTGTCTTATTTGCACATGCAACTTGAATCCTGTGAATTTATTGAACTGCGTAGGAGTTACGTAAGTTGAAGTTAGGATGATTCATAATACGTTATTTACGTATTTCTGTGTATAGAATTTTTGCTTTGATTGTGCATGCTTGGAGGTCCTATTTGAGGATATAATGTTTCTTGTGGCATTGATGAGTTGCGTAGTTTAAATCTTCTATGTGATGTGATTGATATGCCACGTGATAAGAATTGTTGAGAGCATGCGATGAATAATTATATTCGATATTTGATTATGGTTCGTGGAACCTTGTTGGAAGAATGTGTGATTCAGTGTTTTGTTCTGCCATGTGAAGTGATACGATGCATATTGTTGGTATATATGCTTATTCCCATCTTGGTGGCTTCTGACCTTGTGTGTGGTCAATTATTTTGATCAGTCGATTGTTTTGATGCATGCATCACTGTGTATGGCGCCTGTTGAGGATCTGATCTCCAATGGATTATCTGCGAGGGGGGGTGTATGACCAAGATCAGGTGACCCACTAGAGTGGTAGAATTCTGTGAGGACGTGCACTGTCCAAGACCGGGTAGCCGCAAAGACGGTGAACTGTGAGGAAGTGTATGGTCCAAGACCAAGTATACCATCTAGGGCGGTAATTCCTTGTGAGGTCGTACATTGTCCCAGACCAGGTGATTCGGCGTGGATCTTGTTAATCATATTAATGGTTATCGACCCAGTGAGCGGTCATTTGTGTTGATGCGTGTATCATAGTGATTTTATTTGATTATGGCATTTGTTGAGGATTTGGTTCCCAAGGGTTTTCTGTAAGGGTTCGTATGACCAAGATCTGGTAACCCGGCTAGAGTGGTAGAATCTCTGTGAGGATATACACTGTCCAAGATCAGGTATACCATCTAGAGCGGTAATCCCTTGTGAGGTCGTATGTTTCCCAGATCAGGAGGTCCGACGAGGAACTTGTGTGACTTTGATTTCCATGAAAGGCTATGGTGAGCTGTATTGATCTTCTGATATTGATGAGTATAGCCAGTTGTGAATCTATAGATTTGGCTTTCTGTTTTAGCATGATTATATGCCCAGCTCAGATGTGAGAATTAGATCTGTATTGATTTTTAGATTTTGATCTTGTTTTCGACCTTCTATTGGAAGGGTGAGCTTTTATGAGAAAGTATGTCGCCTTAAGTGAGTCTTGATAGGTGGCAGTTGGCCGCATTAGGCCTTGAGAGAATATAGATTGTGTTTATTCATGACGCAGAGTTTGTTAGAAGTTGCAAGTGTAACACACGACGTCTTGATGATGATTTAGAGACCCCGTTCAAGGAACGTAAACTAGAGCAATGTCTCGTTTTGTCTCTTCATCCCTTATCGCATCAAGTAGAAGTTAATGATTTAACCTTTCCTATGGTCTTCTACTAGACTCATTTTCTTTGATGACTCGTCGTGTCTCTTCATCCTTGAAGATAGCGAATGAGCATTCTTATAACCTTCTGCTAAACTCCTCCTTTTGTGGCTCTCCATATGAACTCTTGTGAACTCTTTCGAAGACAAGTTTAAAATGAATTCACACATACGTTTTGTTCGATCAAGTTGTTGGCTTCGAACCTCTCCTTGGGACTCATTATGTGTTGTCCTGATCTCTTCAGAAGCTTATGTGTTTGGGGGTTCATGTGCGCTCGTGCATCCTAATCTACCTAGTTTCCTTAGGCTGCAGTCTAGGCAGATCACCTTCCTATGAAATTTCGAGGACGAATTTTTTTTTAAGGGAGGTAGGATGTAAAGACCGTGAAAAAAAAAACCGTGTCCAACTCGCGTCAGACACGTGTCGGACGCGAGTCAGGGTCTGACCCCTGTGTCGAGCCCGGATCCAGGTTGGATCCGAGCTTGAGCCGACCCGTGCTTTGGCATCTCAAATTCTCGAGAAGCCGGTCTCCTAAAAAGGACACAACGTCTCGGGCGAGGGGCAAAACCCTCGCCCCTTCTCTCTCATCTACACCACCCCCATCACGCTCCCACCGGCGATCGAAGACGTCGGCGAGAGATTCTGATCGGCGATCCTCTCTGCGGCCACCTCTCTGTCCGGCTGGCTTCCTGGCGACGAAAGCTCCAGCGATCCCCCGCCGACGACCACGTTCTTCCCCCTCTTTTTGCTGTGAGGGTGGTAACCTCCGACGACATTCTCGACGCTGACGACTCACCGTCAGCCACGGCCGTTGTCCTAGGTGTTGCAGCCGTCGGCGATCGTCGCCTCCCCCCCCCCCCCACCATTGTCGTCTCCTCTTCGCCTCTCACCCTTCGAGCGAGGGTTCCTGGCCATCGGCCTCCCCTCTCAGTCCGGCGACTTTCGAGCATCGCCACCACCCTCCGTCTGGGTGGCCTCAGTCGACAGTGGCCTCGTCCTTCCGGCCCTGACGACGCGAGCTCTCTTCCACCTAGCATCGGAGTTGCCCCGTGCGAGCAACCCCTCCGACGGTCTCGTGGCTTCGGTCCTCAGAGGTAAAACCCCTTCTCCCGTTCTCTTTTTTCTTTCCTAGCGCCGGCAGGGAGCTTCGCTCCCTGTGTCGGCTTAGCTTTTTGGTAGGGGGGCTCCGCTCCCCTACCTCTAGCAGGTTTTTCGGCAGGGCTCGATCGAGCCCTGTGACCCTCCTCTTTTTCCTTTTGAGGAGCTGTTCGACAGGGGGCTGAGCCCCTGTCGGTAGGGGTTAACCCCCCCTGCCTTCCTCTTTGTATGGGTCGACAGAGGGACTTTGCCCCTGTCGTCGTTGCTTGCGGGCAGGGGGCTCGGCCCCCCCTGCCATTTTGCCTTGCCGGCAGGGGGCTGTGTCCCCTTCCATCTGCCTTTGTTTCATTTTCGGTAGGGGACAAGCCCCCCTACCTTCTTTCTTTTCCCGACAGGGGGCGAGCCCCCCCTGTCGTTGCTCTTGTGGTCGGCAGGGGGCTTCGCACCCTGCCTTATGTTGTTGATTCCGGCAGGGGGCTGAACCCCCATGCTCGCCTGTTGTTTTTCGGTAGGGGGCGGGGTCCCCCTGCCTTTGTGTTGCTTCTCGGCAGGGGGCTTCGTCCCCCTGCCTTCTTTTGTTTGCCGGCAGGGGGCGGAGCCCCCCCCTGCACTCTTTGTTGAGCCAGCAGGGTGTAAAGCCCCCCCCCTGCTTTTATGTTTTCGAGCAAGGGCTTGACCCCTGCATCTCTGTGTTTGTTCTCTGGCAAGGGGCCTTGCCCCCTTGCCTTGTTATTGCTGCCGGCAGGGGGCTGCGCCCCTATCTCATGCTCTGACGGGGGTGTTTCCCCCGTGCCTTGTTGTAGCAGGTGTGGCAGGGAGCCCCTGCTCCCTCCCCTGCCTTTCCTTGTGCTAGCAGACAGGGAGCTCTTGCTCTCTGCCTCTGCTATTGTTGCCAAGCAGGGTTGAGGCCCCTGCCTCTAGCACCCTTGTCTGCAGGATGTAGAGCTCCTGCCTCTGCCTTCTGCAGGCATGAGACCTTGTTGTGTTTACTTCTCTTTTCTTATATGGTATATACTAACGTTCTAAGATCTCCAGGTTGAACGGTGGATCCAGCTCGCCCTCTGTGAATTGAGCTCTTCTTTGCCTACGCTGCATGCGTACGAGGACCCGCAACCCCTTAAGGTAGGGGATTCTTGCGTGAAAGGACAATGAACTGATAAATGCTAAAATAAGAAAGATAACTAAAAGAGGACGATATATGTATACGTATAATATATTAATGTATGTCTTTACCTTCAAGGACGCGGTTTCGCGATCCTTGTCCTCTTTACTTTCCTGCACTTTCCTTTTTGTCGCCGCCGCGCTATATGTGCCTAGGCTTTCTATTTCTGCCTTTACATTCCATGTCTTTTAACTCAAGGACGCGATTTCGCGATCCTTGTCCTCTTTACTTTTTCGCACTTTACTTTTCTGTTGCCCGCGCTTTGCGCCCTTGCATTTACTTATGTTTGCCTTATTCTCCAGGATGCTTGGTCCTCCTTTATGTTCATGCACTTTACCTTCTTGCATTTACTTTTTGCCCCGCGCTTTATGCGCCATGGCCTTTGCTTCTCGCTTTACTTTCTTGTACTGTCGTGCTTGCTCTTGCACTTGCCTTTTTCTTGTGTTTGTCCTTACCTTGCAGTTGTCTTGCTCATGCATGTATTCTTATCTCTGTGGCATGCTTTCTTTCTTGCTTACGCTTATCGATCTATCGAGGTGCAACCCTATGCCTCGTGAGTCGGCCTTTACACTTGCGTGGTCAATATAGGGTCTCCTACCTCACGAGTCGCTTGCGTAGTTGCCTGCTTGTGCGTTACGATGATCGAGGTATGATCTCATACCTCGTGTGGAGCTTTAGCGTTCTACCCTCGCGGTGCGGCCCCGCCCACCGAGTCTTGTCCCTCGTTTTGCCTTTGTATTAGTATGTGCACGAGTTTGCCTCTTGTCAGCTTGCACTCCCTGAGTACAACTCCGAGTGCATAGTGTATATCGTCTCACTTGTCTTACAAGCCACGACACACACTTATGCACTTCAGTTCTCAAAAGACATCGTCTTAGGCGCAAACCTATTTTCAAGATGTATAGCTTGTAAAGCAGAGGTAGCGGCCGGACCTCCCAAATTGATGTATTTGGGATAGATGTGTTACAACCTTAGTTTGCCTATTCGATACGACTTAGATAACCTTATATAGGATCCTGTGCACGAATAGGGGCGGGGATACTAGTGAGGTACTTGCGCCATCTCTAGATCGGTGTTACCTCACCTAGTTTCTAGGCTTTCTGGTTCAACCATGTTTGCAGCGCCTTCCTTCGGGAAGGTATTGTTGGATCTACTACAAGGGATCTATGTTCCTCCTCTTGTAGTTATACCCTTAGTCACGTACGATATGTTTGGACTACGAGAGCAGAACGAGAGGTCTATAAGAACCTCTAAACATGTATTGACACATTGAGCTAATCCTGTTATGTTGTTTTCGCCTAATAGGCAGATTGCTCGCGATTGTCTAAAGGACCCGAGCACGATCAGTTGGAACTGGAATGAGTTCACTACGGGCTTCTATAAAGTAGAAGCATTGGGATTTCCTGCGAGAGATCCGTACTCCTCTCATCGTGGTTGTACTTTTGAACAGGTACGTTGCGTACTACGATGAGTAGAATGAGAGGTCTATGTCTGCCTCAAACATGCAATGGCATGTGTTTGAGATCACAAGAGTGATGTTTCTACCCTCACTGGGGATTGACCCCCTTTCATCGTGATTGTATATGTGAATAGTTACGATGCGTACTGCGGTGAGTAAAATGTGAATTGTGTGCTTGCCTCGAACTCGCAATGGCGCGTATAACTCACCTAAATAATAATCATGCGCCTTCACAGGCAAGATGCTCAATTGGGTTGAAAGACCAGAGCATGAGAATGGGAAGGCGGTTAAGAAACCCTCCGTCGTGCTCATTCGGGACGGTTCATCAAGAGAGAGGATGGATGGTACAAAACTCTGATGGACAGTCATATGTGGCAATCTCGGGCAAAGATCCGACCTTCCCCAGTCATCGGAGGTTAGGAGAAATCCTTTGGGCCACTTCTGCAGAAGTACGGATGCGCATCCATTGGGCCTTTGTTTGCCTTTGGGGATTTACTCTCTTGGTCACAGACCGTCCCCTTAGGAAGCGGACTCAGACAGTCATTCGGGGTATAATAAAATACATAGCATAATGGACCCCCGAATCGATCTCGGTTGTTTCTACGTTTTGCCTTGTGCGTACCCACAATGGTCTGCTCAGTAATGAGACAAAATATAACTTATACACATAATCATGAGATACACATGTTGTGACGTGCATTTCTTGTTTGCTAGCTCGGTAGTTCGGTATGCTAGTCGTTGAACTAGGTACGCCTGTCGAGGCGTTACCCTTATTGGTTAAACTGCTTACGCAGTTCTTTGCTTAGTAATAACTAGCTTCTCATACTAGTTGATTGCTTATCCTGTTTAGCTTATGAATTGCTTGTGATGCAATAGCTTGTGCCTCTCGATTAATGAAATCACTTGTCAATGGATTGAGCCATCCTATGGTACTTGTATATGTATTACGAGTGTTGTTATGAATACCTGTCTTATGCAACTGCTTTGCTTGACTGGTGAATAGAGTTAGTTACTCTTCACCTATTATATCTATGAGATTGCTATAGTTGCTTATTTAGCACTATAATCCTTCTTGCTCTTGTACGTAGCTGGTTGCCTTACTAGAGCCTTGCTTACCCTACAACACATTTGGTTAGATCTGCTAGTCTTGCTTGTTCCTGCTTTAGCTAGCGTTTATCTTATTTATTGCAGCTTTTGCTCTTTCTTGTCTTTTGCACCCCTACTAGTCTGTTGTGAGACTGACCCATTTTCATGGGCAGGTGGTGAACAGGTTGGGACAGTTTGCGATGGTACGATGACGCGATGCACTGAAGGCAATGCCATTTCCTGACGTTGCGCTCCTGGGGACTCTTTTGATAGATCTGGTACAAGGTTTCTTTGAAAGCATCTCTTTTGATTAGAACTCTGGATTTCTAAAACTGTATTACCAAAATGTGGTTCTTCTTTTCATTTCCATAAAATATATATTTGAATTGCAAATCGGTTTGTAAGGGGAAATCTGTTTTTGGTTGTAATGTGTCCAAGGTCTAGGGACTTGTTGTTTTTAACCTGAACTTCCGTTGAACTTCTGTTTTAAACTCTGATAAATGATTGATTTCAAAGCTTTCAACCTTTTTCATAAAAGGTTTCAAGTCCACGATTTTGGGGCGTTACACACATGCACTTGAACCCAAACCCCCTCGATAGCCTATGTTTGTGTGGTTTGTGCTTGTAACGCCCCAAATATTTAACTTGGGAATTTTGGAATAAAATTTTTTTTTCTAAACAACAGCGAAAAAACTTTATTAAATCCTTAGTCAAATTATTTGGGCGGGTTACAAGTAATAGCACAGACTCAATGCATTTAAGTAAAATAAATTCTTGCATTGAAATACTACAAGTTATCAATTACAACTTGAAGATTTATTACAATTCAGAAATCCTCAGGACATCCGAAGAAGATATGGTCACATAGCACTGTCCGCAGCGATGACCGCAATTGCTCGCCATATCAATTCCTGAAAATATTAAATCAGAAGGAGTCAGACTACCATGTCTGAGTAAGAAGCATAATATCCATATGAATGTGCACACTTTCATGTGTACAAGTATATGTACAAGAAGTTTAGATAGAACTAATAACCATTTAACAATTGATAAATGTAAAGGTCACTAAAGTCAAGCATTTCATGATATGTTTCATCAACATTAAAGCATGATTCATCATATGCATAAACTATATTCATATAAGTAATAACAACTTTGAAACTAATGTGGATGTACACCTGACTTAACTAAAGCATTTCATGTAAAGTGTGCATAAAGCACAAACATCAATGTTCAACACATCATTCATAAGTTATCACAATTTCCATGTAAAAGAAAACCGATTTGAATCATGCTCTACAGGAGTCACAGCTTACTCCAACAATTTCAACATCGAGCAGTATGCAACTACTTGAAGATTTTTCTTAATGCATTAACTTTATGTTTCATCTTGTTAATTACCCTGTGGGTACGCACAGGCATTCGACATCGTAGCGGACCGAGACCACACGAAGTTTTTATTATTTTATAACTTGTATGACTAGCCGTACGGATATCCAAAGGGGACGGTTCACGACCGAGAGAGTACTCCCCAAAGGCTAGAACTAGAATTAGGATGCACCCTGTACTTCTGCAGAAGACTTGGATCTACCACCTAGGACGAATCGGTAGTCCTGCCCCCCTAACTTCGAGGACTGGTGACCGGGTGAGACACCTCGCTCTCCCAAAAACTAAAATGTCCCACGGAGTTTGTACCATCTACCCTCTCCAAGGTAGATCATGGGTCCAGTAACATACACCGTCTTTCAGGTGTACCCAGAGCTCTGGGAAACCAGTAACATATACCGTTGTCAGGTATACCTAGTATCCCGAGAAATCGGTAACATATACCATCTTTTAGGTATACCCAGAATCCCCTTCAGTATTATTTTTATGTGCATATTTTTCATTCTTGTTTTGTTTGGATCTGGTAACATACACTATCTTTCAGGTGTACCCAAAACTTTGGGGAAAATCCAGTAACATATACCTTCTTTCAGGTATACCCAGAATCTCAAATAGAAACTGGTAACATATAGCGTCTTTCGAGTATACCCAAACATCTAGAATTTTCATTTATGTCATCATGTATTCATTTAGCTTTTGTTTTGGTACTAGGCTATACATATCGTACCCCGCTGGTTATGCCGCAACATGGCATAACCCAACTTTAAAAATTCATAGGTGCTCGTACGGCACTTTTAGCTTTCTGCGAAGTTGCAAGCTCAGTTCTAAACTTTAACCAAATCATGGCATGTCAAATGCCTTTTATTTAGCTAGCTTTTGTAAACAAGCATATACAAATTGACACTGGACATGGAAATAATCCTTTGTATGCCATTACCATAAAACCAAATCATATCATAAGTGCCCACATGACACTACAAGAGTTTTGTATGCATAGCTTCCATATTGTACCACCATGCCACTGCAGTTTTCCTTAATTGAGCAATTATAACAAACATATGTGTTTACAACATACCACATACAACCATTATGATAAGAATACATCATTGAAATCTCATTCATTGCCACCTTCATAACATTCTTAAGCAGATATGCATAATAGTGACTCTCAATGTAACACACATTCCATTTGTAGGAAAAATCACAAGTAAATTTTGTATTTCGCAACTCGAGAACAAGATAAGCATTCATTTCAGGGAACCTATAGGGCAATATGCAGCTTTTGCAAAAAGGGTGGGTGTACGCTATGGTGGTCAAAAGCCCACCCAATTTTCATTCTTCTTTAGATCGTCAAATAAAACAAGATTATGTACACGCTTGTTGTTTGCTGAATATTAGTATTTTAGCATTTATAAGATTGCACTAAGCCTTTAGTCTCACAAGTATTGTAATATATATATATATATATATATATTCTCTTTATATCAACATCCATGATTATAGTTTTTGTTTCAGGATATCGACCATTGAATACTTTTTATCGCTTGATAGCACATGTTTCGTGTGGCATACGCTGCCGGTTAGAGTCACGAACTCGATGGCAGCCCCATACCCATAGACGATCTACTCACGTGGCAGCGTAGCTGGCCTGACTTCAATGGCAGCTTGTGTTACTAATGGATAAATCTAACTACAACCTAACTCTGGTATATGCAACGATCGAGATGGAATCCAGACGACTTTGCACATGTTGCCCAAAACATTCACATGTGATAGCCCATGGATCGAAAATCTCCAGGTCCACCCTAAACTCGTACTGTAGGCATCTTATTTGTGGCCTGCACTATTTTGTCATTGATTCACGAGGTGCATTTGGATTGCGTGATCTGATCTGCACCATCGCGAGTTCCACCACCTAACACCTCGCGTAATTGGTTTATCCACGTGCTGACTTAAGAAGATTCTCCCTTTTTTTCCCTTTTTTTTTTGAAAGGCCAGATGGGTTATGGCAAACCCCAATTAAGACAATTATGTAATGTGATCAGGTCTGCAACATCCAGCCAGCATGTCCTACCCTGGTAGTGTGTGAGTGACAATGCAGTCCACAATCGTTGTAGGGTCAATAGACCCTGTTAGGTCAGCCAGGATGACCCGACCTGGCTGGCCCGTCAATCTAACCCCCAATATGGATAGTTGTGAACTGGAGTTCATGCATATGGAACAAAAATTCTAAAATCTGGTGCGTACAGCACAATACAATTTCAAGTAACAGGAACCATCATGTTGAACAATAGGATCACATTGTGCCTATTATGAACAGGAAAAAAAATGTGTTGTGTGGTGACATCACGTTATATATTTCTTAAATAAGACTATCATTTTGACTAATAAAATCATATTGTATTTGGTACCAACATAAAGCATTCCATGATTTTTTTTTTTTTAAACATGAATTTAGTCAATATACGTGACCCTAGTTTCATTCAATCCATTGAGACTAATTCACAACTATCCATAAATCAAGATTATATATATATATATATATATAAAACTTAGATTTGTGCGACAATTATCAAGCTCTAACTCTCATGAAAAATTCATTAATATGGATCTAAAGCCTACCATTATGGCATGAGCTTTGATGGTCTATTCATGAAATTTATCAAAACCATTTTTTTTCTTTATAACTAGAGGAAATGACATGCTTCCTAATATGAGTATAACATTGACTTTTTTTTTTTGTAAATAGATCTTAACGTTCATCCTAATATGAACAACAGAAACTTGAAATATGATGTCCAACATCACTAGTCGGTTCAAACCTCAAAACCTGGTCATGTGAACCAAGTTTGTAGGCAGGACGTCCAGCTCACGATAATACACAAATAAAATTTGTGTTATTGATCTGGGATTCGAGGATTAAACGATGAAGTTCAAATTAGATGTTGATATCATTCTGGAAATAAAAAAAATAAAGTTGAAGATAATACCTAAAGCACTTTTTTTTTGTGACAGTCCAGCTATCAAGTGAACGACGATGTCACATTTAGAACACAACATTAGTTCTAATCTACAATCTGACGTTCTGTTTTCTTTAAGGATAATAACATTAACAAATGACATAATCAAACTTTTTGTTGAAAACAAAACATGCATCATCTCTGGTGTCTTTAAGAGAAATAAAAATATCATACAACATAACATACTTAATGGTAACAACTTGAAATTTTTAACCATGTACTATGCCTACACAGGTTCTTACCATATTTCAAAAAAAATGAATACACCAAAACTAAATCCTCCACCATGCTATAATATAAATGGCCGTCATAAGCTTAACCATCTGACCTCCAACAATCTATTTTATTTGATTTTGTATATGCAGATTTAAAAGAAAAGAAACAAAAACAAATGTAGATTGTATCATAATAGTAGATCGAAAATCAGCATATTGGTCTATGCCAAAAGATGCTGAAACGCTAAGGTTCACCTGAATATGGATTTAGACTTTCATCTACAGAGAAATATGCAGATTCAATTATTTTTTTGTAGCTACTTGCTATATATATCATAGTACATGTATTTGCATGGCCAAATGCATATATGTGCCCCACGACACTGTGCACATGCATAGAGAAGTTATGTTCTTACCTCGTTCGGAGATTCGAGCTGGTAGAGATGGTGTCACTTCCCGGTTGGAGCTCCACGTAAGGCGATGAAGAGAGCTCCCCACATCAACAATGGTGGCTTCGAGAATAATGAGAGAGAGGAAACTTGAAAGAGAAAAGGAAAGCTTGAGAGAGAGCAGGAAAGCTTGAGAGAGAGCAGGAGGGGCGAGTCTCAATGAGTCCAACTTTGTAAACCCCCAAATGCATCCATTTTTTTTTCTTCATTAACGTATTTGGTTGGGCTTCCCATTTGGGAAAATGCCCAGCCCTCTTTCTTTGTGCGTCTTGCCCCCTTTTCCCCATTTAATCTGTCTTAAATGGGAAAGTGAAATGCCCTTCTTTAAAATTTCCATAAAAAAAATTATCAATAACCTACCTTTTTGCAAAATACTTTTTTTTTTATTGATGGCGCCCAGGGGATTTGAACTGAGGTTCTCCTCAGTATGGGGTAACGAGCCCCACCAGTGTGCCATACACAATTTCGTTACAAATCCTTGAATTAAAATTGCATTTATCCTTTTTTAGACGTCTGGTGGATTCTTTCAAAAATGACGTCTTGTATTTATTTCCTTGTTTTTAGCCACCATCCTCCTTAATTGACGTCTTGTAACTCCCACTGACTTCGAAAACCGTGGGAGGCTTTATTACCTACTTAAAGTCTTCCCCTTCCCATTTTGGTTGTTGGGTTTCTCATCAAGGCCATATGTTCAGCCCCCTTCTCTTGGAAAAACGTGTTTCTCCATTTAAGTCTTTAAATGAGGATTAAGAGCATCTCGAATTTCAAAAATTCTGTTAAAACTTTCTTTGGCAAAAATGCAATGGCGCACAGGGGGATTTGAAATGGGGTTCTCTTCCCTAAGGGGTAACGAGCCCCACCAGTGCACCAGGTTATGTTTTGTTGCAATACCTTGCAACAATAACCCTTTTGTCCTCTTTTGACGCATTTTACAAAAATAGTGTTTTCTAAAAAAATTCAGGTGTCCATGGGGTTTTAAACCATACTCCCTTTCTGTTGAAGCAACCCACCATCCCAGTGCGCTAACTCTTACCTGGTTGTACTTCTTTGCGACTAAAAACTACTTCAGTGATGGGCGATGTTCCAAATCGCGTAAGTATGACATACAAAGTGGCGTGAGCACTGTTTATGAGGAATCAAGTCCTAAGAATCATAAATCAAAATCACAATACATATGACTAGAACATCCCCGAGTTTGGGTCCCAAACGAGGAAAAAAACTCGTTATTTCATGTGAATTACTGGAAAGCGTATATTAATCGGATATGGTCATAACGAGGGCGATATTCGCAAGAGATGAAACTTTAGAAAAGTGCTTTGCGAATTTAGTTACAATTGAACATTTGAAATTTGATTTTAAGTGGGTTTTGCCTCCGTCCAAGATCTGAATCCATATTTTGTATTCGAATCCAATTACTAGATCCGTTTGATCCAATTGGATCGACTCTTCATCTTTTTTTTTCGTATCCATTTCCAAGAATTATAACCTTTATTAATTTTGATAATTGTTGAAGTTTTGCGGGTTTTACATCCTTTCCCCCTAAAAAGGAATTTCATCCGCAAAATTCGTTAAAAGAACTAAGCAACTAGACTGGAGTATCTTTCTTGTATTTTAAATTTTGGGTTTTCCTCGTATATTATCCAATGAAAATCTCTCAAAGAATTTCAAAGATTCAATCTAGTTTACTGTTAAAGATTCTTCGTTATACATCCTGAATTGGCATTGTGGATGTTTGACCTGACACAACCTTAGATAAGTCATCAGTGAATCCAAGAGATCGTCACACCTCCAAGCCATTTAGTCGAGCAAACAAACAATCATAAGTTTCTCGATCTAACTTGACCACAACATAAATATAATAGTGTTCCTAGCACTATATCTAGGTTTTTGATTTTCACATAATAAATCAATTTTTTTTTTCAAGAAATAAGAGCATATTTCAATTACTATATACTTACAGAGCTCTTGCCGGGTCGCTGGAAGGCCATGAACCATATATTCTTGTCCTGCTCTGATACCATAGTTGTAACGCCTCAAATATTTAACTTGGAATGTTTGGAATAAATTTTTTTTTCTAAACAACAGCGGAAAAACTTTATTAAATCCTTAGTCAAATTATTTGGGCGGGTTGCAAGTAATAGCACAAACTCAAGGCATTTAAGTAAAATAAATTCTTGCATTGAAATACTACAAGTTATTAATTACAACTTGAAGATTTATTACAAGTCAGAAATCCTCAGAACATTTGAAGAAGATATGGTCACATAGCACTGTCCGCAGCAATGACCGCAATTGCTCGCCATATCGATTCCTGAAAATATTAAATCAGAAGGAGTCAGACTATCATGTCTGAGTAAGAAGCATAATATCCATATGAATGTGCACACTGTCATGTGTACAAGATTACAACAAAGCAGTAGATTAGCGACGACCACATTCCATCGCTAACAGGCATAGCGACGGATTAGCGACGACAAGGCGACGGTATGCTTACGTCATGAATTTTTCGACGCTAACTGGCGACGGATTTATTCTGTCGCCAGGTCTGTCGCTAATTGCGACGGACTAACGAGCGTTGTATTCCGTCGCCAATCCGCCGGTACTAAACGATGACCATGGCTTGGCGACGAATTTACTTCCGTCGCTATGCCGTCACTAGATTTATATGAATAGTGACGGATGGTTCCATCGCTAATCTGTCGCAAACACAAAAAAAAATTAAAAAAAAAATTATTTGAAAATTAAATACCGAGAATGGTACAATTTATATTTCCTGTACAATTTATATTTCCTGTAAATAAAAAACAAACCACAAAAAAAATTCCATATGACAAAAATCTACAACAATTAATCGTTTCACCTTAAAATTAACAAGTTTAATTATTTACAATTCAACAATTACAATTAGGAAACATAAAAAAATAGAACTTCTTCAACACAGTTCTCTAATCATCGCCAAGATTTTGTGCGTCTTTTTGTTCATTGTCTTTATCTGTCCCTTCAGCTCTGCTACGTTGATTATCGCTAGCAGCCTACACAAGAAAAGAACAATCAGTATTGATAAACAAAATATAATGAAATAAATTACACACCATATGTGATTCTACCATGTGCTCATGTGTGATCTAAGGCAATAAAAAAACTCTATATGTGATTCTATCATGCTCATATGTGCTCTAAGGCAGGCAAAAAGTTATATATGTGATTCTATCATGCTCATATGTGTGCTAAGGCAGCCAAAAAATTGAATATGTGATTATAGCATGTTCATATGTGTTCTAAGGCAGCTAGAAAAACTCTATATGTGATTCTACCATGCTCAGATGTGCTTTAAGGCAGGCAAAAAACTATATATGTGATTCGATCATGCTCGTATATGTGCTAAGGCAGTCAAAAAATTGAATATGTGATTATAGCATGCTCATATGTGCTCTAAGGTAGGCAAAGCAAAAAAATTTATATGTGATTATACCTGAGAGGGACCTGAAATCAAAGATTCCCTGTTCAGAACAAGATTGTTGATCTCATTTCAGAGAAAGGGGGCGACGGTGTCATGAAAGTAGTTATTCGGTGATTCCGTAACGATCTGGCGTACATCATCACTGGAAAGAATAGTCTGCTGCTTGGAGCTTATGTCGGCACAAGAAGTCGGTGAGCCGTAACTGGAAGAAGCAATAACTGGTGAAGTGTTCATATTACTCTCAAACCCGAACATGCGACCTTTTTTGGGTTCACCTGCTGCAGTCACCCATGTTGTAGGATCAAATGATGGATGTTGAGTAGCGTCATTGTCATATCGCTCTACCATATGTTGCTCATATGCCTCCTACAAAATAATGTTTAAAGTATTCATTAATAATTAATGATAACTTGCATATATATTGCAATGATTATTAATAGAATAAATGCATACCGTTGTCGTTCTCGCCTTCTCTGATACGAAGACTCCCGTGATCTTCCGTTTATGTGTTTTAACAAACACATCCTTATATGGTACACTGCCTCCTTTTTCTACTTCCTGCGAAGTTAATTGATAAAAGATTTAGTACACAAGTTTGCAACAATACTTATAAAATTAATATTATATATTGATGAGTTACCATTTTCTTCAGGTGGCTCCCAAATGTCTTAGATCCACCTGTGTGTAGATGGGCTTCGGGCATCTTCGATCGATTTTGTGCAGCCTTCGCATAGCGATTTCTAAATGCATCTTCTGCCCACTTATCGCACATTTCATCCCAGTAATCTCTCCTGATAGTAATAGGGCCATGGCCCTTCCACAGTAATGGATCATCTACTACGCCAGATACTTTTTTTGCTGCAGTCTTCATAGTGTGCAGCATGTCTGCAAATCGATTGGCAGCCACATTCTGCCACACCTTCCTTGCATCATTTTCTTCCACCGTAGTTGCGAAGCGATTCGAAGCCTATAAATATTTTCAGAAAGTTAGTAGACATTACTTAAATAAATTAAATATGAAACACATTAACTATGAGGAACAACTGTATACCATGAATGAGGACCACAATATGTCTAACACCTCATTTGGGTACTCTTTCCATTGAGCAGCCGGTCCTGGTAGATGTTGAAGAAGTGAATTCCTAATCTCCCGTACTACTTCTTGTGGCTCAAACCTCGTGCTGCACATGAATTGTTATACAGTAAATATCAGTATAAAATATTTATAAGATATGCAATAATTGAAAACAAAATACTTACGGTCGATTATCGATATACACTATTCGAATGAGTCTTCTTGTGCCAGCCTCAGAAGACCCTGTTTCCTGTGTTGGCTCCTGACTTGTGTGATCAACTGGTGTAGGTGGGTCGTGTACAGGTGCAACATCATCTGTAAAAAAATACGTTAGAAATTTTTAGAATGTGCATTTGAACTAATCAAGCATCCAATTAGTTATATGATATACCTATCACAGGAGCCCGTGAAGATGAAGGTTGAGCCTGGCTACTACTGGATGAGCGACCACTATAACCTCCACGAACCATATTCTAACAAATAACATATGTCATACAATACATTCAAATAATTCACATCAAGTATTACAATACATTCAATTCATTCGCATCAAGTATTACAATAATTCAAATCATTCATATCAGGTACTGCAATGCATTCAAGTCATTCACATCAAGCATTGCAATGCATTCAAACCATTCGCATCAAGTATTATAATGCATTCAAATAATTCAAATCATTCACATCAAGTAAAGCAATAATTCAAATCATGTGTTGCATAAATTATAATACATTCAAATAATTGAAATCATTCACATCAAGTATTGCAATGCATTCGAATCATTCGTATCAAGTATTACAATACATTCAAATAATTCAAATCATTCACATCAAGTATTACAATGCATTCAAATAATTCGTATCAAGTATCACAATACATTCA
The DNA here is from genome assembly GCF_984573655.1 of Nuphar pumila. Lineage (NCBI taxonomy): Eukaryota > Viridiplantae > Streptophyta > Magnoliopsida > Nymphaeales > Nymphaeaceae > Nuphar > Nuphar pumila. Next base: position 58,528,461 of record NC_143265.1, read on the forward strand.
AATAAAATTTTTAATTATTCAAAGTGTTGCAATACAACTCATGCATTCGCATCAAGTATTACAATACATTCAAATAATTGAAATCATTCACATCAAGTATTGCAATGCATTCGAATCATTCGTATCAAGTATTACAATATATTCAAATAATTCAAATCATTCACATCAAGTATTACAATGCATTCAAATAATTCGTATCAAGTATCACAATACATTCAAATAAAATTTTTAATCATTCACATCAAGCGTTGCAATACAACTCATGCATTTGCATCAAGTATTACGATACATTCAAATAATTCAAATCATTCACATCAAGTATTGCAATGCATTCAAATCATTCGTATCAAGTATTACAATACATTCAAATAAATTTTTTAATCATTCACACCAAGTATTGCAATACAACTCACATCAAGTACTGCAATGCATTTAAATAGAGGTTTGTAGTATAAGATTTTGCTCACTAGCTTGAGAATTCTTCCTCGTCACTAGTTTGACTTTCTTCTTCTTCTTCTTCTTCTTCTTCTTCTTCTTCTTCTTCTTCTTCTTCTTCTTCTTCTTCTTCTTCTTCTTCTTCATTGTTTGACCATTCACTTGGTACATCATTTGGATCACATTCCTCTATGAATGTTTCATCGGCCAATGGAGATATGACATGCATATCATGCGCAACATCGTGACCATATGCGAAGTTATAGACATCATCTGATTGATAGTAATCGTTGTCTTCAGCTAACTCATCTTCCTGTAACTAATCATACTCGGGGTATAGTTTGGAATTCACCTTGCAAATTGCCCACCATTCATTTCTATCTGACTTTTTTATACTCGGATATGAAGTATAATAAACTTGTTGAGCTTGCGAGGCTAATATGAATGGTTCATATGTTCCAAACCTGGATTTATGATTCACCTCCACAATGCATGAAGCTTTGTCGAGTCTAGTTGCAGTTGGATCAAACCAATGACACTTGAATAAAGTAACCCTGTTATTCATGCCTAAGTAAGTCAACTCCATTATTTCCTCTATAACACCGTAGTAATCATGTTCATTTTCACTGTAGCTGCTACCCTTGACACACGTGCCACTATTTATCGTTGATTTGTTTATACCGTAATCTATTGTATGAAATCGATAACCATTTACGATATACCCGTTGTAGCATTGCACAACTTTGGTCGGACCATTTTCTAAATCACATATTCCTTGATCTTTAACATCACCATGGTGAACCTACGCACTTACATAAACAATGATTGTGACCACGATCAATTAAGTAACTTAGTGTTATTTATAAGTACAAAATTTATGTTAGCTTCTTTACCAACTGTTTCAACCACTCCACAAACTTAGTTTCACGTTCTTTTTGTACTTCTACATCAGTGAAATGTGAAACTTCGCTTTGCAACTCCAGATCCAATCGTCTGCAAACCACAAATACTTATATTACCGAGACATATATTCACATATAGAACATAAAAGGATTTATAATTGAGTTGCATATATATATATATATATATATATACTTACTCGATGTATGGGTCGATCGCTAAGCAATTAAAAAGAATATAGATGTGTGTTGCATCTTGCTCTCGATCTGTCAATAGCCTTGATCGGCAACTACCAAATGCATGCCCAAGTGGTTGAAATATCGACAGCTTGTCAGCTGCAATTACTTGTTTTCCATCATCGTTACGGGGCAGGCATGTGTAACGTGTTGGAATATGAGGTTCAAAGTACATAGATGAGAAATTTGAAATCTCTTCTAAAGTGTACGCCTCACAAATAGAGCCTTCTACTCTTGCTTTATTACGAACCTTTTTTTTTAGGTCGAACATGCATCTGACAAGAATATATATTTCAAATTTTAAATATCTGTCATTAAAGAGACAAATATAAAAAAACATATACCTTTCAAATGGGTACATCCATCGATATTGCACAGGGCCACCAACCCTTAGTTCATATGGCAGATGTATGATCAAATGTTCCATAATATCGAAAAATGCTGGCGGAAATATCTTTTCTAGCAGACAAACAGTGGTGATGATAGAGTCCTCGAGATTCTTTACATCTGATACTACGACCTCCGATGCGCACAATGTTCTGAAAAATCCGCTCAACTCAGACAATACCCCCCATATAGGTTTGTCTAACATATCATGGAATGCTAGGGGTATCAATCGTTGCATAAAGATATGACAATTATGGCTCTTCAACCCATATAAATGTTCATCGTCAATCTTCACAGCCCGAGCAATGTTAGAGACATATCCATCTGGAAATCGCAGTTGTCTCAACCATTGACATACATGTTTTATTTGATCAGGTCTGAGCACGTACTTTGCCTTTGGTTTCAGTACTTTGCCATTATACTCTTTGAGTTCCAATTCTGGTCTTTTACATATTAATTTTAAATCCATACGGGACTTCGGATTATACTTCATTTTTCCTTTAATATTCATTATTGTATTGAACACATTATCAAACACATTTTTCTCTATATGCATCACATCCAAATTATGTTGTATCAATAGGGTTGGCCAATACGGTAGTTCCCAAAAAATAGATTTCTTCGTCCAATTGTGATCCTTCCCAAATCCACGGAAGGGTGTAGGACTGCGGGCATCCGTTAATACATCTGGAAAGTATCGCAATCTTCTTAGAATCTCTATGCCAGACAATCTTGAGGATGGACCTTCTGTTTCAATTGTGCCTGCTTTAAACACATTCTTTTGTCGTCGGAACGGATGATTGCTGGCTAGAAATCGACGATGGCACTCAAACCAGCAAGGCTTCCTTCCATGCCTCAATCTAAAAGCTTTGGAATCCTCCATGCAGTACGAACAAGCCAACCTCCCATGTGTGCTTCAACCAGATAGCATACCATATGCAGGGAAGTCACTGATTGTCCATAGAACAACGACCTTCATGTTGAAATTTTGTTTTTTGTGAGCATTATACGTGGTAACATCGTCATCCCACAGTACTTTTAGTTCATCAATCAATGGCCTTAGATATACATCAAGATTTTGGACAGGTGAGGTCGGGCCAGGGGATCAACAGAGACAAGAAAAGATTTGGACGTTTCATACACAAGCTTGGTGGAAGATTGTATGGAGTTACAAATACTGGCCAGCATGAGTATGGAGTTGATCTACCCCCAAATGGATTAAATCCATCTGTACATAGACCGAGTCTAACATTTCGCACTTCCATTACAAAGTTCTGATGAGTACGATCAAAGTGCTTCCAAGCTTCAGCGTCAACAGGATGCGTGATCTTGTTTTCATCGTGTCGAACTTTATTTGCATGCCATCTCATGTGTTTAGTTGTCCTTGAAGACATATACAATCACTGCAATCTAGAAGTGATAGAAAAGTAGCGGAGCGACTTGTATGAAACTTCCTTTGATCTTGTGCTACCATTGCCTCTTGTCTTTGGCTTAAACCGAGGATGCTCACATGACGGGCATGATATGTTGTTTTCCTGCTCCGTGAAATACAACATGTAGTGATTTGGACAAGCATCAATCTTTTTGTAACTCATACCTAGAGCGTTGACCATAACTTTCGCACGATAGAAATTTTGTGGCAATTTTTCATCTTTGGGCAACATACTCTTCACAATCATGCACAAACGGTCAAAACATGATTGACTCAAATTATACTCGGACTTCAAATTCATTAGTTGAAGAACTGCAGACAAGATAGTGTGACTCTCACAACCGTTTCAAAGTGGCTCATCAGCATCTCTAAGTAAATCATAAAATCTACTAGCTGCATCGTTTGGTGATTCTTCATCTACGACAGTTCTTACATCACTAGAACTCATAGCAGAACCCAGTTCTGTTCCTGCGGCATCAAATATCAAATTCGTATATGGATTATCGTGCACCACATTCACCCGTGCATCAAAATCGTTTCTAAATTCTTCTCCATGCAACGTCCAGTTCTGATAATCACTCACAAAACCCTTCTTGTATAGGTGATGTCTAACGCCATGAGGTTCTACAAATCGATTATTCTTACAAATCTTGCAGGGACACCTAATCTGACCTGTGGGATCCACTGTACTGACACTTGCCGTTGCAAATTCAATAAAATTGTCAACACCATCCATATATTCATGCGATAACTCATTGTTCACTATCCTACGATGCATCCATTCATGGTTTGCAATCATTTTCTTATGATGTTACGAATAATAGCCTAACGAATTAAAAGAGAACAATCAGAATGTTACGATGAAGAACATATCAAATTTATCATGTAATATATGATGTCATATAATAACAAGAATTTTGATGCATGCATTAATAACTTAATATTTTCATGTGCAAACTATTCATGACACGATACAATCATTTGAAACATGCTTTCATTATACAATTTCACATGGAATTCATAATCAAATTGAAAGTTACATGCAAGCATGGATACAATTACATCAAACATTGCAATACATCGTAATCATTTATATCAAACAAATGGCAAACATATACCTGCAACAAACACACTTCAATATCTCACTAACTACTACCATGCCTAGCATGGACTCCGTACTCCAAAAATAAGAACACTTCAATATTCATACATTAAAATCATGCTCAGCATGATCTCCGAACTCCAACAAAGCAACCCTAAATATCAATAACTAAGTGAGTGTGTGAACAATAAAGTGTTACATCTAATAAATTAAATAACATGTGATACGCTTGCATCACTTACTCACCACGGGTATTTACCCGATTTGCACTGTTTTTGACACTTACTTACCACAGGTGGTTGAGCACGAGCTGGTTTCGTTGAAAAATCTGCACAAAAAAACACTTTTTTAAAATGAAGTCACCACGAAAAAAAAAACTGTTCTGGCAAGGGGTCGACTCCCCTGTTGTTCCGGCAGGGGGTCGACCCCCTTACGGAACATAGGGGGTTAACCTCCTTATGGAACGTAGGGAGTTAACTGACCCCCTGTTCGGGCAGGGGGTCGACCCCCAGCCTTTCCGCCAGTGAGTCGACCCCCTGTCGGTATAGCAGGGGGTCGCCCCCCTGCCTGAGCAGGAAAGGCTTGACCCCCTGCCTGTTACGGCAGGTGGTTAAACCCCCTGCTGAAAAACGCAGGGGGTTAGCCCTCTGTCGGAAACGCAGGAGATTAACCCCCTGCCAGAAACGGGAGGGGGTTAACCCCCTACCGGAAAACGCAGGGGGTTAACCCCCTGTCGGAAAATGCAGGGGGTTAACCCCCGCGTTTTCGGGCAGGGGGTTAACCCTCTGCGTTTCCGGCAAGGGGGTCGACCCCCGGCCGGAACAGCAAGGGGTTAACCCCCTGACTTTCCAGCAGAGAGTCGACCCCCTGCGTTTCCGGTAGGGGTCAACCCCCTGTCGGAAAACGCGGGGGGGGGGGGGGGGGGGTCCTTTACCTTTCTCCAGGCGACGGGGCCGGCGAACGGTGGGACCGACGGACGGTGGGACCGGCGAACGGCGGGAGCAGCGAAAGAAGAAAAGGAAAAGCTGCCTGGGATTAGGGTTATTCGAAAGTTAGCGACGGCTTAGCGACGAATTAATTTCGTCGTTAAGCCAACGTAAAATCAAATTTACGGAAATAGCGACAGACGATATTCCATCGCCACATCCGTCGCTAAGTAGCGACGGACTAGATGTCATCGCTAACTTTGTCGGTAAATGGTGCGACTATAACAACAAAACAGTACGTCGCAACATCCGTCGCTACTTAGCGACGGACTGGGTGACGGACTATATTCTGTCGCTATTTTCATAAGCTTCATTAATTATAGCGACGGATTATTGTCGCTCGCTAATCCGTCGCTAACTAGCGATGAAAAGATTCTGTCTTTAACGTCAGTCGCTAACAATGTATTTTCTTGTAGTGATAGAACTAATAACCATTTAACAATTGATAAATATAAAGGTCACTAAAGTCAAGCATTTCATGATATGTTCCATCAACATCAAAGCACGATCCATCATATGCATAAACTATATTCATATAAGTAATAACAACTTTGAAACTAATGTGGATGTACACCTGACTTAACTAAAGCATTTCATGTAAAGTGTGCATAAAGCACAAACATCAATGTTCAACACATCATTCACAAGTTATCACAATTTCCATGTAAAGGAAAATCGATTTGAATCATGCTCTACAGGAGTCACAGCTTACTCCAACAATTTCAACATCGAGCAGTATGCAACTACTTGAAGATTTTTCTTAATGCATTAACTTTATGTTTCATCTTGTTAATTACCCTGTGGGTACGCACAGGCATTCGACATCGTAGCGGACCGAGACCACACGGGGGTTTATTATTTTATAACCCGTATGACTAGCCGTACGGATATCCAAAGGGGATGGTTCACGACCGAGAGAGTACTCCTCAAAGGCTAGAACTAGAATTAGGATGCACCATGTACTTCTGCAGAAGACTTGGATCTACCACCTAGGATGAATCGGTAGTCTTGCCCCCCTAACTTTGAGGATTGGGGACCAGGTGAGACACCTCGCTCTCACAAAAACTAAAATGTCTCACGGAGTTTGTACCATCTACCCTCTCCAAGGTAGACCATGGGTCTAGTAACATACACTGTCTTTCAGGTGTACCCAGAGCCCTGGGAAACCAGTAACATATACTGTTGTCAGGTATACCTAGTATTCCGAGAAATCAGTAACATATACCATCTTTCAGGTATACCCAGAATCCCCTTCAGTATTATTTTTATGTGCATATTTTTCATTCTTGTTTTGTTTGGATCTGGTAACATACACCATCTTTCAGGTGTACCCAAAACTTTGGGGAAAATCCAGTAACATATACCCTCTTTCAGGTATACCCAGAATCCCAAATAGAAACTAGTAACATATATCGTCTTTCGGGTATACCCAAACATCTAGAATTTTCATTTATGTCATCATGTATTCATTTAGCTTTGTTTTGGTACTAGGCTATACATATCGTACCTCGCTGGTTATGCCGCAACATGGCATAACCCAACTTTAAAAATTTATAGGTGCTCGTATGACACTAATAGCTTTCTGTGAAGCTGCAAGCTCAGTTCTAAACTTTAACCAAATCATGACATGTCAAATGCCTTTTATTTAGCTAGCTTTTGTAAACAAGCATATACAAATTGACACTGGACATGGAAATAATCATTTGTATGCCATTACCATAAAACCAAATCATATCATAAGTGCCCACATGACACTACAAGAGTTTTGTATGCATAGCTTCTATATTGTACCACCATGCCACTGCAGTTTTCCTTAATTGAGATTTTATAACCAACATATGCATTTACAACAGGCCACATACAAACCATTATGATAAGAATACATCATTGAAATCTCATTCATTGCCACCCTTGTAACATTCTTAAGCAGATATGCATAATAGTGACTCTCAATGTAACACACATTCCATTTGTAGGAAAAATCACAAGTAAAATTTGTATTTTGCAACTCGAGAACAAGATAAGCATTCATTTCAAGGAACCAATAGGGCAATATGCAGCTTTTGCGAAAAGGGTGGGTGTACGCTATGGTGGTCAAAAGACCACCCAATTTTCATTCTTCTTTAGATCGTCAAATAAAACAAGATTATGTACACGCTTGACGTTTGCTGAATATAAGTATTTTAGCATTTATAAGATTGCACTAAGCCTTTAGTCTCACAAGTATTGTAATATATATATATATATATATATATATATATATATATATATATATATATATATATATATATATATTCTCTTTATACCAACATCCATGATTATAGTCTCTGTTTCAGGATATCGATCATTGAATACTTTTTATCGCTTGATAGCACATGTTTCGTCTGGCATACGCTGCCGGTTAGAGTCACAAACTCGATGGCAGCCCCATACCCATAGATGATCTACTCACGTGGCAGCGTAGCTGGCCTGACTTCAATGGCAGTCTGTGTTACTAATGGATAAATCTAACTACAACCTAACTCTGGTATATGCAACGATCGAGATGGAATCCAGACGACTTTGCACATGTTGCCCAAAACATTCACATGTCATAGCCCATGGATCGAAAATCTCCAGATCCACCCTAAACTCGTACTGTAGGCATCTTATTTGTGGTCTGTACTATTTTGTCATGGATTCACGAGGTGCATTTGGATTGCGTGATCTGATCTTCACCATCGCGAGTTCCATCACCTAACACCTCACGTAATTGGGTCATTCACGTGCTGACTTAAGAAGATTCTCCCTTTTTTTTCCTTTTTTTTTTGAAAGGCCAGATGGGTTATGGCAAACCCCAATTAAGACAATTGTGTAATGTGATCAGGTCTGCAACATCCAGCCAGCATGTCCTACTCTGGTAGTGCGTGAGCGACAATGCAGTCCACAATCATTGTAGGGTCAATAGACCCTGTTAGATCAGTCAGGATGATTTGACCTGGCTGGCCCGTCAATCTAACCCCCAATATGGATAGTTGTGAACTGGAGTTCTTGCATATGGAACAAAAATTCCAAAATCTGGTGCGTACAGCACAATACAATTTCAAGTAACAGGAACCATCATGTTGAACAATAGGATCACATTGTGCCTATTATGAACAGGAAAAATAATGTGTTGTGTGGTGACATCACGTTATGTATTTCTTAAATAAGACTATCATTTTGACTAATAAAATCATATTGTACTTGGTACCAACGTAAAGCATTCCACAATTTTTTTTTTATACATGAATTTAGTCAATATACGTGACCCTAGTTTCATTCAATCCATTGAGACTAATTCATAACTATCCATAAATCAAGGTTGTATATATATATATATATATATATATATATATATATATATATATATATATATATATATATATATATATATATATATATATATATATATATATATATATATATATATATATATATATATATATATATATATATATATATATATATATATATATATAACTTAGATTTGTGAGACAATTATCAAGCTCTAACTCTCATGAAAAAATCATTAATATGGATCTAAAGCCTATCATTCTGGCATGAGCTTTGATGGTCTATTCATGAAATTTATCAACACCATTTTTTTTCTTTATAACTAGAGGAAATGGCGTGCTTCCTAATATGAGTATAACATTGACTTTTTTCTTTGTAAATAGATCTTAACGTTCATCCTAATATGAACAACAAAAATATGAAATATGATGTCCAACATCACTAGTCAGTTCAAACCACAAAACCTGGTCATGTGAACCAAGTTCGTAGGCAGGACATCCAGCTCACGATAATACACAAATAAAATTTGTGCTATTGATCTGGGATTCGAGGATTAAATGATGAAGTTCAAATTAGATGTTGATATCATTCTGGAAATAAAAAAAATAAAGCTGAAGATAATACCTAAAGCACTATTTTTTTGTGATAGTCCAGCTATCAAGTGAACGACAATGTCACATTTAGAACACAACATTAGTTCTAATCTACAATCTGACGTTTTTTTTCTTTAAGGATACTAACATTAACAAATGACATCATCAAACTTTTTGTTGAAAACAAAACATGCATCATCTCTGGTGTCTTTAAGAGAAAAAAAAATATCATACAACATAATATACTTAATGGTAGCAACTTGAAATTTTTAACCATGTACTATGCCTACACAGGTTCTTACCATATTTCAAAAAAAACGAATACACCAAAACTAAATCATCCACCATGCTATAATATAAATGGTCGTCATAAGCTTAACCATCCGACCTCCATTAATCTATTTTATTTAATTTTGTATATGTAGATTTAAAAGAAAAGAAACAAAAACAAATGTAGATTGTATCACAATAGTAGATCGGAAATCAGCATATTGGTCTATGCCAAAAGATGCTGAAATGCTAAGGTTCACCTGAATATGGATTTAGACTTTCATCTACAGAGAAATATGCAGATTCGATTTTTTTTGTAGCTATTTGCTATACATATCATAGTACATGTATTCGCATGGCCAAATGCAAATATGTGCCCCACGACACTATGCACATGCATAGAGAAGTTATGCTCTTATCTCGTTCGGAGATTCGAGCTGGTAGAGATGGCGTCACTTCTTCCCGGTTGGAGCTCCACGTAAGGCGATGAAGAGAGCTCCCCACGTCAACAATGGTGGCTTTGAGAATAATGAGAGAGAGGAAACTTGAAAGAGAAAAGGAAAGCTTGAGAGAGAGCAGGAGGGGTGAGTCTCAATGAGTCCAACTTTGTAAACCCCCAAATGCATCCATTTTTTTTTTCTTCATTAACGTATTTGGTTGGGCTTCCCATTTGGGAAAATGCCCAGCCCTCTTTCTTTGTGCGTCTTGCCCCCTTTTCCCCATTTAATCTGTCTTAAATGGGAAAGTGAAACGCCTTTCTTTAAAATTTCCATAAAAAAAATTATCAATAACCTACCTTTTTGCAAAATACTTTTTTTTTATTGATGGCGCCCAGGGGATTTGAACTGAGGTTCTCCTCAGTATGGGGTAACGATCCCCATCAGTGTGCCATACACAATTTCGTTACAAATCCTTGAATTAAAATTGCATTTATCCTCTTTTAGACGTCTGGTGGATTCTTTCAAAAATGACGTCTTGTATTTATTTCCTTGTTCTTAGCCACTGTCCTCCTTAATTGAGGTCTTGTAACTCCCACTGACTTTGAAAACCGTGGGAGGCTTTATTACCTACTTTAAGTCTTCCCTTTCCCATTCAAAAATCGTGGGAAAGAGGGGTCCTTCCCATTTTGGCTGTTGGGTTTCTCATCAAGGCCATCCATTCAGCCCCCTTCTCTTGGAAAAATGTGTTTCTCCATTTAAGTCCTTAAATGAGGATTAAGAGCATATCGAATTTCAAAAATTCTCTTAAAACGTTCTTTGAAAAAATGCAATGGTGCACAAGGGGATTTGAACGGGGTTCTCTTCCCTAAGGGGTAACGAGCCCCACCAGTGCACCAGGTTATGTTTCGTTGCAATACCTTGCAACAATAACCCTTTTGTCCTCTTTTGACGCATTTTACAAAAATAGTGTTTTCTAAAAAAAATCGGGTGTCCACGGGGTTTTGAACCATGCTCTCTTTCTGTTGAGGCAACCCACCATCCCAGTGCGCTAACTCTTACCTGGTTGTACTTCTTTGCAACTAAAAACTACTTCAGTGATGGGCGATGTTCCAAATCGCGTAAGTATGACATACAAAGTGGCGTGAGCACTATTTATGAGGAATCAAGTCCTAAGAATCATAAATCAAAGTCATAATACATATGACTAGAACATCCCCGAGTTTGGGTCTCAAACGAGGAAAAAAACTCATTATTTAATGTGAATTACTGGAAAGTGTATATCAATCGGATATGGTCATAACGAGGGCGATATTCTCAAGAGATGAAACTTTAGAAAAGTGCTTTGCGAATTTAGTTATAATTGAACATTTGAAATTTGATTTTAAGTGGGTTTCGCCTCCATCCAAGATCTGAATCCATAATTTGTATTTGAATCCAATTACTGGATCCGTTTAATCCAATTGGATCGACTCTTCATCTTTTTTTTTATCCATTTCCAAAAATTATAACCTTTATTAATTTTGATAATTGTTGAAATTTTACGGGTTTTACAGTGTTGATCCACAGCCTACGCTCGGCTAAATCTCTTCCCTTGTACCCCCCTAGTCCCATTCGTGGGCTAGTAAGGCTCTAGGCTAGTGACAGAGCCATAAGTTTTTCGTTGGGTGGGCAGACTTTGGGTCTCGGGGACAATGCTATGGTCTTGAAGGACGATCCATTTATTCGGACCAGTGGCGGAGCCAAAAAATTTTTGCTGGAGGAACAACTGCTCGTGGAGAGATAAAACTTAAATAAGCCTTTGAATAAAATAACAATTGTTACAAACACAAACAACTAAATTTATGAACATAATAAAGATAAAACTTTAAATTGTACTTTTAAACTAAAATAAAGATTGTTCACTTAAGAAATACAAACAACTAAATTCATGAAAATTTTACAACGGGCATCTTCTATTTTTCATATTTTGAAAACAATTCATAATTGCATCATCACTGATGGTATCAAATGCCTCCTTCTCTATGTAAGTAACCAAAGCGTCCTTGATCCATTCATCTCTCATTCTATTACGTAGACGACTTTTGATATTGTTCATAGCTGAAAATGCTCTTTCAACACTTGTTGTTGCAACTGACAAAGTTAATGTCAACTTAATCAATAGTTACACATGAGAAAATACAATGTGCTTTTGAGTTGCTACCATCATCTTTGCTAGCTTTGCTAAAGATTTTAAACTTGAAAACTGGTCACTGTTTTGCATTTCTGCAATATATATATATATATATATATATATATATATATATATATATATATATATATATATATATGTATGTATGTATGTATATAATTGATTTTCAAGTCTAATTATGTTTAATCTAGAAAAGTCCTTAGGGTAAAGCTCATCAAGACGAATCAACTTATCTTTATCAAAAGCAGAAAAGGAATTCTTTGGACTCAAGCATACTATTGAAAGGAGGAGTTTTGTATTTGCTTCAGTGAAACAATCATTCAACTCTTGAAGTTGCAAATCAATAATAGCATAAAACACATCAATACGATAATGATGCAGTGTGGTGATCTTTTCAACTTTATGTCTTGGTCGTCCTTGAGGTGTATATGAGTCCCCTAGATCAAGAATCAGAATATCAAATCTCTTACAAAATATGGACACTTTGTTTATGAGAGAGTCGCATCCTTTGTCTCTTAGACCTTGAAGACACTATTTTGATGTAGTGACTAAACTCATAGCATTCACAATGTCTTGATCTTTTCGCTGAAGTGCTTGTGAAAGGTCATCAGTTATTCCCAAAACTTTACACATCAAATGTAAACAAAAAACAAATTCAAAATCTTGCAACTGATGATATAAAATAATTGCATCTGAACTTTTTCCTGAATATGTATCTTCTGCAATGAAATCTAACACTTAAATAACAGAAGAATACATACTTAGTAAATTAACCAAAGCATCGTAATGAGAACCCTACCGACTATCACCAAGTCATTTGAAACTTATTTCTTGATTTAATCCTCGTCCTGTTTCAAGTTCACCCAACGCATGTGCTTCAGCAATTCGCATAAATTCTGCTTCTCGAATAAGCTCAGATCTCTTGCATGAAATGGAGAAAAATTTGACAACCTGCCAAATATATTGAAAAACATATCAAGCAATGATTTTTTTTAGCAACACCAACTAATTCCAATTAAAGTTGATATGCAAAACAATGAATATAATATGCAGATGCATTTTCCTGTAATATAAGACTTTTCAATCCATTAAACTCCCCTCATATTACTTGCTCCATCATAACCCTGCCCACACAAATTGGATATGCTTAATTTATTCTTACAAAATGATTCATCAACTGCTTGTTTGAGTGACATAGAACTTGTTTCAGGAACATGCACAAGAGTAAGAAATCGCTCAACCACTGAACCTTTTTCATTAATAAACTGTAAAACAATAGCCATTTGTTCTTTAGTTGATACATCACGAGAATCATCAAGTAAAATAAAAAAAAAGTATCGCCAAGTTTCATGATAATAGCATTTGTGGTTTGTATAGAAGCAGTCTTGACAATATCCTTTTGTATATCAGGAGATATCAATTTGTTATTTTCTGGAGCACTTTTCAATACAACTTTATTTATGTCATCATTGATCTTTGCAAATATCTTCAACAACTCAATAAAATTTCTTCTAATAAGAGATTCTTCAGCTTCATCATGCCCTCGAAATGTCAATCCTTGACTTAACAAGTATCTAATTGCATTAACAGTTGCCCAAAGGCGAAGTCTATATTCAACTTTCTGTCGAACACTTTGTTTATAAAGTATAGCATCAATATGTTGTTTTTGTTGCATCAAATTTTGACACTTCATTCATGCTGAATTATAAAAACTGCTAGAGCTTCCAACATGTTTATCAAACCTCTTCTTGTCTTTCCAATTATCAAATCATTCAGATACAAATGCCTCTGCACTAATCTTTTCAGTGCTTTTTGGCCTGAAAAGATAACACTCCAAACAATATGCTTTATGCTTACTTGTACTATACTCCAACCAATCCTTATACTCATCATACCAAGCTGGAATGAACCTTCATTTTTTGTGGTTTAGTTGAAACATACAATCTCGAGGTTGACAAGGACCTCAGTTCATATATGCTCTACGAACATTATTTTGGATATTAGGATGATAACTAGAAATAGAATGATGAAGTGCAGGGTCTGCAGGTAACTCTAATTCATCAATTTTTGTTTTGCTTATTTTATGACTTGGTTTTCCTTCTCGAGTTACAGAAGATTTATCAAAGATTGGCCTTTTAATTATAAACTTATCCATTCCTATGCAATAAAAAAATAAGACAATGTTCTATGAGCCAAATCTCATTGCAAAAAAGGATCGAGCAAAATGAAAATGACAATCTTCTATGAAGTTAGGTATCAAACTATGTTTTGTAACTAAGCAATGAGTATCAACAATATGATATGAACTGAATCTAAAGATCTCAATCATCAAGTGAAAGTAAAATTCTAGAGAAGGTGGCAGAAGGTACCGTAAAATTCTCCAATGTCCAAACTTGATGTGATCTCTGGATCTTCCTCTTACATGAAATAATCAGTTTACTGTAAACACCCCAAATTTTTCAAATCCATTCCAGACATTTTTATTTCACATATGACATTCCTCTGAAGGGCGATATCGAGTCTCACCCCTAGGTTTACTCCTGTCTAGAGTCCAGTTTTACCCCCTTTCATCCAATAAAATTAGCATTTTACCCTTAGGTCACCCCTAGACTTCTCGTCAGTTAGGTTTAACCAAACTCATCTCGAGTTCAAAAAAGTTAGAATGGTTGTCATTTCTAAATCCTCTGAGCTCACAATTAGCGAATCCTGACCATTTCAGCTAATTTAGCTCATTTCAAGCTAAATAAGCTCACTTTAGCTCAAATCTTAACCAAACTATCCCCGAGCTAGTCAAATGCAGTAGATCTCATCCCAGTAAGTCTGATCTAAGTTCACCAAGAGTTTGAGTAGCTCAGTTTCAGTTCAAAATCACTTTTTTTTCACACTCAGACCTTCATTTCAGCTCATTTGAGCTCAATACAGTCCAGATTGAGTTGACTTCAGCTGGTTGAGCTAGTGATTTAGCTCGGAAATCAGTTCATCTGAGTATAACTAGCTTCTGAATCAGTTCATTCTGAGTCAGTCCAGCTCAAATTAGTTCAGACCAGTTTAGTACTGTGTTTCTGCCCCAGCAGGGTGAAGACCCAAAAAAATAAAATTATTCGGGACATTGTTTTCAACCATTTTTAAACTGAGACAGACCCCAAATACAGACTCGAAACAATTCTTTTATTTAATATCTTATCAATATTCGAGATCCGACCCATTTCAATTCGGATATTTGATCCAATGTTGGATCTGGTGTCTAATTTCTTTCCAAACCTGGACTTTTCATCTGATTCATTCAGAAATCCATATCCAAAGTCTAATTTTATTCTTCAAACCTGAAATATCTCATCAGATATCCATGATCCAACTAAACCATTTCGAATCCATTTTAGTCTGAATCCACCTTCTGATCCGTTCAGAAGTTCAAATTCAATAAAATTTCTGAACTCAGATTCATTTAACATCTGAGATGCAATTTCACTTCTTGATTTCTGATTCAGATCCAAGATTCTGTTCCATTCTCAGAATTGGATTCAAGATCCAAAATCAAAATCTCAATTTTATTATGAATTTGGGGCTTTTTCATTTTTAATTCTTCAGAAATCCATATTTAGGGTTCGATTTCCATTTTTAAACCAATTTCTTTCAAATCGAGATTCAGATCCAATCTTTTTTAAAACTTCAGATCCATATCTCTTTCAAAAACCCAATTTTTATCCTAATTTCAAAATCAATCTTTAGATTTCAAATCAAAATTCATTATTTTGCAAAAATCCTTTGAAAAGCATCATGGATCCTGTTCAAATTTCAAATCGAATTTCGAAATATCAAAATTGATCTAGATCAGTTTTAAAATCCAATTTTTATTTGAAATCAATTAGGGATTTTCAAAATCAATATCAAAATCCAATCTTCAACCCCAATTTTAAAGAAATAATCATTTGAATTTCAAAAATCTCTTGAAAAATACCCTGGATCCAGTTCAAAATTCGATATGGATTGCGAAATATCAAAATAGAACCAAATCCATTTTCAAAATCCAATTTTTATTCAAAATCAATTTTGGGATTTCAAATTCAAAATCAAAATCCAATTTTTATCCCCAATTTCAAAATAAATCTTTGAAATTTCAGAAACCAAAATCAATATTTTGCAAAAATTCTCAAAATTTCAAATCTGGATCCAGTTTTGCCCAAATTGGATTTCATAAATCAAAATCAGATTTTTGAAATCCGATTATTTCTAAAATCCTCTCTTTACTTTCATATTTCATTCATCTTTTTCCTTAATTTTCAAAATCGAAAACCAAAAATATTATTTTCAAAGAAGGGCACCATTTGACATTTTCACCAAAATCGTTTTTCAAAGTACCTTTAAAAATCCTTTTGATTTTAAAAATCTACATGAGCATCACTCACAAGGTGATGCCATGTGTCAAATCTTTCAAGAAAATCTCATTTTGCCCATCTCTAAAATAAATAAAAAAAGACACGCATGGGTACCCCCTTACAAGAAGGTGCCATGTGTTATTTTCTTTGACAAAAGGGCACTTTTGCCCATTTACAAATTGGGAAAAGACCCATATGGGGTTGGCGCCAACCCCATGTGAGCCCCCCCCCCCCCCCTTTGCCACATGGGCACCCATGTGCAAGATGGGTGCCATGTGTCCAAGCATTTCCAAAAGTGCATTTATGCCCCTTTACAAAAAAGAAAAATGCACAAATGGGTTTGGCTTCTATTTTTTGAGAATTTTTAGTCCCATATCTAAAGTTTTGCAAAAGCCAACCCCATTCCTCAACTATAAATAGACCCCTTAAAGGTCTCTCAAATGATGAAGTTGCAGTTTGAGGAATTGAGAGAACAAAAAAAAAAGTTCTTTCTTTTTCTTCCATCCTTCTCTCTCTTTCTTTCTTTTTCCCTTTGGGGTGACGAGTTTTTCAAAGAAGAGAACTCTCCTCCTTTTCATTGGTGGCTCAAGATTGAAGGTGGTGGCTGGAGCAAAGAAGAAAAAACCCAAGGTAGGCCATTTCTCTCCCTTTCTTTTGATTTTCTTTCTTTTCTTTCTATTTCTTTCAAATTCTCAAAATCGCCCCCATCTTCTTCTTCCCTTCTTTCTTGCATTTTCTTTCAATTTCATGTAATAGTAATGTATATCTAGTTCAATTCCATAAAAATTTTTATTTTATATGCTTTGATCCATTCAAATTTCTTTTTACTTTATGCATTTTCATTTTAGCCATTTAGACTTAGGATTTGATCTTTAATAGATTAAATTCTATATTCTATGGGCAAAATCAATTTCAATTTATGCCTTAATCCTTTAAATTTTATTTTATATGCTTTTCTTTTATGTTTTTGTATCGTTTTTATTATCATCAATGATCTAGAATGATAGATCTCACGTTTTGATCATTGGATTAATCCATTTTGAGATTATATTCCATTTAATGATGTTGAGATGATATTTTTAATTCTGATATATTTTTGTCTTTATTATTTTGCATATAATTAGGTTTTATTTTGATCTGATGTTTTTACCACATCATCATATATATGTTTTCGGGATCCACACAAAAAATCAGATCATTATGATGTGTTTTGATCCCTCAAAAAATCAGGATTCGGACCCTGCTGTTTAGCCCCGTTTAGATTTTTCCTAAAATTAGACCAACTTGTTTGAGTGGTTTCTCCCTAACCAGAGATGATTTTTTAAATATGTAAAAAGGGAAATCTCCATAATTGAGTTTAAGTTTTTAATACAAATTTTTATCAATTTCTATGGTCTTTTAATATCTGTCTTTGGCCAAAAACTGCAACTATATTTTACTGTATCACTTTTATGGTCTAATTTTTAGCCCATTTTGTTTCAATGATTTCTCCCTAATGAGAGATCATTTTTCTGATCTGGAATAAGGATCCTCTCCATCTTTATGTCTAGTTTTTTTATAGAAATTTTTATCTATTTCTAAGAAATATTTTTATTTCTTTTACATTTTAAGTTGAAACCTTGCCTGTTTGCAATTACAGGCATTATTTCGACTTAAAACGAACTTGTTGCATTCATATCTCCCTAATGAAAAATTATTTTTTAGATATGTAAAAAAGAGTTTTCTCCTTTTAATGTCTAGTTTATTCATGTCAATTTTAATAATTTTTCATTAATTTTTCATCTATCATTCGAATAAAAAATCAGAAACCTATTGAAATTTCTTTCACATGCTTTTACAGTTTTTTAATCAACTTGATCAGATGAGATCTCCCTCATGGGATATCATTTTTAAAATATGTAAATTGGAGATTTTTTCTTTACATATCTAGTTTATCTCCCTAAATTTTCAAAAATTTCTAAAAAGTTTTCATATTTTATTCTGAGCAAAAGTCGTAACACTATCATTTTCTCCTTGTAAGCATTTTTCAAGCTTCATTTCAACTTGTTTTGATGTGTCCTCTTTAATGAAAATTCATTTTTGAAATCCGTAAAAAGGTTTTTCTTTATTTTAGTTCTAGTTCTAGTTTATTCACATAAAATTTTATAATTTTTTGACATGTTTACAGATTTTTTCTTTATTTTTGGGGGCATAAATAGGCAAATCTTGGATTTTTCTTCAATTTTTCAATAATTGAAGAAAATCTATAAATGCCTATATTTATTTCTAACATGTTTATTCATTTTGCAGGATTTTCTTTTCTTTTCTTTTCAATTAATATAACCCATTCAAGTGTTGTAATAATACATTAATGAGAAAATTTACTTTATGCTTAGTTTAGAATGAATGAGCATCTTAGTTTAATTTTTTTCATTTTTATTTATTGCATCTTTTTCTTTTATTTCTTAAAAACACTATGAAAACACGAATGTCACATGCACCATTTAATTAAGGATAAATAATGTTAAGTAAAGTGCGTATTCACGGCCATAGTCTGGATATGAATAATACTTAAAATTATTATTCTTTGTTAAAATACAATTCATTTTAAAAGATTATCATATTTCAAATACATTTTCTTTCTTTATTAGAATCTAAAATAAAGATTAAATCAAAGTATATTCATGTCCATGGTCATAAATATACGAAAATTTAATCTTGTTTTAATTCTGTAAATGCACAAAAATTCATTTCATTCTTTATTGGAATTTAGAGAAAGATTAAAATTATAATATGTTTGTGACCATAGTCATGAATATATTTAAGTTTTAATCTTGTTTTATTTCTATTAAAGAATGAAGTTTGATTTTAATTCCAATTTAAACAAATTCTTTTAATGCATTTCATCATTTAAGGTAGAAATTGCATCATTTCTTTTCTCCTTTTCTAAAAATTTAAAATTTTCAAAGTATTCTTTATTTTTTCAAGCATTTTTCAAGTGGTTTTCGAAATTCCTTTCCCATTTATTAACAAAACATTTTTTATTTTATTCTAAGTCATTTTTTAAATCATTTTCAAGATTATTTCAAACCATTTTAAAACCTTTTCAAGATAATTTCAAGTTTATTCTAATTCATTTTCAAAATATTTTCAAACTTATTCAAAGTATTTTTTTTTAAGCTTTGGATTTTCTAAAATCCTCCTTTTCAAAAATAACTTTAACTTTTAATTTCAAATTTCAAATTCCAATTCCAAAAATGCAATTTTCAAATTTCAATTCCAATTTCAATCTAAATCTTAAATTTCAATTCTCTAAATTCAAAATAATCTCAAGATTCCAATTTTCGATTTTATTTCTAACTTTCTATTTCTCAAATTCCAAATTTCAATTTTGAACTTCATTTCAATTCTTGATTTTTATTTCAAACTAAAATTCAAATTTCACTTTGAATTTCTAATTCTAAATTCCAATTTCATTTCCAAAATTTCAATCTCAATTTCTAATTTTTAAATTAATTTTCAAATTCAATTACATTTTCAATTTTAAATCTCCAATTTTAATTCAAAGTTCAATCTTAATTTCCAATTTCAATTCTAAATTCTGATTTTTAATTTCCATTTTTAAATTCCAAATTCAATTTCAAAAATCGATTTCTAAGTTTAATTATGATTTCAAGAATCACTTCCAATTTCAAAGTTAACTTTAATCTCAAAACTTTGATTTCCATTCCAAAAGTCAATTTTGAATTCTATTCCAGAATCCAACTCAAATTCAATTTCAAATCAAAGTTTAAGTTCAATTTCATTCTGATTTTTAAACTTCAAATCATTCTAAATTCGATTTCTGAATTCAATTCTCATTTCAGAAATCAAACTTAAAATTCAAATTTCGATCTTCTACTTTGAAATTGAATTTTATTTCCAAATCTAAATTGATTTCTGAACTTTAAAGTCATTTCTAAATGAATATTTTCAAATCCATTTCAAAATCACTTGGAAAATTCCAAATCTTCAAAGTATTTCAAAAAACATACATCTTTTCAAGTTCAAAATCATAGCACAAGCATGATTTAATGTGCATTTTAGGACTTAGAATAATTTCTTAGACAAATTTAGGCAAGTCAAAGGCATAAATTCGATCATTGGTTCAATTACCCTTGGTAAAGGCGCCAGGAATGGTTGAACCTCATACCAATGAGCGAATCCCGTCTCCCCATTTTTCCAGCGAATTTCAAAACAGAGGCGAGTAATTTCAAAATATCTTTTTCAAACGGTCAAGTGAGACCTTGCAAGAGTTTTTCTCTTTTTCCCCAAAAAGGAAGAAAAGAATTTTTTTTTACAATGATCACATTTACCTCATCTGAAGTAATGCCAAGTAAGTCCAAATCTGATTTCTACACGTTTCAAGAAAATCATGTAAGAGAAGCATTCAACTCGTGACTACAGGGGCTTTGCCCCTACCGACGATCAAAACGACAGGGGGTGGAGCCCCCTGTTTTGCCAAAAAGATCAAAGGGGCAGAGGGAAAAGCCCCCTATCGGCAGGCTCGAGGACAAGGGTGAGGCCCTCTGTCTTGCCAGAAAGATAAAAGGGGTAGGGGGCAAAGCCCTCTGCCAGCAGGCATGAGGACAAAGGCGGATCCCCCCCGTCTTGTTGGAGAGACCAAAGGGGCAGGGGAGGCCTGGCAGAGGTGGTCGGGACCTCTGCTAGCCCCCCCCCCCCCCCCCCACCACCCCCACCCACCGACCTCAGATGGGTGGGAAGGGCCTGACAGAGGCAGTCGGTCCTTGTCGGTCCTTGCCGGCCCTCCGGCAACCATCGAAGGAAAATGGGGAGGCTCTGGCAGAGGCCACCCGGTCATCTGTCGGACTTTCAACGGCTCTAGGGGAAGGGGAAGGCTCTGACAGAGGCCACCAGGCCTCTGTTGGACCTCCAACCGTCATGAGGGAAGCCTGGGAAGGGAAAGGCTTTGGCAGAGGACACTGACCCTATGCCGGTCCTCCGGCGATCCCGATCGAACGAGAAAAGAAAAATAGGAGAAGGGGTTTACCTGCGGGAGGCGCCGGTGCTCGTCGCGGGTTGGAGAGGGGGATCGGCTCACCGAAAATCGCAGAGGGGGAAGCAAAAAGAGAGGATGAGAGGGAGTCGATGGCCACTGATAACATAACGGCCGATGATGGTCGTTACGAGAGGTGAGGAGGAAGGGGAGGGCAGCGCAGGAAAAGGCATTGCGAGCCCTTCCCCGCGACCTTACTATTTTAACCCTAATGGGTTCTCAGATCCAGGTCGGTTCTAGACCCGACCCCAGTCCGATAAAAATTTCTGGGGTGGGCGACCGCCCACCCATGCCCACACCTGGCTCCGCCACTGCTCTAGGCCAACTCAGTCTACACCTAGATTATCCCTCTGCTGCTATTTGCATGGACGATAATACCTGTGCACCGATGGAGTTACCATCCGGTCCTGCTAGAATCCCACCGCAGGCAATGATGGTGCTCACAACGTTGGTGCTACTTCTAAGCATACACTTTGCAGGATCTCCCAGGAAACTAGAACTGGGTGTCTTTTCTAAGTTGTTTGCCTAACAAACCAGTGCTCATGGAGGCTTGTCTCATGCAACCGAGCTAAGGAAAGTGTAGTTGGTGTTCCACAAAACAACCTCAACACGAGCATAAAGTTTTTATTAATGCACTTAAAACATTTGCTTCAACCTCATCCTCTCTTTGTTGAGCTCTCTCACCCCACAAACAACAAGTTGTTTTGGAGTTGATCTAGCCCCTATGCATGTTTCACTAACATGTGCAAGATGTTGACTTTTCTTTGCCATCAGTATCCCTTGCCATGTACACCCTTAGCTATAGGGATGCATAGGAGCCGAGCTTGGGCTGGCTCTGCTCGAAAAGCAAATTTGTTTGTTCAAGCGCAGGTTGGCTCGTGCTTGAGCCAAGCTTAAACAACCTTTGTCAGGGATCGGTTCGAGCTGAGCCACGAATAAATCAGCTCGGCTAGAGCTGAACACCTTTAATTTAAAAACCTTTTTAAAATAGTTCAAATTGATCCGCAGCCTGACTCGGCTTGAGTTGTACGCCTTTAATTTTAAATCCTTTTTAAAGTTTTTGAAATTTGTGTAAAATGCTTCCACAAAAGAGAAGAAAAGGGTGGGATTGAATCCATGCCACTTCTAAAGACGACAAAAGACTTATCCGTTAAGGTAATAGTGCTCTTTGTGACCACATTATGGACAAAATATTATATATATATAATGTGAGTCGAGCTTAATCTTAGCTAGACTACTTGCTCAAGCTTACCTCATTTATTTTTTTGAACGAGTTTGAACCAAGCTTAAACGGGTCAAGCACGAGCTAGCTCGATTCATTGTGGATCCCTACTCAGCTACATTGGCCGACAAGTTTATTAACTTTTAGGGTTGGGCGAAGGTGCTCCACCATGGTCTGGTCCTCTCAGTCCAGAAGCTTATTGTGATATGCAAACAAGCATCCCCGAGTATTTGGGAGCTTGAGAACTGTATAGATACATCATGGCTCTTATACAAATGTTGGAACCAATAGGTTCTTAAACTCGATTTGAATGAGATCACCAAATTAATGGGGTATGTGTGCTAGAAGAAAGGGTTGAACCTCTGACACACATTCTACCTTATTGAGTTATTCTAGCCCCTCTCTGAATATGAGATACTTCACAATCCTCCATTAAAGCTCAATTATTGCTCTGTCTTACTTGTCATGGCCATAGTTTTATTATATAGACAACTATGTTGAATTGAAATTAACTTCACCATTAACTTGAATGTAATGTCTCATTAATGTCAATAACCCCCTCCATAACCAATTATACATGCAACCACTAAATAACATTAATATAATATTAATATGAGATTTATAATCTCCATTTCACATAAAATTCTCTTAACAGTGCCACCATTTTAGTGGGCTTTGGGGTTCCCTTTGTGAGATCCCATGGTACCAAGATTCAACAACTTTTATGCAAACCTTCAAGATCATCAAAATAATGAGCAAAGCAAACAATAAAAGAAATATATTCATAAAGAGAAAAACCCAACTTTTATCTTATTGGCAACCCATTTCACATATTATAAGCATGCATAGTATCTTTCAACTTAAGAGAGAGAGTGCCCAATTGGCTTGTTCCCGGATCAAGAATGCCCCCTTTCACCGATCATTTGAGTATCATTGGAGGGAACACCTACCGCACTCACCACCATGGATTTGGGCTCTCTGGCTGCATGCCTCCACCAAATGATCAAACCCTGCTGGCATGCACGGCATCAGGGAACAGAGAGAGCTTTAGTTTTGTTTTTTGATTCATTTTTTTATTGAGATTACATATCTACTATTATTTTTCGATTATTCCTCCCTAAAGTAGTATTATTTGTTTGCCCTATTCTTTCTAGTTATTTCCTTTTGTACCCTTTGTTTTTTTAGAAGAGAGGCACTCTTAATGGAAAATTTCATAAACAAGCTTGTTCTTTGAAAATTGTCCAAGACAAGGTTGTCTCTGGTTTTTCTAGAACAACCCCAAACTTTATGAAATTTTAGGAAACCACCTTAACTTTTCTATTTAACTCAACAAGTTTTGGATTTTCGTTTCAGGGTTCTGGTTTATTGTTTTTACCCAAAACCGCTTATGACTTTTTTGAAATTATAAAAAAGTGATTCTTTTGTGTTGTTTGCCTCCTAGAGCTTTATTTTTTATAAAATAAAGTTGAAACTTGTTTGTCTTTAATATTTCTGATAAATACATGATTAATTATTGATTGAACTTTGGAAACTAGATATTATTGTGCTCAAAAAATAGATTGAACACTTTATTTATAGCACACAACATACAAAATATGTTTTTGTGTAAGAAAGCTTTTTTTACATAACATGGAATGCTTGATAATAAATATGACATCTCAAATGATCATGATTAATGTTGTGCTATTTTCTTTATTTTTGGATGTTGGATTTTTTTTTTTTGCTAACATAAAATAATAAAAATCAAGAAAATGACTAATAGGGTTTGTGCTACCGAACTAGCGACGACTGAGATAAACTGAATGGCACCAACTTTCATATCTGGAAGAGGAGAATTCCTCTTGCACTCACTCTAGAAGGCATTGAAAATGTCTTAACCAAAGAGACGCAGGACCTTAGAGAAGTTGCAATTGGGGAAAATAAAAATGCCTACAATAAATAAATAAAAAATGTACTGGTTGGGACTATCATGCTTAAGTACATGAAAGATGACCTCATTAGGGTATTTGAGGATTGCTCCACTGCTAAATCTATATTTGAAGCTATATCTACTAAGTATGACACTACATCAGAGATTCATATTTAATTTCTCTTAGAGTAATGTAATTCATGCAAAATGCAAGAAAGTGAAAACATAATTGATCACGTGAACAAGATGTTTGTGATGACAAAATACTTAGCAATAGTTGGGAATATAATCCCATATTGAATACCATCCTTAACAACATACCATCTTTATGGAGGATAGTTGCAACCGCTCTTAGGCTGAACTCTAAGAATCTAACATTAAAAAAGCTACTCACTCAATTGAAATTTGAGCAATAATATATGCAACAGGATAAGAATACTGAATTACATTTTGCTAGAGATGCTTCCAATAATAGCCACTCTCAATTCAAAAAAAAGTCATTTAAACATTTTGATAAATTTGATAAGAACAAAGGTCCATTATTCTGAAAATCGCAGAAAGCCGCCTCCCTGGTGTAGTGTGGCAAACTTGGGGACTTTAAGATGGATTGACAAGCTCTGTCTCTTTCGCAGCATGCATTGTCATGGTCCCTAAAGTGCGAAATCATGGCTTAGAGTTTTTGTAAATATTTAATCGTCTAAAAAGTCACATTTTCATGGAAAAGACATGATCTATCATTTGAACCCTAGGAAATTCTTCATCCAAACACATCTACATGGTTTGATTTGCAAAATAAGTATTGAAAATACCCAATTCACATGATATATATATATATATATATATATATATATTGAGTAACTAGAATATGAGAATGAAATATAAGAACTAGAAATATGGGCATTTTCAACACTTTTTTTTGCAAATCAAACCATGTAGATGTGCTTGGCATGGTGAATTTGCTAGGAATCAACCATTGGGTCATGTATTTTTGATGAAAAATCGTTATTTTTGAATGCTTGAATATTTATTTAGATTATGAGCCATTGATTTTAAAACCTTAAAAAATCACATTTATGCATCAAAATAGAATGATTCAAGAGCGGGTTCTTATAAAACCAAGCATATAGATCACATCTATACAGTTAGATTCAAGAAAGAAAAACAAAAAATCCATGAAAATAGTGGTTCACACATTAGTTCTCTCTCTCTCTCTCTCTCTCTCTCTATATATATATATATATATATATATATATATATATATATATATGGCAACAAAAGTATAAAGCATAAAAAAACCTGCAAGAAATTAAAATGTTTTGAAAAACTCAAATTTTTGCAGAATATCAGCAAGAATAAACAAATAACATTTTGTGAAGAAATACAAATAAAAAAAATTTAAAAACAAAAGCTTGTAGTTTTTTCACGATAAATAGTTGTTAAAAACATTAATATCTTGTTCAAAACATGATATTTGATGCAACTTTTTCAATAAATATTTTAAAAATATATTTTTAATAAAAATGTTTATGCAAACTGTGCATCAAATCATAAAAACTGGCTCACACGAGTGGTGGAGTCTGGGTCAAACGAATGGAAAATACTTTGTATTCAAACACATAGTTAAACTACGCTTTATTGTCAAAAAGAAAAATCAATTAATTGAGTAAATAAAAAGAAAGTGTGAGTAAATAAGAAGAGAGTGTGGCCCTCTATAGAGGACTTTAAACAAATGAATAATGGCCTTATTACAAACCTAATTAATTAAAATAAAATAAAATAAAAACCTAATCTAAAAAAAAAATGAAAGAGTCTTCAGTGCTTTGAGTCTTTAGTCTCCTTGATGGTTCAGGTAATGCGTGTTTTCTTTTGCTCTCTGAGGACTTTTTGGGAGCACTTTTGAGGGCCTAAAGGGACCACAGAGGGCACTTCAAGGGATCAAAATAGGACTCACCGCACGTTCGATCGCTTTCCTGCAAGAATAAAAAACACAAAACACAGCAGAAAGAAGAAAACTACACTAATTCTAAACTTAAAAATCAGCAAAAAGAATTGAACTAACCTAACTACAATAAAAGATGGATTAGCAACTAGATCAAACTAAATGCCAGATGCCGGAAAAGCAATTAACTAATTGTGACAAATATATTAAATTAATTTAAGATAGTCAACTAACTATTGAATTATTTAACAGTCTAATATCATGAAATAAAAAATTATGAGCAGCACTATAGAATAAAAATCTAATTGTGTAACCAATAAACCAAAACAAATTAATACTAACAAAAACACGTGAAACGAATTAATGACTTTAAACCACCTAACTACGTAAAAATAAATGAACTCGTAAGATGACTATACACGACTAGGAACTACAAATCAGCTGATATAAAATGAATTTCTATAATGAACACATGATGTGAAAATCCTAGGGTAATCATTCTTATAACAAAACAAAAGAAATTGCAAAAACGTTATATTAAAAGTTAACTAATCTATTTAACCAAAAGTCAACAACTCTATAATAATTAACATGTAGTATTAACCTAACTTAGCTATTAAGGTTAAAAGAGAGTGTTATAGAAATCTAAGTAAAAATCGTGATAATGAGAATTTGGAGAAGTATATGATAGCAAAGAAGGAAACTAAAAAAGTAGTTTGGAACGCGAGGGATAAGGTATATAAGGAGGTTTATGACAAGTTGGATACCAAAGAGGGTGAGAAGGATATTTATAGGCTTGCAAAGATGAGAGATAGGAAATCAAGGGATCTGTGTATGGTTAGATGTATCAAAGATGAAACACAAAGGGTTTTAGTCAAAGATGAGGAGATTAAGGAGAGATGGAAAGATTATTTTGATAAGCTATTTAATGAAAGTCATGCTCAGGATCTTGGAGACTTTTCAATTCCTTTTCATGAGATGAATCGTGACTTCATGCGCAAGATTCAAAAGAAAGAAATTGCAGAGGCTTTGAAGAAAATGAAATCAAGAAGGGCAGTTGGCCCAGATGGTATACCTATCGAGGCTTGGAAATGCTTGGGAGAGAAAGGTTTAGAATGGTTGAAAAATCTTTTTAACAAGATTTGGCGGACAAATAAGATGCCTAATGAGTGGAGGAAGAGTACTTTGGTGCCTCTATATAAGAATAAGGGTGATATACAATATTGCACAAACTATCGTGGTATAAAACTCATATACTATGAAACTTTGGGAGAGGGTGATTGAGTCTAGGTTGAAGAAGATTGTCATGATATTGGAGAATCAATTTGGTTTTATGCCTGGAAGATCAACTATGGAAGCTATACATCTTCTTAGACAACTTATTGAGAGAAATAGAGAGAGGAACAAAGATTTACATATGGTTTTTATTGATTTGGAGAAGGCTTACGATAGAGTACCTAGGGACGTTCTCTGGTGGACAATGATGAAGAAAGGTGTTTCTCTCAAGTACATTAGTATAATTAAAGATATGTATGAAGGAATAGTAACCAATGTCGGCACTTGTAGAGGGGTGACAACCAATTTTCCTATAACGGTTGGGTTACATCAAGGATCTGCTTTAAGCCCTTTCCTATTTGCTATAGTGATGGATGAGCTTACGAGATCAATTCAAGAAAATGTGTCGTGGTGTATGTTGTTTGCTGATGATATTGTTTTGATTGATGAGTCTAGAGTTGGGGTTAATGCTAAGTTAGAATTATGGAGACAGACATTGGAAGCAAGAGGTTTTAAGTTGAGTAAGAGTAAGACAAAATACATGGAATGTCGATTTAGTAAGCAACGAAGTAGTGATGGGAGTGTAGTGAAGCTTGGTGAGCACGAAATATCAGTGGATGATTCTTTCAAATATTTGGGATCTATCATTCAAAAGTATGGAGAAATTGTTGGAGATGTAAATCATAGGATAAAGGTTGGGTGGATGAAATGGAAGAGTGCAACTGGAGTGTTGTGCGATCGTAGAATGCCATTGCGGTTGAAGGGAAAGTTTTATAGGACGACTATTATGCCCGCTTTACTATATAGTACGGAATGTTGGGCTGCCAAGAGACATCATATTCAAAAAATGAGTGTAGCTGAGATGCGTATGCTGAGATGGATGTGTGGAAATACAATAAAAGATAAGATTCAGAACGAGGAGATACGTAAGAAGGTAGGCGTTGCCCCCATTGAAAATAAGATGAGAGAGAATCATTTACGGTGGTTTGGACATATTCAACGAAGGCCTAATGATGCTTCAATTAGAAGGATGGAGAAATGGGAAAATATATTAGTTAAAAGAGGTTGGGGTAGGCTTAGGAAGACATGGATGGAGGTGATAAGAAAAGATATGAATGCTTTGAACCTCACCGAGGACATGTCATTGGATAGAAATGAATGGAGGAGAAGGATTCATGTGGAAGACCCATAATGATTTTCTTTGTTGGTTCATATCGCTGACCCCAATTGTTTTGGGATGAAGGCGTAGTAGTTGTTGTTGTTGTTGTATTAACCTAACTTATGCAATACCTAGTAACGTTCATGCAGAAATCAAATTTCGTATCTAACCTACTAATTGAAATTGCTTAAATGACCTAATGGCATCACACTTTGAATTCGGCCTGGGTTTAACGCTGGTTCTTTGAATAGCGTCAAACACGCATACAGGCGTGTTTGGCATTGTTTATTAAAAGACAACTAATGCACAGCGTGAAACCTGTGTTGTTCTTCTTGCAGACAAAAAAAAAGTAATTAATATTAAATGTAAATCCTATATTTACCTGCAGATCACGATTCAATGTATCCTAAAAAAAATCGTTTCAGAACTATGGCCATCGTCAATCACGCAAACCGACGTGATTGACGTTGGTTGTGGTGCTTCTGACCATGATCAAAGACGTGATCACACGGTTCTGATTGAAGTCAATCAATTGGACCTGCGTGAATAGGAAAACAAAATGAGAAGACTAACAATCTAAAAAAAAATAACGACAACATCTACAACTAATGTAATCTATCTAAAACAGAATATCTATAATCAACTATGCTATATGCAGAAAATTCAATACGAAGGGTACAATGAATGATCTTAAACTACGGAGATGGGCACCCAACGAACTTTAGCTCTCTCTCCGACGGAAGGGATGCGAAGAACCGGCGACGATGAGGTTTAAAAAAATGAGTAAAAAGCATAAAAAGCAAGAAGATAGGTAACCGATCGATTGAAAAGGAGGGAAAAGGAAGAAGAAGAGGCAGAGAAGAGAGAGAGAGAAGAGGGGCACAGGCTGCTAAAAAAAACAGCTTCTTTGCTGAAAAAATAACTATTTATAAGCTATTCTAGGTCAAAAACACGATTTTTTAAAAAAGGTCTAAAATCTTTTCATAATTTTCAAAAAGGATCTTTCTCAAAAACATGTTTTTCAAAAGAGGTTTTTCCTAAAACTAATTAAAAGTAATTAATTAAATCCTAATCTAACTAAATTATAATTAAGAAAATTCTAAAACTAATAAAAATATCGAAAAATGCAAGGCCGAACCCAAAAATGTGATTTTTTCTGAAAATTCAATCTCGAAGTGAATTCTAAAAAACAACGATAAAGATGAGTTTTTAATGTGATTTTATCATGAATCATGCATAAATAAAGATGAATAAAATGCGAATATTATGCATGATCAATATTTATGTTTTATGAAAAAACACAATATTTTGAAAAAATCATCAGAAATTACAGTTTAAAACTTTTTTGGTAAATTCTCATATTTTTCATGATTTTTTCAAAATATCACTGACATTTGTCGCACTATATTAATACTAATGCAATATAATAGTAAAATAGTAAAAAAACTTATTTTTCATATACAACTAAGAAAGAAATATGCATCCAATAGATCTGGATTTGGGATTTGAAAAGGTTAGTACCTGACATGGAATATCTGGCAAAAGGTGGAATTGAAATCAAGAAATTTTCAAAAATAAAAAGCTTGTTAATATAATATCTCAATAAAATTATCTCGTTATTTTGAAACAGTAATGTTTTTTCAAATAACAGGATTTTACAGTTCAAAATATTAACGATACTGGGTCCGATTGAATAGAGTTCTAAATTTTGTCTGGTGATACTGGACTGGGCAACGAAAAGCTTGCAAACAAAGGGCTTCTTTTTTACGTTTAAAAAGTGCAAAACAGATCATATTTGACCTGAGTCCACATTCATTAGCATTTACAAAAGTACTGATCCAAATCCTTATCCCCCACCAATGCACAAACCATTGCGTAAGGATCAGGTGTAATCACATTGCACACCAAAAGTGTGCAGCTGCAACTGGCTGCCCTCCATCTCACTCTTGGGTCCACAACTGACAGGCTGTACTCAGAGATGGAGGGCAGGCAGGTGCAGCAGCACACTTCCGGTGTGGAAATGTGATTTGCACCTGATCTGCTCTCCAAACCACTGGTCTTGCCTTCCTATATACTCCAAAGCAAGCCTACCATTCAACCTCCTCCATCAATAAAATTACTTCATATCATCTTCCTTTACTTTTTACTCAATCCCTTGTCTTCTTTTCGGCTTGCTGGTGGGAATAAATAAAGGAGGCGGCGAAATGGAGGTCACCCACCTTTCCACAAACAAGCAAGGGTTCTGGCTGTGGTTGAGAGTTTGAGATGCCCTCAAGATGGGTTGCAAGAGATCCCTCGGCAGAAAAGCGGCACGCTTCGTTTCCGACCTTACCACCGGCCTCCTCAATCCCATCTCCGACCAGCCATCACGCCCTCGTGTAAGCTGTAGTTTGCATTTTCTGTCCTAAGCATGTCTTCTTTTATTGGTTTCTTTGATGCCACACTATAAATTTGTTGCGATGGGTGTTCTTGTTTCGTGGGGTTCTCGTGGTTTCTTCGATCATCCATTAATGGGTGATGCGTCTCCCTTCTTTGTTCGTAATCTTGAATTGGGAAACGGTTTGAGGAGTTCGATTTGGTTGTTTCTTTTGGCGTGAATAGTCTTTTGATCGAATTTCTTTGTGCGAGCCCTTGAACTGTTTGAAATTAGTTGGTGGCTGATCTCTCTTTGTTGTTTCCATTATTATCATTTTTTTAAATTGGTTTGCTGCTTCGCCATCAATATGTTTTTATTATTTTATGCTGAACTGGGGAGTTCAATTTGTTCATTTGAGTTTAACTGATGTTATTGTCAATTAATTCAATTGCTCCATCGTTTTGGCAATAAGATTCGATTGATTTGTTTTCTTTAGCTGCAGTTGGTATAAACTGCGTCTTCTATCTTCTAAAATTGGTTGGATTAAATTAGTTTCCTCTTTCAAGTCATCAGTTTCCTTTAGCAGCCGCAAGGGACCAAAGTCACCAAACCTATTCGTCTGGCAATGATTTCTTTTCCAGGGAACTTTATTAGAGTGCATGCTTCAGCGAGTTTTGATTTGAGGGTTTTATCTGTGGGTGTTAAAAAGTTGATAATGAGAATTATATCGAAAGTATTTGGAACTTTTCATTACTAGGCACTTAATTAAGATTTGCACCTTCTGCTGTCCCCTTCCCAAAACTCTCCCGCCTTCATTTTCTTCTTGTTGGTGGCTCCACATCTCTAGCTGATTATGCCATGATATTTCATTTTCAAGTATTTCTTTCTTTCCTATTCATGGAATTGTAATCGAACTGCATTGAGAAAAGCATGTTAATAATGCCAAATAAAAATGGGTACCTGCTGTAAGTTTGCTCTTCTCCTTTTAATAATGTGATTTTCTATCTTGTTAGCAAGATGAAACGGAGATGAAAGCTGAAGAAGAGACAGTCACTCCAGAAAATGAGTCTGTAATTCAAGCTGATGGCCCCGATACATCTTCTTTTACTGCATTCCTCCACTCCTTTCTATTATCTTCAGATTCCCATGATCATCATTCTAATGATGAAGAGGGCAGAAGTTGTGTTAGATCAGATGAGTTGCCTTCAAATTCTGGAAGCAAAACAAGCAGTCTTCGGAGGACACTTCTACCTTTTGGAGGGCGCAGAAAGTTACTTGGAAAAGCAGTACGGCAAGGAGTGGAGACGAGCATGGACAAGTGTGGAGATCAAGTAAGTGTAGATGAGCGAGTGATAAATGGTGAGAAAAATAAGCAGAGATTAATTGGATGTGAAATGAAGACTTTTCAAGTCACAAAGGAGGCTGTACCAGATGCGAGTCTCCCTGATATTTCTGAGCCTTCACTACTTCTTTCAGAAACTACTCGCCATGCTCTTTGCCTTTCGCTGCCTGCATTGATCCGTGGGATGAAATGGGTGTTGCTTTATAGGTACACATAAATATAAATTATTGTTATGTATTATCTATCCTGTTTGCCACTATTTGAGATTTATTTGCTTGTTTGCTTACTTCTGCATTTCTTTCCTTGTTTATGATGTAGCACTTGGAGACATGGCATCTCACTTTCAACTCTATACAGGAGAAGCATGCTCTGCCCTGGATACTGTCTGCTGGTATTGTCCTTCCTGTTCTGTACTGGTACCCACGAACAGTCAATTGTCTCATCTTTGGTGTTCTCGAACTTAATTGTCTTGGAGATTAGATCTTTATTGTTGCCCAGTGCTTGATCAGAAGAAACAGTTGGGCCATATTGCAACTGACATGTCCATCATAATTCTTAAATTTTGGCTGCATCAAGATTTTAAGTCCCACCAGTTGTTGACATTTTATGTAATATAACATTTACTTACTGAATATTGACAACAATGAGGCATATCAATAATGTGGTCTAAATAGGTTCATGTACCCATGAGCATGAAGCAGTAACATCTCCTCTCGCCTTGTAGCTATTGTAGATTCTGATTTGGTGATGTTCGTTGATTTGTCTGTGTTGCTTTCTTGCACCATCAAATTTGTTTCAAGTGTCCTTTTCTTGTAGGTCCTCGAGCTTTCTTTTAAGTAAATTTTGTAAACAGAAAAATAACATGGAAGGAAAGTAGTAATGATCATGGTCACAGGGTTGTTGCTTGCAAGTCATGAGTTTACAAGGCCGAAAGACTCCAATATGCTGGTTAGAATGTCAACTACAAAGGTGTCTAGTTTTGATCAAAATGTTGGGCTGTCAGTCATAGGCTGATACCGAAAATGGAGAACTTGGTGACTGTGGGTGTGGGGATGACTGCTTGGAAGGATGGAAGGAATCATGTGATATAAGCCTGCCTAACATATGAGGGAGGAAAGATTAAATCTTTAGAAGTGCATAGCACATATCAATGTCGTGAGGCCTGTACATCTCCTAGCCAAAGAGATAGGTTCTAGTTTTGGCTTAGTTAAACCTGTGCTTACTAGAAGAAGGAACAACCTGAGTGTTGCTATTACGTAATGAGTAAGCTACTCACTGACACAAATTCACCTCTTTTTGCATGTTATGCACCATAATTGGGGTGTGCCAACTCAGGGGGCAACAATTCTGATGTGGTCATTCTTCAAACAACAAGAACCATGAAGAGGGCACAAGCAGAAGTGAAGAACACAAGGAGGGAAGAGAACAACTCAAAGTTTCATTAGGTTTTCATAAAATAAAGGAGAGTCCCTTATAAGAGTCGACCCCCTCTATGTACAGTACATGACAAAATAAAAAAAAGAATACTTTTCAAGGACAAAATACCTCTAATAATAATGCAATGTACAAAAGAATACTTAATAGCAAAGGGCTAGCACACAACTAGTAATACATTATTTTACACAACTCTTAACACTCCCTTTCAAATTTGTGATGATGCAACAAAATCATTACCAGTTTGGAAATGAATGAGTTGAAATGAGGAGCAAGACTTTTAGTAAATACATCTGCAATATGATTCTTTAAGCCTACATGATCTAAATCAATGACTCCATCTTCATAAGTCTAGTGACAATCTATTTCAATGTGTTTGGTTTGCTCGTGAAACTCTAGATTCTTTGCAATATGTATAGCACTCATATTGTTACAATATAAATAAGTCTTGTTAACAATGGAGACTCCCAACTCACCCAATAACCACCGTATCCAAATATTCTCAACAATGACTTAGCTATAACTCTATATTTTGCTTTCGTTGTGGATAAGGTGACCCTCTGCTATTTCTTGCTTTTCCATGAAATTAAGGAGCTTTCAAGAAAAATACAGAAACTAGTAGGAGAAAGACGATCTCAAGTAGAGCTTCCAAAAACATCACAAAAGGCTCTTAGCACTGTGTTATATGATGATGAAAAGAACATTCCATAGTGCATAGTGTCTTTCACATATCTTGTAATTTTGAGTACTGCAGCTAAATAGACTGTCCTGGGAGTACTCATAAATTGATTGACTACATGAATTGCATAGATAATATTCGGCTGGATATAGGCAAGTATATGAGACTTTCAACTAGCTATCTGTATATTAGAAGATTCTCTAACTCCACACCATTTGAGGCTTTCATATTCAAATTTGCTTCATATGTGAATTAACTCTCCGTAAATCATTTGTCAGCCTTGTCTTTACCACCAAATTTGTTGCATACATATGTTGGGACAAGGACAATCCCCCTGGTAAGTATGCTATCTCCAGACCAAGAAAATATTCTAGACACCTCAGGTCTTTCATTTCAAACATGGTAAGCCTTCTTCTTGGTCTCCTCAACTTTCTCCAAGTCCTCTCCTGTGAGAATCATATCTACGTAGAGAAGTAATATGCATTTCTTAAGCATAGAGGAAGACACAAACAAAGCAAGGTCACGATGGCTTTGTTCAAATCCAATAGATTTTACTGTTGAACTAAACTTCTCAAAGTAGGCTCGTAGTCTGCAAACTCTACGCTTTGGATCTAAATATCCTTGTGGCAGTTCTATATACAACTCCTCTTCCAGGTCTCCATTCAAGAATGCATTCTTGATATCCAACTGCCACAAATTCCATTGTTGTACTGCAGCCACAACGAGCAATGTACCTCTTGAAGGATGGATGAGAAGCACCGAACCTTGGGTAGAGGAAGAGAGAGAGAGAGAGAGAGAGAGAGAGAGAGAGAGAGAGAGAGAGAGAGAGAGAGACGGCTGCACAGAAAGCAAACTTCGTATTTCTTTAGGGCAGCTACTCTCTATGTTAAATAGAGAGAAGTCAAAAAGAAGAAATTACATCTAAGTCCATTATTAAATAAAATTTCAAATAACCTCTAATTTAATAAGGCTTAAACTTAAAACCACCTATTTTCAACACTCCCCCTCAAGCTGAAGCATAGATATCGATCATGCTCAGTTTGTCACAACAATGGAAGAAACTAGGCCTCGCAAGGGCCTTGGTAAAGACATCAACAACTTGATCTTCGGAAGATACATGATCTGTGCAAATATAACCAGCCTGAATCAAGTCACGTACATAGTGACAGTCAACTTCAATATGTTTAATCCTTTCATGAAACACTGGGTTGTTGGCAATATATGTAGCAGCCCTATTGTCACACATCATCAACATAGGTAGGGATACTTTCTCCTGAAGCTCGGTCAAGACTGATTTTACCCACATAATCTCAGCTTTAGTCTGGGTCATTGCTTGGTATTCAGATTCAGCACTCGACTTGGCTACAACAGTTTGTTTCTTACTCCTCCAGGTAACAAGATTTCCTCCCACAAACACACAGAATCCAGATGTTGACTTCCTATCTTCAACTCGTTTAAACAACAGACCTTTACCAAGAGATGCCTTTAAGTACCGAAGAACCATCATAGCTGCATCCCAGTGAACTTTTGTAGGTTTGTCCATGAACTGACTGATTTTACTCACAGCTAATGAAATGTCAGGTCTAGTAACAGTCACATATAGCAACTTACCCACCAAGGATCTAAAGCTGGCACTGTCCACATACTCAGACTTCTCATCGAACATGTGAGTTTTGGGATCCATTGGAATATTAGCTGGCTTAGCTCCTAGCATTCCAGTCTCTTTTAATAAGTCCAACACATACTTTCTTTGAGACAACACTAAGCCCTCTTTGTTTCTTGCAACTTCGATACCCAGAAAATATCGAAGGTGACCAAGATTTTTAGTAACAAACTGTTTCTGAAGATGATCTTTTGTGGCAGAGATATCTTGGGCACTGCTCCCTGTTAATATGATGTCATCGACATATACCACCATAACAACAATTCCAGCACTGGTTTTCTTGATAAACAAGGAGTGATCTGAAGCTGACCTGACAAAGCCAAAACTCGCCATTACCTCAAATAATTTGTGAAACCATGCCCTTGGACTCTGCTTCAGACCATAAATAGCCTTCTTCAACTTGCACACCTTCTTACACTCCCCCTGAACCTCGAAGCCTGGGGGTTGTTGCATGTAGACAGTTTCATGCAAATCCCCATACAAAAAGGCATTCTTGACATCCAACTGAAACAAGGGTCATCCATGGTGCACAACAACAGAAAGAACAAGACGAATAGTGCCAAGACGAGCAACTGGGGAGAAAGTTTCAAAAAAGTCAACACCATAAGTCTGAGTATATCCTTTTGCAACCAACCGGGCTTTGTACCGTTCAATTGACCCATCCAAGTTATATTTAATGGTATATACCCATTTGCAGCCAACAATATCTGCATCAGTAGGAGGATCAACCAAGTCCCAAGTGCTCCTAGAACATAGGGCATCCATCTCATCCTGCATAGCCTGCATCCATTTGGGGTCGAATAGAGCCTGATTGTGATGAAGCGGAACAGAGGAGGCAGACAAAGTCGAGATAAAATTCTTCATAGAAGCCCCAAGATTAACTTCAGAAACAAACTGAGAAATGGGATGAAGGTTGCACTGTCTTTTCCCTTTTCGCAGAGCAATAGGAAGATCCTCATCAAGAGCAGAAACTTCAGTATGCTCAGAGATACTTGCCTCAGGAGAAGGAGATAATGGGGGCATGGAGGTAGGAGGTAACCTGTGAGTATACACTATAGGAGGGTTTCTGTATCGAGACTCCCCAGAGGATGGAGCCACAGGCTTTGGAGTGAGCGACTCTGAAGGAAAAGGGGAAATTGGCAGAGGAAGGCTATCACCCTGACTCTCCTGTAACCTTGGAGTAGTACTCGAAAAATAAGGAATAGACTCAAAGAAGGTAATGTCCGCACTGACATACTCTTTATGAGATATAGGGTCATAGCAACGATATCCTTTTTGGTTCTTAGGATACCCAAGGAAAACACATTTAATAGACTGCGCAACAAGTTTATCTCGATCAGGACCCAACTTATGCACAAAACACACACATCCAAAAACTTTAGGGGGGATAGGAAAGAGAGGAGCCTCTGGATGGAGAATTTGAATTGGGATCTGGTCTTCTACAGAACTTGACGGCATGCGATTTATAAGAAACCCGACTGTCAAAACCGCATCGCCCCAGTATGTAGCAGGCATATTGGATTGAATCATAAGGCACCGAGCAACATTAAGGATTTGTCTATGTTTCCTCTCAGCCACCCCATTTTGCTGGGAGGTATGGGGACATGTAAATTGAGGTTGAATCCCATTAACAGAGTAGAATTCAAGTAAGTCTTTGGATTTGAACTCAAGAGCATTATCAATGCGAACAATTTTAACACATATGTCAAATTGAGTTTTTATCTTTGCAATTAAAGATTTAAGAATGACAGGACCTTGAGACCGATCTTTCAACAGGAACACCCACGATAGTCTTGAGAAGTCATCAACAATAACTAGATAATAACGACACTGAGACCTATTCGGAATCCTACTCGGACCCCACACATCTACATGAAGAAGATCAAACAATCCTTGACTTGATGGACTCTGACTGGAGGGAAAAGAGCTTCGACAATGTTTTCCCAATTGACATGTTTCACACTGAAAAGAAACTGAGGGAGGTATATGAGGAATGACACGACGAAGTTTTGTCACTGGAAGGTGACCCAAACGATGATGTCACAATAGAGGACTTGAGGATGATGTAACAACAGAATAGGCCGAAATCTCTGGTTGGTGCAGGTAATACAGACCACCTTCCTCATAGCCGTCACCAATCCTTCTCCCCGTCAGCAAGTCATGAAAGGTGCATCCCATAGGATCAAAAATCACTCTACAATTCAACTCTTTTGTCATTCGACTGACGGATAATAAATTCTGTGGAAACAAAGGAGCATGAAGAACATGCGACAATTGAAGAGTAGGGGTAATAGACATGTTTCCCTGCCCTACAATTGGGGAAGAGCTACCATCAGCAAGACGTACCCCTTTTTGACCTGTCACAGGTTTTAAACTCAAAAATTGCTCGAATTTCCGCACAAGTGACCAGAGGCTCCAGAATCAATGATCCACCTACCACCTTGACCAGATAGGCCATTACCTGCCGAGTACACAACCTCCGCAACAGAAGACTTCGAATTGGATGATCGTAAAGCAAGGAGCTCGTCATATTCAGCCCTGCTAAGAGTTACATAATCATTGGAGGAATCTGCATCTGATTTAACCACTTAAGCCATAATATAAACTAATGGGCTTAATTCACACAATGCAGGAGCAACCACACGCACATACCCACAATCAACTACGAGCCCGTCTATATCAAGTTTTGACTTCACCAATGAAATCTGAGAAACACAACCTTCGACTGTTCAGATCCAAACTTCAAATATAATTTTAAAGAAACTTGACCAAAACCTACCACCTCACCCAAGGATGGCTATAGGTTGCAAATCAAGATCACACATCCAACACGACTTAGCGTGTGTTATCATCACACATCCGCCACTACGACAACCAGTAGCATTACTCAACTCAGACTCCCACGTCAAAAGACAAGGATCCCACAAACTGAATATTTTTCAACACTGCAGGGAATCACGCCTGCTGATTCCAAAAAAAAATATATTAACATGCTGCTTTCGTGTTGGATGTGAAATCAGTCAGATCTGATTCTTACTCCCCACGCTTGCTGCTTCCACGACATGAGCACAACCAAAACTAACATGTTTCTTTCACAAAAGAAAAATTACGACAACATGGATGGTAGGAGCTGTCAATGCAGTCTCCTTGTGGTGATACATTAGCAGGTTCAAAACTCAGAGGTACGTTGAATAAAAACTGGTAAGGGTCTGCCTAACTTAGCTTTCAAAGAAAATCACAAAAAAAAAATCACGACCCAGCAGGTAATCACGACAGGTGCTGAAATCACGACAAAAGCTGAACTTACGACAACTGTAAATCATGACAGTTGCTGCTGAAATCATATAGGTAGATGTTGTAACTCACGATAGCATGAAAAAAAAATTTCACGACCCTGCAGAAATCACGGTAGATGCTGAAATCACGACAGATGAAGAAGGAAGATCATTTCTTCAAGGGACACGATACAAAATCACGGCAGCAGCACATACAATCTGTTATAAGCTGCCACACCCAACAATCACGGCATGGCTCAAGGGTTACGGCTGCCAGATCTGAAGCCACACTCCCACGATGCTCCCTTAGATCTGATGACACATCTTAAAAGAAAACTGACCTGATTTGAATATAGATCAATCGTAGATTGTTCACGATCGATCACGCTCCCACGATCGACTGCTTTGATACCATGTTGAAGGATGGATGAGAAGCACCGAACTTTGGGTAGAGGAAGAGAGAGAGAGAGAGAGAGAGAGAGAGAGAGAGAGAGAGAGAGAGAGAGAGAGAGAGAGAGAGAGAGACGGCTGCACAGAAAGTAAACTTCGTATTTCTTTAGGGCAGCTACTCTCTATGTTAAATAGAGAGAAGCCAAAAAGAAGAAATTACATCTAAGTCTATTATTAAATAAAATTTCAAATAACCTCTAATTTAATAAGGCTTAAACTTAAAACCACCTATTCTCAACAGTACCAATAGTGGTCATATGAGCTACTGGAGCTAAGGTTTCAACGAAATCAATTACAAACTGTTGACTATAACCCTTCGCTACTAATCTTGCATTATATCTTTCAATTGACTCGTCTGCTTTATCTTATAAACCCATTTTCTCCTAACAATATTCTTCCCTGGTGACGATTTTATCAATTCCCATGCATGCATTCTCTCAAGTGCACTCATTTCTTCAACCATATCTCTTTGCCACTCCTCTTTTTCAACTACCTCTGCATAAGACTCAGGCTCAACATAAGAATGAATCAATGCAAAAAATGCATTATGTTTAGGAGAAAAAGACTCATAGGATACAAAACGAGAGGAAAGAGACAAAGTTCTAGAGCTTCTATGTACCTGAGAAGGATTAAAGAAAGAAGATGATAACTTAAATAAAGACTAAATTTGGGTAGTCGGATTCAGCTGACAAAGGAATAGGATCAGAATTGGCCTCTTGACTTCTGACTAACTCTGCTTTCACTTGATTCAAGAAAGGGATTTCGACAACATTTTCATGTCTTATTGACTAGGTTTGTTCAACCCGACTATTTCTTGGTTGAACCTGCTCTCCTTAAATCTTCACCCTTTCATTCATACCCTCTCTTTCACCAAAAGGAACCAAGAAGGACAAGTCAGACTCATCTCTTCTCCACTCTGGCTAAAATATAGCATATCCTCATGAAAGATGACATGTCAGGATACCTACACTCTCTTTCCATTAGGATTGTAGCATTTATAGCCCTTTTGACCATTAGCAAAACCAAGAAAGCAACACTCAACAGTTCGAGGAGACAATTGTCTCTATATCTATCAAGTAGAAGAACAAAACATATACATCAAAATACTCTCATCATATCATAATTTGGAGTTTTTCTATACAATTTTCAAAATGGGGATGTAACCTTTAAGCACACTTGAGGGCATACAGTTTATTTGATAGATACTCAACTGAACTGCATCTGCCCAAAATGCTCTGGTCATTTCACCCCAAAAGAGAAGAACTCTTGCTATCTCCAAGATATGTATATTATTCCTTTCAGTCACTCCATTTTGCTCAGGAGTGTAGGGACCAAATTTTTGATGATTTTATATATACCTTTCTCTTGCAAGAACTTTTCAAATACACAATTGACATATTCACTACCATAGTCAGTTCAAAGTGTTTTTATCTTAGCTGCAAACTGATTCTCAATCATAACGCAAAAGCTCTTAAAGATCTCAAAAAGTTTATTTCTATTTTTCATAAAATATAACCAAGTAAATTTTGTACAATCATGTATGAAAGTAACAAAATATGATGATCCTCCTTTTGGCATGATCGATAAAGGACATCACACATCAGAATGTACAAGATCAAAAGGACTTTCAAACTCCTTATCACTAGACCCAAATGGCAAGCCATGACCATTTGCCAACCTACAACTCTCACAATGTCTAACATGATTGGATACAACTAACCAATGTTGTACATATCATATGGTATCGTACAATACATATCATTACTATGAGAAAAAGTGATATGATACAACTCGTGTCACGATACGAGTATGTATCATATGATACCGTACGATACAAG
Organism: Nuphar pumila; assembly: GCF_984573655.1. Classification (NCBI taxonomy): domain Eukaryota; kingdom Viridiplantae; phylum Streptophyta; class Magnoliopsida; order Nymphaeales; family Nymphaeaceae; genus Nuphar; species Nuphar pumila. The sequence goes on from NC_143265.1 coordinate 58,570,697, forward strand.
GTATATCATACGATACACCTTCAACACTTTAAAAATGGCTGAAACTTGTTTTTTTATTTTTTAGATTTTAAAGACTTCTTGAGGGCCGAATTTCTCATTTGTGTAGAGGCCATTAGAGGGTATTCACATACCCTAGGAGTCGTGAGAGCGATTTGGCGGTCGATCCGTGTGCAAGAGAGAGGGATTTTGCGGTTTGCTCAAGTAAGAGTACATTTCCACCATTTTTTCACTCAAGGAATTGGGTTAAAGTAAAAAATCTCTATTATAAGTAAAATTACAAAACTATCCTCTAAAAAAATTCTGCAAAAATTAGGGATTTATATCAAGGTAGAAGTTAGACTTCACACTCCTATAACCTATGTCACACGGACTCGGCTAGGAGGTCGACGCACCCGTGTTGACACGCCCCGACACGGGTGCGGACATGGGCACGGGGCGAACTCGGTCAACAAGTGTCGGATCGGGGCCGAGCCCGTCCACTTTATAGACTTGGGCAACTTTGACCAAGCTTATTGTTGTCCATATTTAAAATTTATTTTGGACTCGGGTCGGGTCTGGATCTGGACCCGACCCGGATCCAAAATGTTTATCGAGATCGGGGCCGAACCCTAAAGAGGCTACGTAGGGGGAGGGGCTTACGACAGACCCCTCCCTGTCGATCTTTCCCTCTCCCCCAGTCGTCCTTCGCTCCTCGTCCCCTTCAGTCTGGCCGGCGACCCAGACCCTGGCGACCGTAGCCGCAGGCGACGCCAGCCACCAGCGACCCTAACCACCGGTCCTCTCAGGTATGCCCTCCTCCCTCTTCCGTTCTTCTTCCTATTCGTCTGGGCCCCTGCCTCGTTCGTGTTTTTTGGCAGGAGGCAGAGGCCCCTCCCTGAGTTTATTTTTCGGCAAGGGGCTCCCCTGCCTCAGATTTGTTTTCCGGTAGGGGGCTGCCCCTTGCGACGGATCTGTTTCCGGTAGGAGGCTCCACCTTCCTGCCTTTATTTTCTGGCAGGGGGATCCCCTGCCTCAGATCTGTTTTTCGGTAGGGGGCTTCCCCTGCGTCAAATCTGTTTTCCGGTAGGGGGCTCCGCTCTCTACCTCGTTCGTGTTTTCCGGCAGGGAGCGTAGGCCCCTGCCTCAGTTTATTTTTCGGCAGGGGGCTCCCCTGACTCAGATCTGTTTTTCGGCAGGGGGCTGCTCCCTTCCTCAGATCTATTTTCCAGCAGGGGGCTCCACCCCTTACCTTAGTCGCAGGTTTTTGGCAGGGGGCGGAGCCTGCCTCAGATCTATTTTTTGATAGGGGGCTCTCCCCCCTGCCTTAATTTGTTTTTCCGGTAGGGGGCTGCCCCTGCTTCAGTCGTAGTTTTTCGGCAGGGGGCTCCACCCCCTGCCTCTGTTATTTTCTTTCAGGCACACAGTTAGAGGGGTGGAGCTCTTTTTACTATTTTTTTGAAGTGTTTATTAACTTTATTTACATATTTTCTTTTCAATTTTCACTTTTCAGATATAATGGCGAGTTTTAGTGGCAATGTCAATAAAGTTGATTCAAGTTCTAACTCTGAATTAAAAATTTCTCAACCACTTTGGAAACTTGTGACAAAAGGGATAAAAGCTAGTGTTGGTGGTGGGAATGTGCAGTTTCATTGTAATCTATGTACGACTGTTTTCACGGGTTCTTATACGCCTGTGAAAGCTACGTCTTTTGCATATTCGTGGTCAAGGAATTAGGTCATGTTACGGGGTTGATAAAGACTTGTTAAAGCAATTAAAGAAAGAACAAGTGAAAGCTGAAAAGAAAAAAATTGCAGAGATGAGAAGCGATTCGATTAATCTGCCTTTTGTTATTGCTAGTGATAAATAAGAAGAGCTTTTGAAGAAAAGAAAGATGGAAGGCAATAAAACAATACAAGGATCATTCAACAACATGGCAAGAGCAGAAATTGATAAAAAGCTTGGTCGATTCTTTTACTCAAGCTCAATTTCTTTTAATGTAGCTAGAAGTCCATACTGGAAAGATATTACATCTTTGGCTAATTGTAATGTGAGTGGTTATGTGACTCCTAGTTCAGAAAAACTGAGAACAGTCGTTCTTACAGAGAAAAAAAAATTAGAATTGAAGACTTGTTAGAGACCAAAAAAATTGCATGGAAACGACATGAAGTGTCTATTGTTTCTAATGGGTAGACTAATATACAAAGGCGACCACTGATAAACTTTATTGCTTACTCACTTAATGGGCCATTCTTTTTTAAGACTCTTGACGCATATAGGGAGTATAAAAATGCTGAATATTTAAAGAGATTATTTGTTGAAGTGATAAAAGAAGTGGGTGAAGAAAGTGTGGTGCAAATCATTATTGACAACGCTCCAGTTTGCAGTCGTGCATGAATGAATTTGGCAAGTGAAGATACGTATTCACATATTTTTTGGACTCCTTGTGCAGCACACAGTTTAAATTTGGCATTTAAGAGTATATGCAATCCATCAAAAGATGATGCACATACACGTGAAATATATTTATGGATTGAGAAAATAGAGCATGATGTTCGAAATATTAGAAATTTTGTTGTAAACCATCATCATGCCCTTTTATATTTAATAGGCATTTTGATCTCAAGTTACTGAAAGTTGCTGAAACTCGTTTTGCTTCTCTCATTGTTATGATGAAAAGAATTAAGCAACTCAAGAATGCATTGATGATGATGGTAGCTGATAAAGATTGAGATTTTTATCGTACTGAAGATGATGTTAAGGCTCAAGCTATCAAAAAATGCATCTATGGTGATTTTTGGTGGGATAAAATTACATATTTTGTTGAATTTACAAAGCCTATTTGAAAAATGTTGAGAGAAGTTGACAGAGATGTACTCATGCTTCATAGAATTTATGAAATATGGGACAATATGATTGAAAAAGTTCAAAGTATCATTTTTAAACATGAGAAGAAAGATGTTGCACTTGATGATTCAGAATTTTACAATCATGTACATTAAGTTTTAATGAAAAGATGGGATAAAAGCAATACACCTTTGCATTGCATGACACACTCTCAATCCAAAATATTATGCAAAAAAATGGTTGATAGCAGGTGTTGGTCGTGTTTCTCCAAATGAAGATCCTGAGCTATCAAGGAACAAAATGATATGTTTGGGAAGACTTTTTAATGATCCTCACATGTTTAAGGTTGTCAATAGTGAGTTTGGAAAGTTCTCTACTGGGAGATTTGATTCTTTAGCAGCACTCGTGGCAAGGGATGAGGAAGATCCCCTTAATTGGTGGGCAACATATGGACCAGAGACACCAAATCTACAACGTCTTGCAATGAAGTTGTTATCCCAACCTGTTACATTATCGTGTTGTGAAAAAAATTGGAGTACATATGCTCAAATTCACAACATTAAAAGAAACAAACTCATTAGTAAAAGAGCAGAGGATTTGGTTTATATTCACTCTGATCTATGATTAATTTCTCGTCGCACCAAAGATGAGTATACAACAACAACAACAACAACTACGCCTTCTAGGTACTTTTTTTTCTTTTGTATTTAAAGTTTGTATTTAAATATTTGTATTCAAAGTTTGAAGTTAGATACTAAGTTAGTTATATTTTGATGTAGTTGTGGACCATCCAAGTATTGGGATGTAAATCCAGAAGATTTTGACTTGGAGAGAGAACATGATTTGCATACTCTCAACATGAACTACCTCGATCCTGTTCTTTCCTCTAATTCAGACGATGAGGCAGGTTTATGATAAGTTTTATTGTTATCACACTCACAAGTTTTTTTATGTGTTATATTTTGGTTTGTGTTGTTACTTCAATAGAATTACTTTTTTATTTTTGTTTTAAAATTTACAATCTTATTATTAATTTATTGTTATATATATAATTATATATATTTTTAAAATATATATATAGCCGAGTCCTCGTGTCCAAAGTTTTTGAAATTGTGCCGCACCCGTACTCGTACCCGCACCCATGTGACATCCTATAACAAAGATGACATCAAATGACAATGTGACACTCAAGGAATAAGTGAAAACCGATTGAAAATCAAGTGTAACTATTATCATAATATTTTTGTTTATGTAATATGAAAGTATGAGTCTTGTGGCATGTTCTTAATTACAAGATATTTAATGTTTTTCTTGTGAGATAATTGATGTTTGATGATGTCTTATGCAGCTCATAGAGACAAATGCTTCATATGTGATTTTATAGTTATATTTTGCAATTCATCATTGTTTCATGTGTAATGATTTTTTTAGAATTTTTGCTATTTTTCTGATTTTCATGATTTTTTGACTTTTTGATTTTTTTTTTATTAAAAATTATGAATTTTTACGATAATGTGTATCTTATTTTGAGTCTGATTGATACGAGTAACGATACGATACTTATAACCATACAACTAACTGAGGCCCACCAATACTTCCTAATAACACCAACTTCTGTCACCTAGAGCTGAAAATATGACCCCGTCTCCGGTGTTACAAAATAGACTCATTTGTGAAGCTCTTGTCCTTATGCAGTTTGCACCTTTTACCATTGACACCTAGTCACTAATTTTTGGCTAGAGGATTTCAATCTGATAGGTCACCAAAACATACTAAGTGAACTACCGGACCAGACTTCTTGACTGTGATGAGGACTTTGTAGCTTTTGGAGGCAAAGAAAGCTGCAAACTTTCCAACGAGTCTGGAGTTGGGGAACTTCAAGCTTAACAAACCAGAGTTTCGATTGTCTTTACACATGTTGGGCATTGTTTTCCTTCAATTGATCAATATAAAAAAAATAGAAAATGGAAGTTGCTCATCAAGAAAACCATGAGATATCATGGTGCTTAAATTAATTAAGCTTTTTGAGTTTATTTTCTATGAGATATTGGTGTTATTTTAGTTTTAGAGCGATGCACACATTTTGATATATTGTTTTTATTCTTTGGTGTGTTAGGCAATAACTTTTCTCAGTGTGCAGTTTACTTTGGTGATTTTATATTACTAATGCTGAAGCAATCTTTGTTATAAAAAATAATTCTCTTCATTAGGATTACACGTTCACAGCTTGACTCCTGCAAGGTTGTACCGTTTTCAGGTTGTTGGTGATAGGAAAGGTGCAGTTTTCGGTGGCCTGCTTGAGGCACCACTGAAGCCCACAAATAAGAGAAAATATCAGGTGGTGTTACATTTCAGACCAATATCCTGTTCTCTCTTCATCTCTTTTGTCCATTCTTATCAGTCTTTTTTGCTGTTACTGTTCTGGATGTCAAGCAGGGAACACCCAATTCTTTTGTTTTCACTGATATATCCAGACATCCTGTTGTCTTTCGTCCAACAGGTATCTTCCAGTACATTCTTGCATATATTGAAACCTAATATAAGTTTCTCTGTTATTGGTTCTACAACTGACCTGATAAGTTCTGATCAAGCAGTTTTGCAGCTTCAATTCACTTGAACATAAGTTAATATGAGTTGTATTATGTCACTTATATTTTATATAGGTGCAAATCGTTATTTCACACTTTGCTCGTCTGAATTCATAGCATTGGGTGGGGGTGGCCATTTCGCACTTTATTTGGATGGAGACCTGTAAGTCATCCACTGATCTTTGTGTTGTGCAATCTTAAGGTGAGATTCTTATTGATGAAGTCATTGCATGTGCACCATGCTCATGTTTCTAACCAAGGCCCTTACCCTTGAAAACCATATAATCGGATACACGTGCAAAACTATGATCCCATAAAGAAAATGCTTGATCAGTTAATTTTCAAGGTGGCCTATTGAGATGCAAGGTGTACAATCTCAGCACATGCTATAATATTTTCTTGTCATGTGAAATCTTTTGTTATTTGTGCTTGGAGGTAAGTGAATATTTTTTAAAAAGCTAATGAAGTCTTTTCATCTTTAAAAAATTTGTACTTGAAGATTAAGTGGGTCAAGTTCTGCATCAGAAACATTTGGCAACTCATGTCTCGCACACACATCAGAGTTTGAAGTCAGGGAGGTTGAGGTATCACGCAATCACTTCCAGAATTCCTTAACTGTTTTTATTCAATGCCTTTTTTTCTTGCTTAAATTGGAAATATTGATCCGAGTATTGGAAGCTAATTGTGTGTATAATGTAGCTCTGGGGTTTCACATATGGTTCAAAATATGGAGAAACAGAAGCTTCGGTCCACCATGTGGAGCCCGCTGGCTTATGTAGATGGTGATGGAACCGCTCCACAACCAGGCAAACCTTGTTAACGCCTACCTGTTGCTGCTGTATGGCACTCTTTGCTCTCCCTGTAATACGAATCTTTATCATGGTGTACGGAATTAATTAATTGACCTCTGAGGTGTTCATATGCAGCAGACACATCACATTCAAGAAGTTTTAACTAGATGTAAATATTAATCTGTATATAGAGGTGCTATTTTTAACCCTTGTTTTCTAAGTCTAAATCTGTTGTGATATATGTCAGATGCTTGTAGCTACGTTCTCAACTTTTACAATGAATGTAACGGCCAGCAGTTTTTTGTTCAGGCAAAATATATTTACAGGGGTGGTTTTTCTTTTTTGAAAGGCAAGCAGGGGTTAGTCCGACCTCTACCAGTTACACAACTATACTATTGGGTTTTGAACCTGCAACGTCCCAACACAAGGTGACGTGCACTGGCTGCTCCTACCGGACAAGCAGAGCCCCAGTTGGTCGTACAGTGGGGGTGCTTGAATCAAGGATATTGGCGTTTCTCTGGGACCTGTATACATTTGCTGCCTTTTTATTTCCTGATAGCAGATTCCACATAACATAATCCGTATTTCCAAAACAATCAAGAGATTATCATCAATTTATTAAGTGTCGTGAAATAGGCTGGACTAGTTTGGGTCTGATCCAGACCCAAACTGTGTTTACCCAAACTATGTTTTGCGTGTTTGACGTGCTTGCTGTGTCATTGTAATATTGTGTTTGTTGTAGGACAGTTGTGTCAATAACCTAATTGTTTTGTAACCTATGTGTAAATATCAAGAATCAGGTCACGTATGATTAAGAAAAAATGTGAACCTCTTGCAGCTCAAAATGCCCTATCGTCTTCTTCTACCTTTTTTTCTTCTCTTTTCGCTCTTATTGCAGATCGGGTCTGGTGGAAACTCAAGATCTAACATGGTATCAAAGCCAGGTTGGATCTAGGGCTTGGTATTGTTTTCAAAAGGTATGAACACAGATTAGTGTCTGCGTTTAATAAGGAAATATTATTCCTTCATCATTTCTTGGTTTTTCTTCTCTTTTGAAATCTGTGTTATCGTATTATCTCCTTAAATACGATTTCTTCTCATCTCCACCTTTTCTTGAAAGTGCTGTTGTGTTCTCATCTGAAACATGCCTTTTTTCTTAAAAAGTCTGTTCACGTCTCTAAGATCTATTGTATACACATCTTGAAACAAGAGTTTCTTGAATCGTCATCGTATCCCAAGAAAAACTTGTGATCCTTCATCTTAGAATCACGATTTCTCTAATTCTGTTTTCTTATTCTCTCATCTGAAAACTGATTCTTGATAAGTCTGAAAACACGATTTTATCGTGATTTGCATATAACGATCTTTTCTTAAAGGTCTATTAATGCTAATCGAACGTGGCATATTCAAGTGACCTGGTTCATGGACATTGAAGTGATATCTTGAATATTCACGTGATCTGATCTCTGTTTAAAAAAAAAAAGGAACATCAGATTAATTGCAGTTGCAGATCCGAATTCGGTTGTAATAGGTTCACTTGCTTCTTTCTTCAAATATTTTTCACTTCATATTCATATATCCCATAATCATGGATTCTTCTTCAACTCAGTACGGTCTGTCATCAAACTTCCTTATCCAGCTTGTCTCTGAGAAATTAAATAACTCAAATTTCCTGACTTAGAAGAGACATATAGTTCCTTTTATCAGGAGCCAAGATCTCTTTGGTCATCTGGATGAATCAATTTCAACCCCATTAGAGTTCATCGCAAAGGAGGAAACAGACGCACACGAAGCTGCATCTACTAAACTTGTTCGAAACCTGAATTATGTCTCTTGAATGAAGAAAGATCAAGCATTAATCACATACATCACATCTACTTTGTCTCAGGAAGTGCTAGTTATTATGACTGCACTGCGATGAAATTGTGGAACAAGTTAACGCAGACATATTCTCAAATATCTAAAGCCAGAGTTCTGTTTCTCAAGCGTGAATTTCAGCTTCTCAAAAAGGGCAACCTACCCATCATGAAATATTTGAACAAGGTAAAGACCATTACAGATCAACTTGCCATTATTGGATGTGAAGTGCCGGACAAGGATAAAGTACAACAGACATTGAATGGTTTGGGCCCAGATTATCATGTCTTGGTGACATCATTGTTGTGCTTACCCATTCTTCCCACATTTGAGGACCTCCGGGCAAAACTTCTACAATATGAAATGCCGTTGAAAGGTATTGCTGAAGATTTTGGTGCTTAATCTGATTTCCAAGATGTTTTAGCTACTGGGTTCTCTTTTGGTCGTGATCGTGGAGGAAATAGCTTTAGAGGAGGAAGAGCTCATGGCAGATTTACAGGTCCAGGTTTGCTTCCCACACCCAATATGTCGTTCAATTCTAATGTGAGGAACCAAAATCAAAGAGATGTTTCAACGTGTTACCTATGCAATAAAAAGGAACATATTAAAGCAAATTGCTGGTTTAATCCTCAAAATAAAGGAAAGTTGCAAAACACTGAGAGCAAGAAGGAAGATAATGTTATCAAAATCGATGGGGAGGTGAAACAACTTTTGTTGGCAGCATTGTCTAGGTTGCACTTGAACCAGAATGACCAAGGATTGTGGTATGTTAACTCAGGAGCAGCAACCCATGTTACAGGGGATGTTGGTAAGCTCTCAAGCTCGATTTCTTACTTTTGTAAAAATAGTATTGTCACTGGAGATGGATCTCACCATCATATTTCTCACATTAGAGATGCAATCATTCCCTTGTCAAAATCATATCTCAATTTGTCAAATGTTGTTCATGCTCCTAACATAAAAAAAACATTATTTTTGTGTCTAAACTTGTTGATGATACACATTCTTATGTTGAATTTACTCCATCTTCTGTGCATGTCAAGGATCTTCAAACGAGGGAGACATTCGCTGAAGGGGAGTGACAAGGAAATATGTACATCTTCAAGGAAGATCCATTTGTGCATACAAGTTTCGTCTTGAAGCCACCATTGAAGTCTAAGTCTTTTCAGTCTGAGTTATCTGTGTTAGGTCCTGAGTCTGTTTTTAGTCTTTCCAAATATAATAATCCAAGTCTTTGGCATGACCATCTTGATCACTGCAGTCATTCCTTTCTTGAGAAACTTGTTTTAAGAAAATTAATTCCTAAATCAAGTTTAACTCTTGAGAAAAATAATAAAAAATACTCTAGTTGTTAAATGTGTAAGAGTCATGTACTTCCTTTTGATTTTATAAATAAAAGAGCTTCAAGACCTTTTGAAATTATTTATTTAGATGTTTCCTGCACCCATTTGTTCCCCTTCTGGCAGTAGATATCATCTTATCTTTATTGACAATTATTTTTTTTATATTTGGATATTCTTTATGAAGTATAAGTCTGAAACTTTTCACATATTTCACAACTTTCATGCATTTGTTCAAAATCATTTCTCTACCAATATTCTGCATCTTCATTGTGATGGAGGTGGTGAGTATACATCGAAGGATTTTATTGATTTTCTCCAAAGTAATGGAATAAAGCGCAAAGTGTTTTGCCCACATACGCTACAACAAAAAGGGATTGCTGAGAGAAAGCATAGGCATATTGTTGAAACAACCATGAGCATGATGCATGATAGTAATCTTCTCATTAGTTTGTGGACAGAAGCATTCCATTCAACAGTCTATATTATAAATCGTTTGCCCATGACAATTTTACAGAATAGTTCACCATATCTTTCTCTTTTCGGCATTCAGCCTGATTATAATGTTCCGTGTGTTTTTGGATGCACTTGCTATGTTCATATTGATGATTCTCTCATAAATAAATTTCAACCAAAGGCTTCCAAGTATAGGTTTGTGGGATATGCAGATGATTACAAAGGGTATCAATGCTATGATCCTACCACTAGGCATGTTAAAATTTCCAAGAATGTTGTGTTTGATGAGAATGACTTTGGAGATATATTGTTTAATACCTGTCAAATAATTCCCAGATAAGAAGTTTATCATCCATGGCTGAATACATAATTATTTGCAAGTGTTTATGGTGATTGCTCACCTCAATGTACTCATGAGACACAATCGGCCGACCAAGATGACATCGACTCAGGCCAAGCGTGCTTACCTCAATTTGGTGATCAGGTAGATGGGGCTTCATATGCTGAAGAATGTATAGACTCACAGTCTCATCCTATTGATAAATTTAAAGGGAATGTCTACGTGCAAAGAGAAAAAGGCGTTCCTCCTGTTTCTCACATAGAACCAGATACTTATGTGCATGTTGGAAACATGAGGAGTTCAAATTAAATCAGACATCCTATTGACAGGTGGGTCAGCAACAATAAATTTTCTATGGATCTTCAACTCTTTTTATTTCAGGTCGATAAGCATGATGAACCCATGGGGTTTCATCAAGTCGTTAAATCAAACAAATGGATTGAGGCCATGAATGAAGAATAGGAAGCGCTTCATTAATGTCAGACATGGAAAATTGTTTCCAGACCTCCTGACAAAAATGTTGTTGATTCCAAGTGGGTTTACAAAATTAAGTACAAACCCGATGGCACCATAGAACGATATAAAGTCAGGCTTGTTGCGAAGGGGGTTACACAGGAATATGACCAGGATTATGATGAAACTTTCAGTCCCGTAGTCAAAATGGGAACAATAAGAATTATATTGTCTTTAGCGGTCAAGCATAAATGGACATTGAGTCAATTGGATGTCAAAAACGCATTCCTTCATGGAGACTTGAAGGAAGAAGTTTACATGGAGCAGCCTCCTGGATATGCTGAGGGAGACCCAAGCACACATGTATGCAGGCTAAAAAGAGTCATCTATGGTTTGAAGCAGGCCTCACGCTCGTGGTTTAAAAGTTTCTCCCTAAAAATATAGAAACATGGGTTCTGTCGATCTCTCTTAGACCACTCATTGTTCATCTTCAAGGGCAAAGGTATCACCACCGTGTTGTTGATATCATTGTTACAGGGAACTCAATGAGCCACATTAAAGAAATAAAGAGACTCTTAAGTCAAAGATTTAAGATGAAAGACTTAGGAGATTTGCGATATTTCCTTGGAGTTGAGGTAGACAGGAAGGATGATTGTTTGACATTGACACAACATAAATACACATTGAATTTGTTGAAGAAATTTGGCATGCAAGATTGCAAGTCTTTGCCTACACCAAGTGTCTTACATCAAAAGCTCAGCTCCCAGGCTGGAGATTTGTACCGAGATCCTATAAGATATCGAAGTGTAGTCGGTATGCTTCAATATCTTACTTTTACTAGCCCTGACATTGTTTACTCTGTCAATCAAGTATCATAGTTCATGCACGAGCCGCGAACAGGACATATGGATGCAGTCAAGAGAGTGTTGAGGTATTTAAAAGGTACAGTTGGAGATGGGCTGGTATACAAGAAGAGTTGGAAAAGAGAAGACATGCATGACGTCACAGTCTACAGTGATGCGGACTGGGCAGGAGATCCTGATGAAAGAAGGTTGGTTTCTGCGTATTGCATCTTTCTTGGAGAAAACTTAATGTCCAAGAGCAGTAGAAAACAAAAAGTAATAGCTAGATCAAGTACTGAAGCTGAATACCCATCAATAGCTACTGCAACTGCTGAAGCTACTTGGACAAGGCATTTGTTGAATGAATTAGAAGAACAGATCGTGAAATCTATCCTATTGTGTGACAACCATAGTGCCATCAAAATATCTTTTAATCCTATTTGTCACAGTAAGACAAAACATATTGAGATAGATCAACACTTCATTCGACAAAAGGTTGAAAGCAAAGAGATTGAGCCTCACTTCATCTCTACGAAAGACCAGGTGGCAGATTTATTTACAAAGGGATTAACTAAAACCAGGTTCTGGTTTTTGAAGAACAAGTTGTCCATGGTGCAAGACCACGCACAACTTGAGGGAGGCTATTAAGTGTCGTGAAATAGGCTGGACTAGTTTGGGTCTGATCCAGACCCAAACTGTGTTTGACGTGCTTGCTGTGTCAATAACCAAATTGTTTTGTAACCTATGTATAAATATCAAGAATCAGGTAAAGTATGATTAAGAAAAAATGTGAACCTCTTGCAGCTCAAAACACCCTATCATCTTCTTCTTCTACCTTCTTTTCTTCTCTTTTCGCTCCTATTGCATGTAGGGTCTGGTGGAAAACTCAAGATCTAACACAATTATGCATTCACATGTTAAGGTCAGTTAGGGCAAGAGATAGAAATGTTAGAGACTAGAAAGAAATGATGATACTGATAAGGTTACTTACTGATAGTCTAGTGTGGGCATTGATCACCTTGATCCAGCATCAACAAATAGTGCGTCTGTCATATGCGTGGCAGCAGTGGATGAATCCAAAATTTGTTGAAACTGGATACCTGAGGCCCACTTACATTTCGAGTTAAACCTTTAGAGGTCTCGCCTCTCCCTTTACCCTCCACGAAAAAGCAGAAGGCAAAAAAACAAACCTTGCTCATATTAATCTTTTGCTCTTCAAGATTCACTTGTTTATGGTTTTTAATTCATAGGTGATAAAATCGCTACAAATTAAAATTTTGCAATATAAATAAAAATATCACATTTTAGTCGTTTATCTATTGGTTTGTGAATTTATCGTGATATATATAAAGTATCACCGACACTTGTGACTATGAGCTTTAATCAAATACACCAATAAAAAGTGACAAAAAACGTACTATTATTTTTGCTTAGCCTACATAATACTACAAAAGGCATCCAGTCTTTCAAAAGCGTATGAAATCCATACATAATTCAATAGTAAGAGACGTCTCATGAATCTGACAAACAAGCTGAGGCTTTTTTGTTATAAGGTTGTTACTATTACACCATCTTGCAGTTTCTGTGATAGACCAAGCTTTCCATTAGAGATGGTAGTTGCTTCTTCTGTATGATTGTATGCAGCAGCATGAACACCAAGAGCAGCCCGCCCAGAAGGATCCGGGTTCTTTGACCAGGCAGCATCCCATTCCACTGCTTTTGCATGCTACGCTTGGTCCTACGGGCACGGTCATCCTTGCTGCACTCTGTTCGTAAGCAAAGAGCTCACGAATTAGTTGCTATGCTAGGAAAAAGCTTTCCACTTTTACAATAGCCTCACATATCTAATGGTAGGTTTACTTTTTTTAACTTCCATAGCACATAGTGGACATAAAATTCACCATAATGGACGAAAAAAAAGGCAATACATAACAATTGACCTTAAACAAGGAAAAGCTTTTCAAAACAATATGTACACAGCAATAAAACTTTCGAAAAAACAGCTAATATAAAAAGATCTGATTTCTCAGGATATGTACATTTAAGCCTTTTCAAATATTTTTTTGAGAGGAACTTGACCCTTTTCAAATATTGAAAGTTACTAACTTATACAGTCCCACAAAATATGGGGAAACCTATCCCATAAATATATCGTGAATGGTCATCAAAACTGGAAACCTATCCCTTTAATGTAGCACGAATGATCATCAAAACCCACAAATGAACACAGAGAAAATGATGACACTCTCAGGCCTTCTTGTCCAGCCAAATAAGCCCGGAATCAGTCCCAAAAAGAATGGATGGCATCTTTTTCATTCAAATATTAGCAACTAGAAATCCTCCAATTCTATGCTTGATCAGTCAATTGAAACCCATTATATTCAAACACAAGAATGCAGAATTGCATATCTGGAAACAGATTATTAAATTTACTCATTCTAGTGCTGATTTAGGAAAGGCACTGAACGAAGACAAAGACTTATAAAATTAAGGAATTTCAAATTTATGTTGAGTAATCAAACTTCAAGAAGAACGATGAATACCTTTTGAAAGAACCTCTCAAAAATTGTCCTGTAATAGTATGCTTCCTTTGTTGTAGAAGTGTTGTCAGGGAAGACATAACTTGCGTTCATCAACATTGCATCAGAGACCTAAGATTCAAGTAGAAAGAATTTAACTCCAAAACTGAACTAACAAAGACAACAAAAATAAAAATTGAGGAATCCTATGCAATTAAAAAGTACGTGTGCATTGGCATGATCTTTCAAGCCATCAATCCAGCTGCAACCAACTCCATCACTAAATTGTTCTTTCTGTCTGTACAGTATGTGCTGAAAAAGAACAGGAAGAGAAAATTTGTTAGGCTAACTAGCGTTTGATCTACTCACATTCTGCTGCTGATAGCATACAGAAATTATACAAGCATAGAAACTACAAACCTTGGGAAGATATGGGTTCTGTTCATCATCAAATGCATATCGAAGGACCCATTTCTCAATACGACCAAGGTCAGGCTTTATCTGTCATGTTGTGCACACAAACAGTTCAAAACTGAAATAAGTTTTGTACATTCAGGCATGCATAAAGAAGAAAGCAAAATGTTCGTTTAAACTAGTAGAGAGTAACAAATATGTGCATCCTTGACTACAACAAGCTTGTATCTTTGAACTGGCCAGGGATTGTTTCCCTAAAAGGAAAAGGCCAGGAGCATGATCTCGTGAGCTGCTGATAATGGAAAGGAAAAACTCCAACATTTTCCTGCCTAGTGTAAGGGTCAGAATGATAGTCCCTGAAATTTCCACTAAACTTTTGTCAAGTGCTGAAAAAACCCTGTTTTCTATACTTGGCTTGGTCTATGGGTTTCGCTCTTGGACACCATTATTGTGATGCTAAAAAATTCCATAACACTTGAATGAATGGTTTGAACTTTGATCATAGTTTCCAGGAAGCGAAATGGACATGGGAAGCGACACGGGGCGGAAGCGAGTGTTAAAAGTTGCATGAAGCATGGAGCAGGATTTGTTTTGGAAGTGATTGTGGAAGCATGTGAGAAGCGAAAAAGGAAACATGAAGGAAACAAGTGGGAAGCCAGGGAGAAGCAGGTGGGAAGCGACTGAGAAACAAAAAAATATATATAATAACATGAAAAACACAAAAAAACAAGAGAGAAGCAATTAGGAAGCAAAAGGGAAACAAATGTGAAACGACAAGGATGAAGCAATTTGGGAAGAGTGATTCCCGAAGCATGGTGCTTCCTGCTTCGGAAGTGTGCTTTCCCTCTTAGGGAGGCACTTCCGGTAACTATGGGTTTGACATCTCAAATCCTTCTAATCAGCAGGGCATAGACAGAAAAAAAAGTATCTCCACCTCAAGAAACAGAAAAACAAATAAAAATTAACTCTGAAAATTATTTAACATCATTTTAGCCGTCATCCAATTCACAAAATGCATTAAGCATCGGGATCCAAAACTAACAAGTTGGCAGGCACCCTGCCACAGATCTAGCTTGTTAATTAACAGAAGAAAACATAAATTAAGTATCTCATCTTAAGCATGAGAAACATTAACATAAGATGTGTTTGTTCCATCTTATTCTTTGCAGAAGATTGATGACAAGATCTAAGAAACAGAAAAACAAATAAAAAATTAACATTGAAAATTATGTAACATCATTTTGGCTGTCATCCCATTCGCAAAATGCATGAAGCATTGGGATCCAAGCCTAACAAGTTGGCAATCACCCTTGCCACAGGTCTAGCATGTTAATTAACAGAAGAAAACATAAATTATCTCATCTTAAGCATAAGAAACGTTAACATAAGATGTGTTTGTTCCATCTTATCCAATCTCATGAAGAATGCTAAAGCATGCTCACCATCTTCCACTCTGGATCAATGTTCATTGCAATATTGATGAAATTTTTATCCAGAAAAGGAAGACGAGCATCTAATCCCCATGCTGAGGTGGATTTGTTAGCCCTTAAGCAATCATACAGATGAAGAGCTTTAATCTGGAAAAGGGAAAAAAGAGAAAAACAGTTGCACCAGAACCAAATAAGAAGTTATTAATACACAGAAAAAACACGCATTCGTGTGTTTAGATAGCATAGCATTAAACATTGTTGATATTTTCAACAGAAAATGATTTTTTATTGTTTTATTTTTGTTAAATCAGATCCCACAATCTTCCACCATATGTAAAGTTCTGTCTAATTTTTCCAGTCTCCTTTATCACTCTATTAATTCCATAAACAACCCTCACATCACATAGCAGAACCACAACGCTCGCATGATTTTTAGACTCCAAGTGCAGTTACCATGAGAAAGATACTAAAAATCATAATTTTATGCCCACGAAGGCTCCACTAATCTGGTGGGGCGACTTGTGAATGCCACCAAGTTGACAGGATGTCACAAGTTCAAAACTGACAGGTGGTGTCCCTTGTCGAAAGGTCGAAGCTGGGTGTACTCCCCCAGTGGGCCAGGGGGTGAGGGGACCTCAAGGGTTTTACCAACCAGAGGCCAGCCAAGGCGCAATCGACGATGGTTTTTTTTTTTCATTGGATTATAAAAAAAAATCATAATCTTGTTAAATTATGTAATTAATAATGTAATATATATATATATTATATATATATAAGGTAATACATATACATATATTAATATATACGTATATGTATCTACTTACTATATATATAAAATATATATTTCTATTTGTTTAGCTGTAGGGGTAGTTTAGTCTTTTCCACTGTTTTACGCACATTCACTTTTATGAATGTGATTGTAAATTAATTTTATTTTTTTCTTTCCTTTTATTTTTTTATTTCTTTTTTTTAAGTACCAAAAGGTACCTTGGGGGACCCACTCAAATAGACGTTGGGCCCCTCCAACGGTCACATTTGTGACCATTGGAGGGGCTCCAACGTCTATGAGTGAAGCCTCTCCAAGGCCCCTTTTGGTTGTTATAAATAGGGGCTCTCTCCCTTTGTATTTTCTTATGGCTTTGAGTAAAAGCCCAAGTGCTCAATAAAGTGATTCCAATATTTTTTATGTCTTTGTGCATTTGTGAGTTTTTGTGAGTTGTGCTTTTGTGCACAAGTGTTCTAAAGTGTTCTTATTGTGCATGTGTGCCGGGTTTATTATCAAGAATATTAAGGTCCAGATCTTGTCAGAAATATCCACCTGCAAGGGTTAGAGATGAGGTAAAGAGAGAAGAGAGAGAAGAGAGGGGTCGACGGCAATAGGGTTTTCCCTATTTTACTTAATATTTATAAGTGTTGTACATAGTATGACATTACACAAGAAGTAAAAACTAATTACAAACATGCCACCGCCCATGTAACGACCCCAACTCGTACCTTTGAAAAATGCAGAATTTTTTTTTAAGAGTTACGGAAAACTTCCCAAAGACCTGGGGTCCTTACAGTTCCAATTTCAGTTGGATAACTAAACACCACACAAACTTACATTTATCATCCATAACCAACCAACTGTACTCTTTTATTAATTAATCAATAAGAGTCTCATATTCAATGTTAAAAGTGAAATAACAAATTGCAGAAAATAAGAAGAACTAAAAGAAAACAAAAGTAGAGCCACTATGTCCGTAAGTGAAGCCGTCTGAAACAAATGTGGCCCTCGTATCCCCTCAAAAGCGAGTCGATTTCACTGATCACCTGTATCTGGGGAAAACCAATAAAAGAAAAGGGTCGAAAATCCGAAGAATTCTGCGTAAAGGTTTCCCTAATGAATCAAATAAGAAAAAAAATATAAATAAGATCCATGTAATATTTTAGAAGGATACAATTATAACCAAATTATAAGGCAATTAACCATTCATACAAAATAAAATAAACATTAAGCATGAGGGAACACTAAGTAAGTAACAATGATTATAATTTAATCAATAAGGGCATTTGAATGCAAAAGAGATCAACCAAGTGAATAGGTAAACATGCATGAACTAATGCATAGCAAGAATATGCATGATTTATGTGCGATGTATGAACCCTTATTATCTTTCATTTAAGCTTCCCTTTTTCCATATGCATGTCCTATAAAATGCACACAATCTTTAAGTTCCTCTTTTTAATTTATCATTGCCCGCGGATACACCAAACGAGCACAATCCCCGAGGTCAAGTAGGGTTCCCGAGGTAACTTCACACACAATTTGTATTTTATTACCGGGTTCCAAACTTAGCCTTCGACCGATATCAGGAAACAACACCATCCATCGGAACCTTGGAAAACAACATCCAAAGTCGGGGACACCAGGGAAAACAGCATCCACTGACGCCACTTTCTTGGTATACCAAAACAACAACAGCTGTGTCAAAACACACCACCCCCAGAAAAAGTGACAGACTCTCCCTAAAACCGTGGTCAGGAGAAGAACATCAATATCGGGTTCAAGGGCAACAACGCACACGGAGTTTTTTTGTATCCTCACGGTTTTTCCCAAACCGCAACATCCAAGATTTCCACGCTAAAGTAGGGACATCAAGGAGAAAGTGAATTACATTGTTCTTTACTTTCTTTTATCTGGTTATTAATTCATCTCTTTTACATTTACAATTTACATGCAAAATTAATAACATAAGCTTGCACATCAGCATGCTAAGCTTTTCACGGGACCACAGCCCGTGACAACATAGAACAGTGCAGTAAAACAATAATATCATATTTGATTTGTTGCAATGCATCAAAATAACTAAAACAAAGAACAACTGGTTCTCGAGGCTCACCCAACCCCTGATGATCCAATTTGATCATCATTGCATTCATAAGCAAAAATCATACAGAATATGCCACTTATGCATTCTTTTCACATGCTTTTCAATGCGCATTCATGTATGTAAGTTGTGCACGAAACAATAATTTCATAAGCATAAGCATAAATTCACACACCCACATTATATGCATGTTTTCATGACATGCACCTACTCGTGTCAAATGCAAGAGTTCATTCATGAATCGATCCAATTAAAACATACGAACAACCATGCCATTTTGACCCTGCAAAAGCATCTAAATTCCATATGTGTATATGCACAAGTACACTCACTTATGAAATTCCACTAGAGGGGGAGGTGAATAGCGAAATTTGATAATGATCGATAAAATAAAAATAATTAAGCAATAAGGCACAACACATAAAACACAGAAGTTATACTGGTTCGGTCAGTATCCAGACCTACATCCAGTCCCCAAGCAAACCACTTGAGATTTCCACTATAACATCCGAGTCACCGGATAAATAGTACAACACCCTCTTCCCAAGAGGTCTTCTTCTCTCAACAGAGAAGGGCAACACCCTCTTTCACAGAGGTCTACTTCTTTAAACAAAGAAGGAATACAGTGAATAACAGAGTTACAATACTTCCTATAGAACCTTCAGAATGATATGAATGCACGAATGAAGGATTCTCAGAATGATCTGTTTGTCACTCAGATGATACTCTTTGTCAAAGAGCTGGACTTGACTTTTTCTCTTTTCTTTCTTTTTCTTTTTCTCTTTCTTTTTCAAGGCTCTCTTTTTAAATCACGAATAGAAATTTTTCTCTTTGTAAGCTCACACGTCTATTCCATTCCATTGTTTGAATAGTTTATTTGAGTGTGTTTATATAGCTTATAAAAAGTAGTCGTTACATTTTGGAATTGTAACTTTTTGAAATGTGAAATGTTATGTCATTTCAAAAACATCTTTTAGAGAAGTTCGAGAATGCCTTTTTCCATAAAGGTGAAATAGAGGGTACACTAGTCGTTGTAATATTTTAGGTAATACATATTTTATGTAAAAAGTCTATTTCTTACAATAGTACATTAAACGCTGGGTTGTAGTTTTATCTTTATTCTAATTAATGATTTGAGGTACATTAGTACTTCTTTACTTTAAATGAGTGTAAGTACTATGAGTGCTTTGAGATATTTATTTGTACATAGTCATGTCAAGTGTTTTCTTTATGTTGTGTTTTTCAAAGTCTCCAGAGAGAATAAGGACCAAAAGAAGGTCGACATTCTTTGAGAAGGATATTAACAGGGATTTGTTACAGAAGGCATTTAATGCTTTGTAGAGAGAATGATGACTTCAAGTAAGTCAACATTCTATGGTTATGAAAAAAAGGTAACTAGAGTCCTTTCAAAAACATATTTTATTTGTTTTTCTTATGTGTAGCCGATTTATGTTTTTGTCTTCTTCTTGTATTAAGAAACATTTCATTAAAGAAGGTAACTAAAGTCTTTTCAAAAACATATTTTATTTGTTTTTCTTATGTAGTCGATTTTATGTTTTTGTCTTCTTCTTATAAAAAATATTTCTTTAAAGAGGGAAACTAAAGTCTTTTCAAAAATATATTATATTTGTTTTCTCCATGTAGTCGATGTTATGTTTTTGTCTTTTTCCTACATTCCTTTTTTCATGTTGTCTTGTATATAGTATAAGGTACAATTATTATATGACAAAATATCTTTTTCATGAAAGGTTGTAAGAAGGTACAATTATTAGTTTTCAAAAAGGAGCTTTTTGAAACTATCGTATACTTTTATGATATAGTGTTTATGAATGAGTATGTAATATGCAATATGCAAGTTTATGAAGGTTCTGTTACATATGACTCTAAAGAAGAAAAAAATCTTCATCTTGAGGTAGCCGATCTCTTCATTTGAACTTTAGGAAAGCATGGCTCATCAAGCTTTTTCTTCAAGGAGTATGATTGCACCATAGTTGTACTTGAACAGGAAGTCTCCATCCTTATTGGGTGAGATATCCTTGCATCAAATACTCGTTAGATTTATGGCAAAACATATTCAGTCATAATATAACATTATTTCAAGAGAACATATTATCATATCATATAAAATCAAATGAGACAGTGTATCATATTATATGACATCAAAACCGAATTTCTCAATATTCTCCCCCTTTTTGATGATGACAAAATATGCTCCTCCTGTCAAAAAGACATTATGCATAGAAATAATAATATGATAAAAAAGTTTGAAATAATGTTTAAAGAGAATATTTCTCCAATAATGGAGATAGGTTTTCTCCCCCTTTGTCATGGACAAAAAGGAGGGATCAGAGTAAAAAAAAATTATTACAGACCGAAAGTATTTAAAAGTTATTACAGATAAAAAATGAGTTTATCTCGAAGGTGGAGAAGGTGAATGTGGTCGGTTGGCACGATTCCGCTTGCGAGTCTGCTGCAACAGGGCTTGATTACGAAGGATTCGATCCTGAGTTTGCTCGATATCCATCATAGCAGAAAAGTAATTGAAGGAAGATATTGGATCTGCTTCATCAGAGTCGGGCATGTGCAGGGACCTTAGATTGAAGGTGGTACCATCGAGGACTTGAGAGGGACGGAGGATGACTTCGTTGTGAAGTGGTACTTGGAAGTATTTGAGAATGGGAGTTATGAAACACCCAAAAAGAAGGGGCTCGAATTTCTGATAACGAATAAAGAGGTCGAAACGAATGGATGACCAATTTATCGGAAGAGAAGAAAAGATTGCGTAGATAAGAAGAGAGATTTTTCGAGGAACTAATCCCTGGCGGAGAAGCTTGGGATAGATGTTGTGGAGAAGAATCTGGGCAAGTAGCTGAGCATGAGGTTGGAGATTCCTCATGTGCCACGGAAGTTGGTAGCAATTGGTGTAGAGAAGTATTTTTCTAAGTACCGATGGTTCGATTGGTACTATGGTGTTGAGGTCGGTATCGGTGCAAGGTAGGTTTAGAATTCTACCTAGGTCGGAAGCATCGAAAATCATCAGCTGTCCTCGAACTTTGCTGGTGATTGAGGTTTGTTCATGATCAGTAGAGAAGTTGGTATAAAACAATCGGACTAGTTCGGGATAATAGGCAGCTGAGGATGAAGATCCTATGAGAGGTTTGAGTTCAGGGAGATAGGTGTCTAAGTCAAAGAGCATGAAGTTGTCAAAGTTGATCAATTTACCTTCATGAATGGGGCGAGAGCAGAGTAAGTTGTAGTTGTGAAACAAATCAGGATACCTTAGATCTGCGGAGGTGATCACATTGGTAGAGGAGGAAGCCATTATCGAATGTCTTGAAAATAAAGCACTAGGAGAGAAAGGAGCTTGAACCGAGAGAAAGTTTGTATAAGGATAGAAAAGTTTGAATGGAATGGTAAGAGATGAACCAATTGATTAAATAGAAAGAAGAAAATAATTGTTGATATGAAATGAATGACATTGGAAGTGAGTAATTTTTAGATTTTAGTCAAATAAGGAAATCCGTTAGTAGTAAGTTAAGAGACTTGTGAATGACAAATCAAATCAATGTTTGAGGATAGTGTATTATATTAGATTGAGGAGGACATAGTTATTGAAATATATAGATTTTACTATTGGTGAGTTTATCGACTAGTGAGAGAAGTCATTAATAGAGTATGGGGTGTCATGTTGAACCAAAAAAAGAGTGATTGATCTTGAAAATAATGGCCTAATAAAACAAGCAACTTTTTACTCTATGTGGAGGGATTCTAAATTCGTGAATGGAGAGTTAAGGACATAAAAAGATGATATGGATATGTAGAGAAGAGAGAAAGGTGATAAAGGACAACATTTACTTGATTTAGATATGACATAAAGTAGAGTTAGAATAAATAAAGGTTTGCTTGGAGACAAGACTTTAATGATTCTCGATTTTAGTGAGATATACAATAAGAGAGAGGCAAGGTCACAGATGGAAAGAAAAGTCATGATTGCTTATTTAATATAGAAATAGTTTTTATGGAAATAGGTCATAGGGTGATCATGTGATGTGTACTTTGAAAGATATGACATTTTAAAGAAAAGAGTGCCTTAAAAAAATGTTTCATGATTAATGTGTTTTCATATTTGTAATTTTTATGAGTATACGTAGATATGAGAAGGATACATTTTGACTTTGACTAGTGGTAAGAGAGATGATGAGACAAAAAGGAGAAAGAGTCAAAAGTATATAAGAATTGATAAATGATAGATTAAAAATAAGAATAGACATGGAGGAGTCGGATTCAAAAATATATAATAAAAAATGTATTCGAGAGATGAAATGAGGAGACAAAGAAATATTTATGAGTGAAGAGTAATAATTATGAGTTGTCATAGAGAGAAATGAGATGACATATATGGATTTTTGTGTAGGATAAAGAAGTAATAAAAAAAACATGATTGATGAAAGACATAATGTTGTGATTGATATGAATTATTGTTTATATTCTTAAAGAAGCTCGATTTGAGAAAGTTCATAGTTATTAGAGAATAAGGTTAAGTTTTAAACAAGAATTGACAAGAATGGAGGCTCAATTTGTATATGAGAGAGATGATAATAGATAGTTTGCCGGGCTATGATATAACAAATGATATAGTAAAGTTTTACGTGAGATATAATAGAGTGTACGTAATCTATGATATATCAAATGATATAGTAAAAACAATTTACGTGAGAATATAGCAACTAGATCTTTTAGAAAAAGGTAAAAGGACCAAAAAGAGTCATTCGATTCTAACTAATGAAAAGTATGAGTTCTCATAAACTAAGTAGAGAGGTGAAACAATTTATCGTAAGAAAAGTTTTCATAAAAGGACAAAAATAATAAAGGAGTTGAGTGATGTGAACATTGTTATGATAGCTTTTAATATAATTAGTTTTTTATGAATATGAGAGAAAGGAGATAGGACAAGGAGTCATAATGGATGTGTACTTCAAAGATGACAAGTTGAAAGACATAAAGAATGTGTCTTATAAGAATATGAAGAGCACGTGAATATGGAAACTTAGTTTGACTAACAAAAATCGATAAGAAGGAAAGCTATTTAAGATTTAAACAAAACTTATAAGAGGTATTATAATAAGTGTGATTAATTTATAAGTCACTTAGTTTGCATATTCCTAGTTCTCTTCTAATTCGTGTGAAGTCTTCATGTTTTAATGGTTTAGTGAATATGTCTGCTAACTGTTGATTAGTGGGTATGAATTCTAGTTTAATTATGTTGTTTAAGACTTGTTCTCTTAAGAAGTGGTGTCTTATTTGAATGTGCTTAGTTTGTGAGTGTAAAATAGGATTCTTAGATAGGTTTATAGCACTCGTATTATCACAGAAAATAGTTGTATTTTCAAAATTTAAACCAAAATCTTTTAAAGTTTGTTTCATCCAGATGACTTGTGTACAGGCTAGGCTAGCAACAATGTATTCGGCTTCAGTAGTTGATAAGGATACACAGTTTTGTTTCTTACTGAACCATGATACTAGTGAGTGCCCTAGCATGTGACATGTTCCACTTGTGCTTTTTCTGTCAGATTTACTTCCAGCAAAGTCAGCATCGCTGTATGAGATTAGATCAAATATAGAGGATTTTAAATAGAATAATCCAAAATCAACTATGTCTTTTAAATATCTCATTATTCTTTTTACAGCTTTAAGATGTGATTCTTTTGGATTTGACTGAAATCTAGCACACAAGCAAACACTAAACATTATATCCGAACGGCTAGCAGTTAAATAAAGAAGTGATCCTATCATACCTCGGTATACCTTTGTATCAACAGACTTACCATCTTCATCTTTGTCCAACACAGTAGTAGTGCTCATAGGAGTAGATTTTGAAGCAGTTGAGTTCATGTTGAACCTCTTCAGAAGTTCACGAGCATACTTAAATTGATTGATGAAAACTCCATCCTTGGTTTGCTTAATATGCAGTCCAAGAAAGTAGGTGAGTTCTCCCATCATACTCATTTCGAATTCCTTCTGCATGGACTTAGAAAAATCTTCACAGAGAGTGCTGTTAGAAGATCCAAAGATGATGTCGTCGACATAAATTTGAACAATTAGGGTATGATTATTCACTACTTTGACAAATAGTGTAGAATCTGCTTTGCCAACAGAAAAACCAGTTTTTAATAAAAAGGTTTTAAGTCTTTCGTACCAAGCACGAGGTGCTTGTTTTAAACCATATAAAGCACGTTTTAGTTTAAAAACATGATCTGGGTATTGTTCATTTTCAAATCCTGGAGGTTGTTTTACATAAACTTCTTCATTTATAAAACCATTTAAGAAAGCACTTTTAACATCCATTTGATATAATTTGAAATCCATATAGCTTGCATATGCTAAAAGCATTCTAATAGATTCAAGTCTAGCAACAGGAGCAAATGTTTCATCAAAATCAATACCTTCCTCCTGGTTGTATCCTTGAGCTACTAGTCTGGCCTTGTTTCTTATAACATTACCTGTTTCGTCTAGCTTGTTTCTGAAGATCCATCTTGTCTCAATGATTGGATGATCCTTTGGTCTAGGTACAAGATCCCAAACATCATTTCTTTGGAATTGATTCAGTTCTTCAGTCATGGCTAGCATCCAGAACTCATCAATGATGGCTTCATCAATCTTCTTTGGTTCAAGTTGAGAAATGAATGCCATGTTTGCAATCCGTTCTAGCTGAGCTCTAGTTTGAACCCTCTTTGTTAGTTCTCCCAAAATCTGCTTTTGAGGATGATCTTTGATATCGACAAAGGTTCTTTGATGATCATCTTCATTAGACTTAGCTGTGTTATCTAAAAATAAATCTGTACTTTCAACATCATCATCATTAGTTTGTATATGAACAGATTGATCAATAGATTCACAAAAACTAACATGCATAGATTCTTCAATAGTATTATGACTCTTATTGAAAACTCTGTATGCTTTACTATGACTTGAATATCCTAAGAATATGCCTTCAACAGATTTAGCATCAAACTTATCCAGGCTATCTTTTGTGTTTAGGATAAAGCATTTACATCCAAAGACTTTGAAATAGTCTATTCTTGGAGTTCTGTCATAGAATAGTTCATAGGGAGTTTTATTTAATAAGGGTCTAATGAGAACTCTATTTGTTATGTAGTATGCAGTATTAACAGCTTCTGCCCAAAAAGATTTTGCAAGATTATTGTGTTGGAGCATAGTCCTGGCAGATTCCTGAAGGGTTCTATTCTTTCTTTCTACTACACCATTTTGAGGTGCAGCTCTAGGAAAGGCAAAGTTATGAGAAATACCATGCAAGTTACAAAAATTTTCAAAGAGTTCATTTTCAAATTCTCCTCCATGGTCACTACAGATTTTAACAATAGAACAAGATTTTTTGTTTTGTAATTTTTTACATAAGATTTCAAACTGACAAAACGTGTCACTTTTGTTTTTCAAAAATATTACCCAAGTAAATCTTGAGTAATCATCTACAATGACAAAAGCATATCTATTATGATTAAGGTTAGCTACCCTAGAAGGACCAAAAAGGTCCAGGTGGAGAAGCTCTAAAGGTCTTTTACTTGAAATGACATTTTTTGATTTGAAAGAAGATTTTGACAATTTTCCTAATTGACATGCATCACAACAATAATCCTTTTTAAAAGATATGTTGGGTAACCCACGTACTAACTTATCTTTAGCTAGTTTAGACATGTATTTAGAATTAACACGACCCATTCTCATGTGCCATAGATGTTGAGTGTCATTATTAGCTATGAGGCAATGTTCTGTGATGTTTTCTAGGTATAGTTCATATATATTATTCTTTCTTATACCTTTTAAGATGATGTTTTCATTGATGTCAGCTATGAGGCATGCATCATGATTAAAGCTAACATTATAACCTGTGTCACACATTTGACTGATACTTAGTAGGTTATGTTTTAAGCCTTTAACAAGGAGAACGTCTTTGATAAGAGGTTTATCTATGTTACCAATATTTCCAATACCAATTATCAAACCTTTGTTGTTATCTCCAAAGGTGACGGTTCCTCCTTCTTTATGATGAAGAACAACAAAGAGGTCTGGATGTCCTGTCATGTGCTTTGAACATCCACTATCTAGTATCCATCTGTTCTTCTTTTTTGGAGCCTGCAAAACATTAAGTAAATCTCCTTTTTGGTACCCAATCGGGTCCTTTTTTGTTAGACTTTGGAACCCATATCCATTTGGATTTGGGTTTGTCTATATCTTTAGGGGAGTTAGAAAGATTATCATTATAATACTCCTTATTTGGTTCAGATGAACTTTTCACAAACGTGGTCTTTTGATTCATACAAGAAGGTTTTTTGAAATGAGAATAGCCAATACCATTCTTGTAAAAAGAGACCTTCTGAGAGGATAAGAGTTTATCCAAGTTCTCTTTACCTTTAGTAAACTTGAAAACCGTTTTCATGAGGTTCTCAGTTTTAGTTTTTAGCTCTAAAATTTCTACTTGTATATTTTTAGTTTTGGAGCTAGTAGAAGAAATTTCATATATAAGCATAAGATTTTTCTCTTTCAACTCAGAATTTTCACTGCTGAGTTTTTCATTCTCTTGGGAAAGCTTTAAATTTTCAGATTTTAAAACTTTATTTTTGAAACTCAATTTTCTAGATTCTTCAAATAGTTCTTGAAAAGCATCTAGAAGTTCTTCAAAGGAAAAATCAGAGATTTCACTTACCGAACTTTCGTTTGCCATGAAGCACATATTTGCAGTTTCGGCTTCATCATCACTTGACTCTTCACTAGTGGATGGTTCTGAATCATCCCATTGAGCATGCAGAGCCTTTTTCTTGAAGAACCTCTTCTTTGGTTCCTCAGTTTTGGACTTTCTTTTGAGAAGGGGACAATCACGTTTTAAGTGGCCTGGCTTATTACACTGAAAGCACATGGGATCTTCTTTAAGATCTTTTCTTTCCTTATGCCTGTTTGAAAGCCGGTTCCTTCTCATGAAGTGTTGGAATTTTCTGGTAAGTAGCGCAATTTCTGATTCTTTATCTGAGTCTTCATCCTCAGATAGGGTTGGGAAAGCTAGAGTTTTCTTTACTGGTTGCTCTTCTTCCCTTCTTTCTTTCATGTGGACTTCATAGGCCATAAGATTGCCTATTAAGTCGTCCAATGTAAGCTTAGATAAATCTTGAGCTTCTTCAATAGTAGTAGTCTTTTTCTCCCAATCAGTTGTGAGAGATCTCAAGATTTTCTTCACCTTTTCAGTCTGGGAATATGTTACACCCAGAGATTTCAGATCATTGGTGAATCTGGTAAACATCTCTGTGATGGGTTCATCTTTGTTTATTTTGAACAACTCATATTTTCTAACTAGAGATGAGATTTTGGCTTCTTTTACTTTGTTGGTTCCTTCATGAATAACCTCCAAAGAATGCCAAATGTCATATGCAGATTCACATATAGATATTCTGTTGAATTCATTCTGATCAATGGCACAATATAAGGCATTCATAGCCTTTGCATTTAGGTTTGCCATTTTCTTTTCTTCTACAGACCATAAGTTATAGTCTGCGGATGGAGATGTGTATGGATGCTCAACAATTTTCCATACAGCAAAGTCTATGGATTTGAGAAAGATAGCCATTCTGCACTTCCAATATCCATAGTTGGAACCATTCAAGAAAAGAGGACGAGATGCGTGTTGACCTTCAATATCACGAGCATAAGAGATAGATGCCATTTGTGCTGGAAGACTTGTTACGTCGAAACCAGCAAACCCGCTTTGATACCAAATGAAATTCCACTAGAGGGGGGGTGAATAGTGAAATTTGATAATGATCGATAAAATAAAAATAATTAAGCAATAAGGCACAACACATAAAACACAGAAGTTATAGTGGTTCGGTCAGTATCCAGACCTACATCTAGTCCCCAAGCAAACCACTTGAGATTTCCACTATAACATCCGAGTCACCGGATAAATAGTACAACACCCTCTTCCCAAGAGGTCTTCTTCTCTCAACAGAGAAGGGGCACACCCTCTTCCCAAGAGGTCTTCTTCTCTCAACAGAGAAGGGCAACACCCTCTTTCACAGAGGTCTACTTCTTTAAACAAAGAAGGAATACAGTGAATAACAGAGTTACAATACTTCCTATAGAACCTTCAGAATGATATGAATGCACGAATGAAGGATTCTCAGAATGATCTGTTTGTCACTCAGATGATACTCTTTGTCAAAGAGCTGGACTTGACTTTTTCTCTTTTCTTTCTTTTTCTTTTTCTCTTTCTTTTTCAAGGCTCTCTTTTTAAATCACGAATAGAAATTTTTCTCTTTGTAAGCTCACACGTCTATTCCATTCCATTGTTTGAATAGTTTATTTGAGTGTGTTTATATAGCTTATAAAAAGTAGTCGTTACATTTTGGAATTGTAACTTTTTGAAATGTGAAATGTTATGTCATTTCAAAAACATCTTTTAGAGAAGTTCGAGAATGCCTTTTTCCATAAAGGTGAAATAGAGGGTACACTAGTCGTTGTAATATTTTAGGTAATACATATTTTATGTAAAAAGTCTATTTCTTACAATAGTACATTAAACGCTGGGTTGTAGTTTTATCTTTATTCTAATTAATGATTTGAGGTACATTAGTACTTCTTTACTTTAAATGAGTGTAAGTACTATGAGTGCTTTGAGATATTTATTTGTACATAGTCATGTCAAGTGTTTTCTTTATGTTGTGTTTTTCAAAGTCTCCAGAGAGAATAAGGACCAAAAGAAGGTCGACATTCTTTGAGAAGGATATTAACAGGGATTTGTTACAGAAGGCATTTAATGCTTTGTAGAGAGAATGATGACTTCAAGTAAGTCAACATTCTATGGTTATGAAAAAAAGGTAACTAGAGTCCTTTCAAAAACATATTTTATTTGTTTTTCTTATGTGTAGCCGATTTATGTTTTTGTCTTCTTCTTGTATTAAGAAACATTTCATTAAAGAAGGTAACTAAAGTCTTTTCAAAAACATATTTTATTTGTTTTTCTTATGTAGTCGATTTTATGTTTTTGTCTTCTTCTTATAAAAAATATTTCTTTAAAGAGGGAAACTAAATTCTTTTCAAAAACATATTATATTTGTTTTCTCCATGTAGTCGATGTTATGTTTTTGTCTTTTTCCTACATTCCTTTTTTCATGTTGTCTTGTATATAGTATAAGGTACAATTATTATATGACAAAATATCTTTTTCATGAAAGGTTGTAAGAAGGTACACTTATTAGTTTTCAAAAAGGAGCTTTTTGAAACTATCGTATACTTTTATGATATAGTGTTTATGAATGAGTATGTAATATGCAATATGCAAGTTCCTGAAGGTTCTGTTACCTATGACTCTAAAGAAGAAAAAAATCTTCATCTTGAGGTAGCCGATCTCTTCATTTGAACTTTAGGAAAGCATGGCTCATCAAGCTTTTTCTTCAAGGAGTATGATTGCACCATAGTTGTACTTGAACAGGAAGTCTCCATCCTTATTGGGTGAGATATCCTTGCATCAAATACTCGTTAGATTTATGGCAAAACATATTCAGTCATAATATAACATTATTTCAAGAGAACATATTATCATATCATATAAAATCAAATGAGACAGTGTATCATATTATGTGACATCAAAACCGAATTTCTCAACAACTTACAATAATAATTTCGAACAAGGATTATTTATCAAGTTTAAGCACATAAGGAACATCACCCTAAATAAGCCTAACATCACCAATAGGCATGTGGAACATACATAACACCAGTAGAGGTATACATAGTCAAAACATGAGACTTTCCATTCGTAACATGTATTGAAAGACAACTTATCTGCCCACAACTAGGGTCTGGAAATTTAGAACACACACTATGAGTCGGATTATGGATTTAAAATAACATCAAGTTTATATAAGATTTTTCTTGAAATTGG
Organism: Nuphar pumila; assembly: GCF_984573655.1. Classification (NCBI taxonomy): domain Eukaryota; kingdom Viridiplantae; phylum Streptophyta; class Magnoliopsida; order Nymphaeales; family Nymphaeaceae; genus Nuphar; species Nuphar pumila. The sequence goes on from NC_143265.1 coordinate 58,601,370, forward strand.
CTATTCAACCGAAACCCAACATGCACCCACCTGTCAGACAAGTCTTTCTTTGAATCTGTAAACCCTTGTTTCACAATTTATATTTCATACTAACCACAAAACTTTTTCCTTTGCAGAACTTACATCCAGTTAGAGGCAACTGGCCCAGCCGAACCTAGTCGGCTGGGTCTGTCTACTGCTAAAGCACACTAAAAAGAATCTGAATATAATATTTCTCTTCTATAAATCCATGCCCAGTCAAGTACTCGGCTGCACCCAAGTCGACCTGTCAGGGGCTGCTAGAAGAAAAATCTGGCCACAGGCTGGAATGGGGCCAACAATGGTCTGGCATGCCCAGCTGAACCTCTCGATTGGGCTGCCAGGGGCCCATCGAGCACCCTGCTGGGTCTTGTCTAGCCCGACCAGACCCCACCCATGCCTGGCAGGACCTGGTACGCTAGGCCAGATTCAATTGGCCCAACAGCCAACCCACAAGGTTCCGAAAATAATTTTTTTTTTATTGCTGACAGCATACCAAAATCCCCCAAAAAAAAATTCAGAACAGCAAGTATGCTTGCATAACTCAAACATACTCAGGTTTATAAAGTTCATAACTTACGTTCAACCATGTTTTTGGCTTTATTTCCAGATTTACAAGCACTAATAATCCCTAATATGGGTTTTTCATAAGGATCAGAACTACTAGCCTGCACATACATAAGAAAATCAATTTATTTTTATTTTTATGGATCAAACCTTCTGTTTTAATGTAAAAACACCACTACACGAGTATTATTCTACAATAGCATACAAAAAAATGAATACACATGGATTTCGTCTATGGATCCTAGAGTAAATGCTTGGATTTACTCACCCAGATGCTTTCACCCTAAAATACTTCATGGAAATCGAATCCATGTTCGTTTTCCTCACTTAACCCAAAAGAAAAACCCGTACCTTTTTATGTTTTTTCTGGCGATCTTTCCGGCGATCGGAGGCTGGGAACGCAAAGCAGAGCCGGCTGGCGATGCTCCTCTCATTGCCGTGACAGGATGCCTACCGTGGCTGCCGGTGGCTACGGCTTTCCGGCGACCTCCACCTCCCCAATGCTCGCACACACGAGAGAGAGAGAGAGAGAGAGAGAGAGAGAGAGAGAGAGAGAGAGAGAGAGATGAAGGAAAAGGGTGAGACCCCCCTCTTCCACCTCCCTTTTATCGCCAACCCCCCCCCCCCCTCTTGCCGAGAGGCGCGGGGTTTCGGTTACGCCTGCCGTCCCCCCAGCCTCCCTTCTGGTATTGCAGGAATCGTGCCTAGGGAACAATTCTTGCCTTTCTTTCCCCTTTTGAAAACAACAACCCGATATCGGGTTTAAAAACCCTACCGGGTTACGGATCCGGGTCGGGTCCGACCCGGGTCTAAGGGCTTCCCTTTTTTTTGTTAACGAGAGGGCCGGGTCCGGGTCTGCGACCTGCGGCTCGGGATCCAAACCCGACCGCAACTTTGGACCCTTGCCTCCCACTTGGTATGGATCCACGGATTGGATCCAAATGGATCCAATCGTGGATCCCCTAAAAATACTCATATAATATATATTTTTATATATATTTAATCATGTATACGAATATATAGGGTATTTTACCTATATCCATTGTATCCTATCTGGGTATTGGATCCGAAATGTGGATCCCAAGCCCATATATACACTATATACGTAGTTATCTCTTGAATAATTCACCTAATTAAAATTTTTGCACTTATGTAAGTACATATATGTTTTACGAGATAAATATATATATATATATAAAGACCACTTTATGGGTCACGGATCCGCGACTTGGATCCCAGGCCCAAATCACATAAGTTTTAAAAAAAATCGTGGTTATTACATCCCTACCCCCTTAAAAGAATTTCGTCCTCGAAATTAAAACGTACTAAATGTGAGTAGTACCAAAAATCAATTATCACACGAGTCCTAACGATTGACAACAAGGAAGATACCTTAGACCAGATGAGTCTGATCGTCCTGTGTAGTAGTCGTAACGGCATAAACTCTCCCGTTGGTCTTTCGTTGGCCTTGTGGTTGCTGAGGTGTCTGTTGTTGTTGTTGTAGTTGCTGCTGATGTCCTCCCTGAGCTGCTGGCGGGTTTGAACAGTAGGGAGCGATGTGCCCAGGCTGCTGGCACCTGTAGCAAACTCTCTTGAACATTGGACAAAAACCCTGAGGATGACTTTCATTACATCTATGACACATTGATTGGGCTTTCCCCTGTTGCTGCCTCTGCTGAGGTTGTCCTTGATGCGCACCATGATGACGTCCCTCTTGGGTTCGCTGCCTCTTGCCACCCTGAGCCTTTCCGCCTATCGGTGGGTCCTTCATCTTTCCGCCCAAAGCATCCCCTCCATTCGTGCCTCCTTTTTGTGATACATTCCTAGACCTCTCTCAGTCCTTGGTCAGAACCGTGGCTGACTCGATCGCATCGGCCAAGGTAGGAGGCCTACCTGACAGTGCGCTAGCTCGTAATCCATCCTTTAGTCTGTGCACGAACTTCGATGCCCTTGCCTTCTCATTCTTGAAGAGGTTCGGACAGTACCTCTCGAGGTTCCGAAACTTGGTAGTGTAATCTACCAGACTCATGGTTCCCTGAGTCAAATCAAGGAACTTCCGTTGCATCTGTTCCTCAGCGTATGCGGGGAAATACGTGTCCATAAACTCTTCTCTGAACGTCTCTCAGGGGATCTCATCCCAATCGGTGAACTTCACCCTTCGCAGGGTGTCCCACCACTTCTTGTCATCGCCCTTCAGACGGTACGTGCCAAAAGATGTCCTTCTGTCCTCAGGAACAGACAGGACGTCGAACACCCGTTCCAACTCTTCAACCCAGTTCTCCGCTGCCTCTGGGTTTGCCTCTCCTGAAAAAGTTGGCGGATCCAACTTCAGGAACTTTTTGAAGGAAACGCCGCTCGTGTTTGAAACAACATTGACAAGAGGGTCACGAGCTGCTGCCTGTGCGGCTGTCTGGGCAGCATGGGTCGCTTGCGCAGCCTGTGCCGCTTGCGCCGCCTGTATAACCTGAGCTGCTTGCACCGCATGTGCTGTTTGTGCCGCCTGAGCTGTCATGGTCTCGGTTAGGGTGTGAATGACTTCCATCATGAAATCCCTTTGCTCCTGCCAGTTCGCGGGAGCAGGAGTAGAGGACGAAGCACCTCTACGGGTATAATGCGACATCTACAACGTACATCCTTTATAAGAGTTGCGGAAAACTTCCCAGAGACCTGGGGTCCTTACAGTTCCAATTTCAGTTGGATAACTAAACACCACACAAACTTACATTTATCATCCATAACCAACCAACTGTACTCTTTTATTAATTAATCAATAAGAGTCTCATATTCAATATTAAAAGTGAAATAACAAATTGCAGAAAATAAGAAGAACTAAAAGAAAACAAAAGTAGAGCCACTATGTTCGTAAGTGAAGCCGTCTGAAACAAATGTGGCCCTCGTATCCCCTCAAAAGCAAGTCGATTTCACTGATCACCTGTGTCTGGGGAAAACCAATAAAAGAAAAAGGTCAAAAATCCAAAGAATTCTGCGTAAAGGTTTCCCTAATGAATCAAATAAGAAAAAAACATAAATAAGATCCATGTAATATTTTAGAAGGATACAATTATAACCAAATTATAAGGCAATTAACCATTCATGCAAAATAAAATAAACATTAAGCATGAGGGAACACTAAGTAAGTAACAGTGATTATAATTTAATCAATAAGGGCATTTGAATGCAAAAGAGATCAACCAAGTGAATAGGTAAACATGCATGAACTAATGCATAGCAAGAATATGCATGATTTATGTGCGATGCATGAACCCTTATTATCTTTCATTTAAGCTTCCCTCTTTCCATATGCATATCCTATTAAATGCACACAATCTTTAAGTTTCTCTTTTTAATTTATCATTGCCCGCGGATACACCAAATGGGCACAATCCCCGAGGTCAAGTAGGGTTCCCGAGGTAACTTCACACACAATTTGTATTTTATTACCGGGTTCCAAACTTAGCCCTCAACCGATATCAGGAAACAACACCATCCATCGGAACCTTGGAAAACAACATCCAAAGTCGGGGACACCAGGAAAAACAACATCCACTGGCGCCACTTTCTTGGTATACCAAAATAATAACAGTTGTGTCAAAACACACCACCCCCAGGAAAAGTGACAGACTCTCCCTAAAACCGTGGTCAGGAGAAGAACCTCAATATCGGGTTCAGGGGCAACAACGCACACGGAGTTTTTTTGTATCCGCACGGTTTTCCCCAAACCGCAACATCCAAGATTCTCACGCTAAAGCAGGGACATCAAGGAGAAAGTGAATTACACTGTTCTTTACTTTCTTTTATCTGGTTATTAATTCATCTCTTTTACATTTGCAATTTACATGCAGAATCAATAACATAAGCTTGCACATCAGCATGCTAAGCTTTTCACGGGACCACAGCCCATGACAACATAAAACAGTACAGTAAAACAATAATATCACATTTGATTTGTTGCAATGCATCAAAATAACTAAAACAAAGAACAACTGATTCTCGAGGCTCACCCAGCCCCTGATGATCCAATTTGATCATCACTGCATTCATAAGCAAAAATCATACAGAATATGCCACTTATGCATTCTTTTCACATGTTTTTCAATGCGCATTCATGTATGCAAGTTGTGCACGAAACAATAATTTCATAAGCATAAGCATAAATTCACACACCCACATTATATGCATGTTTTCATGACATGCACCTACTCGTGTCAAATGCAAGAGTTCATTCATGAATCGATCCAATTAAAACATACGAACAACCATGCCTTTTTGACCCTGCAAAAGCATCTAAATTCCATATGTGTATATGCACAAGTACACTCACTTACAATAATAATTTCGAACAAGGATTATTTATCAAGTTTAAGCACATAAGGAACATCACCCTAAATAAGCCTAACATCACCAATAGGCATGTGGAACATACATAACACCAGTAGAGGTATACATAGTCAAAACATGAGACTTTTCATTCGTAACATGTATTGAAAGACAACTTATCTGCCCACAACTAGGGTCTGGAAATTTAGAACACACACTATGAGTCAGATTATGGATTTATAATAACATCAAGTTTATATAAGATTTTTCTTGAAATTGGCTATTCAATCTTTGCATCAGTGAGTTGTGAACACACACCAATTTATTTTCACGTTCTTTCTGTACTTCTGCATCAGTGAGTTGTGAATGTTTTCTTCCCAATTCCAGATCAAATCGTCTACACTTAACATAAACGTATTTTACTGAACCATGTACTCACGTATAAAGCTTAATGTTACGTATTAACTATACTTACTCAATGTATGGGTCGATTGCTGAGCAATTGAAAAGGATATATATTTGTGCTACGTCTTGCTCTCGATTTTCCAAGAGACTTGGCCGACAACTGTCAAACGCATGTCCAAGTGGTTGAAATGTAGACAATTTGTCAGTTCTAGTTAATTGTTCTCCATCATCATTACGAGGTGGGCATGTGTAACGTATTGGAATATGAGGTTCAAAGTACATAGATGAGAAATTTGGAATCTCTTCCAAGGTGTACGCTTCACAAATAGAGTCATCTACTCTTGCTTTATTCCGAACCTTTTTTTTGAGGTCAAGCATGCATCTGTCAATAATATACATTTCGGATTACAATAAATTTCTCAATAGTATTAAAAAGAAAAATTTAAATAAACATATACCTTTCAAATGGTTACATCTATCGATATTGCATAGGTCTACCAAGCCTAAGTTCATATGGCAAATTTATGACCACATGTTCCATAACATCAAAAAATACTGGTGAAAATATCTTCTCCAGCTGACAAATAGTAGTTATGACAGATTCCTCTAGATTCTTTACCTCAGATACTACAACTTCAGTTGCGCACAATGTTCTAAAAAATCTACTCAACTCAGATCGTACCCCCCATATAGGTTTCTCTAACATATCATGGAATGATAGGGGTATCAACCGTTGAATAATGACATGACAATCATGGCTCTTCAACCCATATAATTCTTCATCGTCTATCTTCACAGCCCAAGCAATGTTAGAAACGTACCTGTCTGGAAATCTCAATTGTCTCAACCATCGACATACCAACTTTACTTGATTTGTACCAAGCACATACCTTGCCAGTGGTTTCACTACTTTGCCATTCTACTATTTGAGTTCCAATTCTGATCTTTTACATACCACTTTTTAAGTCCATACGTGCCTTGGGATTATCCTTCGTTTTTCCTTTCATGTTAATTATTGTATTGAATACATTATTGAACACATTTTTCTCCACATGCATGCCATCTAAATTATGTCATATCAATAACGTTGGCCAATATGGTAGTTCCCAAAATATAGATTTTTTTATCCAATTGTGATCTTTCCCAAATCCAATAAAGGGTGTTGCCCTACGGGTATCTGTTAGTCCACATGAAAAGTATCGCAATCTTCTTAAAATCTCTATGCCAGACAACCTTGTTGGTGGACCTTTCATTTCAGTTGTACCTGCTCGAAAAACATTCTTTTATCGTCAGAATGAATGATCGCTGGGTAGAAATCGACGGTGACAATCAAACCAACACGACTTCCTTCCATGTGTCAATCTAAACAATTTTGTATCATCCATGCAGTACATACATGCTAACCTCCCATGTGTGCTCCAACCAGATAACATACCATATGCAGGGAAATCACTTATTGTCCATAGAACAACAACCTTCATATTAAAGTTCTGTTTTTTGTGGGCATTGTACGTCAGAACACCGTCATCCCACAATATTTTCAGTTCATCAATCAATGGCTTCAAATATACATCAAGATTTTTGCCGGAAGACGTCGGACCAAAGATCAATAGAGACAAGAAAAAATTTTGACGCTTCATACACAAGCTTGGAGGAAGGTTGTATATGGTGACAAATACTGGCCAACACGAGTATGAGGTTGATCTACCCCCAAATGGATTAAATCCATCTGTACATAAACTTAACCTAACATTTCTTACTTCCAAAGCGAAGTTCTGATGAGTACGATCAAAGTGCCTCCAAGCTTCTGCGTCAACAGGATGTGTGATCTTGTCTTCATCAAGTCGAACTTTATTTGCATGACATATCATTTGTTTAGTTGTCTTCGAAGACATATAAAGACGTTGCAATCTAGGGGTGAGAGGGAAGTAGCAGAGTGACTTATATGACACTTCTTTTGACCTTGTGTTACCATTTTTCTTTGTCTTTGGCTTGAACCGAGGATGTCCACATGATGGACATGATCTGTTTTTTTATTGATCTTTAAAATACAACATGCAGTGATTAGGACAAGCATCTATATTTTGATACCCCATACCTAGAGCATTGACCATAACCTTCGCACGATAGAGATTTTGTGGCAATTTTTTACCTTTGGGCAACATACCCTTCACAATAGAGCACAAACAGTCAAAACATGATTGACTCAAATTAAACTCGCACTTCAAATTCAGTAGTTGAAGAACTACAGACATGATAGTGTGACTCTCGCAACCATTCCACAGTGGTTCATCAGCATCTCTAAGTAAGTCATATAATATACTAGCTGCATCGTTAGTTGCTTCTTCCTCTACCCCAGTTGGTGCATCAGTATGTTCCAAAGCATAACCCATTTTTGGTCCTGCGACATCAAATATCAGGTCCACATATGAATTATTGTGCACCACATCCACCCTTGCATCATAATTATTCCAAAATTCTTCACCATGAAGCGTTCAATTTTGATAACCACTAACAAAACCCTTCCTGTATAGGTGATGTCTAACGCCATGAGGTTTTACAAATCGATTGTTCTTACACATCATGTAGGGGCATCTGATCCGACTGATAGGATCCACTGTACTGACACTTGCCATTGCGAATTCAACAAAACTGTCAACACCATCCATATATTCATGCAATACCTCATTATCAACTATCCTACGATACACCCATTCATGGTTTGTAGCCATTTGGTCCTAAAATATTATAGATATTTTCATCACTAGTTAAAAGAAAATCTTAATAATGCTATGATGACACAAATATATTCATTTGAATGAAAAATTCATGATACAATTTTACATAGAAGGTATAATCAAATAGAAAATAACTTCATGCAAGCATGGATACAGAAATATCAAACATTGCAATACATTCAAATCATTCATATCAAAACAATATCAAACATGTATCTGCAGCAAACACACTTCAATATCCCGCTAACTACTACCATGCCTAGCATGGAATCTGTAATCCAAAAATAAGAACACTTCTATTCTTATGCATTAAAGTCATGCTCAACATGATCTCCAAACTCCATCAAAGCAGTCCTAGATATCCACAACTAAGTGAGTGTGCGGACAAAAAAGTGTTGCATCTAATAAATTAAATAACATGTGATGCACTTGCATCACTTACTCACCTCAGGTATTAACCCGATTTGATATGCTTTTCACCAGAAATTCTTTACAAGCATAGTACTCAAAGCTCCTTATATTTACTAAAAAATAGTAAAACCTACTGAAAATCACACCAGAAACTTAGTTGAATGCTAAAACAGATTAAAACAAAACAAAACAAAAATCGAGGCACCCCCTGTAATGAAATGGTGGTCTTCAACAAATGCACAAATAACTCACAAACAAGTGTCTATTGGAGACACTACAAGCATGACCCTTGAAAGGGTATAAAAGGAAGAACACTTGAAAAATAAATAATACTTTATTCATGAACAAAATGCTTAAGAAGCATTGTTATTTACATTGAAGGGGTTCACCCCTATATATATAAAAAAGTGGAAGAGAGAGGAGAGCTCATTTTGAGCTCTCCAAAAGAGACGTTGGATTCCAACGTCTCTTAATATAGCTGTTGGACTACAGTCCAACAACATTTATTATTATAGCTGTTGGACTATAGTCCAACAACATTTATTATAGCTGTTGGACTACAGTCCAACAGCTATTTGCACAGTCAAGTTTCAACAGGAACTTGACTGGATCAAATATCTAGTTTCTATTGAACTAGATGCTAAAAAAGAAAATAAAGAAAAATAAAAAAAAAGAAAATAATAAAAGAAAATATAATAATATTAAATATATATATATATATATATATATATATATATATATATATATATATATATATATATATATATATTATAACGCCCCAAAACTCCAGGACTTGTAACTTTTAGAATAGTTTAGAAAGCTTTGAAATCATACAATAATCAGAGTTTAAATAATACTTCAGCGGAAAATGATATTTTTGAAAATCACAAGTCAATGGACCTTGAGCGCATTACACCGTAAACTTTCCTTTGTCAAATCCCGCACAACCATTGAAATCAAATGGTTTAGAAATGGAGTTTCAATAATTGAGAATTCGCATGTTGAAACCAAGAAGAAGCTTACCAAAACAGTTTTATTAACTCACGGTTTAATAAAAGAGAAATTTTGAAACACACTTTATACCAAATTTACCAACATGTCCTCAAGAGCGAAACGTCAGGGAAATAGCTCTATCTTAATCTCATCATGCCATCGTGCCATCGCAGACTGTATTACCTATCCAAAACCTGCCCATAAAATGGGTCAGTTTCACTAAAAACTGGTAGGTGCACAGACAGGACAATATTGAACATAATTAAGAAGAATAATTTAATATGTCAGGTAGACAGGCAATTATATAGCAATTTAATTTCAACAGATTCACAAAGCAACTATCATGAGCACAATGCTAAAATTATTACAAGCATTTTACTGGCACAAGTAGGCTAACTATTACAAGCAAAGCACTGCACAAGAAAGTTAACTAGCAAAATACAATGCTTCATCAACCACACACCCAATTCCATAAGTATTGAACCTGTTGTACCCTATAACTTTCATACGTGCATAACTGAACACATTGTGTGATCGGATTTAAATTATGTTTCGATATTAACTGGCCAAGCGGGTACACACAAGGCACGACTCTAGAAATAGCCTAGACTGATCCGGGGGTTTATTATGCTATGTATTTTATGATAACCCGGATAGCTGACTGAGTCCGCACCTAAGGAGACGGTCGGTGACCAAGAGAGAAATCCCCAAAGCAGCATAAACAATGGATGCATCCCAAACAAGGAGAGCTACCACCTAGGATAATTATGGTAGTCCCATTCCCCTAACTCCGATGACTGGGGAAGCCGAGTCTTTTGCTCGTAACTGCCATTAATGGCCTGTCCATCAAAGTTTTGTACTAACTGTCCTCTCTTCTGACAGGAGTCAGCGATTCGAATGAGTACATCAGGGGTAGTTAACTGAAGACCCATTCTACATACTCTGGTCTTTCGACCAAACTCGAGTATCTTGCCGGTGAAGGCGAAAACATCACTTATTTAGGTGATCACAACATTTTGTTATTTGCACCCATCGAGGTTGCCACAACCTACTCATCCAATCATCGCAACGTAAGAAGATGTACTTGTCAAAAAGTACGATCGTACATGTCATAAGTACGACTACGATGAAAGGGATATGGTTCCACAAAAGAAACCCCAACAGATATTATCTGCAAAACAATTAATACAACACAGTCTGGCAAGATAAGTCTTCAATTCACTTCAACAACATTTTTCATATTTCATGATGCAAGGTCATCTCGGATCTCTCGTCTGATCAACAAAGTACTTAACATGTTGTGCATGTCTAAAGGTACATTATACTGAACCAGGGAGGTCTGTGGGCTTCTCAAAATGAATACCCAACACACAATTTCATAACAATTCAAAGAATATAGGAGTGCTCATTTGGCACGATTCATCCTTAAAAGCCATAATGCCACATTAAGTCATTCACACAAGACACAACACTATCAATCTTACATCCAAAATTTATCTTAGTATCAACATGTGACACTAGATTGATACATAAAGAATGGGTCCTTCAACAGAACCTCACTCATTCATATGCTCATGCCCCTGATCGGGGTTATTCAAAATGAGCCGCAACTTGAATCAAGGTTATAAAACATTTCTCCCAAGTGTGTGGACTTGGGAGGGGCCAAATGTGACTTCGCAATCCTGCAAGACTTAATCATACTTTGCAAAAGTTGTGCATTTTGAAGAGCCGTGGGTTTGCAGAAGAAAATCCTCTTTAAAAGAACTATAGTGCACAAGTGCAACTTCTAGTGTTTTGAAAACAAGTGATAACAGGATAGGCACAAGACTACATTTATGTAAGTACATATTTACCATGAGTGTGAGCATATGCAGGTTATAACATGTCAACAAACAACTCTCGACTTGCGATGCTGCACATCGAGGGAAAAACACATAAGTAATACACGAGGTACCAAAACCATACATTGACCACTTAGATAGGCAAACACATAAGGTCATAAGTAATACATGAGACACGAAGTCGTACCTCACTCAAAGGAAACATGCAGGAAAAAATATATGCAAGCAAATGAGAGCATAGGTATTGCACGAAGTACGAAACCACACCTCAAACTCATAAGCAACTATGCAAAATAATGATCGAAGAATGAAATTGTACCTCGACCCATGAGCATACAAACATGATAATACGCAATGCAGAAGCAATATAACTCTAAGCATATCTAGCATGGCATCTTAATCATTTCAACTTAAATACGTTCATCAATTGCCCTTTGTGCGACTTTACCCTACCTCAGAATGTTTTGCAACCGCGTACGCATATGTGTGAGGATAATACGAGATAAATACATTCATCAATTGCTCTTTGTGCGACTTTACCCTACCTCAGAATGTTATGCAACCGCGTACGCATATGCGTGAGGATAATACGAGAGTCGGGCCACGGAACACGAACGAGACCTGTTGCAAAAATCTGCAAGAGTGAAATATTCAATTATGCTAATATAATTAATGGTTAGACGGGGGCAAGGGTAGGATTAGGCGGTCTGGAGTGATCCCTCGACTGTCGATGACAACAGGGCGGCAGAGAATGAGCCATTGTCAAACATAGCGAGGCGGCAGGGGCGAGCCCCTACAGACAGTACTGAAGCGGCAGGGGTCGCACCCCTGCCGACGGCACTAAAGCGACAGGGGTCGTACCTCTGCCAACGACAGTGAAACAGCAGAGGCTAGCCCCTGCCGACAACACTGAAGCGACAGGGGTCGCACCCCTGCCGACAGCAGTAAAGCGGCAGGGGTCACACCCCTGCCGACGACAGCGAAGCGGCAGGGGGCTAGCCTCTGCCAACAGCAACGAATCGATAGGGGTCGCGCCCTTGCCGACAACACTGAAACGGCAGGAGTCGCACCCCTACCGACGACAGCGAATCGGCAGGGGTCGAGTCCCTGTCATCCGGCGAAAGGACGATGGCAGGGGGGACAAACCCCTGCCGAAGAGAGAGAGAGAGATCAGGGCGAGGGGGTGTCGCAGGGGCCATTGGTCCCCTGCCGGCACTCCGACGCACCCTCAGAGGGAAGAGGGGACGACAGGGGCCTCGTAGGCCACCTGTCGGGCCTCCGATGAGCACAGGAGAGGCAGGAGGACGCAGCAGGGGGGCCGTGTGTCGCCTGTCGGCCTCCCGGTGACGTGACAGAGAGGGGGTGAGGAAGAGAAGGAGGAGGAGACGACGTACCTGGGAGGAGACCGACGGCGGCAGCGGTCGGCGGCATGCACAGGGAAGGAGGAGAGGCGTCGGTCGGGGTTGCCTGCGAGGCTGTCGCCTGCAGGGAACGAGAAGGGGGGGCGGGGCATCGATCCTCCCCTCCCGCAACGCTCTTAAAGAGCTCGGGGAGGGGCGACAAAAGGGGAAACCCCGATGGGTTTCCCTTATCGGGTCGAAGGTGCGGTGGGGGGGGGGGGGTGCGGCGCACAGGAGAAAAGACCTCATGTGTCGGGTTATGAAACCCTAATGACGATGGGCTCGGGTCGGGTCCGGACCCGACCCGGGTCCGATTTTTTTTTCTTTGTTTTTTTTTTTTTAAAAGCGGGTTTTACATCCTACCCCTCTTAAAAGAATTTCGTCCGCGAAATATCATTAAAAGATTATCTGCAACAATCTGGTTCTTAGTTAATCATTGTTAATGAGGATGCACTAAAGGTGTGAGTGACCCGAAACACGTATGCTATAAAAGTAATCAGGATAGCACAAAATAAATTCCTGAGAAAGGTTCGAAGCCAATAACTCAACCGAACAAAATGTGGGTAATTTTGTTACTAATTTATGTCTTCGCAAGAGATTATTTGGAGTCACAAAAAGGGTTTGGCAGAAGACTATAAGAATGTTTATTCGTCACCTTCTACTAGATCCGATACGAACGAAGAGACACAACAGGACATAGTTCTAGTTTGTTTACGTTCCTTAAACAGAGGTTTTTGTACTTTATCATAATCAGGTTGTCGTTCGTTATCCTTACTATTTCTAACAGGCTGTATGTCCGGAATAGTCTCAACTTATCCCCATATCTCAAGGCCTTACATGGCCAGTTGTCTTATCTTCGCTTAAGTTATCATTCGTAGAATGACCCTAACTTTCATAAAAGACAAAAACATAACCTCGTATCAAGATCTAGAATCAGCAAGGATCCAACTTTCTAATCTAAAACCAATATATAATCATGCTACACAGAAAGCCAAATTTAAAGATTCATAACTAGCTATACAAATGCTCTCAGAAGAGCATCGAAACACATCATAATTCTCTACGAAATCAAAATTTATAAGTTCCACGCTGGATCACCTGGTCTGGGAAATGTACGACCTCACAAGGAATTACCGCCCTAGAAGGTTTACCTGGTCTTGGACAATATACTTGTTAAATTTTCGTTTGTACCTACATTAAGAAAGAGAAAACAGAAAAGGAGAGAGGGAGAGAGAGAGACGAGAAGAGGGATGCAAAACACGACTGCGGCTGTCACGATTTCACTTATGAAATCGCGACCTAATGTTGGTATTAATATACTTAAGTATATACAGTGGGTCGGGTCGGGTTTGGTGTAATATCCGAACCCGAATACAAAAGAAATAAAACAAGTTACACTTATACAGGAATGAACTTGAGTCTGGACAGGTGAATAGTAATTCGAGCCTGGTACAGGATCCAGACCCGAAACACTATTCACCTTTTTCACCCCCCCTCAAGTTGATCATGGTTATGGACCATGCACAACTTGCCTTTAAGTGTCCAAAAATGATCCTTTGTTAACCCTTTCGTAAATAGGTCTGCAACTTGTCTTTCAGTATTAACAAACTCAGGCTCAATCTCTTTTTCTTCGACTTTCTACCTCACAAAGTGTTGGTCAATCTCAATGTGCTTAGCACGACTGTGATGTACTAGATTGAATGACATGTTTATAGCACTTTGATTATCACATAGCAAGATAGTGTGGGAGATCTTTTCTCCTACTTCAGTCAGTAGATGTCTGATCCATGTGACTTCTGCAGTAGCAGCAGCCATAGATCTATACTCAGCCTCAGTACTTGACCTAGCGATAGCCTTTTGTTTTCTACTGCTCCAAGAGACTAAATTTCTTCCAATGAAGACGCAATATCCTGATGTAGATCTTCGTTCATCAGGATCTCCTGCCCAGTCTGCATCACAATATACAGTGAGTCTATGTTCATTTTTGCCATATGGTTGTGGTGAGTATGTCAGTCCATCACCAATAGTCCCTTTCAGATATCTAAGGATCCTCTTGACTGCTTCCATATGTCCAGTACGTGGCGCATGCATAAATTGAGACACTTGATTGACTGAATAAACAATATCAGGTCTAGTGAATGTGAGATACTGTAACATTCCTATTATGCTTCGATACCTGGTGGGGTCATCACACAGATCTCCATCATGGACGCTAAGTTTTTGATGAAGCACACTCGGAGTTCCCAGAGGTTTGCAGTCTTGCATGCCTGCCTTGCGGAGAACATCCACGGTGTACTTGTGCTGAGTGAGTGTCAAGCCATGAGTCTGATTATCAACTTCCACACCAAGGAAATAGCGTAGAGCTCCAAGATCTTTCATTTTGAACCTCTGACCTAGTAAATCTTTTACTTCTTGGATGTGGACCGCAGAGTTTCCTGTGATAACAATATCATCGACATAAATTAATAACAGAGTGGTCACAGTCTGACTTTTGAAAATGAACAATGAGTGGTCCATCATGGAACGTGAAAATCCATGTTTCTGAATCTCTAGTGAGAAGCTATCAAACCAAGACTGAGATGCTTGCTTCAGACCATAGATAGCTCTCTTTAACCTGCACACATGGGTTTTACAATTTTGTTCTTGATATCCAGGGGGTTGCTCCATATACACTTCCTCCTTTAAGTCCCCATGCAAGAAAGCATTCTTTACATCAAGTTGACTCAACTTCCACCCATGCTCAACAGCCAGAGAGATAATAATCCAAATTGTTCCCATTCTTACAACCGGACTAAAAGTCTCATCATAGTCTTGTCCTGCTTCTTGAGTAAATCCTTTTGCCACGAGCCTTGCCTTGTATCGTTCAATGGTTCCATCTGGCTTGTACTTTATCTTGTAGACCCATTTACACCCGACAACATTTTTGTCAGGCAGTCTGGGAACAACTTCCCAAGTTCCACATTCATGTAAAGCTTTCATTTCATCATTCATGGCTTCTACCCATTTGGTAGAAGTGGCTGCCTGGTAGTATATAGTGGGCTCATCTTCCTTATTGAGAGCAGTTAAAAACAGTTGAAGATCCAAGGAGAAGTTGTTATAACTAACCCACCTGTCAATGGGATGTCGTATGCGGCTCGATTTTCTGACCTCAAGAGTGTGAGAAGGAGTCGGATTACTGACTGGGACATGATCTGAATGGCTTGATGTTATCGGTCTCTGTCTAGAATAGACAATGCCTTTGTATCTGCCCGGTATTTTTTCTGAATCATGTGGCCTCGACGTCTCAGTGTTTTCAGACATCTCTTCTTCTCGCTGCACGCAATCTGATGAACATGCTTCACTGGAGTTAGCAAAAAGTTCTGAACTCAACCAAGGATAGTAAACTTCAGTTGGTATATTCGTTGCATCAGCTTTGTCATCAAAATTTTGTTCATCAAAGACAACATTTCTTGAGATTCTGATACGTTTGTTGATGGGATCATAACACTTATATCCTTTGTAGTCATCTGCGTAACCCACAAACCTACACTTCTGGGCCTTGTCTTGAAACTTGTTTCTCAGGGACCGATCAATATGCACATAGCAAACACATCCGAAAACACGCAGATCCTGATAACTAGGATGAGCTCCAAAGAGGCAGGGATAAGGGGACTTATTCTCCAGAACAACCATTGGCAATCTATTTATCACATGCACGGCAGAATGAAATGCTTCTGTCCATAGATCGATGGGAAGATTGCTGTCATGAAGCATACTCATGGCACTTTCAACGATGTGCCTATGTTTTCGTCCAGCAATCCCATTTTGTTGAGGAGTGTGAGGGAAGGACACCCTTCTTCCTATTCCGTTATTTCGAAGAAAAGAAATAAAATCACGGGATGAAAATTCCCCTCCTCCATCACATTGGAAAAACTGAATAGACTCAGAAAATTGGTTTTTAACCAAAGAAAGAAAACTTTGAAACAAAGAGAAGACTTCTGACTTATGTTTTAAGAAATATATCCAGGTGTATCGAGAATAACTATCAACAAAGATTAGATAATATCTGCTTCCAGACCCAGAGACAATTGGGGCGGGTCCCCACACATCAGAACAAATAATCTCAAAAGGTTTTGAAGCTCTCTTATTAATGGAATGGAAAGGTAATACATGACTCTTGCATGAAAGACAACTGGAACATTTATGACTACTCTCATCCCCATTAAGACTTTCCTTTGGAATGAGATTATTAGAAACAAGTTTCTCAATAAAATGACTCCCACAATGTCCTAACCGACTATGCCATAAGAATGGCTTATTACATTCAGAGATACTAAAAACACTGGCAGAAGAGGATGAACACGACTCTGATGAAGGCTTCGAAATCAGGTGAGAAGAGCGAACATCATGACATGGAGCTTCTTCAAAGACATACATGTTGCCTCGTCTCTTCCCTTCAGCGAATGTTTCCCTCGTGCGTAGGTCCTTGACCTGCACAGAGAAGGGAGTGAATTCGACTGAAGCATTATTATCATCAATAAGTTTGGAGACGGAGACAATATTTTTCTTAATGTCAGGAGCATGAAGAACGTCAGAAAGAGTAAGAGTGGAATGTGACATGGGAATGACAGTCTTTCCAACATGTGAAACAGGATGGTGGGATCCATCTCCAGTGACAATCTTACTTTTTCCAAAATAAGGGATAGGGTTAGAAATTTTACCTGCATCGCCTGTCACATGAGTCGCTGCTCCGGAATCGACAAACCAAGTGCCTTCATCACTCTGCTTCAACTTTAACTCTGACAAGGCAGATATCAGCAAATCTTTAATCTCTCCACTGTCTCTGGTATTTGTGAACTTTCTCTTGGTTTCTATCTGTGGACTCTTTCCTTTATTCTTTGGATTATGCCAGCAATTCGCCTTGATATGCCCCTTTTTGTTACAAAGAAAGCAAGTAGGGATAGATCTTGTTCCCAGCGCATGAGTAAACATGTTTGGAGTGGGAAGTAAACCACGCCCTCCGTGCCCACTTCGCCCTTGTCCTCCTCGTCCCCGTCCTCTACCATAAGTCACTCCAGTAGCAAAAACTTCTTGAGAATTTGGATGATTATGAGTTTCTTCAGAGAATCCCTTTAGAGTCATTTCATACTGGATCAATTTGGCTCGTAGCTCATCAAAGGTAGGAAGAACAGGGAGGCACAATAGTGAAGTGACTATCATATTGTAGTCGGACCCCAATCCACTCAGGGTTTGTTGTACCATGTCATTGTCACTAACGGCACACCCTATAACTGCAAGCTGATCTGTGATCACCTTCATCTTGTTCAAATATTCCATGATGGTCATGGAATCTTTTCTTAACAATTGAAATTCTCTTTTTAGAAAAACTACTCTTGCTTGAGAAACCTGCGAATACGTCTGAACCAGTCGTTCCCAGAGTTGTAGAGCTGTACAATTGTCAGGAATGGCAAGGAGGATCTCTTGAGACAGGGTTGATGTGATGTATGCAACAACTAATTGGTCTTTTCTTTCCCAATTGAAAAATTCAGCACTCTTGACATACACGATGGAACTCACCCCTTTATCATCTTTTTCTTCTCTCGGACTAAATTCTGGTGGAACTGGAGTGGTTCCATCTAGGTGGCCTAAGAGGCCTTGACTCCTTATGAAAGGAATAATTTGCCTCTTCCAGATCAAGAAATTTGAGGTATTCAACTTCTCAGAAACAAGTTGGTTGAGAAAACTCGAAGAGAGATTTGATTGAGAGTGATAGGGATCCATAGAGATTAAGAATCAACAGAAATGTTCAACCCTCGTCCAACACCCTTTTTTTTTGGCTGTCAGAGGATCACAGACGATTAAGTTCAGAGGATGAAGGAACTTGAACTTTTCTATGCACCAAGAAGAAAACTTACGTAGAAAAGAAAAAAAAAATCACAAGTCACGTATCCCTTTTTCCTTTTTTTTTTTTTTTACTAGTACAGTAAAGAATGATCAAGAATAATAATAATGCACAGCAAACATAGGAATCAAGAGAAACCCTATAGCATCCGAGGGTACAGAGACAAAATTTTAGAGAATGTAGAAAAGAAAAATGGAATCAAACAATTAATAAGGGTGATTTTAATGTCTCACGTGAATCAATTCACGAGTTTAATGCCTGGGAGAAAAAGGATGATTCACGTGAACTAGTTCACGTGAAATGCTGCTGTCAACCCACGATCTGGATTCACGTGAATAGGGTTCACGTGAATCACAGATTCACAAAGAGATAAGTCACGTGGGGTGTGAGTACACAAGAGGTTTCAGAAAGATGAAAGAGGAACAAACAGAAAAAGAGGAGACGAAGAACAGAAAAAGAGGAGACGACAGAAAAAGAGGAGGCGAAGAAGAACAACAAAAACCTCAATTTCTTGATCTTTGTCACGAGCCAGAACCTTTTTTTTTTGCCTCTAGATGGATCTACGCTCTGATACCATGTTAGATTTTCGTTTGTACCTGCATTAAGAAAGAGAAAACAGAAAAGGAGAGAGGGAGAGAGAGAGACGAGAAGAGGGATGCAAAACACGACTGCGGCTGTCACGATTTCACTTATGAAATCGTGACCTAATGTTGGTATTAATATACTTAAGTATATACAGTGGGTCGGGTTTGGTGTAATATCCGAACCCGAATACAAAAGAAATAAAACAAGTTACACTTATACAAGAATGAACTTGAGTCTGGACAGGTGAATAGTAATTCGGGCCTGGTACAGGATCCAGACCCGAAACACTATTCACCTTTTTCAATACTTCCTCACAGGAATTCGCCATCTTTGCGGCTACCCGATCTTGGACAGTGTACTTCCTCACAGAGATTCACCACTCTAGTTGGATTACCTGATCTTGATCATACATACCCTTCACAGAGAATCATTTGCGGACCAGGTCCTCAACATGTACCGAAATCAATGATACATGCATCAAAACAAACGACGACTCCCAGGGTCGATAGCCACCAATAATGGGCAAAAGTATATATATATCATCAATGAGCATCACATCACTTCATATGGTATTCAATTCATAAAATCACCCATTTCATCAATAAGGTTCCATGAATCATAGTTCACTATTGAACTTAAACATATATCACATACTTTCGAAATTTGAGGTCACATGCATTTCAATCATATCATACAAAAGCATATTATTCTATGCATTATATCATTGCCACCAGGAGCATTGCATTTTTCAAAATCTAACCTCAAAGCATGAGTTCTATACAATGTGATCATGTATATATCAAGAATCTTACTAAACCTCAAGATATGTAACTTCTACGCAGTTCGAGTTATGCACACAGAATTCAAATTCTATATGCATCTAAGACATCCAAATCATGGCACCATCATATGCATATATTTTTACCTCAAAGCACATCGCATTGGACCATGTCAGTGTGAAACACACGCACAGATCTACAAGACATTTTAGTCCAATATGATATCCATCATGCTATACATGTATGATATATTCTCACAAACAATCATAATGCAACTCTCTGCAACACCGCTACGTAGGCGTGATGTATCATAAAAACTAAGTGTTTGTAGTCGTGAGGTGTCATTCCTCTAAATAGTCTAGCTAATGATTTGTAGGCGTATAAGTCGACCACCTAAAAGTTAATCATTTGTAGGCGTAATAAGTCAACTACCCAAAAACTAATCAGTTGTAGGCGTGACATGTCATTTACCTGCATAAGCATCATAATCATAAGGGTCTGGGTTGGACAAAAATTCATATGTAATTTCATTAATAAACTTTTACTTGACAGGATCCGTACTGGAAAATAAAAAGTCTTACCCAAACTTATTAAAGTGTCTATTTGCTAATTCTCTACCTAACCCGTCATGACGAAAATAAACACGGTTCACTACTTTCATTGTTACTAGTGAGGCAGCTTGGGTTGTTGTTGCTGACTTTCCTTCGCGGTTCGCTTCTTCAGATCTGCTTCCTTCTTGCGACAAACTCTGGCGAAATGCCCCATCTTTCCACAATAGAAACAACCTCCAGTGTCTCGAGGGCATAGTTGTCCCGGATGACCATAATTACACTTCGAGCATTTACGACTACACGATCGATGTATCTTGATTCCTTTGCCTTGCTTTTGTTTCTTAGGTGGGGATCCCTGCATTCTATCATTGGCAAGTCGGCATTTGCTAACTTCGTTACTACCAACTAACTTTTTGTTCTGAATATCTTTAACTTGCTTCCCTTGCTCCAAGCCTTGTATGGCCAGTTGCCACCCATCGTACTTTCGCTTATGGCGACATTCTTTCACTGAATGGTCCATCTTACCACAGAAAGAGCAAACAATAGAATTTCAGAGGTATAATAGATTAGGGGTAACTTGATGGTCATCCATCTGTTTATCGCACTGATCCTGAAAGGTGTTCTCGCAAGCCACACTATGACTCAGGTTCTGAACCATAGATTGGAGATGAATAACGGCTCCAGTCAAAACATTTATTTCCTCGCTCATCTCATTATACGACATCTAAATCGAAGCAAAATATTTTAATCAAA
The DNA here is from genome assembly GCF_984573655.1 of Nuphar pumila. Taxonomy (NCBI): domain Eukaryota; kingdom Viridiplantae; phylum Streptophyta; class Magnoliopsida; order Nymphaeales; family Nymphaeaceae; genus Nuphar; species Nuphar pumila. The sequence continues at coordinate 58,622,609 of NC_143265.1, forward strand.
TTAAGTACAAAACAACAAAATCAATAGTACTTACCGTGCGATGCAAATGTCGGATGGTCAAGAATCACTATTTTCCCTGTCGCTCTGATACCAAGTTGTAATGCCCCAAAAATCCAGGACTTGTAACTTTAAGAATAGTTTAGAAAGCTTTGAAATCATACAATAATTAGAGTTCAAATAATACTTCAGCTGAAAATGATATTTTTGAAAACCACAAGTCAATGGTCCTTGAGCGCATTACAGGGTAAACTTTCCTTTGTCAAATCCCGCACAACCATTGAAATCAAATGGTTTAGAAATGGAGTTTCAATAATTGAGAATTCGCTTGTTGAAACCAAGAAGAAGCTTACCAAAACAGTTTTATTAACTCACGGTTTAATAAAAGAGAAATTTTGAAACACACTTTATACCAAATTTACCAACATGTCCTCAAGAACGAAACGTCAGGGAAATAGCTCTATCTTAATCTCATCATGCCATCGTGCCATCGCAGACTGTATTACCTATCCAAAATCTGCCCATAAAATGGGTCAGTTTCACTAAAAACTGGTAGGTGCACAGACAGGACAATATTGAACATAATTAAGAAGAATAATTTAATATGTCAGGTAGACAGGCAATTATATAGCAATTTAATTTCAACAGATTCACAAAGCAACTATCATGAGCACAATGCTAAAATTATTACAAGCATTTTACTGGCACAAGTAGGCTAACTATTACAAGCAAAGCACTGCACAAGAAAGTTAACTAGCAAAATACAATGCTTCATCAACCACACACCCAATTCCATAAGTATTGAACCTGTTGTACCCTATAACTTTCATACGTGCATAACTGAACACATTGTGTGATCGGATTTAAATTATGTTTCGATATTAACAGGCCAAGCGGGTACACACAAGGCACGACTCTAGAAACATCCTAGACTGATCCGGGGGTTTATTATGCTATGTATTTTATGATAACCCGGATAGCTGACTGAGTCCGCACCTAAGGAGACGGTCGGTGACCAAGAGAGAAATCCCCAAAGCAGCATAAACAATGGATGCATCCCAAACAAGGAGAGCTACCACCTAGGATAATTATGGTAGTCCCATTCCCCTAACTCCGATGACTGGGGAAGCCGAGTCTTTTGCTCGTAACTGCCATTAATGGCCTGTCCATCAAAGTTTTGTACTAACTGTCCTCTCTTCTGACAGGAGTCAACGATTCGAATGAGTACATCAGGGGTAGTTAACTGAAGACCCATTCTACATACTCTGGTCTTTCGACCAAACTCGAGTATCTTGCCGGTGAAGGCGAAAACATCACTTATTTAGGTGATCACAACATTTTGTTATTTGCACCCATCGAGGTTGCCACAACCTACTCATCCAATCATCGCAACGTAAGAAGATGTACTTGTCAAAAAGTACGATCGTACATGTCATAAGTACGACTACGATGAAAGGGATATGGTTCCACAAAAGAAACCCCAACAGATATTATCTGCAAAACAATTAATACAACACAGTCTGGCAAGATAAGTCTTCAATTCACTTCAACAACATTTTTCATATTTCATGATGCAAGGTCATCTCGGATCTCTCGTCTGATCAACAAAGTACTTAACATGTTGTGCATGTCTAAAGGTACATTATACTGAACCAGGGAGGTCTGTGGGCTTCTCAAAATGAATACCCAACACACAATTTCATAACAATTCAAAGAATATAGGAGTGCTCATTTGGCACGATTCATCCTTAAAAGCCATAATGCCACATTAAGTCATTCACACAAGACACAACACTATCAATCTTACATCCAAAATTTATCTTAGTATCAACATGTGACACTAGATTGATACATAAAGAATGGGTCCTTCAACAGAACCTCACTCATTCATATGCTCATGCCCCTGATCGGGGTTATTCAAAATGAGCCGCAACTTGAATCAAGGTTATAAAACATTTCTCCCAAGTGTGTGGACTTGGGAGGGGCCAAATGTGACTTCGCAATCCTGCAAGACTTAATCATACTTTGCAAAAGTTGTGCATTTTGAAGAGCCGTGGGTTTGCAGAAGAAAATCCTCTTTAAAAGAACTATAGTGCACAAGTGCAACTTCTAGTGTTTTGAAAACAAGTGATAACAGGATAGGCACAAGACTACATTTATGTAAGTACATATTTACCATGAGTGTGAGCATATGCAGGTTATAACATGTCAACAAACAACTCTCGACTTGCGATGCTGCACATCGAGGGAAAAACACATAAGTAATACACGAGGTACCAAAACCATACATTGACCACTTAGATAGGCAAACACATAAGGTCATAAGTAATACATGAGACACGAAGTCGTACCTCACTCAAAGGAAACATGCAGGAAAAAATATATGCAAGCAAATGAGAGCATAGGTATTGCACGAAGTACGAAACCACACCTCAAACTCATAAGCAACTATGCAAAATAATGATCGAAGAATGAAATTGTACCTCGACCCATGAGCATACAAACATGATAATACGCAATGCAGAAGCAATATAACTCTAAGCATATCTAGCATGGCATCTTAATCATTTCAACTTAAATACGTTCATCAATTGCCCTTTGTGCGACTTTACCCTACCTCAGAATGTTTTGCAACCGCGTACGCATATGTGTGAGGATAATACGAGATAAATACATTCATCAATTTCTCTTTGTGCGACTTTACCCTACCTCAGAATGTTATGCAACCGCGTACGCATATGCGTGAGGATAATACGAGAGTCGGGCCACGGAACACGAACGAGACCTGTTGCAAAAATCTGCAAGAGTGTGAAATATTCAATTATGCTAATATAATTAATGGTTAGACGGGTGCAAGGGTAGGATTAGGCGGTCTGGAGTGATCCCCCGACTGTCGATGACAACAGGGCGGCAGAGAATGAGCCATTGTCAAACATAGCGAGGCGGCAGGGGCGAGCCCCTGCAGACAGTACTGAAGCGGCAGGGGTCGCACCCCTGCCGACGGCACTGAAGCGACAGGGGTCGTACCTCTGCCAACGACAGTGAAACAGCAGAGGCTAGCCCCTGCCGACAACACTGAAGCGGCAGGGGTCGCACCCCTGCCGACAGCAGTGAAGCGGCAGGGGTCACACCCCTGCCGACGACAGCGAAGCGGCAGGGGGCTAGCCTCTGCCAACAGCAACGAATCGATAGGGGTCGCGCCCTTGCCGACAACACTGAAACGGCAGGAGTCGCACCCCTGCCGACGACAGCGAATCGGCAGGGGTCGAGTCCCTGTCATCCGGCGAAAGGACGATGGCAGGGGGGACAAACCCCTGCCGAAGAGAGAGAGAGAGATCAGGGCGAGGGGGTGTCGCAGGGGCCATTGGTCCCCTGCCGGCACTCCGACGCACCCTCAGAGGGAAGAGGGGACGACAGGGGCCTCGTAGGCCACCTGTCGGGCCTCCGATGAGCACAGGAGAGGCAGGAGGACGCAGTAGGGGGGGCCGTGTGTCGCCTGTCGGCCTCCCGGTGACGTGACAGAGAGGGGGTGAGGAAGAGAAGGAGGAGGAGACGACGTACCTGGGAGGAGACCGACGGCGGCAGCGGTCGGCGGCATGCACAGGGATGGAGGAGAGGCGTTGGTCGGGGTTGCCTGCGAGGCTGTCGCCTGCAGGGAACGAGAAGGGGGGGCGGGGCATCGATCCTCCCCTCCCGCAACGCTCTTAAAGAGCTCGGGGAGGGGCGACAAAAGGGGAAACCCCGATGGGTTTCCCTTATCGGGTCGAAGGTGCGGTGGGGGGGGGGGGGTGCGGCGCACAGGAGAAAAGACCTCATGTGTCGGGTTATGAAACCCTAATGACGATGGGCTCGGGTCGGGTCCGGACCCGACCCGGGTCCGATTTTTTTTTCTTTGTTTTTTTTTTTAAAAAAGCGGGTTTTACATCCTACCCCTCTTAAAAGAATTTCGTCCGCGAAATATCATTAAAAGATTATCTGCAACAATCTGGTTCTTAGTTAATCATTGTTAATGAGGATGCACTAAAGGTGTGAGTGACCCGAAACACGTATGCTATAAAAGTAATCAGGATAGCACAAAATAAATTCCTGAGAAAGGTTCGAAGCCAATAACTCAACCGAACAAAATGTGGGTAATTTTGTTACTAATTTATGTCTTCGCAAGAGATTATTTGGAGTCACAAAAAGGGTTTGGCAGAAGACTATAAGAATGTTTATTCGTCACCTTCTACTAGATCCGATACGAACGAAGAGACACAACAGGACATAGTTCTAGTTTGTTTACGTTCCTTAAACAGAGGTTTTTGTACTTTATCATAATCAGGTTGTCGTTCGTTATCCTTACTATTTCTAACAGGCTGTATGTCCGGAATAGTCTCAACTTATCCCCATATCTCAAGGCCTTACATGGCCAGTTGTCTTATCTTCGCTTAAGTTATCATTCGTAGAATGACCCTAACTTTCATAAAAGACAAAAACATAACCTCGTATCAAGATCTAGAATCAGCAAGGATCCAACTTTCTAATCTAAAACCAATATATAATCATGCTACACAGAAAGCCAAATTTAAAGATTCATAACTAGCTATACAAATGCTCTCAGAAGAGCATCGAAACACATCATAATTCTCTACGAAATCAAAATTTATAAGTTCCACGCTGGATCACCTGGTCTGGGAAATGTACGACCTCACAAGGAATTACCGCCCTAGAAGGTTTACCTGGTCTTGGACAATATACTTGTTAAATTTTCGTTTGTACCTACATTAAGAAAGAGAAAACAGAAAAGGAGAGAGGGAGAGAGAGAGACGAGAAGAGGGATGCAAAACACGACTGCGGCTATCACGATTTCACTTATGAAATCGCGACCTAATGTTGGTATTAATATACTTAAGTATATACAGTGGGTCGGGTCGGGTTTGGTGTAATATCCGAACCCGAATACAAAAGAAATAAAACAAGTTACACTTATACAGGAATGAACTTGAGTCTGGACAGGTGAATAGTAATTCGAGCCTGGTACAGGATCCAGACCCGAAACACTATTCACCTTTTTCACCCCCCCTCAAGTTGATCATGGTTATGGACCATGCACAACTTGCCTTTAAGTGTCCAAAAATGATCCTTTGTTAACCCTTTCGTAAATAGGTCTGCAACTTGTCTTTCAGTATTAACAAACTCAGGCTCAATCTCTTTTTCTTCGACTTTCTACCTCACAAAGTGTTGGTCAATCTCAATGTGCTTAGCACGACTGTGATGTACTAGATTGAATGACATGTTTATAGCACTTTGATTATCACATAGCAAGATAGTGTGGGAGATCTTTTCTCCTACTTCAGTCAGTAGATGTCTGATCCATGTGACTTCTGCAGTAGCAGCAGCCATAGATCTATACTCAGCCTCAGTACTTGACCTAGCGATAGCCTTTTGTTTTCTACTGCTCCAAGAGACTAAATTTCTTCCAATGAAGACGCAATATCCTGATGTAGATCTTCGTTCATCAGGATCTCCTGCCCAGTCTGCATCACAATATACAGTGAGTCTATGTTCATTTTTGCCATATGGTTGTGGTGAGTATGTCAGTCCATCACCAATAGTCCCTTTCAGATATCTAAGGATCCTCTTGACTGCTTCCATATGTCCAGTACGTGGCGCATGCATAAATTGAGACACTTGATTGACTGAATAAACAATATCAGGTCTAGTGAATGTGAGATACTGTAACATTCCTATTATGCTTCGATACCTGGTGGGGTCATCACACAGATCTCCATCATGGACGCTAAGTTTTTGATGAAGCACACTCGGAGTTCCCAGAGGTTTGCAGTCTTGCATGCCTGCCTTGCGGAGAACATCCACGGTGTACTTGTGCTGAGTGAGTGTCAAGCCATGAGTCTGATTATCAACTTCCACACCAAGAAAATAGCGTAGAGCTCCAAGATCTTTCATTTTGAACCTCTGACCTAGTAAATCTTTTACTTCTTGGATGTGGACCGCAGAGTTTCCTGTGATAACAATATCATCGACATAAATTAATAACAGAGTGGTCACAGTCTGACTTTTGAAAATGAACAATGAGTGGTCCATCATGGAACGTGAAAATCCATGTTTCTGAATCTCTAGTGAGAAGCTATCAAACCAAGACTGAGATGCTTGCTTCAGACCATAGATAGCTCTCTTTAACCTGCACACATGGGTTTTACAATTTTGTTCTTGATATCCAGGGGGTTGCTCCATATACACTTCCTCCTTTAAGTCCCCATGCAAGAAAGCATTCTTTACATCAAGTTGACTCAACTTCCACCCATGCTCAACAGCCAGAGAGATAATAATCCAAATTGTTCCCATTCTTACAACCGGACTAAAAGTCTCATCATAGTCTTGTCCTGCTTCTTGAGTAAATCCTTTTGCCACGAGCCTTGCCTTGTATCGTTCAATGGTTCCATCTGGCTTGTACTTTATCTTGTAGACCCATTTACACCCGACAACATTTTTGTCAGGCAGTCTGGGAACAACTTCCCAAGTTCCACATTCATGTAAAGCTTTCATTTCATCATTCATGGCTTCTACCCATTTGGTAGAAGTGGCTGCCTGGTAGTATATAGTGGGCTCATCTTCCTTATTGAGAGCAGTTAAAAACAGTTGAAGATCCAAGGAGAAGTTGTTATAACTAACCCACCTGTCAATGGGATGTCGTATGCGGCTCGATTTTCTGACCTCAAGAGTGTGAGAAGGAGTCGGATTACTGACTGGGACATGATCTGAATGGCTTGATGTTATCGGTCTCTGTCTAGAATAGACAATGCCTTTGTATCTGCCCGGTATTTTTTCTGAATCATGTGGCCTCGACGTCTCAGTGTTTTCAGACATCTCTTCTTCTCGCTGCACGCAATCTGATGAACATGCTTCACTGGAGTTAGCAAAAAGTTCTGAACTCAACCAAGGATAGTAAACTTCAGTTGGTATATTCGTTGCATCAGCTTTGTCATCAAAATTTTGTTCATCAAAGACAACATTTCTTGAGATTCTGATACGTTTGTTGATGGGATCATAACACTTATATCCTTTGTAGTCATCTGCGTAACCCACAAACCTACACTTCTGGGCCTTGTCTTGAAACTTGTTTCTCAGGGACCGATCAATATGCACATAGCAAACACATCCGAAAACACGCAGATCCTGATAACTAGGATGAGCTCCAAAGAGGCAGTGATAAGGGGACTTATTCTCCAGAACAACCATTGGCAATCTATTTATCACATGCACGGCAGAATGAAATGCTTCTGTCCATAGATCGATGGGAAGATTGCTGTCATGAAGCATACTCATGGCACTTTCAACGATGTGCCTATGTTTTCGTCCAGCAATCCCATTTTGTTGAGGAGTGTGAGGGAAGGACACCCTTCTTCCTATTCCGTTATTTCGAAGAAAAGAAATAAAATCACGGGATGAAAATTCCCCTCCTCCATCACATTGGAAAAACTGAATAGACTCAGAAAATTGGTTTTTAACCAAAGAAAGAAAACTTTGAAACAAAGAGAAGACTTCTGACTTATGTTTTAAGAAATATATCCAGGTGTATCGAGAATAACTATCAACAAAGATTAGATAATATCTGCTTCCAGACCCAGAGACAATTGGGGCGGGTCCCCACACATCAGAACAAATAATCTCAAAAGGTTTTGAAGCTCTCTTATTAATGGAATGGAAAGGTAATACATGACTCTTGCATGAAAGACAACTGGAACATTTATGACTACTCTCATCCCCATTAAGACTTTCCTTTGGAATGAGATTATTAGAAACAAGTTTCTCAATAAAATGACTCCCACAATGTCCTAACCGACTATGCCATAAGAATGGCTTATTACATTCAGAGATACTAAAAACACTGGCAGAAGAGGATGAACACGACTCTGATGAAGGCTTCGAAATCAGGTGAGAAGAGCGAACATCATGACATGGAGCTTCTTCAAAGACATACATGTTGCCTCGTCTCTTCCCTTCAGCGAATGTTTCCCTCGTGCGTAGGTCCTTGACCTGCACAGAGAAGGGAGTGAATTCGACTGAAGCATTATTATCATCAATAAGTTTGGAGACCGAGACAATATTTTTCTTAATGTCAGGAGCATGAAGAACGTCAGAAAGAGTAAGAGTGGAATGTGACATGGGAATGACAGTCTTTCCAACATGTGAAACAGGATGGTGGGATCCATCTCCAGTGACAATCTTACTTTTTCCAAAATAAGGGATAGGGTTAGAAATTTTACCTGCATCGCCTGTCACATGAGTCGCTGCTCCGGAATCGACAAACCAAGTGCCTTCATCACTCTGCTTCAACTTTAACTCTGACAAGGCAGATATCAGCAAATCTTTAATCTCTCCACTGTCTCTGGTATTTGTGAACTTTCTCTTGGTTTCTATCTGTGGACTCTTTCCTTTATTCTCTGGATTATGCCAGCAATTCGCCTTGATATGCCCCTTTTTGTTACAAAGAAAGCAAGTAGGGATAGATCTTGTTCCTAGCGCATGAGTAAACATGTTTGGAGTGGGAAGTAAACCACGCCCTCCGTGCCCACTTCGCCCTTGTCCTCCTCGTCCCCGTCCTCTACCATAAGTCACTCCAGTAGCAAAAACTTCTTGAGAATTTGGATGATTATGAGTTTCTTCAGAGAATCCCTTCAGAGTCATTTCATACTGGATCAATTTGGCTCGTAGCTCATCAAAGGTAGGAAGAACAGGGAGGCACAATAGTGAAGTGACTATCATATTGTAGTCGGACCCCAATCCACTCAGGGTTTGTTGTACCATGTCATTGTCACTAACGGCACACCCTATAACTGCAAGCTGATCTGTGATCACCTTCATCTTGTTCAAATATTCCATGATGGTCATGGAATCTTTTCTTAACAATTGAAATTCTCTTTTTAGAAAAACTACTCTTGCTTGAGAAACCTGCGAATACGTCTGAACCAGTCGTTCCCAGAGTTGTAGAGCTGTACAATTGTCAGGAATGGCAAGGAGGATCTCTTGAGACAGGGTTGATGTGATGTATGCAACAACTAATTGGTCTTTTCTTTCCCAATTGAAAAATTCAGCACTCTTGACATACACGATGGAACTCACCCCTTTATCATCTTTTTCTTCTCTCGGACTAAATTCTGGTGGAACTGGAGTGGTTCCATCTAGGTGGCCTAAGAGGCCTTGACTCCTTATGAAAGGAATAATTTGCCTCTTCCAGATCAAGAAATTTGATGTATTCAACTTCTCAGAAACAAGTTGGTTGAGAAAACTCGAAGAGAGATTTGATTGAGAGTGATAGGGATCCATAGAGATTAAGAATCAACAGAAATGTTCAACCCTCGTCCAACACCCTTTTTTTTTGGCTGTCAGAGGATCACAGACGATTAAGTTCAGAGGATGAAGGAACTTGAACTTTTCTATGCACCAAGAAGAAAACTTACGTAGAAAAGAAAAAAAAATCACAAGTCACGTATCCCTTTTTCCTTTTTTTTTTTTTTTTACTAGTACAGTAAAGAATGATCAAGAATAATAATAATGCACAACAAACATAGGAATCAAGTGAAACCCTATAGCATCCGAGGGTACAAAGACAAAATTTTAGAGAATGTAGAAAAGAAAAATGGAATCAAACAATTAATAAGGGTGATTTTAATGTCTCACGTGAATCAATTCACGAGTTTAATGCCTGGGAGAAAAAGGATGATTCACGTGAACTAGTTCACGTGAAATGCTGCTGTCAACCCACGATCTGGATTCACGTGAATAGGGTTCACGTGAATCACAGATTCACAAAGAGATAACTCACGTGGGGTGTGAGTACACAAGAGGTTTCAGAAAGATGAAAGAGGAACAAACAGAAAAAGAGGAGACGAAGAACAGAAAAAGAGGAGACGACAGAAAAAGAGGAGGCGAAGAAGAACAACGAAAACCTCAATTTCTTGATCTTTGTCATGAGCCAGAACCTTTTTTTTTTGCCTCTAGATGGATCTACGCTCTGATACCATGTTAGATTTTCGTTTGTACCTGCATTAAGAAAGAGAAAACAGAAAAGGAGAGAGGGAGAGAGAGAGACGAGAAGAGGGATGCAAAACACGACTGCGGCTGTCACGATTTCACTTATGAAATCGTGACCTAATGTTGGTATTAATATACTTAAGTATATACAGTGGGTCGGGTTTGGTGTAATATCCGAACCCGAATACAAAAGAAATAAAACAAGTTACACTTATACAAGAATGAACTTGAGTCTGGACAGGTGAATAGTAATTCGGGCCTGGTACAGGATCCAGACCCGAAACACTATTCACCTTTTTCAATACTTTCTCACAGGAATTCGCCATCTTTGCGGCTACCCGATCTTGGACAGTGTACTTCCTCACAGAGATTCACCACTCTAGTTGGATTACCTGATCTTGATCATACATACCCTTCACAGAGAATCATTTGCGGACCAGGTCCTCAACATGTACCGAAATCAATGATACATGCATCAAAACAAACGACGACTCCCAGGGTCGATAGCCACCAATAATGGGCAAAAGTATATATATATCATCAATGAGCATCACATCACTTCATATGGTATTCAATTCATAAAATCACCCATTTCATCAATAAGGTTCCATGAATCATAGTTCACTATTGAACTTAAACATATATCACATACTTTCGAAATTTGAGGTCACATGCATTTCAATCATATCATACAAAAACATATTATTCTATGCATTATATCATTGCCACCAGGAGCATTGCATTTTTCAAAATCTAACCTCAAAGCATGAGTTCTATACAATGTGATCATGTATATATCAAGAATCTTACTAAACCTCAAGATATGTAACTTCTACGCAGTTCGAGTTATGCACACAGAATTCAAATTCTATATGCATCTAAGACATCCAAATCATGGCACCATCATATGCATATATTTTTACCTCAAAGCACATCGCATTGGACCATGTCAGTGTGAAACACACACACAGATCTACAAGACATTTTAGTCCAATATGATATCCATCATGCTATACATGTATGATATATTCTCACAAACAATCATAATGCAACTCTCTGCAACACCGCTACGTAGGCGTGATGTATCATAAAAACTAAGTGTTTGTAGTCGTGAGGTGTCATTCCTCTAAATAGTCTAGCTAATGATTTGTAGGCGTATAAGTCGACCACCTAAAAGTTAATCATTTGTAGGCGTAATAAGTCAACTACCCAAAAACTAATCAGTTGTAGGCGTGACATGTCATTTACCTGCATAAGCATCATAATCATAAGGGTCTGGGTTGGACAAAAATTCATATGTAATTTCATTAATAAACTTTTACTTGACAGGATCCGTACTGGAAAATAAAAAGTCTTACCCAAACTTATTAAAGTGTCTATTTGCTAATTCTCTACCTAACCCGTCATGACGAAAATAAACACGGTTCACTACTTTCATTGTTACTAGTGAGGCAGCTTGGGTTGTTGTTGCTGACTTTCCTTCGCGGTTCGCTTCTTCAGATCTGCTTCCTTCTTGCGACAAACTCTGGCGAAATGCCCCATCTTTCCACAATAGAAACAACCTCCAGTGTCTCGAGGGCATAGTTGTCCCGGATGACCATAATTACACTTCGAGCATTTACGACTACACGATCGATGTATCTTGATTCCTTTGCCTTGCTTTTGTTTCTTAGGTGGGGATCCCTGCATTCTATCATTGGCAAGTCGGCATTTGCTAACTTCGTTACTACCAACTAACTTTTTGTTCTGAATATCTTTAACTTGTTTCCCTTGCTCCAAGCCTTGTATGGCCAGTTGCCACCCATCGTACTTTCGCTTATGGCGACATTCTTTCACTGAATGATCCATCTTACCACAGAAAGAGCAAACAATAGAATTTCAGAGGTATAATAGATTAGGGGTAACTTGATGGTCATCCATCTGTTTATCGCACTGATCCTGAAAGGTGTTCTCGCAAGCCACACTATGACTCAGGTTCTGAACCATAGATTGGAGATGAATAACGGCTCCAGTCAAAACATTTATTTCCTCGCTCATCTCATTATACGACATCTAAATCGAAGCAAAATATTTTAATCAAATTAAGTACAAAACAACAAAATCAATAGTACTTACCGTGCGATGCAAATGTCGGATGGTCAAGAATCACTATTTTCCCTGTCGCTCTGATACCAAGTTGTAATGCCCCAAAAATCCAGGACTTGTAACTTTAAGAATAGTTTAGAAAGCTTTGAAATCATACAATAATTAGAGTTCAAATAATACTTCAGCTGAAAATGATATTTTTGAAAACCACAAGTCAATGGTCCTTGAGCGCATTACAGGGTAAACTTTCCTTTGTCAAATCCCGCACAACCATTGAAATCAAATGGTTTAGAAATGGAGTTTCAATAATTGAGAATTCGCTTGTTGAAACCAAGAAGAAGCTTACCAAAACAGTTTTATTAACTCACGGTTTAATAAAAGAGAAATTTTGAAACACACTTTATACCAAATTTACCAACATGTCCTCAAGAGCGAAACGTCAGGGAAATAGCTCTATCTTAATCTCATCATGCCATCGTGCCATCGCAGACTGTATTACCTATCCAAAAGCTGCCCATAAAATGGGTCAGTTTCACTAAAAACTGGTAGGTGCACAGACAGGACAATATTGAACATAATTAAGAAGAATAATTTAATATGTCAGGTAGACAGGCAATTATATAGCAATTTAATTTCAACAGATTCACAAAGCAACTATCATGAGCACAATGCTAAAATTATTACAAGCATTTTACTGGCACAAGTAGGCTAACTATTACAAGCAAAGCACTGCACAAGAAAGTTAACTAGCAAAATACAATGCTTCATCAACCACACACCCAATTCCATAAGTATTGAACCTGTTGTACCCTATAACTTTCATACGTGCATAACTGAACACATTGTGTGATCGGATTTAAATTATGTTTCGATATTAACAGGCCAAGCGGGTACACACAAGGCACGACTCTAGAAACAACCTAGACTGATCCGGGGGTTTATTATGCTATGTATTTTATGATAACCCGGATAGCTGACTGAGTCCGCACCTAAGGAGACGGTCGGTGACCAAGAGAGAAATCCCCAAAGCAGCATAAACAATGGATGCATCCCAAACAAGGAGAGCTACCACCTAGGATAATTATGGTAGTCCCATTCCCCTAACTCCGATGACTGGGGAAGCCGAGTCTTTTGCTCGTAACTGCCATTAATGGCCTGTCCATCAAAGTTTTGTACTAACTGTCCTCTCTTCTGACAGGAGTCAGCGATTTGAATGAGTACATCAGGGGTAGTTAACTGAAGACCCATTCTACATACTCTGGTCTTTCGACCAAACTCGAGTATCTTGCCGGTGAAGGCGAAAACATCACTTATTTAGGTGATCACAACATTTTGTTATTTGCACCCATCGAGGTTGCCACAACCTACTCATCCAATCATCGCAACGTAAGAAGATGTACTTGTCAAAAAGTACGATCGTACATGTCATAAGTACGACTACGATGAAAGGGATATGGTTCCACAAAAGAAACCCCAACAGATATTATCTGCAAAACAATTAATACAACACAGTCTGGCAAGATAAGTCTTCAATTCACTTCAACAACATTTTTCATATTTCATGATGCAAGGTCATCTCGGATCTCTCGTCTGATCAACAAAGTACTTAACATGTTGTGCATGTCTAAAGGTACATTATACTGAACCAGGGAGGTCTGTGGGCTTCTCAAAATGAATACCCAACACACAATTTCATAACAATTCAAAGAATATAGGAGTGCTCATTTGGCACGATTCATCCTTAAAAGCCATAATGCCACATTAAGTCATTCACACAAGACACAACACTATCAATCTTACATCCAAAATTTATCTTAGTATCAACATGTGACACTAGATTGATACATAAAGAATGGGTCCTTCAACAGAACCTCACTCATTCATATGCTCATGCCCCTGATCGGGGTTATTCAAAATGAGCCGCAACTTGAATCAAGGTTATAAAACATTTCTCCCAAGTGTGTGGACTTGGGAGGGGCCAAATGTGACTTCGCAATCCTGCAAGACTTAATCATACTTTGCAAAAGTTGTGCATTTTGAAGAGCCGTGGGTTTGCAGAAGAAAATCCTCTTTAAAAGAACTATAGTGCACAAGTGCAACTTCTAGTGTTTTGAAAACAAGTGATAACAGGATAGGCACAAGACTACATTTATGTAAGTACATATTTACCATGAGTGTGAGCATATGCAGGTTATAACATGTCAACAAACAACTCTCGACTTGCGATGCTGCACATCGAGGGAAAAACACATAAGTAATACACGAGGTACCAAAACCATACATTGACCACTTAGATAGGCAAACACATAAGGTCATAAGTAATACATGAGACACGAAGTCGTACCTCACTCAAAGGAAACATGCAGGAAAAAATATATGCAAGCAAATGAGAGCATAGGTATTGCACGAAGTACGAAACCACACCTCAAACTCATAAGCAACTATGCAAAATAATGATCGAAGAATGAAATTGTACCTCGACCCATGAGCATACAAACATGATAATACGCAATGCAGAAGCAATATAACTCTAAGCATATCTAGCATGGCATCTTAATCATTTCAACTTAAATACGTTCATCAATTGCCCTTTGTGCGACTTTACCCTACCTCAGAATGTTTTGCAACCGCGTACGCATATGTGTGAGGATAATACGAGATAAATACATTCATCAATTGCTCTTTGTGCGACTTTACCCTACCTCAGAATGTTATGCAACCGCGTACGCATATGCGTGAGGATAATACGAGAGTCGGGCCACGGAACACGAACGAGACCTGTTGCAAAAATCTGCAAGAGTGAAATATTCAATTATGCTAATATAATTAATGGTTAGACGGGGGCAAGGGTAGGATTAGGCGGTCTGGAGTGATCCCTCGACTGTCGATGACAACAGGGCGGCAGAGAATGAGCCATTGTCAAACATAGCGAGGCGGCAGGGGCGAGCCCCTACAGACAGTACTGAAGCGACAGGGGTCGTACCTCTGCCAACGACAGTGAAACAGCAGAGGCTAGCCCCTGCCGACAACACTGAAGCGGCAGGGGTCGCACCCCTGCCGACAGCAGTGAAGCGGCAGGGGTCACACCCCTGCCGACGACAGCGAAGCGGCAGGGGGCTAGCCTCTGCCAACAGCAACGAATCGATAGAGGTCGCGCCCTTGCCGACAACACTGAAACGGCAGGAGTCGCACCCCTGCCGACGACAGCGAATCGGCAGGGGTCGAGTCCCTGTCATCCGGCGAAAGGACGATGGCAGGGGGGACAAACCCCTGCCGAAGAGAGAGAGAGAGATCAGGGCGAGGGGGTGTCGCAGGGGCCATTGGTCCCCTGCCGGCACTCCGACGCACCCTCAGAGGGAAGAGGGGACGACAGGGGCCTCGTAGGCCACCTGTCGGGCCTCCGATGAGCACAGGAGAGGCAGGAGGACGCAGCAGGGGGGGCCGTGTGTCGCCTGTCGGCCTCCCGGTGACGTGACAGAGAGGGGGTGAGGAAGAGAAGGAGGAGGAGACGACGTACCTGGGAGGAGACCGACGGCGGCAACGGTCGGCGGCATGCACAGGGATGGAGGAGAGGCGTCGGTCGGGGTTGCCTGCGAGGCTGTCGCCTGCAGGGAACGAGAAGGGGGGGCGGGGCATCGATCCTCCCCTCCCGCAACGCTCTTAAAGAGCTCGGGGAGGGGCGACAAAAGGGGAAACCCCGATGGGTTTCCCTTATCGGGTCGAAGGTGCGGTGGGGGGGGGTGCGGCGCACAGGAGAAAAGACCTCATGTGTCGGGTTATGAAACCCTAATGATGATGGGCTCGGGTCGGGTCCGGACCCGACCCGGGTCCGATTTTTTTTTCTTTGTTTTTTTTTTTAAAAAAGCGGGTTTTACATCCTACCCCTCTTAAAAGAATTTCGTCCGCGAAATATCATTAAAAGATTATCTGCAACAATCTGGTTCTTAGTTAATCATTGTTAATGAGGATGCACTAAAGGTGTGAGTGACCCGAAACACGTATGCTATAAAAGTAATCAGGATAGCACAAAATAAATTCCTGAGAAAGGTTCGAAGCCAATAACTCAACCGAACAAAATGTGGGTAATTTTGTTACTAATTTATGTCTTCGCAAGAGATTATTTGGAGTCACAAAAAGGGTTTGGCAGAAGACTATAAGAATGTTTATTCGTCACCTTCTACTAGATCCGATACGAACGAAGAGACACAACAGGACATAGTTCTAGTTTGTTTACGTTCCTTAAACAGAGGTTTTTGTACTTTATCATAATCAGGTTGTCGTTCGTTATCCTTACTATTTCTAACAGGCTGTATGTCCGGAATAGTCTCAACTTATCCCCATATCTCAAGGCCTTACATGGCCAGTTGTCTTATCTTCGCTTAAGTTATCATTCGTAGAATGACCCTAACTTTCATAAAAGACAAAAACATAACCTCGTATCAAGATCTAGAATCAGCAAGGATCCAACTTTCTAATCTAAAACCAATATATAATCATGCTACACAGAAAGCCAAATTTAAAGATTCATAACTAGCTATACAAATGCTCTCAGAAGAGCATCGAAACACATCATAATTCTCTACGAAATCAAAATTTATAAGTTCCACGCTGGATCACCTGGTCTGGGAAATGTACGACCTCACAAGGAATTACCGCCCTAGAAGGTTTACCTGGTCTTGGACAATATACTTGTTAAATTTTCGTTTGTACCTACATTAAGAAAGAGAAAACAGAAAAGGAGAGAGGGAGAGAGAGAGACGAGAAGAGGGATGCAAAACACGACTGCGGCTGTCACGATTTCACTTATGAAATCGCGACCTAATGTTGGTATTAATATACTTAAGTATATACAGTGGGTCGGGTCGGGTTTGGTGTAATATCCGAACCCGAATACAAAAGAAATAAAACAAGTTACACTTATACAGGAATGAACTTGAGTCTGGACAGGTGAATAGTAATTCGAGCCTGGTACAGGATCCAGACCCGAAACACTATTCACCTTTTTCACCCCCCCTCAAGTTGATCATGGTTATGGACCATGCACAACTTGCCTTTAAGTGTCCAAAAATGATCCTTTGTTAACCCTTTCGTAAATAGGTCTGCAACTTGTCCTTCAGTATTAACAAACTCAGGCTCAATCTCTTTTTCTTCGACTTTCTACCTCACAAAGTGTTGGTCAATCTCAATGTGCTTAGCACGACTGTGATGTACTAGATTGAATGACATGTTTATAGCACTTTGATTATCACATAGCAAGATAGTGTGGGAGATCTTTTCTCCTACTTCAGTCAGTAGATGTCTGATCCATGTGACTTCTGCAGTAGCAGCAGCCATAGATCTATACTCAGCCTCAGTACTTGACCTAGCGATAGCCTTTTGTTTTCTACTGCTCCAAGAGACTAAATTTCTTCTAATGAAGACGCAATATCCTGATGTAGATCTTCGTTCATCAGGATCTCCTGCCCAGTCTGCATCACAATATACAGTGAGTCTATGTTCATTTTTGCCATATGGTTGTGGTGAGTATGTCAGTCCATCACCAATAGTCCCTTTCAGATATCTAAGGATCCTCTTGACTGCTTCCATATGTCCAGTACGTGGCGCATGCATAAATTGAGACACTTGATTGACTGAATAAACAATATCAGGTCTAGTGAATGTGAGATACTGTAACATTCCTATTATGCTTCGATACCTGGTGGGGTCATCACACAGATCTCCATCATGGACGCTAAGTTTTTGATGAAGCACACTCGGAGTTCCCAGAGGTTTGCAGTCTTGCATGCCTGCCTTGCGGAGAACATCCACGGTGTACTTGTGCTGAGTGAGTGTCAAGCCATGAGTCTGATTATCAACTTCCACACCAAGAAAATAGCGTAGAGCTCCAAGATCTTTCATTTTGAACCTCTGACCTAGTAAATCTTTTACTTCTTGGATGTGGACCGCAGAGTTTCCTGTGATAACAATATCATCGACATAAATTAATAACAGAGTGGTCACAGTCTGACTTTTGAAAATGAACAATGAGTGGTCCATCATGGAACGTGAAAATCCATGTTTCTGAATCTCTAGTGAGAAGCTATCAAACCAAGACTGAGATGCTTGCTTCAGACCATAGATAGCTCTCTTTAACCTGCACACATGGGTTTTACAATTTTGTTCTTGATATCCAGGGGGTTGCTCCATATACACTTCCTCCTTTAAGTCCCCATGCAAGAAAGCATTCTTTACATCAAGTTGACTCAACTTCCACCCATGCTCAACAGCCAGAGAGATAATAATCCAAATTGTTCCCATTCTTACAACCGGACTAAAAGTCTCATCATAGTCTTGTCCTGCTTCTTGAGTAAATCCTTTTGCCACGAGCCTTGCCTTGTATCGTTCAATGGTTCCATCTGGCTTGTACTTTATCTTGTAGACCCATTTACACCCGACAACATTTTTGTCAGGCAGTCTGGGAACAACTTCCCAAGTTCCACATTCATGTAAAGCTTTCATTTCATCATTCATGGCTTCTACCCATTTGGTAGAAGTGGCTGCCTGGTAGTATATAGTGGGCTCATCTTCCTTATTGAGAGCAGTTAAAAACAGTTGAAGATCCAAGGAGAAGTTGTTATAACTAACCCACCTGTCAATGGGATGTCGTATGCGGCTCGATTTTCTGACCTCAAGAGTGTGAGAAGGAGTCGGATTACTGACTGGGACATGATCTGAATGGCTTGATGTTATCGGTCTCTGTCTAGAATAGACAATGCCTTTGTATCTGCCCGGTATTTTTTCTGAATCATGTGGCCTCGACGTCTCAGTGTTTTCAGACATCTCTTCTTCTCGCTGCACGCAATCTGATGAACATGCTTCACTGGAGTTAGCAAAAAGTTCTGAACTCAACCAAGGATAGTAAACTTCAGTTGGTATATTCGTTGCATCAGCTTTGTCATCAAAATTTTGTTCATCAAAGACAACATTTCTTGAGATTCTGATACGTTTGTTGATGGGATCATAACACTTATATCCTTTGTAGTCATCTGCGTAACCCACAAACCTACACTTCTGGGCCTTGTCTTGAAACTTGTTTCTCAGGGACCGATCAATATGCACATAGCAAACACATCCGAAAACACGCAGATCCTGATAACTAGGATGAGCTCCAAAGAGGCAGTGATAAGGGGACTTATTCTCCAGAACAACCATTGGCAATCTATTTATCACATGCACGGCAGAATGAAATGCTTCTGTCCATAGATCGATGGGAAGATTGCTGTCATGAAGCATACTCATGGCACTTTCAACGATGTGCCTATGTTTTCGTCCAGCAATCCCATTTTGTTGAGGAGTGTGAGGGAAGGACACCCTTCTTCCTATTCCGTTATTTCGAAGAAAAGAAATAAAATCACGGGATGAAAATTCCCCTCCTCCATCACATTGGAAAAACTGAATAGACTCAGAAAATTGGTTTTTAACCAAAGAAAGAAAACTTTGAAACAAAGAGAAGACTTCTGACTTATGTTTTAAGAAATATATCCAGGTGTATCGAGAATAACTATCAACAAAGATTAGATAATATCTGCTTCCAGACCCAGAGACAATTGGGGCGGGTCCCCACACATCAGAACAAATAATCTCAAAAGGTTTTGAAGCTCTCTTATTAATGGAATGGAAAGGTAATACATGACTCTTGCATGAAAGACAACTGGAACATTTATGACTACTCTCATCCCCATTAAGACTTTCCTTTGGAATGAGATTATTAGAAACAAGTTTCTCAATAAAATGACTCCCACAATGTCCTAACCGACTATGCCATAAGAATGGCTTATTACATTCAGAGATACTAAAAACACTGGCAGAAGAGGATGAACACGACTCTGATGAAGGCTTCGAAATCAGGTGAGAAGAGCGAACATCATGACATGGAGCTTCTTCAAAGACATACATGTTGCCTCGTCTCTTCCCTTCAGCGAATGTTTCCCTCGTGCGTAGGTCCTTGACCTGCACAGAGAAGGGAGTGAATTCGACTGAAGCATTATTATCATCAATAAGTTTGGAGACGGAGACAATATTTTTCTTAATGTCAGGAGCATGAAGAACGTCAGAAAGAGTAAGAGTGGAATGTGACATGGGAATGACAGTCTTTCCAACATGTGAAACAGGATGGTGGGATCCATCTCCAGTGACAATCTTACTTTTTCCAAAATAAGGGATAGGGTTAGAAATTTTACCTGCATCGCCTGTCACATGAGTCGCTGCTCCGGAATCGACAAACCAAGTGCCTTCATCACTCTGCTTCAACTTTAACTCTGACAAGGCAGATATCAGCAAATCTTTAATCTCTCCACTGTCTCTGGTATTTGTGAACTTTCTCTTGGTTTCTATCTGTGGACTCTTTCCTTTATTCTTTGGATTATGCCAGCAATTCGCCTTGATATGCCCCTTTTTGTTACAAAGAAAGCAAGTAGGGATAGATCTTGTTCCCAGCGCATGAGTAAACATGTTTGGAGTGGGAAGTAAACCACGCCCTCCGTGCCCACTTCGCCCTTGTCCTCCTCGTCCCCGTCCTCTACCATAAGTCACTCCAGTAGCAAAAACTTCTTGAGAATTTGGATGATTATGAGTTTCTTCAGAGAATCCCTTTAGAGTCATTTCATACTGGATCAATTTGGCTCGTAGCTCATCAAAGGTAGGAAGAACAGGGAGGCACAATAGTGAAGTGACTATCATATTGTAGTCGGACCCCAATCCACTCAGGGTTTGTTGTACCATGTCATTGTCACTAACGGCACACCCTATAACTGCAAGCTGATCTGTGATCACCTTCATCTTGTTCAAATATTCCATGATGGTCATGGAATCTTTTCTTAATAATTGAAATTCTCTTTTTAGAAAAACTACTCTTGCTTGAGAAACCTGCGAATACGTCTGAACCAGTTCCCAGAGTTATAGAGCTGTACAATTGTCAGGAATGGCAAGGAGGATCTCTTGAGACAGGGTTGATGTGATGTATGCAACAACTAATTGGTCTTTTCTTTCCCAATTGAAAAATTCAGCACTCTTGACATACACGATGGAACTCACCCCTTTATCATCTTTTTCTTCTCTCGGACTAAATTCTGGTGGAACTGGAGTGGTTCCATCTAGGTGGCCTAAGAGGCCTTGACTCCTTATGAAAGGAATAATTTGCCTCTTCCAGATCAAGAAATTTGAGGTATTCAACTTCTCAGAAACAAGTTGGTTGAGAAAACTCGAAGAGAGATTTGATTGAGAGTGATAGGGATCCATAGAGATTAAGAATCAACAGAAATGTTCAACCCTCGTCCAACACCCTTTTTTTTTGGCTGTCAGAGGATCACAGACGATTAAGTTCAAAGGATGAAGGAACTTGAACTTTTCTATGCACCAAGAAGAAAACTTACGTAGAAAAGAAAAAAAAAATCACAAGTCACGTATCCCTTTTTCCTTTTTTTTTTTTTTTTACTAGTACAGTAAAGAATGATCAAGAATAATAATAATGCACAGCAAACATAGGAATCAAGAGAAACCCTATAGCATCCGAGGGTACAGAGACAAAATTTTAGAGAATGTAGAAAAGAAAAATGGAATCAAACAATTAATAAGGGTGATTTTAATGTCTCACGTGAATCAATTCACGAGTTTAATGCCTGGGAGAAAAAGGATGATTCACGTGAACTAGTTCACGTGAAATGCTGCTGTCAACCCACGATCTGGATTCACGTGAATAGGGTTCACGTGAATCACAGATTCACAAAGAGATAACTCACGTGGGGTGTGAGTACATAAGAGGTTTCAGAAAGATGAAAGAGGAACAAACAGAAAAAGAGGAGACGAAGAACAGAAAAAGAGGAGACGACAGAAAAAGAGGAGGCGAAGAAGAACAACGAAAACCTCAATTTCTTGATCTTTGTCACGAGCCAGAACCTTTTTTTTTTCCTCTAGATGGATCTACGCTCTGATACCATGTTAGATTTTCGTTTGTACCCGCATTAAGAAAGAGAAAACAGAAAAGGAGAGAGGGAGAGAGAGAGACGAGAAGAGGGATGCAAAACACGACTGCGGCTGTCACGATTTCACTTATGAAATCGTGACCTAATGTTGGTATTAATATACTTAAGTATATACAGTGGGTCGGGTTTGGTGTAATATCCGAACCCGAATACAAAAGAAATAAAACAAGTTACACTTATACAAGAATGAACTTGAGTCTGGACAGGTGAATAGTAATTCGGGCCTGGTACAGGATCCAGACCCGAAACACTATTCACCTTTTTCAATACTTCCTCACAGGAATTCGCCATCTTTGCGGCTACCCGATCTTGGACAGTGTACTTCCTCACAGAGATTCACCACTCTAGTTGGATTACCTGATCTTGATCATACATACCCTTCACAGAGAATCATTTGCGGACCAGGTCCTCAACATGTACCGAAATCAATGATACATGCATCAAAACAAACGACGACTCCCAGGGTCGATAGCCACCAATAATGGGCAAAAGTATATATATATCATCAATGAGCATCACATCACTTCATATGGTATTCAATTCATAAAATCACCCATTTCATCAATAAGGTTCCATGAATCATAGTTCACTATTGAACTTAAACATATATCACATACTTTCGAAATTTGAGGTCACATGCATTTCAATCATATCATACAAAAACATATTATTCTATGCATTATATCATTGCCACCAGGAGCATTGCATTTTTCAAAATCTAACCTCAAAGCATGAGTTCTATACAATGTGATCATGTATATATCAAGAATCTTACTAAACCTCAAGATATGTAACTTCTACGCAGTTCGAGTTATGCACACAGAATTCAAATTCTATATGCATCTAAGACATCCAAATCATGGCACCATCATATGCATATATTTTTACCTCAAAGCACATCGCATTGGACCATGTCAGTGTGAAACACACGCACAGATCTACAAGACATTTTAGTCCAATATGATATCCATCATGCTATACATGTATGATATATTCTCACAAACAATCATAATGCAACTCTCTGCAACACCGCTACGTAGGCGTGATGTATCATAAAAACTAAGTGTTTGTAGTCGTGAGGTGTCATTCCTCTAAATAGTCTAGCTAATGATTTGTAGGCGTATAAGTCGACCACCTAAAAGTTAATCATTTGTAGGCGTAATAAGTCAACTACCCAAAAACTAATCAGTTGTAGGCGTGACATGTCATTTACCTGCATAAGCATCATAATCATAAGGGTCTGGGTTGGACAAAAATTCATATGTAATTTCATTAATAAACTTTTACTTGACAGGATCCGTACTGGAAAATAAAAAGTCTTACCCAAACTTATTAAAGTGTCTATTTGCTAATTCTCTACCTAACCCGTCATGACGAAAATAAACACGGTTCACTACTTTCATTGTTACTAGTGAGGCAGCTTGGGTTGTTGTTGCTGACTTTCCTTCGCGGTTCGCTTCTTCAGATCTGCTTCCTTCTTGCGACAAACTCTGGCGAAATGCCCCATCTTTTCACAATAGAAACAACCTCCAGTGTCTCGAGGGCATAGTTGTCCCGGATGACCATAATTACACTTCGAGCATTTACGACTACACGATCGATGTATCTTGATTCCTTTGCCTTGCTTTTGTTTCTTAGGTGGGGATCCCTGCATTCTATCATTGGCAAGTCGGCATTTGCTAACTTCGTTACTACCAACTAACTTTTTGTTCTGAATATCTTTAACTTGTTTCCCTTGCTCCAAGCCTTGTATGGCCAGTTGCCACCCATCGTACTTTCGCTTATGGCGACATTCTTTCACTGAATGATCCATCTTACCACAGAAAGAGCAAACAATAGAATTTCAGAGGTATAATAGATTAGGGGTAACTTGATGGTCATCCATCTGTTTATCGCACTGATCCTGAAAGGTGTTCTCGCAAGCCACACTATGACTCAGGTTCTGAACCATAGATTGGAGATGAATAACGGCTCCAGTCAAAACATTTATTTCCTCGCTCATCTCATTATACGACATCTAAATCGAAGCAAAATATTTTAATCAAATTAAGTACAAAACAACAAAATCAATAGTACTTACCGTGCGATGCAAATGTCGGATGGTCAAGAATCACTATTTTCCCTGTCGCTCTGATACCAAGTTGTAATGCCCCAAAAATCCAGGACTTGTAACTTTAAGAATAGTTTAGAAAGCTTTGAAATCATACAATAATTAGAGTTCAAATAATACTTCAGCTGAAAATGATATTTTTGAAAACCACAAGTCAATGGTCCTTGAGCGCATTACAGGGTAAACTTTCCTTTGTCAAATCCCGCACAACCATTGAAATCAAATGGTTTAGAAATGGAGTTTCAATAATTGAGAATTCGCTTGTTGAAACCAAGAAGAAGCTTACCAAAACAGTTTTATTAACTCACGGTTTAATAAAAGAGAAATTTTGAAACACACTTTATACCAAATTTACCAACATGTCCTCAAGAGCGAAACGTCAGGGAAATAGCTCTATCTTAATCTCATCATGCCATCGTGCCATCGCAGACTGTATTACCTATCCAAAAGCTGCCCATAAAATGGGTCAGTTTCACTAAAAACTGGTAGGTGCACAGACAGGACAATATTGAACATAATTAAGAAGAATAATTTAATATGTCAGGTAGACAGGCAATTATATAGCAATTTAATTTCAACAGATTCACAAAGCAACTATCATGAGCACAATGCTAAAATTATTACAAGCATTTTACTGGCACAAGTAGGCTAACTATTACAAGCAAAGCACTGCACAAGAAAGTTAACTAGCAAAATACAATGCTTCATCAACCACACACCCAATTCCATAAGTATTGAACCTGTTGTACCCTATAACTTTCATACGTGCATAACTGAACACATTGTGTGATCAGATTTAAATTATGTTTCGATATTAACTGGCCAAGCGGGTACACACAAGGCACGACTCTAGAAACAGCCTAGACTGATCCGGGGGTTTATTATGCTATGTATTTTATGATAACCCGGATAGCTGACTGAGTCCGCACCTAAGGAGACGGTCGGTGACCAAGAGAGAAATCCCCAAAGCAACATAAACAATGGATGCATCCCAAACAAGGAGAGCTACCACCTAGGATAATTATGGTAGTCCCATTCCCCTAACTCCGATGACTGGGGAAGCCGAGTCTTTTGCTCGTAACTGCCATTAATGGCCTGTCCATCAAAGTTTTGTACTAACTGTCCTCTCTTCTGACAGGAGTCAGCGATTCGAATGAGTACATCAGGGGTAGTTAACTGAAGACCCATTCTACATACTCTGGTCTTTCGACCAAACTCGAGTATCTTGCCGGTGAAGGCGAAAACATCACTTATTTAGGTGATCACAACATTTTGTTATTTGCACCCATCGAGGTTGCCACAACCTACTCATCCAATCATCGCAACGTAAGAAGATGTACTTGTCAAAAAGTACAATCGTACATGTCATAAGTACGACTACGATGAAAGGGATATGGTTCCACAAAAGAAACCCCAACAGATATTATTTGCAAAACAATTAATACAACACAGTCTGGCAAGATAAGTCTTGAATTCACTTCAACAACATTTTTCATATTTCATGATGCAAGGTCATCTCGGATCTCTCGTCTGATCAACAAAGTACTTAACATGTTGTGCATGTCTAAAGGTACATTATACTGAACCAGGGAGGTCTGTGGGCTTCTCAAAATGAATACCCAACACACAATTTCATAACAATTCAAAGAATATAGGAGTGCTCATTTGGCACGATTCATCCTTAAAAGCCATAATGCCACATTAAGTCATTCACACAAGACACAACACTATCAATCTTACATCCAAAATTTATCTTAGTATCGACATGTGACACTAGATTGATACATAAAGAATGGGTCCTTCAACAGAACCTCACTTATTCATATGCTCATGCCCCTGATCGGGGTTATTCAAAATGAGCCGCAACTTGAATCAAGGTTATAAAACATTTCTCCCAAGTGTGTGGACTTGGGAGGGGCCAAATGTGACTTCGCAATCCTGCAAGACTTAATCATACTTTGCAAAAGTTGTGCATTTTGAAGAGCCGTGGGTTTGCAGAAGAAAATCCTCTTTAAAAGAACTATAGTGCACAAGTGCAACTTCTAGTGTTTTAAAAACAAGTGATAACAAGATAGGCACAAGACTACATTTATGTAAGTACATATTTACCATGAGTGTGAGCATATGCAGGTTATAACATGTCAACAAAAAACTCTCGACTTGCGATGCCGCACATCGAGGGAAAAACACATAAGTAATACACGAGGTACCGAAACCATACATTGACCACTTAGATAGGCAAACACATAAGGTCATAAGTAATACATGAGACACGAAGTCGTACCTCACTCAAAGGAAACGTGCAGGAAAAAATATATGCAAGCAAATGAGAGCATAGGTATTGCACGAAGTACGAAACCACACCTCAAACTCATAAGCAACTATGCAAAATAATGATCGAAGAATGAAATTGTACTTCGACCCATGAGCATACAAACATGATAATACGCAATGCAGAAGCAATATAACTCTAAGCATATCTAGCATGGCATCTTAATCATTTCAACTTAAATACGTTCATCAATTGCCCTTTGTGCGACTTTACCCTACCTCAGAAT
The DNA here is from genome assembly GCF_984573655.1 of Nuphar pumila. NCBI lineage: Eukaryota > Viridiplantae > Streptophyta > Magnoliopsida > Nymphaeales > Nymphaeaceae > Nuphar > Nuphar pumila. The sequence continues at coordinate 58,649,413 of NC_143265.1, forward strand.
GTTATGCAACCGCGTACGCATATGCGTGAGGATAATACGAGATAAATACGTTCATCAATTGCTCTTTGTGCGACTTTACCCTACCTCAGAATGTTATGCAACCGCGTACGCATATGCGTGAGGATAATACGAGAGTCGGGCCACGGAACACGAACGGGACCTGTTGCAAAAATCTGCAAGAGTGTGAAATATTCAATTATGCTAATATAATTAATGGTGAGACGGGGGAAAGGGTAGGATTAGGCGGTCTGGAGTGATCCCCCGACTGCCGACGACAACAAGGCGGCAGAGAATGAGCCATTGTCAAACATAGCGAGGCGGCAGGGGAGAGCCCCTGCAGACAGTACTGAAGCGGCAGGGGTCGCACCCTTGCCGACGGCACTAAAGCGGCAGGGGTCGCACACCTACCGACAACACTGAAGCGGCAGGGGTCATACCTCTGCCGACGACAGTGAAACAGCAGGGGCTAGCCCCTGCCGACAACACTGAAGCGACAGGGGTCGCACCCCTGCCGACGGCAGCGAAGCGACAGGGGCTAGCCTCTGCCGACAACAACAAATCGGCAGGGGTCGCGCCCCTGCCGACGGCACTAAAATGGCAGGGGTCGCACCCCTGTCGACGACAGCGAATCGGCAGGGGTCGAGCCCCTGCCGTCCGGCGAAAGGACGATGGCAGGGGGACAAACCCCTGCCGAAGAGAGAGAGATCAGGGCGAGGGGGTGTTGCAGGGGCCATTGGTCCACTGCCGACACTCCGACGCACCCTCAGAGGGAAGAGGGGACGACAGGGGCCTCGTAGGCCACCTATCGGGCCTCCGATGAGCACAGGAGAGGCGGGAGGACGCGACAGAGGGGGCCGTGTGTCGCCTGTCGGCCTCCCGACGAGGTGACAAAGAGGGGGTGAGGAGGAGAAGGAGGAGGAGACGACGTACCTGGGAGGAGACCGACGGCGGCGGCGGTCGGCGACATGCGCAGGGAAGGAGGAGAGGCGTCGGTCGGGGTTGCCGGCGAGGCTATCGCCTGCAGGGAACGAGAAGGGGGGGCGGGGCATCGATCCTCCCCTCCCGCAACGCTCTTAAAGAGCTCGGGGAGGGGCGACAAAAGGGGAAACCCCGATGGGTTTCCCTTATCGGGTCGAAGGCGCGGTGGGGGGGTGCGGCACACAGGAGAAAAGACCTCCTGTGTCGGGTTATGAAACCCTAATGACGATGGGCTCGGGTCGGGTCCGGACCCGACCCGGCCCGGGTCCGATTTTTTTTTTTTATTTTTTTCTTTTTTAAAAAAAAGCGGGTTTTACATATATATATATTACAGTTTACATTTTAACACTCCCCCTCAAACTTACGGTACAATGAGCGAAAGTTTGTCTAGGAGGAAGTGAAATCTGGGAGCAGCGAGACGCTTGGTGAAGAAGTCTGCTAATTGATTTTCTGATGTAACATATGGCAGATCAATGGTTCCATGTAAGTATTCCTCTCTGACATAGTGACAGTCCATCTCAATGTGTTTAGTGCGCTCATGAAATGTCTGGTTGCTTGCAATGTAGATCGCACTTTTGTTGTCACAACACATCTTTGAAGCTTGCGTTGCTTTAGCTCCCATATCCGCTAGCAATCGTTTGAGCCAAACAACCTCTATAGTGGTGGTTGCTATGGCTCTGTATTCAACTTCGGTGGAGGAAAGAGAGACTTTCTGCTGCTTCTTGCACCTCCACGAAATTAAGGTTTCACCTAGGAACACACAAAAACCAGTAGTTGAGTGTCTATAATTGGGATCACCTCCCCAGTCAGCATCAGTATATGCAATTAAATTTAATGAAGATAAAGCAGACAAGAAGAGTCCTCGTGAAAGAGAGGATTTTAAGTATCTAATAATACGCAAAATCGCTCCCATGTGCACGGAGGTGGGAGCATGCTGAAACTGACTGACTGTATAAACCGCATGAGTTATATCTGGCCTAGTAATGGAAATATAAGAAAGAGCTCCAACAAGCTGTTTATAAGGAGTAGGATCATCAAGAAGTTCTCCATCATCAATTTTCATTTTAACATTGACAACTTCTGGAGTGTCTACTTTCTTATCATCTGTAATTTCAGACCTGGAAACGATATCAAGAGCAAATTTAGATTAAGATATCAAATACCCCCGAGGGGAATAAGCAACTTCAATGCCTAAAAAATATCTTAATAAACCTAAGTCAGTCATTTCAAAGTGAGTTTTAAGAAGAGATTTGATATTTGCAACTCCCTGTTTGTCGCCTCCGGTGATGATCATATCGTCCACATAGAGAAGAAGAATAATGATGCCTGCATCAGATTTCTTAACAAACAAAGCAGTGTCAGTTAAACAAGGTTGAAAACCAATATCAAGCATAACATGACTAAATCGGTCATACCAGGCTTTTGGAGCCTGTTTAAGACCATAAAGAGCTTTTTCTAGACGAAGAGCTTTACCCTTAGGGATACTAATACTAGGTGGGGCTTCTATGTATACTTCTTCGACAAGATTCTCATTCAGGAAAGCATTTTTGACATCTAATTGAAAGATAGGCCATGTTCTAATGGAGGCCAAGGCTATTAAAGTTCTAACAGTGGTCATACAGGCCACAGGAGCAAATGTTTCTTCATAATCGATGCCATACTCTTGGGCATATCCTTTTGCTACTAAACAGGCCTTATATCTTTCCAGGGTCCCATCACTTTTGGTTTTGACTTTGTATACCCACCTACAACCTATAGGTTTCTTACCCAGAGGGATATCTTGTATCGTCCAAGTATTGGCCTTTTCTAGTGCATCCAATTCTATTTTCATGGCTTCTATCCATTCTATATGATTTTTTGCTTGAGAATAGGATGATGGTTCAACATATGATTGTATTAATGTAATGGTGGCCCTATACATGGGTGAAAAAGATTCATAAGACACAAAATTTTATGGAGGTTTAGAGATTCTAGACGTTCTTTTAGGGGAGACTTCAGAGTATTTTTGTAATGCACATGGAAGATTTTGCTCTCTACGTCTTGAATATTGTAGACTAACATCCCTATGGATTTGCTCTTCATTATCATCATTTTCAACAACAATAGGACTTTGATCATTGTCAAGGTCACATCCAACTTCACATTCATTGGATTTTGAAGTTGGATCAATTAAAAACGAGTATTTAGTGACATCCTTGGATTTTTCAAATTCAAAGAAGCTTTCTTTTTCCAAAAAAGATACATTTCTTGACACATATAATTTGTTATTTTGAAAATCGAAACACATGTAGCCTTTTTTATTATCAGCATATCCTAAAAAGGCACATGGGATTGCACGAGGAGAGAGTTTGTCATTTGTGTTGGTGAAAACAAAACATTTGCATCCAAAGACTCTTAATCTAGAATAATCTGGAGTTAAATTAACAAGCTTTTCTATTGGAGTTGTATTCTTTAATGAGGAAGATGGCATCCTATTAATGAGGTAGGTGGCAGTTAGGATCGCTTCAGCCCAAAAACTTTTTGGAACTTGATTTGCAATTAGCAATGTCCTAGTAGTTTTCATAATGTGTCGATGTTTGCGTTCGGCTAGGCCATTCTGTTGTGGAGTGTGTGAACATGATCTTTGATGTGTAATACCATGTAAATTGAGATAGTCTTTGAATTCGTTGGACATAAATTCTCCCTTTGAATCAGTGCGAAAAACAGAAATATCATTTTGAAACTTATTTTTAACCATTTTATGAAATATTTGGAAGTTAGCAAAGACATCAGATTTATGTTTAAGAAAAAAAATCCAAGTATGTCTAGAAAAGTCATCAACAAAAATGACATAATATGTATAACCACCTTTGGAAATAACTGGTGCGGGGCCCCAAACATCCGAATGTATTAACTCAAGTGGTCGTGAGGAAACAAAAGTTCTACTAAGAAATGGTAACATTTTCATTTTGCCAAGAATGCAGTCTTTACAAGAAAAATTTTCAGAATTACAAAATTTTTCCAAACTTGGAAAATATTGAATTTTAGACATATGAGGATGGCCAAGCCTTTTGTGCCATAAATCTAATTCTAATTTCTGAATATTATAACAAAATGCATTTTTGGGTAATTCCAAAAAGTCCATGTAATAAAGTCCTCCTTCTCTATGGCCTTCCCCAATCAACTTCCCTGACTGGCGATCCTGTACCCAACAACCATGAGAAGAGAAGGAGATATTATATCCATAATCAGATATTTGCGAGATAGATAAGAGATTCAAATTAAGTTTAGGGATATATCTAACTTCTGGGATAAAAAATCTTTTGGATTTTTGAAGATTTTCAAAACATCCTATTCCTTTTACTTCAAGAGATGTGCCATCGGCTGTAAAAACCTTTGACACACTTGAGTTATTTTTAAGACATTCAGATAGACTATTAACATTTGGGGTCATATGAAAAGAAGCACCAGAATCTAAAAGCCAAGGAAAGTTACCTGGACCGAAGAAAGATGTAACTGCTGCTCCAGTTGAGGCTTCGGTTGAGGAGGATACCCCTTTGAGAAGAGGTTGAAGGATTTCCATCAGTTGAGCCATAGACACAGGTGCATCTTGATCTTTTGACTCAAATTCAACAGATGCAACTCTTTTTTCTTCTCTTCTTTTTAACTTTGGACATTGAGGCCTATAGTGCCCCGGTTCATGAAAATGATGACAAATAACTTTTCTTTTATCAAAGTCGCCGTTTTGCCTTCCAAAATGAGGCGGCTTATAAGTACGAGTATGATTCTCCGGTCTAGATACAGCTAAAACAGAGTCATCATCAACTTTTGGAGTACTTTTTCTAAGTCTATTTTCCTCCATAGTGAGCTCTTCTATAGTATCAACAATAGAAGGATTTTTTCCACGATGTAAAAGGGCCGATTTGGTGGATTTAAACTCCGGCCTTAGACCATTCACAAATTGATAGAAATGTTCCATATCGAGTTGCTTTTAGCGAAGCTCGATGTCTTCGGCACAATGCCATTTGGGCTCAAGAAGAGCCAATTCTTCCCAAAGTTCGGACAACTCATTATAATATTCTCGAATAGTTTTATCTTTTTGAGTCATTGTCCGAACTTTATCTTGTAAATTGCATATATGTGCAATATCTTTAAGGGAATACATGTTTTTTAGGTATTCCCAAGCCTTATCGGCATGCTCAAACTTAGCTAGACTAGAGCATTTTTTAATGTCTATGCTATTGATGAGCCATGACATAATTTTTGCATGCCCTATCCTCCATTCTTTCCATTTCTTTTCATAAGTGGCTAACGCCTTACTCTTCTCTTCTTCCGTTAGAGGAACCTCTTTATCACCCTCTTTCTTGGTAAAGGATAGTTTAGGTTCCAAATCGGAACCATCCACTATACCCCATAAACCTTTTCCCCAAATGTGGTGCTTCATAATCAAAGCCCACATTACATAGTTAGTATCATTGTTGAAATGGTGGTCTTCAACAAATGCACAAATAACTCACAAACAAGTGTCTATTGGAGACACTACAAGCATGACCCTTGAAAGGGTATAAAAGGAAGAACACTTGAAAAATAAATAATACTTTATTCATGAACAAAATGCTTAAGAAGCATTGTTATTTACATTGAAGAGGTTCACCCCTATATATACAAAAAAGTGAAAGAGAGAGGAGAGCTCATTTTGAGCTCTCCAAAAGAGACGTTGGATTCCAACGTCTCTTAATATAGCTGTTGGACTACAGTCCAACATCATTTATTATTATAGCTGTTGGACTCAGTCCAACAGCTATTTGCACAGTCAAGTTCCAACAGAAACTTGACTGGATCAAATATCTAGTTTCTATTGAACTAGATGCTAAAAAAGAAAATAAAGAAAAATAAAAAAAAGAAAATAATAAAAGAAAATATAATAATATTAAATAATATATATATATATATATATTACAATTTACATTTTAACACCCCCTGCCTGTCAAAAACACACAGAGACAGAGGGGCTTTGCCCCCTTGCCTGTCGAAAAACCTGAGCGGCAGGTGCTGAGGCCTCTGCCAGACTGTAGGAGTAAGGAAAACAGAGGCAAGGACGAGGCCCCTACCGGAAAAATCCAGAGGCGACAGGGAGGATCGCCCCTGCCAGACATCCCAAGGTGGCAGGGGGCCTCACCTCTGCTTGTTTGGTAAATAAGTGGGGCAGGGGCTTCAACCCTGCCGAAAACTGCAAAGGCGTTAGGGGTATTGCCTCTGTCTGCAAAAAAAATAGAGACAGGTAGGGGCTCTGCCCCTACCTACCATAAAAATGAGAGGGGCAGGAGCATCGTCCCTGCTGGAAAATAAGGCGGTAGGGGCGAAGCCCCTGCCTGATAGAGAGGAAAGAGGCAGGAGGGCTCGACCCTGCTTGACCAAGGAGAAAGGCGGCAAGGGCATCGCCTTTGTCGGTCTGCTGAAAAACTACAAGTGATAGGGGCGACACCCCTGCCTGATAGAGAGGAAAGAGGCAGGAGGGCTCGACCCTGCTTGACAAAGGAGAAAGGCGGCAGGGGCATCGCCTCTTCCGGTCTGCTGAAAAATGACAGGTGGTAGGGGAGACGCCCCTGCCGAAACAAGTTGAAGATGAGGAAGGGCAAGAAGAAGATGAAGAAGAAGAAGACTGGGGGAGGGAGTTACCTGAGAGACTGAGGGGTGGTCGCCGGTAGCCAGAGAGAGGGACGGGGCGGTAGCCGGAGGGCATGAGGGGGGGGCAGTCGCCGGTAGCTGGAGAGAGGGAGGGGGCGGTAGTCGGAGAGAGGGAGGGGGCGGTAGCCGGAGAGAGGAGAGAAAGCAGCGCGGGTGAGAGAGAGAGAGAGAGAGCGGCGGGGGTGAGAGTAAAAAAAAAAATCGATTTCGTGCCCTAGGGGAATTTACATCGACAGTTAGCGATGGACCAGTGATGGAATATTTTAGTCGCTAGTCCATCGCTAATCAGTGATCATTTTACATCAGGATTTAGCGACGAAATATTTTCGTCGCAAACTCCATCACTAGTTAGCGACAGAGTTATTCTGTCGCTATATCTGTCGCTAAGTGCGATGGGTTTTGTGACATAAAATTTCAGTCGCTAATCCATCGCTACTTAGCAACGGAGTTGACGATGGATATTTTTTTGTCGCTAATTTCATAAATATTTATGCACTTAGTGACAGATGTTTTTCTCTCGCTAATCCATCACAACTTTGCGACGAAAAAAATCTGTCGCTATTTGGCATTTTTCTTGTAGTGGATGAGGGGCGCGATGCGAGAGAAGTTTCCACACTATCATCCTGATGCATCAGACTTTACTCATGAGATTCTATACCTCCACACTGCAGTGTAATGTGTAGAGGGTTCTCCTATCTTTGTTGTTGGGGAGGAGCAACCTTCTATGCTCAAATCGCTACACACGAAGCCATACTAGTACCGCACACCTTCTCTTATTGAGTATCAATCATTTAATGTTACATGTTTAACTTTTTATTACTTGTTTTACATGCAACATTTATATAATAGTCTCATTCAAATAATTTGGCCACTTCAAGGTCTATGGATGCACTTTTAAAACTTTTAATTCAATGTCATTGCATATGCCACATTCTTTTCAAAACATGCATGAATGCATGACCATGACCATGGCAATGAATATTCTTTAAACAATAGATGCATCCATTTATTCACATCATTCATATCATGTACATGGTAGTTATATGCAGAAATTTCAGCATGTTCAATTCATTAAAATTTGCATTTTAGCATTGGTTTGATAACACTACATTGGCTTAATTTGGTTCAAGTTTGAAACCCATAAGTACTAAGGGAACAAGAAGTTTTCTTTGCAACTAAATACATTCAACATTGGAGTCTTTAACAGCATGTACATGACAATATTAAGTAAGAAAAAGATAGCATGCATTCATTACATAAAGTACACATCAATTCGCATAACAGACCCTTCAGTCTACTTATTCAATAGAGACCACAAGACATGTTTGTGCCTTAGCCCATTGGTCAGATTGTGTCCCATCAAGTAGACACTTTAATTCCCTACAATAAACTCTTATTTTTAACAGTCTATAACAGATTAACATTCATTCATAACAGCATGCACACATACGCATAAGTTTCACAACGAATAGCTAGTCAAGTCCTAAACCGGTTTCAAACTTGCAAAAACCCAAACTCTTTGATTGTTACAGAGGTTACATAAAAAATTTCAGTTGATGGTTAGAGCTAAATTTTTTATATTTTGTAGAAATTTTTATTAGCTTTCGATGCCGCAAACCGTTTGTAAAAATTCATCTGTATGAGAGAGTTATGAATGTTTTAGTGAAGACCTATATTTTTTTGTTTCGACTGTCACAATATAGTCCTCAGTTTATGAATAGAGCTCAAATTTTTATAGTAGCTTTAAAATTTTGTTAACTTTTCAACACAATAAACTTTTCATAAAAACTCTTTCAGACAAAGAAGATACGAGCGATTTACTGGTAAGGTGTTAGGCTAGAAATACGTATTAACTAGTATATACATTCGGGTGGGCCCAAAATAGGCCACCCGAATTCATATTTTCAAACTTTTTTACATGAACTTAATAAGAAAAATTATAAAAACCTAACTATACTACTTTAGACTAAACTACAATGGATAAATTTTTTTTCGGAGCCGTTGGGCCGAAAAACAAACCTGTCTCCCCGAAGCCTACTTCCGCAGAAATAGTTTTGGTAAAATTTATAATAAGGTATCCAAAACACATAAATTTTTTCATGAAATAAAATAAAAAAATCATGCTACAATTAAAGAGTATTCACATGCACAATCACTATGAATTCTAATTTAAATTTATATCAAAACAATTAAATATAACATGGTTTATCTAAAAATTATAAAATTTATTTTTGAGAAAACCGATAACATAAAACACATTTTCCTATGACAAAAACCATGGAAATCATTTTAATTTTTATAGTATATTCATATGAACATGGTTTACTGTTTCTAACGAAGATTTGTAGAAAAATAACTATGTAATACATGTATTTTATAAATTTTACTGATTTTATTTCTGAAAAAATTAAGAGAATGTAAATATGTTTTCTTTTAGATTTTAAATTAAAAAATTTGGCTACTTTTAGGGATGAATCAATTTCTTCTAAGAGAAATCAAAATTAACCCATTATCTTTAAATCTAATATGGCTTTTCATCACAAATTCATTTTTATCCTTTTTATCAAAATTTTAATATAAGTCCTCATAACCGATTTTTTAGAAAATCAGTTTTTAGAGGGGTTTTCTTTCTAAAACCTCTTTTTATTTCATGTTTTGACAACCCTAAGACACACCCATGTGTGGGAGGCATGGTTTAGGATATGTCTATACAAAAATTTAAAGGAATTCATGCCCACAAATTTTGATTTACGTGTAGAGCATAGGACTCCGTACCTTTTTCGGTGAAAATGACTCTTTTGGTTGTGAAAATGAACTCCGCAAGCGAACCGGTCGTCCGCTTCGTATGGTGTCTGTATCTAGATGATCTTCCCCTTCCAACCACGTACATAGGTTCACCTCTTGGTTGGACAAGAGGAAAAACAACAAACAAGGAAGTAGAAAGAAGAAGAAACAAGAGGAGGAGAGGAACTTGAGGGAGCTAAGGAAGTTCCAAGAGAGGCAAAATGGAGGGGGCATGAGCCCTTCCTCTCTATTTATAAGATTATGGGTTTCAGTCAAGGGCTGGGCTAATCTTAGACCTTGATCTAAATCATAATTTTCTTCCTTTCTTCTACCTTTTCAAGTTTCCTTTTTTCCCTCTTTTATATATATATATATATATATATATATATATATACCATGGAATGTCAGCTTTGCTTTATGATATCATGTGAACCTAGGAGCCTAGACTTGAACCCAGCTGACATGGAATGCATATAGACTAAGTATGGTTTGGTAGGACCATATTCAGGAGAATTATTCATGCTCACATAGACTTAGGTCTAATACAACACTCCTCAATTTAGGAATTGTATGAAAACAATGTTTGCTTCTTCAAATATTTCAAAATTCTATCTCTTTAGGACTTAAAGCCTTCTGTTTGATTGCATGTGCTCATGTTTTTCAAAAATCACCCTACCTATATTGTCCCGGTCTTCACGTTGCTGGGCTCTCTTCCAGAACCATAGTTCGGGACAGAGCCTCACAACTGGGCCACTTATTTGGTTGAAACCCCCCCTGCCACATACCAAGGGCCATAGTCCAACGTATATCGGCAGGTGCTCAAGGATGTTGGAAAACTTGAACATAGAACCGGAGGAATTGATTTTATGCCACGTACATCGAGCCTTGGCTTGAGTATATAGGCATAGCATGATTGGACACAGATGATCTGAACCTTAGAGTTAGGATTAAGGTCCTACAGCTATTTCAAAATTTGTGCATGTAGAGTCAGCTTTTAGGGAATGTTGTATGTGCATACTTGTAATTGAATGTGTTATAGTCATTTTTTTGTTATTTTCCATATTTTCCCAATTTTCTAAAATACTGGACGACTTTTAAAAAATCCCCAATCCATGTCCATGTACTGTCCATGTTTTAAACCCTGGACGATTTTCATAAAGTTCCTCCATTTTCCTAAAAACTCCAGGTGATTTCCCATCTTCCTATCCTCTGGATCTCGAATCTCCTACTTCATTTTATCCTGCCTGCATTTTTTTCAAAATCTCTATATTTTCTCAAGTCTTATTCCAATCTTCCATGTTTTCCAGTCTGATGGCATCCAGTCAGCTTGATTCAGTCTTTCCTGAGGGTCACATCTCCTACGAGGTGCGATAAAGTCTTCCCGAACATCGAGTCCTCAGCACCGGATCTTTCTTTCCCCGGTGGTATTATTCATGGTTCAAGAACTTCTCTCGTATGTTTCCGGACCATTTGGACGAGTGTGGATTGGAACTGGCGTCCGCAGTGGGAAAGCAGACAGTCAACGGCAACTTGATTCATGCACTAGCAGAGCGGTGGAATCCGAGCACTTCTACCTTCTGGTTCCCGTGGGGCAAGATGACAGTACTGATAGATGAATTTTCAGAGATTATGGGATTGCCCGTGCCAGCCGGTCAGCCTGGAGATCCATTGGAGAAGCAGTTTTTGATCAATGTCAAGGGTCTGGATCCCCGAGACGCTTTAGCTCGCATGACAGGACACAAGTCTTGGCCATTGATAGAGGAGGATGGAAACGAATATGTGGACCTGCTCGAAATCTACAGAGAGTATGGGACATTTGCAGAAGTCAAGTTGTTGTCTCGAACAGCTCGAGAGAGAATTCAACATGCGATGGTCCTATGCACTGTGGGATTAGCTTTCTTTCTTGACGGACGAAATTATATAGATATCAGGATAGTTCAACTTCTAAGGAGATGGGGAAGTCGACAGACCAGCCGCCTCTCCATTGCCATGGCCGCACTCGCTTTCCTATACCGAGGGTTGACCCGTTTCACACTCGGAGAATCCATTCTAGTCAAAGGGTGCACCTATGCCTTGCAGTCTTGGTTCCTCCGGCATGTGCCCGCCCGAGCCAGTTCATTCAGATACAATGGAGAGAAGCTTCTTCCAGTTGCACGATACCGGTTCTTGATCGACAACCTTCAGGAGGAAGAAGTCGTGTGGGACTACTTTGATCGTCAGGAATCACCTCCCAGATATACCTATGCATACGGCAAGCGGTTCAGGCTACTTGGCCCCTTCTTCTGCGCATCCAGAGCGGTGCGTCAGGCAGTTCTCTCAGAGGCAGAAGCGCGTTGAGATTCATCCACTAGTAGGGGTTCTGCCAGAATTTGACCTCGCATCAGATCAGTGGTCCGGAGCATACCATTCTGCCAGACATGGCTGGGATTCCTTTGTCCATCTTACTATTTTTCCTGGCCCTCGAGTATCGTCTGATTATCCAGAGTGGTGGAAAATTGTATGTCCCCCTCCCCTCTGTCAAGTGTATTATTGATAAAATCATGTTTTCCCCTCAATAAAATTCCTTTATTTTACATTTCACTTTGGTTTGACGACCTCGCCTAGGTAACAAGGCATATTTTCAGTTGTTTATCTTGCAAAGAATAGCAGCGCAATTGTCGTAATCCCAGCGATGACTCAATCCCTAGTAATGGGATACTCTTTCAATTGTCTACCAAAATTCTCAATAAATATTTTCCTCCAACCAAATTTCCTTCAAAAGCCTAATCATCAGTTCTACCTTGTAGAGAATATCAGCAACATCTAAAAGAATACTCGTAATACTCGATGGTTCATACAAGATCCAGAAAGAAAACCACATCAGTTGAAGGCGTCGCGTACTCAGTAGCTTCAGAAGAAGAGATGGACTCACCTCGATCCATCCAGAGTCAGGGTCAGCAGGCGGATGATGGCATCGATCCCCAAATGTACGTCATGTTCAAAAAAATGATGACCAAGATGCTGGCAGAGCAAGCTGAGGCCAGTACTGAGCAAATTCAGACCAAACAGAAAGATAAGGGTCATGCCGTCAAGAATGTGAAGATCAACAAAAAGCAGAGTCGTCATGAGGAAATATCTGATGAGTCAGAATCAGCTGACGATGCTGACAAGGAATGTGAAAATAAATATGAATTCAAAAGGTCAACTCAGGGTCAGGGGTCGGCCTACAAATCCAAGAATCAGTCTGTTGACGACCCTACGCAGTCACAACTGAAAGATGTGATGAAGATGGTTAAGGATCTTCAAGCTCGTGACAAGGGCAAAAGAGTCTTTACAAGTGAAGACTTCTATGATGCACTGGATGGGGATGATGATCTCGATAACCTCCCCAAGAAATTCATTAAGTTTGATGGTTCGGGTGACCCAAAGTCACACCTCGCCCTTTTCTTTGCAGAGTGTTCCAAGTTCAGGACGAATAACCGAGCCTTATTTCTTTGTTTCCCTCGCAGTCTGGAGGGTATTGCAGCAAAATGGTATTCAAAGCATATTAATCCCATAGAGCTGAAAGAGTTTGATAAAGTGGTCAATTTGTTTATTGAGCGCTTTTTATTCAATGTTGAAGCACTCCCGACTCTCAGTCATCTCTGCAGTCTGAGGCAGAAGGAAAACGAGAAGGCCAGGGATTTCATTCACAGATGGAGATCCGCTTGCAATAAGATGCGTGAGCCGATAGCAGAAGGACACGCACTATCTTTGATCCTGAGCAACTTCTCGCAACCCCTGAGGGGACTGATTTCTACATCTCCATCGAAGAGCTTCATAGAACTGACAGAACGAGCTGAATGGATTGAGTCGAGTATGGAAAATGGATCTTATGAAGGTTTCATATTCACCAAAAGCAGCAGTCAGCAGGAATCTAACAAGAAAACCTATTTTACCTACTCTACCAGCAACAACAAGAACCATTATAAGGGAAATGTGAAAGATCACAGCTCTGGCCCAGGGGGACCAAACCCCAACAAAAATGAGCAAAAAGGTGAGTCGATTCCCCAGTATGATAAGCAACCTCAGCGATCTTTTGAGCAAGGGTCGAGACCTCAAGAAAAGTCGAAGCACGACAACTGGAGTTTTAAACGTGACTTTACTCCCCTAGATCAACCGCGTGAAGAAATGCTTGAATATATGTTGGCCAAAGAGATGATTAAGCTCCCAAGAGTCGATGATCCTCCTATCACTAGGGGAAGATTTAAAGATCAATTCTGCAAGTTTCATCGGGCCATGGGGCATGATACCGAGTACTGTTTCGTTCTCAGGAATATTATTCAAGACTATATCGATAAAAACATCCTTGTGGAAGGCAAAGAAGAAGATAAAGCAACCAGCTCATCAGCCCCTTAAGAGCGACAAGGCCATTACTCTTTCATTCTTGCATTTTTCTTTCGTCATTTTTTATGGATGGCATGGTCTCATCTCTTTCATCAATAAAATTATCAATCTTCCTTATAGTTTGGCATCATCTTTTGTATTTCTCCTTCTTTACAAAATGTCTTTTTACAAGGAGTAACCTCTTTCAGAGTGTCTCCCGAATTCATCAAGAAGCACATCGTCAATCTTTCCACTGTTATCTTCAGAGAACATTCCTCAAATATCAATTATTTATCCTTTCATCCAATATCTTACTCCCCCATTACACTGGGGCATTATTTTAAAAAATTGTTTTCAAAACATCCTGTATGTAGGCAGGTACAAGCAAATCTCTCATTTTGCATTTGCATGCATTCATTTGCATTTTTGTATACATCAACTTGCATCAATCCAATACCCATTTAGGATAAGGGATGAATTCTGAGACTCATGGCGTTTGTCTAGGTCAGCATAAGGGTAAAACATTGAAAATCTCACATTACAATCATCAAGCGCTTTCTAAACACAAACCTTTTTCAAGTTCGTCCTACGGGCCGAGTTTTTATCAAAACCATTTTTACCGGTCAACCTTCGGGTGAAGCGAACTTTCTAAATCCAATTTTCACTGGTCGAACTTTCTAAATCCAGTTTTCACTGGTCGAACTTCTTAAATCCAGTTTTCACTGGTCGAACTTTCTAAATCCAGTTTTCACTGGTCGAACTTCCTGAATCCAGTTTTCACTGGTCGAACTTCCTGAATCTGTTTTTACTGGTCGAACTTTCTAAATTCAGTATTCACTGGTCAGACTTTTTCAAAGCCCAGCGTTCGTGCGGGTACTTTTTTTTTAAAAAAAAAATCCAGTGCTCATGCTGGTATCCTTCCAAAATCCAGTGCTCGTACTGGTAGCCTTTTAAAGTCCAGTGCTCGAACTGGTATCCTTTAAAAATCCAGTGCTCGTACTGGTAATCTTTCAAAATCCAGTGCTCGTACTGGTAATCTTCCAAAATCCAGCACTCGTACTGGTAATCTTCCAAAACCCGATATTTGTACTGGTAATTTTTCAAAACATAATGCTTGTATTGGCACATTTTCAAAATCCAGTGTTTGCACTAGTACACTTTAAAATTCAGTGTCCACTAATTTAGTTTCCCTTTGGGATTCGAGTTCCGACTCGAATTTCCTTTCCTTCTAATTGATCTAGTTTTCCTTCAGGAATTCGAGTTCCGACTCAAATTTCTTTTCCTTCTAACCGGTTTAGTTTTCCTTTGGGAATCGAGTTCCGACTCGAATTTCCTTTCCTTTTAATCGATCGAGTTTCCTTCAAGAATTCAAGTTCCGACTCGAATTTCTTTTCCTTCTAACCGGTTTAGTTTTCCTTTGGGGTTCGAGTTTCGACTCGAATTTCCTTTCCTTTTAATCGATCGAGTTTTCCTTCAAGAATTCGAGTTCCGACTCGAATTTCTTTTCCTTCCAACCGGTCTAGTTTTCCTTCAGGATCCGAGTTCCGACTCGAATCTTCTTTCCTTCTAGTTGATCTACCTTTCCTTCAAGATTCGGGTTCCGACTCGAATTTCTTCTCCTTCCACGATGGATCTAGTTTTCCTTTAAAGATTCGGGTTCCGATCCGAGTTTTCCTTTCCTTCAGAGTTGGTCTAGAAGATCCGAGTCCCGACTTGAATCTTCTTCTAAATCCAATTCAGAACTGGTCTAGAAGATTCGAGTTCCGACTCGAATTCTCTTTCAAAATCCAATTCATCTAGTTTTCCATGAAGAGTTGAATTCTGATTCGAATCTTCCCTCAAAAACCCAGTTTAGCACCTGGTCCATTCAAAGCTCACAAGTTGGAATCATTCCTTCTTAAATTATGATCCTTAGGTTAAATCCCTATGGAATGGATAGTTCGTAGGTCGAATCCCTACAGAATCCATGTCATTCTCAGTAAACCAATTCACAATTTCGACTTTTTTTTAGCCAATCAATTTCCAAAATTCCAAATTTCCAATTTCCAATTATCAACTTCCAAATTTCCAATTTCCAATTTCCAATTATCAACTTCCAAATTTCCAATTTCTAATTTCCAATTTCCAATTTCCAATTTCCAATTATCAATTTCCAATTTCCAATTTCCAATTTCAAATATCAAATTTCAAAATTTCAATTTCCAAAATTTGACCCTTTTGAGTCACCCAATACCCAATTTCAATTATTTTCTCTTGCGAAAGACCCTTTGTATAGGGAGAGTTCGAGGGAGCTCGCTCTTTTCGCATGCTATCCAATTCGTTCACTTAGCCCCTTTTCAGGGAGAGTTTGAAGGGACTCGTGTCTTTGTGAACCGTTTGCAAAACAAAATTCCAAATTTCACACAAGGAACCCTTTTTATAGGGAGAGACTCGACGGAGACTTGCTTTCCTTGTGGCCCCATAATTTCAGACTAGGCCATTTCATCATGAAGGACCCTCTTTTCAGGGAGAGTGTGATGAACTCGTTCCTTCATGACCAATTTACCAACCTCACAAATTCCGGCCCCCTTTCCATAAGAGAAGCCTAATGTTAGGAAGTTTTGACGAAAGCTTAATTTCTCTTCGAAAGTTCATTTTGCAAACACTTCCTCTTCAGGGAAGAGAGGAGTAATTCCCAATTCCAATTTCTGAATCTTCTCCTTTGGGGAAAGGAGAAGAGAATTTCTGTCATGGATGTGTTGCGTTGTGCTTCAAATGCTCGCTTTCACAAAAGGATTTCAAGAAAATTTTGCCAATTTGTCATTAAATATTTGTTGATTTCAAAAATCTTTATTGCACAAAATTATTACTTCAGAATACTTCCACTATTACTTCCGAAAGGGCAATGCTTTCGCGAAAAAGGATTCAAAATTCAAAATCTTTCTATTGGCCAACCAAAAGGATGAAGAATAAATCCGCGATATGGCCAGTAAAGAGAATTCAATGTTGTTGCCAAGCCATGAGTGATTGATATTGATCGCAGTCAATGACACATTTTTAAAGACCATTCTTGAATAATAAAGCAGTCGAAATATCCTGGGTGATACAGAAAAATCCACTCAATTTCCATATCTTTTCAATCACCTAAGCTGCAATTAAATATCTGCAAAAGGGATCTCTCAATTGTCGTCAAGATGAAGGCGAATTAAGCGAGTCGACCCCCGGGGCCAAAGAAGATTTGGATCATCTCCAAGATGACGGAGTTTGTGACGGATCCTTCCAGGGAAAGTTCAGATCACCGTCGAGATGAAGGCGAGTGTGATGAGCCTACCGACAAACCCTAAAAGATATTTAATTCCAGCTATCATCAAGAGATTTCCTACCAAAGATCCAATAACTATCAAGATAATCCCTGAGAGAAAAGAAGGATCGAAACATCTCTGAGATGAAGGAGTTTGTGATGTACCCTTCCAAAAAAAAAAAAAGGAGAAAGACAAGTCAGGACATCTCCAAAATGAAGGATGATGTAATTCCCGAAAAATCC
The DNA here is from genome assembly GCF_984573655.1 of Nuphar pumila. Taxonomy (NCBI): domain Eukaryota; kingdom Viridiplantae; phylum Streptophyta; class Magnoliopsida; order Nymphaeales; family Nymphaeaceae; genus Nuphar; species Nuphar pumila. Next base: position 58,666,709 of record NC_143265.1, read on the forward strand.
AAGAGAGCTCCAATCTGCTAAAAAAAAAGAGTGCAGAAAGATCATCATGAGAAAAGAATCCCAGGATATCAAACTGCCAAATCTATCAAGAATCTTCTTTAATTTTGTGAAATTCTTTTATCAATACTCTTTCACCAATAGCTCTCGCAATATCAAGAATATTTTCTTTTCCGTCCATATCAAGGAAATTGATAGCTTCCTTGAAAGAAAGTCAATCGCAAGCAATTTGAATTCGAATCTTGATTCTGCAGAGTTAAGCTCAGTCGGAGGTAATACTTCAGGTAGAAAAGAGGGAATACTTTCAAAACAATGTGCATCACTTTCAATTATTTTGAATCAACAATAATTTTCAACATTTTGACAATATTTTCTAGCTATCCTGGCGTAAAGCGAGAGTTTGAGGTTCATCTTTGGAGCATCCTGACATCAGTTGTTATCCCTTTTAGGACTTGATTATGGGAGTTTTCAAGATTCCTTCCCTTCTTCGGTATAATCTGAGCGCCTGGGCTCTCAGATTCGCACACTTCCCTGTGTCCCCACTGTCCCACCATAGACAGTCCAATTTCGGCTTGAGGTTAAGCCACCAATTTCAGCAAAAGGTAATTTCAAAAGCTATTTAGTCTTAGCAATTAGACGCCCAAAATCAAACCCTTTTCAAGCTTTAGGGACTCCAATTTCCTTCCTTTTGCAAAACCCCTATCGGATTCATTGTGCGGAAATCTGAAGGTTCCATCACGGTCTCTTCTTTCGAGGATTTCGTTCATTTTCTGCCCAATCAGGTTAAAGGTATAAACCTGGGCCTCCTTTGATGAGGTATTTCATTTTCTACCCGATCAGGTTAAGGGTATAAACCTGAGCCTCCTTTGATGAGGTATTCCATTTTCTGCCCAATCAGGTTAAGGGTATAAACCTGGGTCTCCTTTGATGAGGTATTCCATTTTCTGCCCAATCAGGTTAAGGGTATAAACCTGAGCCTCCTTTGATGAGGTATTTCATTTTCTGCCCAATCAGGTTAAGGGTACAAACCTGGGCCTCCTTTGATGAGGTATTTTATTTTCTGCCCAATCAGGTTAAGGGTATAAACCTGGGCCTCCTTTGATGAGGTATTTCATTTTCTACCCGATCAGGTTAAGGGTATAAACCTGGGCCTCCTTTGATGAGGTATTTCATTTTCTACCCGATCAGGTTAAGGGTATAAACCTGAGCCTCACGTGATGAGGTATTCCATTTTCTCTGCCCAATCAGGTCAAGGGTACAAACCTGAGCCTCACGTGATGAGGTATTTCATTTCCCGGTCAGGTTAAGGGTCAAACCTGAGCCTCGTTTCTACATGAGGTATTTCTTGTCCCATCCAGGTTAAGGGCAAAACCTGCATCTCACTTCTTTTTGAAGTAAAATTTTCTTCTTATTCTTCATTCCATATCTACCATCATCATTTGAATAAATTCTTTCATACCCAGTCAGACTCATCTAACTGAGGCATTTTTTTGTGGTTCAAATTTGGTATGTTTTCTTTGCCACTAAGCTCGACTTCTAACCGGCTTAGCAGCAAAGAGGGGCATCTGTAAACACCCCAAATTTTCACCCTCATCCAGTGTTTGTCCATTTCATGTGTCATTGCATATCATTGCATGCATTCGGCATACCATTTCATTGCACAACATAGCATTGCATGTCATTACATCTCATCTTCGAGATCCAACACTCCAGTTTTTAAAATATTCAATCCAGATTTGAATTTTAAAGCTTTTATTTCAAAATCAATTTCAAAACCTGGGTATTTATTCAACATTCTGTCATTTTCCAACCCCTGGGACCTTATATTTTGAAATACTTTCTTAGAAAATAATCTGGATTCATTTCAAACTCAATTTCAATTGATTTCAATTCTCAGATGAGACCCATTTAGGTGGTGTCGCTTCTGGATTCCTTTACTTGTCAAAAATCTTCAAAAATTTCAGAGTTCTAGTTGGATCAGGACTCTTTTTCCAGAATCCTAGTCGGATCAAAACTCTAATTTTCACTACCTTTTTACCTGTTTTTGAGAAGAACCTTTCAAAATCTTCTGTTTTGGCAAAAATGTTAGAGTCTGAGTTGGATCAGGACTCTTCTTCAAGAGTCCAGTCGGATCAGGACTCTTCTTCAGAGTTTCAATTGGATTGGGACTCTAATCTTTTATAACTATTTTTATCCATTTTCAATCAAATCTTTCAAAATGAGTCAAAAATTCAGAGTTCTAGTTGAACCAGGACTCTGTTTGAAGAGTTTTAGTTGGATCAGGACTCTGATCCTGATTTCAATTTTGAAAGAATCTTTTAAAAATCTTTCCATCTATCAAAATTGTTATACTTTTATCAAAGAATTTTAAAATTCTTAGGTTTTATCCCAAAGTCCTGATCAAATAAGGACTCTACCCCAGAGTCCTGATCGAAGTAGGACTCTATCCAAAATTGATTTTCTCACTTCATTTTCACTGGCTTTCAAAAGCTTTGCTTAAAATTCATCATTTTCTTATCAGAAAACCAAAATTCTTAGATTTCTGATTGAATCATAACTCTTTCTCAGGGTCCTAATTAGATCAGGACTCTGAACCAAAAACTTCAATTTCATCCTGTTTTCACTTGTTTTTCAAAATCCTCTCATTTGATTTCTCAGAAAATCCAAAAATTGGAGAGTCCTAGTTCAATTAGGACTCTGTCCCCAGAGTCTTAGTTGAATCAGAACTCTGTTTTATTTCAATATTCGTTATTGTTTTCACTGTTTTGACAAGTTCTTTCATTTGTTTTTCAGAAAATACCAAAAAATCTAGAGTTTCAGTCCGATCAGGACTCTGTCCCAGAGTTCTAATCCAGTCAAGAGTCTGTTTTTACTTTCATTTTTATTTATTTCTATTTGTTTTAAAAAATTAGGTCATTTTGCAGAGTCCAGTTGATTCAGGACTCTATTTTAGAGTTTGGTCGAGTTAGGAGTCTAACCCTGACTGTGTTTTCTGACTTATTTCATCATTTCTTGATAAAATCTTTTGAAAATTCTTTCATTTGGCTGTTAAAATCTAAAATCTCAGAGTCCTAAGAGTTCAGGACTCTAACTCGGAGTTCCAGTTCGCTTAGACCCTATTTTTAAAAATCTTGAATTTCAATTATTAATTTTAAACTCTTTTCAAAGCTGTTTTCAGTGTTTATTTCAAAATTCTTCAAAACTCGATGTGGGCCCACTCAGTTGGAACCATATCCATAGGAATTCTGACCCAGTTAGAACCCTATGCCATTTCAAAAACTTAACTTTAAGATTACTTTTGAAAATTCTTTTGAAAACTCCTTCAATTTTAAGTTTTAAAATCATTTTTTTTTAAAACTCAAGTAGGGCCCACTCGAGGTGGCGCCATATTCGAGTAAGTCAGGGCTAGACTAGGGTTAGTCGGTGTCTTGGTTAGTGTCAGAAGTTTAGAAGAGTCAAAACCATTTTGAAAACTCATTTTGAAAATTAGTTTTTAAAACTAGTGTTTTTAAATGTTTTTAAAGGTGTTTTAAAAACCCAAATGTGAAAGATGCCAAGTGGCATCACATTTGGGGGTTTTCTAGGTTTAGTTAGGGGCTAATTAGGGATTAATTAGAGTCCCACCTAGGCTAGAAAACCACAAAAAATCGTTGCCTTTAGTGGATTTATTAGAAAGAGTCCTAAAAAAATGAAAAACCTCTTAATTAACCCTAATTAAGTGACTTTTGAAAAACTATAAAAAGGGACCTAAGGGGGGGCCAAAAGGGGGGCTCTTTTCTCTCAAATTTTCGTGGCCTCTCACTCCTCTCCAGCGCCTCCACCTTCCTCCATTGCAGCTGCAAGCACCAAGGTAATATTTTTAATATTTTTTAGTTTTATTTAATACTTTTTCATGTTTTAAATCAATTTTAGCCATTGGTGTCATCCCCTTCATGGATTAAACCATGGATTCAACCTCAAGAACCTCAAGAACGGTTCAAGAAAGTGATCTAACTCTTTTTTGTGGTGTTTACAGGGATTCTAATTCATTAGAATCAATTTTAGCAGTCTTTTGTATTATTAACCAATGAAATACATGATTTACCCTTTTAATGGGTCAAATCCATGTGTTTAAGTGTGAAATCAAATTCCAGCCATTGATTCCTTGATTTTATTTTATTTATTTGTTTATTAATATTTATTTTATGTTTTCCAGCATAGAAATAATTTTTATTTGCTGTTTTATGGTTTGTTTTATTGTTTTTCATTAATTAATGCATATTTTCTCAAGTTTCTTAGATTTCTGTGTATTTTTAGTTTAGAACAGAAAAGAGCATGCTGTTTCGGATTGAAATACTTGTTGTTTATTTCTGATTTTTTTATATGTGATGCATGCATATGTGATTGAACTACTTTAAAAAAGTCAGAGGTTTTTGGATTCGGGAACTCGGTCAAAAAAATCAGACATCAGGTCGGGTTTTTAAAACTTTAAAATCGGTGTTAAAATCAGTAGGGTGACTTGATGTGATGATATTTTCTCATCCGATATCTGATTTGAGATCCGTAAAGTTACATGGATTCATATTAATTAGATCTAGCTACTGTGAAATTTTCAGAATTTTTTATTGCTTTTTGCTATTTTTCCTCTGACAGAAAGTCTGATTTTCAATTTAAAACTCGTTAGGGTTTACCAAAACCCTAATCAGACTTGTGTTAGTCATAAATCCCAAACCACAGATCCAATTTTAGATCTGTAAAAAGTGAGTATTGTTATTTTTTTGTCTACTATTGACCACTAAAATTTCAGAGATTTTTGTTTAGGATTTCTATTTATGTCTGTATTTTCAATCTGAAGTAGCCGTTTTAATCCCTGTTAAAAGTGAAATATGTTAGCTCAGATTGTCGGAAGGGTTTCTCCCTAACCGGAGATGCTTTTTCCAATCTGTAAATTGGGAAATCTCTGTTTTTCTTCCTAGTTAGTCTTTGTAAAATTTCAAAAATTTCCATGGAGATTTGGCCCCTGGTTCAGGTCTTGGACTGAGACTGGTTGGTGAATTAGGTCAAAAATAGCATATTTTTAGGGTTTAATGCAATTTTCGCATTAATTTAATGTCAAAAAAATATTTTTATAATTCCAATTCGATATTAGGGTTATAACAAGTGCATGTACCAATTTTTATGGATTTTGGAATCCATTTGATGGCTGAATTAAGCAAATTGCAAAACCGGGTTCCTGAAAGATCCAAAAACACTGCTAAAATCACAGTTTTTGTGATATTATTGGATTTTCGTGTATAAGCATATATTTTTATGGTTTAATCATGTTCATAATCATATTAGGATGCTTTAGGTTTAATTTTGTAGTTATTTGATTTCATTTAGGTCATAAAACCCAAATTTTTACCAAAATCTCTTTCTAAAAACCCTGATTTCAATGCCATAGTCTTGCTATCGGGGGCAATTTGGTCATTTGACCTAAATTTCGAAATCCCTAACCCTAATTTCATATTTTTAATCATGTAATAGTATATTTTGTTTGAGTTTATTCCATTCAAATTTCAAAACTTGCATTTTATCAAAATATCTTTCTAAAAACCCTAATTTCAAGGCCATAGTCTTGTTATTAGGGGTATTTTAGTCATTTTGATATCTAGCAAAATCCAACAATTTCCTGATATTGTTGGATAAATCTAGAAAAGCCAACATATATTCATTAACCAAGTTCTCTAGTTTTGCAGGTACATTGAAGACTTTATTTTTCATGTATTTAAATTTCAATAGTGATGTAATTTGTAATTAAACTTTGGAATAAGAATTTATATTTCCTGCTTAGCTTAGGTTGCATTGCATATAGTTTTTTTTTATAATTTTAATGTGTGATGGATGATGATTCATGCATATTTTTACAAATTCACCATGGTCTACACGAATGGCACATGCACTAGCTTTTATGAAGTTTATAAACTTGGTGGAATTTGTATTTATGGCCATAGTCAGAATACGAATGATACTCAGATTTATAATCTTCACATTAGCCACATTCAGCCTACACTCTTAGGCTAACTTCAAAATGCACTGCATTTCTCAAAAATACAAAAAGTATTTCTCAATTCTTCAAATCCATATTCATTCATTTCATGCATTTGTCAACTCCAATTTAAAATCCAAGTCAAGGAAATTGAATTCCTCAAAATCTCCTAAGTCTTATAGCAAAATCGATTTTCCCAAAAGCATTGAAGTTCAAAGAATATTTCAAGTATTTCCCAAGTTCCAAATTCAAATTTTCTAAGTTAGAATTTCAATTTCCAAGTTTGAATTCAGAGAAACCAAGTCTCTCAGAATCGATTTTCACCAAATGTCAAGGATTCCTCAAAATCAATTTTATTTCTCTCAGAAGTACATTTCAAATCCCAATTCATGATTTTCCAAGATTTACATTTTCTAAATATTTCAATCATTCAAAGCAAACATCATGTTTTCAAATGTGCATTTTCTGAAAATTCATAGCACATGCCTGATTCTATGTGCATTTAGAAATTATAATATGATTTAGACAAGTTGAATAGAGTAGAACATAAGATTGATCCTTGGTTCAATTACCCCTGTTAAAGGTGGCAGGAACGATTGAACCTCGTACCGACAGGCGAGTCCCATTCTACGGAATTATCCCGCATTTTAAAAATGGAGGCGAGTTATTTTCAAAAACTTTTTCAAAGGTCAGTTTGACTCGCAAAAAGTTAAAAATTTTCTGATGATAACATGGATCCCGGGTCTCGGACCCGGACCCAAGCCAAGCCCCCGAGCATGCTACGTGAAAAAAATAAATAAATAATAACGAACCTTGGTTCCATCCGGACCCGACCCGAACCCGTTAGGGTTAAAGCTGAGGGGCAAGAGTGCTTCTCCCCTCTCATGCGCCGCACTCTCCTTTTTCGAAAAAAAAGGGGAAACCCTTTTTCGGGTTTCCTGAAATACACTCCCCTGTGTTTTAAAAACACGCAGGGGAGAGGGGGCCTCACCTCGCAGCCCCTCTCCTCCTCCTTCACTTTCTCTTTCTCCTCCTGCACTCTCTACCTCCCTATTTCTTTCTTTTCTCTCTCTACCTGCGTGCAGCAACCTCGACCATCGTCGACGCCGGTCGATGCTGCCGGCGACCTTGCACGATTGCCGACCCTGCCCTCTCTCCAGGTTGCGGTGCAGTCGAGGCCGACAGACCTTTCCACTCGCAGCGACAACCACCTTCTTCCTCTCACCGGACAAGGTAGGAACTCAGTAGCTTTTCTTGCTGGGTTATGGATTGGGTTTGGTTGGGAATTGGGTCTGTCATGGGGGTGAAGGGGAAAACCTATTATCACAGGTTCAATTGATCCTGATGGGGTTCTTGGCTGCCGGAAAACCCAAAGTGGGTGAATGGGATTTTCGGCAGCTACAACATTTTGATTTGGGGAAATTTCTTGGTAACCCCAGATTTTGGGGGTTTTCGATGGTAGCATTGGATAACTTAGATCCGAGGATTTTCGGCTGTAGCATTTGGATAATCCCAGATTTTTGGGGGGAGTTCACTGCTAGTTTTGGTGGAAAGGAATGTGTATTGTGTATGTTCTATTCGGTAAATTGTAACCTGAGTATGATAAATCTATGATGGCTAATAACATGTGTTTTCTTCTGAAAAATATAACCTGATTATGTTAACTCCCATTAGCCAATTTCGACTGTTTCATTTTGTAAAACATAGCCTGATGGGTATGTTCTATTCGGTAAATTGTAACCTGAGTATGATAAATCTATGTTGGCCAATAACATGTGTTTTCTTCTGAAAAATATAACCTGATTATGTTAACTTCCATTAGCCAATTTCGACTGTTTCATTTTGTAAAACATAGCCTGATGGGTATGTTCTATTCTGTAAATTGTAACCTGAGTATGATAAATCTATGTTGGCCAATAACATATGTTTTGTTCAAAAAAATACAACCTGATTATATTAATTCCCAATAACCGATTTTGACTGTTTCATTTTGTAAAACATAGCATGTTTAGGTTGGCCGATTGTGTCTATCTCATTTTGAAAGAAATTGTAACATGGTTATGAAAAACAAAATTATGATTAACAGCATGCCTCGTTAATCAGTTAGTATTAACTGAATACATTGGTACATGCTTACCAGTTCATGTTAATGGATCACCAGGTGATATGCTGATCAGTTAATATTACATGTATACTCTATTATATTCTGATTATTATACCCTGTGATACTTGGACCAGCATACCTGATTATCCTCTGGTTAAATATAGTCAAACCGTAGGCACAACACTGATTTTAGTGCAACAATATGACCTACTTTTACCATTCGGATTTTTTGTTGAACCATTGCTTTCACATACCTGATTTTTCTTGAAACAATAGAAAGTGACTTCACTCGATTACAGTAACATTGACTATGGGTTTTGTATTAGGTTACACCAGTTCATTTACTTCTTCTATTTGTGGATATTTGAGATACATTCTCCTGTATGTCTTGTTCAGTTGATATTGCAATATGCTATTAAATATGTCGTTGCTCAATATGTTGGAGCATATGAAATGTAACCTAATCTAGTAGGATATTACATTGGAAATAGGTGAGTGCATGCTTATTGAAATTATATCCCACACGGAAAGTTTCTATCCCAAAGTGTCTCTGAGGTTAGAATCATGAAATCATGTAAACTTGGAATGTATATGACAAAATATTCCTGTTGTACTTAGTTGATGTTGGGCTCCATAGGTTTCACCAAATTTCATTCTTTTGGGTTTCTCTACTGCTGTGACTGATTTATATGAAATGCCATGTGCTTCTACTGCCTTTTGTTAGAAAATGTATGATATGTTTTGCTTATGCAATATGTATTCGAAAGTGTAATTTTAAGGCTTAAGCTCATGATAGCTGTGTTTGAGGAATGAGGGTATTATATTGGTTCCAAACACATAATGGTGTACCTAGTGACATGTGGACATGTACCTTTCCGCGAGACAGACATTTGGGAAAAACCTTGCCTAATGAACTATATTGGATTGATTAGCTGATGTGGGTACTTGGGCTATTAGCTTGTGTGCTATGGCAATAGAAGTGATGAAAACTTACACGTAAATGTTGTATGCCCGACTGGTTTAAAGGTACCGGGGCCTTGGTGCTTGAGGGTTCAAAGGTACCGAAACATTCTGGGTAATAATGATAACACTGATGAGAAACTTAAATTTAATTTCTGTGGCCTGACTGGTTTAAAGGTACCGAGGCTTTTGTACTCGACTGGCTTAAAGGCGCCACAGCACTCTGAGTGGGAACATGCAATCAACATGAAAGCGTATGGGTTGGTGTATGCCTTGGTAAAATGACTAAGGTTGGGGACCTACTACTAGGATGGTAGGAGATAGTTTTGGGGAAATGCCCCTGAACTTTGGAAAATTAATTAAATGAAAAGTTTAACCCACTCAGTTCTTGGGCTTACCTTAGAGAGGGTAGGTGGTACAAAACTCTGGGGACATGTGTTTTGGTTTCGAGCGTAAAGCGACTCGTTGGTCCCAGTCCTCAGAGTTGAGGACCCGGACTACCAATATGTCCTAGGTGGTAGCTCTTTGTTCTTCTGCAGAAGTTAGGGATGCATCCTGTTTTGGTTTTGGCCTTTGGGAGTTTCTCTCGGTCACTGGCCGCTCCCTTGGGATTTCAGTCTCAGTTAAAATGTTCGGGTTAATAAAATACCCTTGAATAATATACCCCCGAACGTTTTCTTCTGAGATGCTTGCCTTGGCCCACGTGTACCCGTGGGATAAGAAAAGATAAACATCAATTAGAACAGTTAGGTATCACTGTGATGGAGTCATTAAAGAGACATTTGCATATTTTCCAGCATACTTTATATTGTGAAATTGTAATGATCTGAAATCCTGAAATGGGTAAATATGATGTGATTGAACTATTACATGAAAGTTATGCATGTTATTGTTATTGCTGTTGCATCGCCTACCTCACTTGCTTATTAATGTTGCATACTATGCCTTACCTGCTCAGTTATTGTTATTGCATAATTGTTTACCTGCTCAGTTATTGTTATTGCATAATTGTTTACCTGCTCAGTTATTGTTATTGCATAATTGTTTACCTGCTCCTGTATATGACTGTTGATTTCTGTTGTTGCTTACTTGCTTATGTATATGTTGAAAATCACCCATGACACCCACATCTCATACTGAACTCATGATATACTTGCATTAAGAGTTACAATTTTCCTACTTAGACGTGGTAGTCTAATTCCAATCAATTTACTATTTTTCAGGTAAAGAATAGGGTTTATGAGCGGCTGCGGGATGAGGCATCAGATCGAGATTTTTGGATTTATTGTTCCAGGGATCGCTTGGGTTTCTTTTATGATTTTAACTCTGATGATTTTCATTGATATTGAAATGAAATAAATGTTTTGGGTTTACTCTTCACAGTAATGTTCCGGAATGCTTAACCCTATAATATTACTTGTTTCCGCTTTAAAAAAAAAATCCTCTTAAATTTTGGGTTAAAATTTCGGGGCGTTACAGGAGAAAAAGTAGATCCCCCTCCCAGAGGATCGATGTCTCTTCTTAAAGAGATCACCGAAGCTTCGGGAGAGGAAATCGTTGGAGATTAAGGGTGAAGAGAAGAAAGGTTCGTTCATGATTAACGATGGAGAGAGGAGAAGAGGGAGGCGCGGGAGGAGTTCGTTGGGGCTTTTCCCTATTTCAAAAAGGTGGTTCCCTTTTAGGAAAATTTTTGAAAAATGGTTTAAATGTGAGGTTTTCAGAAAAATTATCTTAAAAGGTTTCAAAAGTTCGAAAATCATTCATTTTTCTTGTAGCTTTTCTCAAATTTTTTGGTTTTTTATGTTATTTTTCAATTTTTTTTTGTATTTTTAGAATAAAATCCTAAAGTTTTACGAGAAATCAAAGGTTAAAACTAATTTTTTCGGTGTTTTTGTAAAAATATTTACAAAAGGGAGTTTTTCTGAGAATTAAAAGCTATTTTTGGAGAAATATCTTCAGAAAAATGCGTTTGGATCCGGATTTTGAAGAAATATGGTTTTAAAGCACTGGATTCAGATCCGGAATTGATTTTGAATATATCAATGTGAAATTTAATCCAGAAAATCTGAAGAATAATTGAAATTTAGCTTCGGTTTTCTCAAAAAATGGGACCGGGGGCAAAAGGGTCATTTTCATAAAACTTTGAAAAATTTGGGGTGTTCACAGATGCCCCTCTTTGCTACTAAGCCTGTTGAAAGCCGAGCTTAGTGGCAAAGATAACACTCCAAATTTTGAAAATGCCCCAGTCAGCAGATCTGAACTGGGTGTGGAAGAATTTATTTGAAAATATGACTTCTTTAGGCTTAAAACCTTATCCTGAATGGTGTTGGGGATGATATGATTGAGTAGAAGATGAGGAAATCGTGATGGGACTTTGGATGAAAATCCCAAAATGGTGGAAAATTAGAATTTTGATCAGGTCTCAGAGATGAAACGAGATACTCTTTTTGGGAATGATTCAGGTTTAGCCCTTGACCTGGATGGGACGAAGATATATCAAGATGAATTTGAAATGAGGAAAGGAATACATGAGAATCTTGATGGGACATTTTTGGAAAATGCCTCGTGAAATGAAGCTCAAGTAGGATCCTATCCTGGATGGATATACAAAGCATGAATTCCTCGATGGGAAGAACCATGATGGGACTGGAAGAAAACATCTCGTCAAAACGAGGAATCTTGGTAAAACGAGACTCAGGTTTAACCCAAACCTGAAAGGAAGATACCTCGCGAAGCGAGGTTCCGGGTTAACTCTTAGCCTGAATAGGAAATCTACTATACAGGTTTCTCAAATGGAGAAACCATAATGGGACCCTCGGAATTTGGACGAACAAATCCGAAAGGGGTTTTGCGAAAGGAGAAATATAGGGTTCCCTAAAGCTTTGAAAAGGGGAAGAAATTGAGCGTCTCATTGCTGAGACTGAAATAGCTTTTGAAATCAAATGATCTTTCGTAGATGGTTCAGGTTTGACCCTTATCCTGAGTGGAGGATGTACCACGCAGAATCCTTGACTAAAGAAACCGTGATGGGACATGAAGAGATACTTCAACTGAATGAGGCAACTCTTCTGGAAGATATAGACAACGCTAAGTTGCATCAAAAATGGATATTGAATGTTTATTTCATTTTTGGAATAGCTAGAAATTTTTGCCAATAAGATAAAATTATAGTTGAATCAAATGCTTGGAAATGTGCACGTATGTGCGAAGATATTCCCTCTTTTACCTAGAGTATTTCCTCCAATGATGTTAACTCCTCAGTTCTAAGAGTCAGATTCAAAATTTTAGAGCTGATGATTTTCTTCAAGGAAGTTATCCATTTCCTTGATATGAGAAGAGAAGAAAATATTCTTAACTTCATAAAAGCAAGTAATGAAAAGATATTGATAGAAGAATTTCGCATGAGAAAAGATGACTTCTGGCAACTTTGGCAGTTTGATATCTGGGTGTTTTCCCATGATGATCCTTTTGCACTCTTTTTGAGTCATTGAACTTTCTCAGGTTTTTTACGTCATCCTTCATTTAGATGTATTCTGACTTTTCTCTCTTTTTTAGGGAAGGGTACGTCACAAACTCCTTCATCTTAGAGATGTTCTGATCCTTCCTTTATCTCAGGGATTCTATTGATCCTACTGGCTCAAAAGGTCTTTAGATGATAGCTGGAATCAAATATCTTTTAGGGTTTGTCGGTAGGTTCATCGCACTCGCCTTCATCTCAACGGTGATCTGAACTCTCCCTGGAAGGATCCTTCATAAACTCCTTCATCTCGGAGATGATCCAAATCTTATTTGGCCCCGGGGGTTTGCTCACCTATTCGTCTTCATCTTGACGACAATTGAGAGATCCCTTTTGCAGATATTTGATTGCAACTTTTTAAATGAATGTGAAGACATAGGTTGAGTGGATTCTTTTTATAGCTCAAGATATTTCCACTGCCTGATTGCCAAAAAGTCATTTTAAAACATGCGTCATGGCCATGATCAATAACAAATCACTTCTGGCTTTTCAACATCATTGAATATTTCTTTCACTGATCATATCGAGGACATTTCTTACATCCTTTTAGTTGATCAATAGGAAAAGATTTGAATTTTACCTCTTTTTTGCAAAAAGTTTCACCTTTTCAGAAAGAAATATTAGAGGTAATATGAGGAAATTCTTTTTGTGTAGTCAGACTTTTAGAATCAACTAATGCTTTTAGCAAATTGGCAAAGTTTTCATGAATTTCTTGTGAAATAATCACTCAATATAGATTTTGATGAGACATTTAGCTGTAATTTAAAGAAATGGTGTAAGAATCAAACTTTAGAAAATTGGATTGATGAAATACATTAGGTTTTGGAAATCCTGACCAGTTTATGAAAACTGAATTTTGATAATCCCGACCAGTGGAAACACTGGATTTCAAATCCCGACCAGTTATGAAAACTGTATTTGAAAATCCCGACCAGTTATAAAAATTGGATTTGAAAATCCCGACCAGTTATAGAAACTGGATTTTTGAAAATCCCGACCAGTTATAACACTGGATTTGAAAATCTCGACCAGTTATAAAAACTGGATTTGAAAATCCCGACCAGTTATAACAATGGATTTCAAAATCCCGACCAGTTATAAAAACTGGATTTGAAAATTCCTACCAGTTATAAGAACTGGATTTGAAAATCCCGACCAGTTATAGAAACTGGATTTGAAAATCCCGACCAGTTATAAGAACTAGATTTGAAAATCCCGACCAGTTATAAAAACTGGATTTGAAAATCCCGACCAGTTATAGAAACTGGATTTTTGAAAATCCCGACAAGTTATAACATTGGATTTGAAAATCCCGACCAGTTATAAAAACTGGATTTAAAAATTCTGACCAGTTATAGAAACTGGATTTGAAAATCTCGACCAGTTATAAAAACTGGATTTGAAAATCTTGACCAGTTATAGAAACTGGATTTGAAAATCCCGACTAGTTAAAAAAAACTGGATTTGAAAATCCCGACCAGTTATAGAAACTAGATTTGAAAATCCCGACCAATTAAAAAAAACTGGATTTGAAAATCCCGACCAGTTATAAAACTGGATTTGAAAATCCCGACCAATTATAAAAACTGGATCTGAAAATGAAGGATTTAATCTGATGGTTTGAAAGTGATTGAATTTGGGAGGTTATAACCTGAGGGTTGAGAAAATGATGAGATTTTGAAGATATTGCAACCAAAGGTTGAGAAACTGATAGAATTTGAAAGATTGAAGATCTTGAAGGTTTGGGAATGATAGAATTGAGGAGTCGCACCCTAAGGGTTTGATCTTTTGGAATGCACGACCAGCGGGAGCTGGAACTTTTGGAATACAGGACCAACGAGATGCTGGATCCTTTGGAAATACATGACCAGCGAGATGTTGGATCTTTTGGAAATACATGACCAGCGAGATGCTGGATCCTTTGGAAATACATGACCAACGAGTGTTGGATCCTTTTGGAAATACATGACCAGCGAGATGCTGGATCATTTAGAAATACATGACCAATGAGTGTTGTATCTTTTTGGAAATACATGACCAGCGAGATGCTGGATCCTTTGAAAATACATGAAGTTTTGGGAGATTTAAGTCAGAACTTGAATTTAGAAGGAGAAAGGTCTGAAAGTGCACTAGGATCGAGGCAACGAGCACTAGAGGGGGGGTGAATAGTGCTTTTAAAACTTTCTGCGGAATATTGAATGATTTTGCAAATCTCAAAGCAAACACACAAAGAACACAAGATTTTATCCTGGTTCGGTCAAACCCGACCTACATCCAGTCCCCAAGCAAAACCCGCTTGAGATTTTCCACTATCAACCTTGTAAACTACAAGATCACACAGACCATAACCGGTCCCACTTTCAGTAACAATCCCACTGAAAGCAAACAACTCCTTTACACCAAGGAGTCCTTCTTTTTACACAAAAGAAATAGCAACTTACAATACAACCTATGAGCCTTCCTTTTGAATGCAAATGAGATGCAATTGGCTTATGAAGTTGTTGAAACACTCTACTCACGAATTCACTATCTCTCAAAGTGATTTGAGTGAAAAACTGAAGTGAAAATATCACGTGAGTGAGAAAACAAATACTTGAATGAATAGGAGTGAAAAGCAAGATTCAAATCGATTGAATTGTTGTTTTTGAGTGTAAAATGCACTCATATTTATAGTTAAAAGATTCCATACGTTAAGAGTATGAAAGGGTGTCAAAACGGTCCATTTCGAACGATCAAAACGTTTGAAAAATGAAAAGACACGCCTTTTTGAAGTTTCAGGAAAACGGCAAAATTAGTCGACTGAAACATCAATTAGTCGACTAATAGTTAGTTATTAGTAGACTGACAGTTATCGTCGGTCGACTGATCTGTTAATCGAGCCGTTTGAAAATCTGAATTTTTGAAACTTAGTCGACTGGAGAAAAGTTAGTCGACTGATAATATCATCAGTAGACTGAAAAACCTTTTAGTCGACTGCTGCTAAATTTTCAGAAAACACATGTTCTGTTTAGTCGACTGATAAAACCATTAGTCGACTGCTGGTAATTTTCCAGAAAATATACATTCTGTCCAGTCGACTGATAAAACCTTCGGTCGACTAATTTGACAAAAATGACTTTTTAGAAAATATGGCGCGAAAGGATTAGTCAACTGATAAGTCTATTGGTCGACTAATAAACATGAAAATTTAAGAAAAGAGTTTTCTAAAAAGATTTTCAAAAGAGTTTCTTTTAGAAAAGTTTTTCTAAAGACTTTTAAGGTGAAATGCAACCTAAATATGCACTCTAAGTAAGGCTCTTACAAGAATCTAAGACTTTTAATGAATTAAACATTTGCACACTAGTCTTCAAGGATTCTTCACCGAATTCTTCAATTTCTTCATAGCCTTAGCTGAAATGCAGTTGATTCCACTTGCTCATCATCAAAACCTTGTACTTGAAGTATCATGTATGGCTTCATTGTCGTAACAATCTCCCCCTTTTTGATGATGACAAACTTAATCAAAGATGAAGCATTTAGATGCATAGATGGAGATTTTACTCCCCCTATCAATATGCTGCAACACATTAAAAGTTAGCACATTTAAAGCACATATATCACATATTGATTGGTTTGCATTTCCATTCATCATTTCTTCATGCATTTAAAAATACATTCATTCAAAGCTTTCTTTTTCTCTTAATTTTGCATTTCTCATGCAAGATCTCCTGTAATGTAATTGCTATAATCTTTTTCTCAAGATCTCCTTGCAATTTCAAAGTAATGTTTTCTTTATCTTTTTCTCCCCCTTTGTCAGAATCAAAAAGAGTAAGGGCAAAAATAGCATAAGCAGAAATAGAGATAAGTTTAAAATATTACAACCCATAAAGTATGTTTTTCAAAGATCAAAGATCAGAAAAGAGAGTTTAGCAAATCCTTAATGGCAGTTACATCCTTCTGAATTGAAGCAAGTTGTTGAGTCACATCTTCACGAAAGGTGTGTTGATGCAACTCCAAAGCTTCCAGTCTCTGCATAACTTCATCATGGTCTTGATTTGTCGAAAATTTCTTTCTTTTTGCATGAGATGAAGGTGTCGCAGAAGGTGAAGGTTCAGAAATAGATGGTTCATTAGGATCAGATGGTTCAGTTTGATCAACATTTAAGGGAGGCAGATATTTAATTTTCATTCTTTTAAAAATTGTTTGATCAAAGAACTCTTTTTGCTCAATGTACTTTTCATTTGTTAAAGGAACTTTAAAGTGTCTAAAAATACGGGTTAAAAGACAACCATAAGGAAGAAATGGTTTTTGTTTCCACAAGTTTGTAAAATACACATTGGCCCAGTTGACAGAAATATTTCCAAATAAAACATAAAGAGCCGTAGATAGATCTGTGGAATAATAATCAAAAGAACCAGTTTTGGGTAGAACATTGTGGGCAAGGATTCGTCCAGCAATGCGTGCACGAGTTTGAAGATTAGTATTTTTGAAAGGAGGGCAGTGAGGTGCTTCTGGAAGAAGAATTTGTTCAAAAACTCTTTCATCATTCAATTCAATAGTGTTGAAAAGAGTGTCTGAAGGTGGAATTTCAAGAATTTCTCGAAGCAATTTCGAATCAAACTCGATTTCAACATCACGAACAAGAGAAGACAAAACTCCAGTTTCATGATTCATTTGTAAATTTGTGTAAAACAAGTGAATGAGAAAAGGATAGTGAAGGGTATCTGCACAAGCATCAAAAAGATGTGAAATACCAGGAAATAATTCTCTTATTTTGTAACGAGAAAACAAGTGAAATAGAACATTTCGGCCTGGTAAAATAGGTAGGGCAAAAATTGATCCAAAAGTGTCATAGAGAAGAGGGTTGCGAAGTAATCTTAGTGAAAAACCATGTCTTGAAGTAGGTGTAGGAGGAGGAGAACCTAAACCTTTTGCAGATGCAGACTTCGTGCGAGGCATGGTTACCAAAATGTCGGCTTCCAAATAACGTTCGGCAAGGGGAAAAAGCTTTCCGGCGTTAAAAAACAAAGGACGATGCGGTGGCTGACGGTGAGGAGAGGTCGGCCAAAAGGGGATTCCGGCAATGCACTGTCACGACAAGAGAGTTCCGTCGTGTTTTTGAAGATGCGTCAGTCACTACAAGAGGATTCCGGCGTTTGAAGATTACGGCCACAAGATTCCGGCGTCTCCCTGTTACGGTAAGAAAATCCCGGCGATGATGGAGTCGAACGACACTCCGAGGGTTTTTCGAAAGAAAGAGAGAGAGGCAAAAGAGAAAAAGGGGTTTAAGGGTTTCGTTTTTAAGAAAAACGAAAAGGTACGAAGTGAAACGATGCCCTTTTTTTTAAAAAAAAAAACGGGTTTTAAAACAAATCCAAGGGGTGTCGGGTCCCTTCACTTAATTTTTTTTTAAAAAAAAATTTAGTCGACTAAAACTTTATCGGTCGACTAAAAAGTGCAACTTATTCTAAAAAATATCATCAGTCAACTAGAAATATATCGGTCGACTAATATGGTGCGATACATTCCAAAATATAAAACACCAGTCGACTAGAATTTTATCGGTCGACTAATATAGTGCGATTTTAAGATTTTGTTTAAAAATCAACATTTTTATAAATCCAAAAACGAGGAAATACCTAGTTCTCTCCTAATTCTCATAAAATCTTCATTTTTAAGAGGTTTAGTGAAGATATTGGCATGTTGTTCTTTAGTGGAAATAAAATTTAACGAAATATCTTCTTTTAACACATAATCTCTTAAAAAATGATGTCTAACTTCAATATGCTTAGTTCTTGAGTGCTGAATAGGATTTTTCGAAAGATTTATAGCACTAGTGTTATCACAATAAATAGTTGTTGTGGAGTAGTTTAAACCAAAATCTTTTAAGGTCTGTTTCATCCAAAGTACTTGTGAACATGCTAAACTAGCCGCTATATATTCTGCTTCAGTTGTTGAGAGTGATACTGAATTTTGCTTTTTACTAAACCAAGAGACTAAGGAATTTCCTAAGAAATGACAAGTTCCACTAGTACTCTTGCGATCAGATTTACTTCCTGCAAAATCTGCATCACTATATGAAACTAAATCAAAGGAAAATGATTTTGGGTAAAACAAACCGAAATCTGAAGTATCTTTCAAATAACGAAGAATTTGTTTTACTGCAGTTAAATGAGATTCCTTTGGATTAGCTTGAAATCTTGCACACATACAAACACTAAACATAATATCAGGTCGACTAGCAGTTAAGTATAATAGAGATCCGATCATACCTCTGTAGAGCTTAGTATCTACACTTTTACCATTTTCATCTTTATCAAGAGAAGTAGTTGTACTCATAGGATTCCTTCTTGATTTCGATGAGTCCATCCCAAATCTCTTGAGAAGTTCTTTTGTATACTTAGCCTGATTGATGAAGATTCCTTCTTCAGTTTGCTTTATTTGAAGTCCAAGGAAGTAGTTTAATTCGCCTATCAAGCTCATTTCAAACTCTTCCTGCATAGCTTTAGCAAATTCTTTACAGAGAGAATCATTAGTAGAACCAAATATTATGTCATCAACATAAATTTGCACAATAAGAATATCTGAATTAAAATGTTTAATAAATAAAGTGGAGTCTACCCGACCAATGGAAAAAGCAGATTGTTCTAGAAAGTTTCGTAGTCTTTCATACCACGCTCTTGGTGCTTGTTTGAGTCCATACAAAGCTCTTTTCAATTTGTAGACCTTTTCTGGATATTTCTCATTTTCAAAGCCTGGAGGTTGCTCTACATAAACTTCTTCATTGATGTGTCCATGCATCAATTTGATATAACTTGAAGTTCATGTAACTAGCAAAAGCAAGCATCATACGAATTGACTCTAATCGAGTCACTGGTGCATAGGTTTCATCAAAATCTATGCCTTCTTCTTGATTATAGCCTTGTGCCACTAGCATTGCTTTGTTACGAATGACTTCACCATTTTCATCCAGCTTATTTTGGAAGACCCATCTTGTTCCAATTACTGGATGATCCTTTGGTCTATCAACTAGATCCCAAACATCATTCATAGTAAATTGGTTAAGTTCTTCAGACATGGCTAAAAGCCAAAATTCATCATCACATGCCTCATTGATATTCTTTGGTTCTAATTTAGATATGAAAGCAACATTTGCAATATATTTTTCTAACTGCCTTCTAGTTTGGACACCACTCTTTATTTCACCAATAACTTGTTCATGTGGATGATTAGGAACTTCTTTCCAAACCGGTTGAAGAGGAATATTTTTTTGAGAAGTATTTCTTCTTGAAGTATTGCTTCTTCTTCTTCGCTTAGAGGAATAACCTGCTCACAATTCTCATCAAATGCAACATGTAAAGATTCTTCAATACAAGATGTTCTTTTATTGAAAATACGATATGCTTTACTTCTAGAAGAATATCCAAGAAATATTGATTCATCTGATTTTGAATCAAACTTATCAAGATTATCTTTGGTATTTAACAAGAAACATTTACTACCAAAAATTTTGAAATATGAGATCTTTGGTATACGATCATAATACAATTCAAAACATGTTTTATGTAAAATTGGTCGAATAAGAACACGATTTAAGACATAACATGCTGTATTAATTGCTTCAGCCCAAAAATATTTTGGTAAATTTTTATCTTGAAGCATGGTTCTAGCACATTCTTGTAAAGTTCTATTCTTTCTTTCAACAACTCCATTTTGTGGAGCCGCTCTAGGAAAAGCAAAGTTGTGAGAGATACCATGTAAATCACAAAACTTTAGAAAAGATTCATTTTCAAATTCACCACCATGATCACTACGAATTTTAATAATAGATGTAGATTTTTCATTTGTAATTCTTCTACAAAGTTTAGAAATTTTTGAAAAAGCATCATTTTTGCTTTTTAGAAAAATTACCCATGTAAACCGAGAATAATCATCTACTATAACAAAAGCATACTTGCTACCATTCAAACTTTGAATTCTAGATGGTCCAAATAGATCTAAATGTAAAAGTTCAAGAGGACATTTTGTTGAAACTATATCTTTTGCTTTAAAAGAACTCTTGATTTGTTTACCCCTTTGACAAGCATCACATAAGTGATCATTTTTATATGGTATTCTAGGTAGGCCTCTTACAAGATCATTCTTGGATAATTTTGAAATAATTTTAAAATTAACATGTCCAAGTCTCTTGTGCCATAACCATTGAATTTCATTTGAAACAATAAGACATTTTTCATTAAAAGAGGGTAATTCATCTAGATATAGTTCATACACATTGTTTCTTCTTTTACCTTTAAAAATGATCTTTTTAGATTGAAAATCAGAAATTAAGCAAAAATTATTTTCAAAAGAAACATGAAAACCTTTATCACAAAATTGACTAATAGATATTAAATTATGCTTTAAACCATCCACTAAAAGAACATTTTCTATCAAGGGAAATTTTGGATTACCAATATTACCAATACCTATCACTTTTCCCTTGTTATTGTCACCAAAGGTGACGGTTCCTCCATCCTTATTTTGGAGGGTGGAAAATAACTCCGGCCTTCCAGTCATATGTTTGGAACAGCCGCTGTCCAATATCCATTTGCTCCTTATGTTGTGTACCTACAACAAAATCAGACAACAGAGCATTTGACCCCTTTCTATTTTCGAGTCCATGAGAGTTAGTCTTAGGAACCCATATCCATTTGGATTTTGGTTTCCTTTGATAATAAGTATTCTTTCTATAAAAGGATTTAGAATAAACATGTCTAGAAAAATCATATCTAGATGCATTTCTATTAGAACTAGAAAGTTTAGTTCTATGAACAAAAGGTTGAGAATAATGTCTTTGATTTTTCACCACAAGGTTTGGTCTATTTTGAGTATCAAAGAAGCTATATCCCAATCCGATTTTATTAACCGAGCATCTTTGAGAACCAATAAGTTTTTATAGATTCTCTTGACCATTTGTGAATTTGGTCACTATAGAAAGAAGATCTTTTGACTTTTCTTTAAGACTAAATATTTCATTTTGTAAGAGATTGGTTCTAACTCCAATTTCTTTTATCTCAAGTGCTTGGCAAGAATTTTCCTTCTTGAGATCTTCTATTTCTTGAAGTAACACTTTATTTTGAGAGTCAAGAGTTAAATTTTCAGTTTTTAACTCTTTATTTTTAGAACTAAGACTCTTAAATTTAGCATATAAATCATTAAATGCTTCAAATAACTCATCATAGTCAAATTGACTTACCGAATCTTCTTGTGCTACAAAACACATGTTGGCGACTTCTTCATTTGATTCTTCATCGGAAGAGGAGTCACTATCATCCCAACATGCTTGAAATGCCTTTTTCTTCTTGAATTGGTCCTTGGGCTTGAATTTGAGAAGAGGACAATCTTTCTTGATATGTCCTGCCTTTTTGCAGTTAAAGCACTTTACTTCATTGGGAATGGAAGAATCTGCTTTCTTTGCCTTTCTTTGAAATCTTCCCTTTTTGATGAATCTTCTGAATTGCCTTGTGATGAGGGCAATATCTTCATCTTCATCTTCTTCAGAATCTTCTGAGTCAGAAGTAGCCTTAAAAGCAAGAGATTTCTTTTTAGGCTCTTCTTCTTATCTATCTTGAAGTTGGACCTCATATGCCATTAGGTTACCAACTAAGTCTTCAAGAGTGAGAGTATTGAGATCATTTGCTTCTTCAATAGCAGTGGTTTTTCTCTCCCATTCAGGAGTTAAACACCTTAGAATTTTTCTGACTAAATCTACTTGTGAATATTCTTTTCCAAGGGATTTCAAAGTATTAGTTATATCGGTCATTCTAGTTACCATGTCCGATATAGATTCATTTTGCTTCATTTTGAACAATTCAAATTTATGAACTAAAGAAGCAATTTTAGATTCCTTTACCTTTGACGTACCTTCGTGAGTTACGAGAAGAGTATGCCAGATTTCATTAGCTGTAGAGCATTGAGAGATGCGATTGAACTCTACCTTGTCAATGCCACAATATAAGGCATTCATTGCCTTGGCATTAAGTGAAGCAGTCTTCTTTTCATCATCGGTCCATCGGCTGAAATCAGTTGATGGAGTTTGATACTTTTCTGAAACAACTCTTCAGATATCGAGATCCATGGATTGCAGGAATATTGTCATTCTTACTTTCCAGTATCCATAGTTTGTTCCGTCGAAGAGAGGAGGACGAACAGAGGAGCTTCCTTCTTTGTGCTGAGATGTTGTAGTTGTCATGCTAGATGATGGTCAAATCAAAGTAACAGCAAACCTGTGCTCTGATACCAAATGAAAGTGCACTAGGATCGAGGCAACGAGCACTAGAGGGGGGGTGAATAGTGTTTTTAAAACTTTCTGCGGAATATTGAATGATTTTGCAAATCTCAAAGCAAACACACAAAGAACACAAGATTTTATCCTGGTTCGGTCAAACCCGACCTACATCCAGTCCCCAAGCAAAACGCGCTTGAGATTTTCCACTATCAACCTTGTAAACTACAAGATCACACAGACCATAACCGGTCCCACTTTCAGTAACAATCCCACTGAAAGCAAACAACTCCTTTACACCAAGGAGTCCTTTTTACACAAAAGAAATAACAACTTACAATACAACCTATGAGCCTTCCTTTTGAATGCAAATGAGATGCAATTGGCTTATGAGGTTGTTGAAATACTCTACTCACGAATTCACTATCTCTCAAAGTGATTTGAGTGAAAAACTGAAGTGAAAATATCACGTGAGTGAGAAAACAAATACTTGAATGAATAGGAGTGAAAAGCAAGATTCAAATCGATTGAATTGTTGTTTTTGAGTGTAAAATGCACTCATATTTATAGTTAAAAGATTTCATACGTTGAGAGTATGAAAGGGTGTCAAAACGGTCCATTTCGAACGATCAAAACGTTTGAAAAATGAAAAGACACGCCTTTTTGAAGTTTCAGGAAAACGGCAAAATTAGTCGACTGAAACATCAGTTAGTCGACTAATAGTTAGTTATTAGTAGACTGACAGTTATCGTCGGTCGACTGATCTGTTAATCGAGCCGTTTGAAAATCTGAATTTTTGAAACTTAGTTGACTGGAGAAAAGTTAGTCGACTGATAATATCATCAGTAGACTGAAAAACCTTTTAGTCGACTGCTGCTAAAATCTTCTGAAAACAAACATTCTGTTCGGTCGACTGATAAAAAGCATTAGTCGACTGCTGCTAAATTTTCAGAAAACACATGTTTTGTTCAGTCGATTGATAAAACCATTAGTCGACTGCTGCTAATTTTCCAGAAAACAGACATTCTGTCCAGTCGACTGATAAAACCTTCGGTCGACTAATTTGACAAAAATGACTTTTTAGAAAATATGGCGCAAAAGGATTAGTCGACTGATAAGTCTATTGGTCGACTAATAAACATGAAAATTTAAGAAAAGAGTTTTCTAAAAAGATTTTCAAAAGAGTTTCTTTTAGAAAAGTTTTTCTAAAGACTTTTAAGGTGAAATGCAACCTAAATATGCACTCTAAGTAAGGCTCTTACAAGAATCTAAGACTTTTAATGAATTAAACATTTGCACACTAGTCTTCAAGGATTCTTCACCGAATTCTTTAATTTCTTCATAGCCTTAGCTGAAATGCAGTTGATTCCACTTGCTCATCATCAAAACCTTGTACTTGAAGTATCATGTATGGCTTCATTGTCGTAACAAGGTCTTTGGTCAGAAGACTGATTTTAGAAGGTTACCAGTGTGAGAACCGGGTTTTCCAAATGAGCTCCATATATGATTGAAAAGTTTGAGAAATAACCAGTGTGAGAACTGGGTTTTGAAGATGAGCTAGATTTTCAAAATGAGTTTTTAGAAGATAATTCAGGATTTATCTCCTTATCCTGAACGGGGAAAATAATAAAAAGAATACCTCATTGAAAGGAGGCATCAGGTTTATCCCTTATCCTGAACGGGTGTTTTTAAAGATAAAAGTGGATAGAATTTTAATTAAGATTGAAAAATTTGTTAAAACTGGACAAAAATGAGCAATAGCTTGATGAAAATTTGATCAAACCAAAAGTGAGTCAAATGAAATGAAAATAAAGATCACAAGATCAATTGAGAATTAACAAAATTTAAGGGAAAAGAGCTTTTGTCTAATTCTGCCTGCATATGATGAAAGAAGATGATTATAGATCAAAATAAAAACGCCCCAGTATCATGAAGAAAAATGTAAGAATTGATAGAAGATTATTGTTTTATTGAAATGACTCTTTGGATAGTACAAAAGGCTTTAGAATGAAAATTCTAAGTATAAAATTTCTTCAGATGCAGAGCGTTGATGGAATCTGGCATTTCCACTCCATCTGCGTTGATTAGACGATACAAATTGCGAGGAAGTGCTTCCTTAACCACATAAGGGCCTTCCCAATTGGGTGACCACTTGCCCCGTGGTCGATGCTTGAGATGGGTTTTTTATCTGAGCACCAAATCGTTGACCCAAAATTTTCTCTCAATGATGGACTTGGCATAGTGTCGAGCTATCCTCTGTCGATACGCTTGAGCATGCTCTGCTGCCTTGAGCTTTTTTTCATCTAGCAGATCCAGCTGCACCAATCTCTGCTGCTGATACTGATCGAGTGACAATTCTATAAGGGAAGCAAATTTGAGAGCGGGCTTTTGAATATGGAGAGGTAACACCACTTCAGTTCCGTAGACAAGTTCTGAAGGAGTGGCATTAGTCGGAGTCCGAATGGTGGTTCGGTACGCCCAAAGTGCATCATGAATTTTTTCATGCCAGTCTCGACCTGTTTTTACAGTCCTTTTCAGAATACGAATCAAAATTTTATTGGTGGCTTCTGCTTGTCCATTCCCTTGAGGATAATAGGGAGCTGAGAAATTATGGGAAATTCTGAATTTAGAAAAAAATGTTTTCATCCTCTCATTTTTAAAATGAGTTCCATTGTCTGAAACAATGTCATGTGGTATGCCAAAGCGGCAAAGAATGTTTTTGTGAATGAAAGAAACCACATGGCGGCCTTCTACTGTGCGTAGAGTAACAGCTTCAACCCATTTTGTGAAATACTCTGTTGCGGCCAGAAAGTATTTGTGGTCGTTGGAAGCAGAAGGAGTAATCGGGCCCATGACGTCAAAAGCCCACATGGAAAATGGCCAAGGAGAAACAACTGATTGTAGATATGTGGCCGGAGCATGAATGGAAGGTACGTGCATTTGACACTTGACGCACTTCTTCACAAATCTATGACAGTCCTGCTGCATGGTATTCCAGTAGTAACCTTCTCGGATGATCTGCTTGACGAGAGTTTGATAGCCGACATGGCCACCACAAATCCCTTCATGTGCTTCTTGGATAATTTCCATAGCTTCTTCTTTGTCTAAACATCTGGCATATTCAGAACTAAAACCACGGCGGTAAAGGACATTGGCGAGAATGAAATAACGAGTAGACATACGTTGAATCGCATGTTGCTCCCTTTTTGGCATCTCTGGTGGAAATCCACCAGTTTCGATGAAATTTTTGATATTTTGATACCAAGGTTTCTCCTTCTGATTGACCTGGTTTACTTGCATATTTGAATCGAATGCGGGTTGTTTAAGTCTGCCAACTTCGAAAGAACGACATGATTCACTGCCTTTGAAGGATAAAATGGAGCCGAGACTGGCTAAACCATCAACTATTTGATTATGCTCTCTTCTGATATGACTGAGCTGAAATTCTTCGAAGTTGTCCACAAGAGCTAGGACGATCTTCTGATACGGGATTAGTTTGGAATCTTTCACTTGCCATTCAGTGTTAGCTTGACTGACAACAAGTAGTGAATCGCCAAAAGCATGCACTCTCTTGACATCGAAACTTTGCAGAATTTTGAGGCCTTGTATTAGAGCTTCATACTCGGCCATGTTATGAGTGCATTGGAAACCAAGTTTGAGAGAATAAGGGATCATTTCTTTTTCTGGAGTGATCAGCAAGACTTCGATCCCTATGCCAGACATGTTTTTAGAGCCATCAAAGAACATGTTCCAAACTGGGGGTTGTTGGATATTACAGACGTGCTCATCAGAAAAATCATCCTCTGCTTTAATTTCTTCGGCCAAAGGAAAATCTACCAACTGATCTGTGATCGCTTGGCCTTTAATTGACTTTTGAGAAACATACTCTAAGTCGTATTGCATCAGAAGAACTTGCCACTTCGCAATCTGTCCAGTGAGAAACGGTTGTTCCAAAATGTATCTAAGAGGATCAAGCTTCGACAAAAACTTGATTTCAGAAGCTAACAAGTAATGTCTCAATTTCTGGCACATCCAAACCAGAGCTAGACAAGTTTTCTCCATTTGAGAATACTTCTTTTCATAATCAATGAATGTTTTGCTCACGTAGTAGATGGCGTGCTCTATCAGGCTGCCCTCTTCATACTGTGCGAGGAATCCACCACAGGCATTCTGATTGACAGAAATGTATAGTAGGAGAGGTTTTCCTAACTTAGGCGGCTTCAAGACTGGTAGATTAAGGAGATACTGTTTGATGCGCTCAAAAGAGAGCTGACATTCTAATCCCCGTTCAAATTTAACTCCTTTTCTTAGCAAATGATTGAAAGGTTCACATCTCATGGCCAAATTTGAGATGAACCTGCAAATAGACTTAATACGCCCTTGAAGACTTTGCAGTTCTCTGAGATTAGTTGGAGGCGGCATATCAATAATGGCTTTTGCCTTGGCTGGATCCACCTCGATCCCTTTCTTGCTGATAATGAAGCCGAGTAATTTGCCAGACCCAACTCCAAAAACACATTTCTGAGGGTTAAGTCTTAACTTGTAGAGGATAAGTCTTTCAAAAACTTGGCTAAGAGCATCAAGGTGATCCTCTTCTTCTTTAGACTTAACCAAAATGTCATCCACATATGCATCCATATTTTTGTGCATTTGATCATGGAAAATAACGGCCATCGCCCTTTGATAGGTTGCCCCCACATTTTTGAGCCCAAATGGCATCACAGTATAGCAGAAGGTACCCCATGGTGTAGTAAATAAAGTCTTTGACTGATCGCGAATGGCCAGCTTGATCTGATTATAGCCTGAATATCCATCCATGAAAGAAAACATGACATGACCTGTTGTGCTATCGATCAACATGTCAATATTAGGAAGTGGATAATCATCTTTCGAGGTGGCCTTATTGAGATCCATGAAATCAATGCAGGTATGAACTTTTCCGTTCTTTTTAGGGACTGCCACGATATTTGCCAAGCAATCTGGGTAATCAATGGCCCGGATGAAACCTGCTTTCAACAGATCTTCAAGTCCTTCCTTGACTTGTTGCTCAATTCGAGGATCTAACTTCCTCAATTTCTGCTTGATTGGTCTGGCTTCTGGTTTCAACCTGAGTCGATGCTCAACCAGCTTGGGATCTAATCCTGCCATATCTTCGTAAGTCCAGGCAAATACTTCCTGATGCTTTTTAAGGAATTGGATGAGTCTTGCTTTTTCAACTTCACTTAGACCCGACCCGATTTTGAGAATTTTCGGATCATCTTCCGACCCAATGTTGATATCCTCAGTTGGATCTTGAACCAGAGATGAGGGTTCATCCAGCTTCTGAATGTGAGCAAATTCTGGCAATTCCTGAATGGTGGAATCAAATTCGGCTGGCTCTTCGGTCTGCTCTACTGCCTGACTGACCTCTGCTCTGTCTTTCATCTCAGAAAACTTTGCCAATTTTAGATATTTGAGATTGATAACGAATTTTGTCATTGATTCAGGAGTTAATGGTCCTGAAAATGCCAAGAGGAGGTTTTTAAGAGAAAATACAAGTAAAAAAGTGAGCCTTTTATACAAAGCAAGGAATAATGGCATAGACAAAATATAAGATAAGAATGATAGATGCTCAATATGTGAAGAGAAAATTGATCTTTCATTGATTGAAAATAAAGTATTTACAAGACATCGACAAAAGAAATGGGACTGCGTCGTCCCTACAAGATTAACAAAAGATAAGAAAAGAAAGCAGGAAAACTAAGGCATCATCTTCACTTGTTCCCTCTGACAAATATTGTTTTCTTGCTGGAATCTTGGCCGGTGAATCCCAACCCTGAACTGTCTGCATGCTGAACTGGAATGATGGGCTCTATCATGACGTCTTCATCTTTCCCCATGCCCCAGAATGGCTGATATCCATGTTTGATCAACAGATCAAATCCCTTTCTTGCTTTGGAAAACTGAGGGAATAAAGGATGATCTTTGAAGAAGGTGTAATTGATGCATCCTCCTAGTTTGAAGAAACAAGATCCTTGCCATTGGACCGTGGCTGCAACGTTCTCTTCGTCCATGACATCTTTCAGTTTTAACATCTCTAGATTGTCACTGAGATTGATTTCATCCGCCTCCAGGATGCTAGGAATATCTGCTATAAATGTCGGACGAGGAATCATAGGTTGTGGCAGCCTCTCTTCAGGGTCTTTACCCAGGATGGTAGTAATCATTCCTCCCTTGGAGAACTTGATGCATTGGTGGAGGGTTGACGGAACTCCATTGGCGTTATGGATCCATGTTCGCCAAAAGATTGTAAGTTGGCGGCACATTGACAACATGGAATAAAACCATGTGCACTGACTAGTTGATGAAGATTTCCAAAAAGATCTTGCCTTTGGCAGTCTGCCCATGATTATCGAAGCCATAGATGGTGATGAGATCAGGTACGTACTCTTCTTCTTTTAATCCCAGGGCCTTTGCTGTCATCTCTGGGCAAATATTTAAACTGCTGCCCCCATCAACAAGTACGTGCGGGACAGTCATGCCCCGGGTCCTTACCACAATATACAATGCATTATTATGGAATGAATGAGGCTTAGGTAAGTCCTCATCTGAAAAAGTGATAGGCGCGTTAGTCATCGCCTGATTCACAATCTGCGCCATGTCTTCTGGCGCAGTGACCGGCTTTACTTTGATCTTTCTTAGTAGATCATCTAATTTTTCCCGATGCTGGGGAGAATCATGAGTCAACTCAAAAATGGAGATGTTGGAGAGCGCTGTAATAAGCTTCTGAAGGCTTTTGGCCCGCTCTTCTGTTGCCTCGGAGGTTTCTGCTTCCTCTGTGCCGACTTCCTTTTTCAGAAATCTTTTTGGAAAAACTTGGGTTTTTCCGCTTTCAACTGACGTATTCCTTATGTTAAAAAATGAGAGGATATTCCCTCTCTGAAACGCAGACTGATCCTGATGTAGAACCATTACCTGATGTTGCAAACTCATTTCTTTGCTGGAACATAGACGTATGTGATTCTGTGGCAGGAAAGAATGTTCAGAAATGGTTGATGCTGAATGTTTCGGAAATGGGGCGGACAGGATGTCCATTTTGCCTTCTTCTTCATCCTCGATGAGGATGCTTTTATCAATGCAGTCCTGGATCAGATGTTTCAGGATAAAGCAGTATTCAGTATCATGCCCCATCGCCCTGTGGAACTTGCAATATTGTTCCTTGAATCTTCCCATGATCACTGGCGGATCTGCAACTTTGGGAAGTTTCACCATTCCGTGGGATAGCAAATATTCCAGAATCTTTTCTAGAGGCTGGTCGAGGGGAGTGAATTTCCGATCCCTGCTCCAGTTTATGTGCTTGGGTTTTTCTTGAAGGTCCCCTTTTTGTTGAGGACCGGTCGGGAGAGGTTTATCATTGCTCTTGAAGAATTGTCCCTTTCTGCCTCTATTCTACTCGGGCTTCGTGCTACTGCCCTGGTCATCCCCTGGAACCTCGGCTGAGTAAGTAAAATGTGCCTTTTTCTTTGGGTCCAGAATATTCTTGGCAAAAGCAATACCTTCATACATCCCGCTTTCTACCCCCATCTCGAGCCATTCTGCTCGCTCTGTCAGTTCAATAAACAATTTGGAGGGATATGAGAAGATGAGGCCTTTTAGGGGCTGAGAGAAGTTGTTGAGAATGACTTGGAGGGCATGTTCTTCAGAAATAGGGTTTCTCATTTTGTTGCAAAGGCTCCTCTACATGTGGATGAAATCTCTGGCCTTTTCATTGGGCTCTTGCTTTAGGTTGCACAAATGATTCAGGGTAGGTAGGGCTTCCGTGTTGAACAGGAAGCGCTCAACAAACATGTTGACAACTTTATCAAAATCCCTCAATTCGATGGGATTGACATGCTCAGCGTACCATTTGGCAGCTATCCCCTCCAAACTGCGGGGAAAACAGAGAAATAGGGCACGGTTGTCTTCGCTGAACCGGGCGCATTCTGCAAAGAACATGGCAAGATGAGCCTTAGGATCACCGAATCCATCAAACTTAATGAACTTTCTGGGGAGGTTCTCCAGATTGATGTCCCCTTCCAAGCCGAGGTAGAAGTCTTGCCTGGTGTATGACCTCTTTCCTTTATCACGGATTTGCAGGTCTTTGACTATCTTTGTCAATGCTTGGATTGAATCCTCCGCGAGGGCCCCATACTTGAGCTTGTTTACTGACGGTGGCTCTTCTACTGGCCTCTTGGATGATCACAGATGTTTCGGGATGTAGATCAGCTGCTCTTCTTCTTCGGAAACTTCTTCTGCTGACCCGGAATCCTCAGAAGTGCTGTCACGCTGTACTTTCTGCTTGCTGATTTTAACGGGTTTCTTCATGGGCTTCTTCTTGGCTTTGCTCTTAGAAGCTGCCTTCTTGGGAACAGCCTTAGCCTGTTCTGCAATCATCTTGGTCATCATTTTCTGAAAAACCCGGTACATGGTCGGATCAACATCGCTCTCATCCTCTGAGTCATGCTTTTTGGATACTCTAGGATAATTCATCTCCTCTGGTTCACTGTCACTATGTCGTTGAGCAGCCTGCTTACCAGCCCTTGTCTGAACCATTTTCAGATGCCAAAGTTTTCCTGTAGAAATATGAAAATGGTTAGAGTATGGAGAAGCTTTTTGAAAATTATAACTTTTTGAGGAAAAAGAATGAAGGATTTCGGTAGACAATTTCAAGAGATTATCCCATTACCCGGGATTGGGTCATCACACGATTTGTGATAATTGTGTTACCATTTGATGATAGCAGAGAAATGTGCCTTGTTACCTAGGCGAGGTCGTCAACCATGATAAAATATATTGAAGAAAAATGTGGGAGAAATGTCTCTTTTACCCGGGATGAGGTTGTCACCAAAATTGTGACTATTTGCACTATAAAACAAAATACAAGAAGTAAAATTTTGGCCAAAAGTAATTTTTATTGATATTTTAACATTCAAAGACAAAGAGAGGGTGAGCAGATAGTTTTCCACCACTCTCGATATTCAGATGATACATTTGAACCAGGAAATATAGACAGAGAAACAAAGGAGTCCCAAGTATATTTAGTGACATGGTATGCCCTAGACCACTGATCCGACTGTGGGTTGAATTCTGGCATGTTGCCCGTCGGGAAGCGGGTGTTGGCACGAATCTGTCGCTGCGAAAACTGCCTGAGACATCGTTCCAGCTGATAATCAACACAAAAGAAAGGGCCAAGCAATCTGTAGCGCTTTTCATGAGCATAGGTGTATCGAGGAACGGTCTCTCTTCTGTTGAAGAAGTCCCAAGTAATCTCCTCCTTATGCAGTTTCTCGATCAAAGCTCGGCACTGAATGACTGTCTTTGGCTGCTTACTGCTAAATCTTAAAGAACTGGCCTTCGAGGGAACGTGTCGCAGGAACCACGACTGTAGGGCGTAAGTGCATCCTTCTACCAAAATGGTCTCCCCAAGAGAAAATCGAGCCAAGCCTCTGTAAAGGAAAGCCAAGGCTGCCATAGAAACTGAAAGCTGACGGGTCTGCTTGCTTCCCCATCTTCGAAAGAGCTGGGCAACTCTGATATCTATGAAATTCTGACCATCTTGGAAGAAAGCTAATCCTACTGTGCACAGGATCATGGCATGTTGAATTCTGTCTTTTGCTGCTCGAGACAAGGTGTCAACCTCCTCATAAGCCCCATACTTGCGGTAGAGTCCGAACAGGTCAATGAATTGATTTCCGCCAATCTCAGTAAGGGGCCAAGATCTGCTCCCTGTTGCTCTGGCTAAGGCTTCTCGAACATCTACCCCTTTGATGTTGATCAAAAACTACTGCTCGACAGGATCATCTGGCTAGCCAGCTGGTTCGAGCAATCCCATAATATCATTGAACTCATCCATCAGTAGAGTCATCTCTCCCCAAGGAAACCAGAATGTGCAGGTACGTGGATTCCACCGTTCTGCCATAGCCTGAATCAGAGCTTCGTTGATGGTTCGCTTGCCTACCGCTGATGCCATCTCCAACCCACAGTCATCCAAGTGATCTGGGAACATACGCGAGAAGGTGGCGAACCAAGAATAATACCACCGGGGGAAGAAAGGACGAGACTGGATGACCCGTTGATCTGAGGATCCATCCTGAATCTGATAGAAGACATGATCTCGGGGAAAGACAACATTGATGGAATCAGACGCCATTGGAATGATACTGGGGCAAAGAAGAAATGAGGAGAATCAAATAGAATGCAGGACTTACGGATAGACTCTTTGAAGAATAAAACCTGGAAATTGTGAAAAGGTTGAGAAAAATTTTAAAGGAATTTTCCAGGGTTTTGAAGAAAATTTGATCTAAAAGGAGAAAAGAAATGTAAGTAGAGGAAAAATGTATACCTGGGGGTTTTGAAAGTAAGGATAAGTTTTGAATAATACACCCAGGGTTTTGAAAAGGGTTTGATACATATATATGAAAGAATAAGAGAATTATCATACAACTAAAGCTGCACAAACAAGGATGCGCACACAGCACTCCCTAAAGGTTGACTCTAAATGCAATATTTGAAATGGCTCGTAGGACCTTAATCCTAACTCTAAGGTTCAGATTATCTGATTCCAATCAAGATACGCCGATATACCCAAGCCAAAGCTCGAAGTACGTGGCATAGAAATATTCCTCCGGTTCTAAGGTAAGGGTTTCCCAACATCCTTGAGCACCTACCGATATACCTCGGACTATGGCCCTTAGGTATGTGGTAGGGGGGCGCGAACCCAAATAAGTGGTCCAGTTGTGAGGCTCTCTCCCGAACTATGGTTCAGTGAGACAGCCGAGCAACGTGAAGACCGAGACAATATAGGTAAGGAGGTTTTCAAAATATGCTCAACATGCAAGAAATCAGATGGCTCTAATGCAAGTCCTAAAGAGATAGATTAAAATAAAGAGAAGCATACACTTGCATACATTGTTTTGCATTCAATCCTTAGAATTGAGGAGAGTTGTATTTTAGATCTAAGTCTAATGTGAGCATGAAATAATCTCCTCAATATGGTCCTACCAAACCATACTTAAATCCTATATGCAATGATGTCAGCTTAGGACAGAGTCTAGGCTCCTAAGGTTGGCAAGAAAATGAAGCTGACATTTATAGAATAAAGACTTAGATAATATCAAAGCAAAAGAAAAGACATTAAATTCGACCGGACGAAGATGGGTCCCATCACGATCGCCAAAACTGTGATCATCGCAAAAAATTTCCTCTCGTGTATCTTTTTCTCTCTTCCTTCTCTTTTCCTTTCCAACCTTTATTTCCTCCTTTTTGAAGGGAGAAAATAAAAAGGGCAGAAAGAAAGAGAGAAAAAGAAGAAAAAAAAAGAAAAGGAGAGAAGAGGAATTCTTTTGCGGGGTCTCACTTGACCTTAATTTTGAAAATATTTAGAAAATAACTCGCCTCCATTTTTGAAATATTTGCGAGAAAACTGTATTTGAAAATCCCGACCAGTTATAAAAATTGGATTTGAAAATCCCGACCAGTTATAGAAACTGGATTTTTGAAAATCCCGACCAGTTATAACACTGGATTTGAAAATCTCGACCAGTTATAAAAACTGGATTTGAAAATCCCGACCAGTTATAACAATGGATTTGAAAATCCCGACCAGTTATAAAAACTGGATTTGAAAATTCCTACCAGTTATAAGAACTGGATTTGAAAATCCCGACCAGTTATAGAAACTGGATTTGAAAATCCCGACCAGTTATAAGAACTAGATTTGAAAATCCCGACCAGTTATAAAAACTGGATTTGAAAATCCCGACCAGTTATAGAAACTGGATTTTTGAAAATCCCGACAAGTTATAACATTGGATTTGAAAATCCCGACCAGTTATAAAAACTGGATTTAAAAATTCTGACCAGTTATAGAAACTGGATTTGAAAATCTCGACCAGTTATAAAAACTGGATTTGAAAATCTTGACCAGTTATAGAAACTGGATTTGAAAATCCCGACTAGTTAAAAAAAACTGGATTTGAAAATCCCGACCAGTTATAGAAACTAGATTTGAAAATCCCGACCAATTAAAAAAAACTGGATTTGAAAATCCCGACCAGTTATAAAACTGGATTTGAAAATCCCGACCAATTATAAAAACTGGATCTGAAAATGAAGGATTTAATCTGATGGTTTGAAAGTGATTGAATTTGGGAGGTTATAACCTGAGGGTTGAGAAAATGATGAGATTTTGAAGATATTGCAACCAAAGGTTGAGAAACTGATAGAATTTGAAAGATTGAAGATCTTGAAGGTTTGGGAATGATAGAATTGAGGAGTCGCACCCTAAGGGTTTGATCTTTTGGAATGCACGACCAGCGGGAGCTGGAACTTTTGGAATACAGGACCAACGAGATGCTGGATCCTTTGGAAATACATGACCAGCGAGATGTTGGATCTTTTGGAAATACATGACCAGCGAGATGCTGGATCCTTTGGAAATACATGACCAACGAGTGTTGGATCCTTTTGGAAATACATGACCAGCGAGATGCTGGATCATTTAGAAATACATGACCAATGAGTGTTGTATCTTTTTGGAAATACATGACCAGCGAGATGCTGGATCCTTTGAAAATACATGAAGTTTTGGGAGATTTAAGTCAGAACTTGAATTTAGAAGGAGAAAGGTCTGAAAGTGCACTAGGATCGAGGCAACGAGCACTAGAGGGGGGGTGAATAGTGCTTTTAAAACTTTCTGCGGAATATTGAATGATTTTGCAAATCTCAAAGCAAACACACAAAGAACACAAGATTTTATCCTGGTTCGGTCAAACCCGACCTACATCCAGTCCCCAAGCAAAACCCGCTTGAGATTTTCCACTATCAACCTTGTAAACTACAAGATCACACAGACCATAACCGGTCCCACTTTCAGTAACAATCCCACTGAAAGCAAACAACTCCTTTACACCAAGGAGTCCTTCTTTTTACACAAAAGAAATAGCAACTTACAATACAACCTATGAGCCTTCCTTTTGAATGCAAATGAGATGCAATTGGCTTATGAAGTTGTTGAAACACTCTACTCACGAATTCACTATCTCTCAAAGTGATTTGAGTGAAAAACTGAAGTGAAAATATCACGTGAGTGAGAAAACAAATACTTGAATGAATAGGAGTGAAAAGCAAGATTCAAATCGATTGAATTGTTGTTTTTGAGTGTAAAATGCACTCATATTTATAGTTAAAAGATTCCATACGTTAAGAGTATGAAAGGGTGTCAAAACGGTCCATTTCGAACGATCAAAACGTTTGAAAAATGAAAAGACACGCCTTTTTGAAGTTTCAGGAAAACGGCAAAATTAGTCGACTGAAACATCAATTAGTCGACTAATAGTTAGTTATTAGTAGACTGACAGTTATCGTCGGTCGACTGATCTGTTAATCGAGCCGTTTGAAAATCTGAATTTTTGAAACTTAGTCGACTGGAGAAAAGTTAGTCGACTGATAATATCATCAGTAGACTGAAAAACCTTTTAGTCGACTGCTGCTAAATTTTCAGAAAACACATGTTCTGTTTAGTCGACTGATAAAACCATTAGTCGACTGCTGGTAATTTTCCAGAAAATATACATTCTGTCCAGTCGACTGATAAAACCTTCGGTCGACTAATTTGACAAAAATGACTTTTTAGAAAATATGGCGCGAAAGGATTAGTCAACTGATAAGTCTATTGGTCGACTAATAAACATGAAAATTTAAGAAAAGAGTTTTCTAAAAAGATTTTCAAAAGAGTTTCTTTTAGAAAAGTTTTTCTAAAGACTTTTAAGGTGAAATGCAACCTAAATATGCACTCTAAGTAAGGCTCTTACAAGAATCTAAGACTTTTAATGAATTAAACATTTGCACACTAGTCTTCAAGGATTCTTCACCGAATTCTTCAATTTCTTCATAGCCTTAGCTGAAATGCAGTTGATTCCACTTGCTCATCATCAAAACCTTGTACTTGAAGTATCATGTATGGCTTCATTGTCGTAACAATCTCCCCCTTTTTGATGATGACAAACTTAATCAAAGATGAAGCATTTAGATGCATAGATGGAGATTTTACTCCCCCTATCAATATGCTGCAACACATTAAAAGTTAGCACATTTAAAGCACATATATCACATATTGATTGGTTTGCATTTCCATTCATCATTTCTTCATGCATTTAAAAATACATTCATTCAAAGCTTTCTTTTTCTCTTAATTTTGCATTTCTCATGCAAGATCTCCTGTAATGTAATTGCTATAATCTTTTTCTCAAGATCTCCTTGCAATTTCAAAGTAATGTTTTCTTTATCTTTTTCTCCCCCTTTGTCAGAATCAAAAAGAGTAAGGGCAAAAATAGCATAAGCAGAAATAGAGATAAGTTTAAAATATTACAACCCATAAAGTATGTTTTTCAAAGATCAAAGATCAGAAAAGAGAGTTTAGCAAATCCTTAATGGCAGTTACATCCTTCTGAATTGAAGCAAGTTGTTGAGTCACATCTTCACGAAAGGTGTGTTGATGCAACTCCAAAGCTTCCAGTCTCTGCATAACTTCATCATGGTCTTGATTTGTCGAAAATTTCTTTCTTTTTGCATGAGATGAAGGTGTCGCAGAAGGTGAAGGTTCAGAAATAGATGGTTCATTAGGATCAGATGGTTCAGTTTGATCAACATTTAAGGGAGGCAGATATTTAATTTTCATTCTTTTAAAAATTGTTTGATCAAAGAACTCTTTTTGCTCAATGTACTTTTCATTTGTTAAAGGAACTTTAAAGTGTCTAAAAATACGGGTTAAAAGACAACCATAAGGAAGAAATGGTTTTTGTTTCCACAAGTTTGTAAAATACACATTGGCCCAGTTGACAGAAATATTTCCAAATAAAACATAAAGAGCCGTAGATAGATCTGTGGAATAATAATCAAAAGAACCAGTTTTGGGTAGAACATTGTGGGCAAGGATTCGTCCAGCAATGCGTGCACGAGTTTGAAGATTAGTATTTTTGAAAGGAGGGCAGTGAGGTGCTTCTGGAAGAAGAATTTGTTCAAAAACTCTTTCATCATTCAATTCAATAGTGTTGAAAAGAGTGTCTGAAGGTGGAATTTCAAGAATTTCTCGAAGCAATTTCGAATCAAACTCGATTTCAACATCACGAACAAGAGAAGACAAAACTCCAGTTTCATGATTCATTTGTAAATTTGTGTAAAACAAGTGAATGAGAAAAGGATAGTGAAGGGTATCTGCACAAGCATCAAAAAGATGTGAAATACCAGGAAATAATTCTCTTATTTTGTAACGAGAAAACAAGTGAAATAGAACATTTCGGCCTGGTAAAATAGGTAGGGCAAAAATTGATCCAAAAGTGTCATAGAGAAGAGGGTTGCGAAGTAATCTTAGTGAAAAACCATGTCTTGAAGTAGGTGTAGGAGGAGGAGAACCTAAACCTTTTGCAGATGCAGACTTCGTGCGAGGCATGGTTACCAAAATGTCGGCTTCCAAATAACGTTCGGCAAGGGGAAAAAGCTTTCCGGCGTTAAAAAACAAAGGACGATGCGGTGGCTGACGGTGAGGAGAGGTCGGCCAAAAGGGGATTCCGGCAATGCACTGTCACGACAAGAGAGTTCCGTCGTGTTTTTGAAGATGCGTCAGTCACTACAAGAGGATTCCGGCGTTTGAAGATTACGGCCACAAGATTCCGGCGTCTCCCTGTTACGGTAAGAAAATCCCGGCGATGATGGAGTCGAACGACACTCCGAGGGTTTTTCGAAAGAAAGAGAGAGAGGCAAAAGAGAAAAAGGGGTTTAAGGGTTTCGTTTTTAAGAAAAACGAAAAGGTACGAAGTGAAACGATGCCCTTTTTTTTAAAAAAAAAAACGGGTTTTAAAACAAATCCAAGGGGTGTCGGGTCCCTTCACTTAATTTTTTTTTAAAAAAAAATTTAGTCGACTAAAACTTTATCGGTCGACTAAAAAGTGCAACTTATTCTAAAAAATATCATCAGTCAACTAGAAATATATCGGTCGACTAATATGGTGCGATACATTCCAAAATATAAAACACCAGTCGACTAGAATTTTATCGGTCGACTAATATAGTGCGATTTTAAGATTTTGTTTAAAAATCAACATTTTTATAAATCCAAAAACGAGGAAATACCTAGTTCTCTCCTAATTCTCATAAAATCTTCATTTTTAAGAGGTTTAGTGAAGATATTGGCATGTTGTTCTTTAGTGGAAATAAAATTTAACGAAATATCTTCTTTTAACACATAATCTCTTAAAAAATGATGTCTAACTTCAATATGCTTAGTTCTTGAGTGCTGAATAGGATTTTTCGAAAGATTTATAGCACTAGTGTTATCACAATAAATAGTTGTTGTGGAGTAGTTTAAACCAAAATCTTTTAAGGTCTGTTTCATCCAAAGTACTTGTGAACATGCTAAACTAGCCGCTATATATTCTGCTTCAGTTGTTGAGAGTGATACTGAATTTTGCTTTTTACTAAACCAAGAGACTAAGGAATTTCCTAAGAAATGACAAGTTCCACTAGTACTCTTGCGATCAGATTTACTTCCTGCAAAATCTGCATCACTATATGAAACTAAATCAAAGGAAAATGATTTTGGGTAAAACAAACCGAAATCTGAAGTATCTTTCAAATAACGAAGAATTTGTTTTACTGCAGTTAAATGAGATTCCTTTGGATTAGCTTGAAATCTTGCACACATACAAACACTAAACATAATATCAGGTCGACTAGCAGTTAAGTATAATAGAGATCCGATCATACCTCTGTAGAGCTTAGTATCTACACTTTTACCATTTTCATCTTTATCAAGAGAAGTAGTTGTACTCATAGGATTCCTTCTTGATTTCGATGAGTCCATCCCAAATCTCTTGAGAAGTTCTTTTGTATACTTAGCCTGATTGATGAAGATTCCTTCTTCAGTTTGCTTTATTTGAAGTCCAAGGAAGTAGTTTAATTCGCCTATCAAGCTCATTTCAAACTCTTCCTGCATAGCTTTAGCAAATTCTTTACAGAGAGAATCATTAGTAGAACCAAATATTATGTCATCAACATAAATTTGCACAATAAGAATATCTGAATTAAAATGTTTAATAAATAAAGTGGAGTCTACCCGACCAATGGAAAAAGCAGATTGTTCTAGAAAGTTTCGTAGTCTTTCATACCACGCTCTTGGTGCTTGTTTGAGTCCATACAAAGCTCTTTTCAATTTGTAGACCTT
This sequence comes from Nuphar pumila, assembly GCF_984573655.1. NCBI lineage: Eukaryota > Viridiplantae > Streptophyta > Magnoliopsida > Nymphaeales > Nymphaeaceae > Nuphar > Nuphar pumila. The sequence goes on from NC_143265.1 coordinate 58,706,776, forward strand.
TTCTGGATATTTCTCATTTTCAAAGCCTGGAGGTTGCTCTACATAAACTTCTTCATTGATGTGTCCATGCATCAATTTGATATAACTTGAAGTTCATGTAACTAGCAAAAGCAAGCATCATACGAATTGACTCTAATCGAGTCACTGGTGCATAGGTTTCATCAAAATCTATGCCTTCTTCTTGATTATAGCCTTGTGCCACTAGCATTGCTTTGTTACGAATGACTTCACCATTTTCATCCAGCTTATTTTGGAAGACCCATCTTGTTCCAATTACTGGATGATCCTTTGGTCTATCAACTAGATCCCAAACATCATTCATAGTAAATTGGTTAAGTTCTTCAGACATGGCTAAAAGCCAAAATTCATCATCACATGCCTCATTGATATTCTTTGGTTCTAATTTAGATATGAAAGCAACATTTGCAATATATTTTTCTAACTGCCTTCTAGTTTGGACACCACTCTTTATTTCACCAATAACTTGTTCATGTGGATGATTAGGAACTTCTTTCCAAACCGGTTGAAGAGGAATATTTTTTTGAGAAGTATTTCTTCTTGAAGTATTGCTTCTTCTTCTTCGCTTAGAGGAATAACCTGCTCACAATTCTCATCAAATGCAACATGTAAAGATTCTTCAATACAAGATGTTCTTTTATTGAAAATACGATATGCTTTACTTCTAGAAGAATATCCAAGAAATATTGATTCATCTGATTTTGAATCAAACTTATCAAGATTATCTTTGGTATTTAACAAGAAACATTTACTACCAAAAATTTTGAAATATGAGATCTTTGGTATACGATCATAATACAATTCAAAACATGTTTTATGTAAAATTGGTCGAATAAGAACACGATTTAAGACATAACATGCTGTATTAATTGCTTCAGCCCAAAAATATTTTGGTAAATTTTTATCTTGAAGCATGGTTCTAGCACATTCTTGTAAAGTTCTATTCTTTCTTTCAACAACTCCATTTTGTGGAGCCGCTCTAGGAAAAGCAAAGTTGTGAGAGATACCATGTAAATCACAAAACTTTAGAAAAGATTCATTTTCAAATTCACCACCATGATCACTACGAATTTTAATAATAGATGTAGATTTTTCATTTGTAATTCTTCTACAAAGTTTAGAAATTTTTGAAAAAGCATCATTTTTGCTTTTTAGAAAAATTACCCATGTAAACCGAGAATAATCATCTACTATAACAAAAGCATACTTGCTACCATTCAAACTTTGAATTCTAGATGGTCCAAATAGATCTAAATGTAAAAGTTCAAGAGGACATTTTGTTGAAACTATATCTTTTGCTTTAAAAGAACTCTTGATTTGTTTACCCCTTTGACAAGCATCACATAAGTGATCATTTTTATATGGTATTCTAGGTAGGCCTCTTACAAGATCATTCTTGGATAATTTTGAAATAATTTTAAAATTAACATGTCCAAGTCTCTTGTGCCATAACCATTGAATTTCATTTGAAACAATAAGACATTTTTCATTAAAAGAGGGTAATTCATCTAGATATAGTTCATACACATTGTTTCTTCTTTTACCTTTAAAAATGATCTTTTTAGATTGAAAATCAGAAATTAAGCAAAAATTATTTTCAAAAGAAACATGAAAACCTTTATCACAAAATTGACTAATAGATATTAAATTATGCTTTAAACCATCCACTAAAAGAACATTTTCTATCAAGGGAAATTTTGGATTACCAATATTACCAATACCTATCACTTTTCCCTTGTTATTGTCACCAAAGGTGACGGTTCCTCCATCCTTATTTTGGAGGGTGGAAAATAACTCCGGCCTTCCAGTCATATGTTTGGAACAGCCGCTGTCCAATATCCATTTGCTCCTTATGTTGTGTACCTACAACAAAATCAGACAACAGAGCATTTGACCCCTTTCTATTTTCGAGTCCATGAGAGTTAGTCTTAGGAACCCATATCCATTTGGATTTTGGTTTCCTTTGATAATAAGTATTCTTTCTATAAAAGGATTTAGAATAAACATGTCTAGAAAAATCATATCTAGATGCATTTCTATTAGAACTAGAAAGTTTAGTTCTATGAACAAAAGGTTGAGAATAATGTCTTTGATTTTTCACCACAAGGTTTGGTCTATTTTGAGTATCAAAGAAGCTATATCCCAATCCGATTTTATTAACCGAGCATCTTTGAGAACCAATAAGTTTTTATAGATTCTCTTGACCATTTGTGAATTTGGTCACTATAGAAAGAAGATCTTTTGACTTTTCTTTAAGACTAAATATTTCATTTTGTAAGAGATTGGTTCTAACTCCAATTTCTTTTATCTCAAGTGCTTGGCAAGAATTTTCCTTCTTGAGATCTTCTATTTCTTGAAGTAACACTTTATTTTGAGAGTCAAGAGTTAAATTTTCAGTTTTTAACTCTTTATTTTTAGAACTAAGACTCTTAAATTTAGCATATAAATCATTAAATGCTTCAAATAACTCATCATAGTCAAATTGACTTACCGAATCTTCTTGTGCTACAAAACACATGTTGGCGACTTCTTCATTTGATTCTTCATCGGAAGAGGAGTCACTATCATCCCAACATGCTTGAAATGCCTTTTTCTTCTTGAATTGGTCCTTGGGCTTGAATTTGAGAAGAGGACAATCTTTCTTGATATGTCCTGCCTTTTTGCAGTTAAAGCACTTTACTTCATTGGGAATGGAAGAATCTGCTTTCTTTGCCTTTCTTTGAAATCTTCCCTTTTTGATGAATCTTCTGAATTGCCTTGTGATGAGGGCAATATCTTCATCTTCATCTTCTTCAGAATCTTCTGAGTCAGAAGTAGCCTTAAAAGCAAGAGATTTCTTTTTAGGCTCTTCTTCTTATCTATCTTGAAGTTGGACCTCATATGCCATTAGGTTACCAACTAAGTCTTCAAGAGTGAGAGTATTGAGATCATTTGCTTCTTCAATAGCAGTGGTTTTTCTCTCCCATTCAGGAGTTAAACACCTTAGAATTTTTCTGACTAAATCTACTTGTGAATATTCTTTTCCAAGGGATTTCAAAGTATTAGTTATATCGGTCATTCTAGTTACCATGTCCGATATAGATTCATTTTGCTTCATTTTGAACAATTCAAATTTATGAACTAAAGAAGCAATTTTAGATTCCTTTACCTTTGACGTACCTTCGTGAGTTACGAGAAGAGTATGCCAGATTTCATTAGCTGTAGAGCATTGAGAGATGCGATTGAACTCTACCTTGTCAATGCCACAATATAAGGCATTCATTGCCTTGGCATTAAGTGAAGCAGTCTTCTTTTCATCATCGGTCCATCGGCTGAAATCAGTTGATGGAGTTTGATACTTTTCTGAAACAACTCTTCAGATATCGAGATCCATGGATTGCAGGAATATTGTCATTCTTACTTTCCAGTATCCATAGTTTGTTCCGTCGAAGAGAGGAGGACGAACAGAGGAGCTTCCTTCTTTGTGCTGAGATGTTGTAGTTGTCATGCTAGATGATGGTCAAATCAAAGTAACAGCAAACCTGTGCTCTGATACCAAATGAAAGTGCACTAGGATCGAGGCAACGAGCACTAGAGGGGGGGTGAATAGTGTTTTTAAAACTTTCTGCGGAATATTGAATGATTTTGCAAATCTCAAAGCAAACACACAAAGAACACAAGATTTTATCCTGGTTCGGTCAAACCCGACCTACATCCAGTCCCCAAGCAAAACGCGCTTGAGATTTTCCACTATCAACCTTGTAAACTACAAGATCACACAGACCATAACCGGTCCCACTTTCAGTAACAATCCCACTGAAAGCAAACAACTCCTTTACACCAAGGAGTCCTTTTTACACAAAAGAAATAACAACTTACAATACAACCTATGAGCCTTCCTTTTGAATGCAAATGAGATGCAATTGGCTTATGAGGTTGTTGAAATACTCTACTCACGAATTCACTATCTCTCAAAGTGATTTGAGTGAAAAACTGAAGTGAAAATATCACGTGAGTGAGAAAACAAATACTTGAATGAATAGGAGTGAAAAGCAAGATTCAAATCGATTGAATTGTTGTTTTTGAGTGTAAAATGCACTCATATTTATAGTTAAAAGATTTCATACGTTGAGAGTATGAAAGGGTGTCAAAACGGTCCATTTCGAACGATCAAAACGTTTGAAAAATGAAAAGACACGCCTTTTTGAAGTTTCAGGAAAACGGCAAAATTAGTCGACTGAAACATCAGTTAGTCGACTAATAGTTAGTTATTAGTAGACTGACAGTTATCGTCGGTCGACTGATCTGTTAATCGAGCCGTTTGAAAATCTGAATTTTTGAAACTTAGTTGACTGGAGAAAAGTTAGTCGACTGATAATATCATCAGTAGACTGAAAAACCTTTTAGTCGACTGCTGCTAAAATCTTCTGAAAACAAACATTCTGTTCGGTCGACTGATAAAAAGCATTAGTCGACTGCTGCTAAATTTTCAGAAAACACATGTTTTGTTCAGTCGATTGATAAAACCATTAGTCGACTGCTGCTAATTTTCCAGAAAACAGACATTCTGTCCAGTCGACTGATAAAACCTTCGGTCGACTAATTTGACAAAAATGACTTTTTAGAAAATATGGCGCAAAAGGATTAGTCGACTGATAAGTCTATTGGTCGACTAATAAACATGAAAATTTAAGAAAAGAGTTTTCTAAAAAGATTTTCAAAAGAGTTTCTTTTAGAAAAGTTTTTCTAAAGACTTTTAAGGTGAAATGCAACCTAAATATGCACTCTAAGTAAGGCTCTTACAAGAATCTAAGACTTTTAATGAATTAAACATTTGCACACTAGTCTTCAAGGATTCTTCACCGAATTCTTTAATTTCTTCATAGCCTTAGCTGAAATGCAGTTGATTCCACTTGCTCATCATCAAAACCTTGTACTTGAAGTATCATGTATGGCTTCATTGTCGTAACAAGGTCTTTGGTCAGAAGACTGATTTTAGAAGGTTACCAGTGTGAGAACCGGGTTTTCCAAATGAGCTCCATATATGATTGAAAAGTTTGAGAAATAACCAGTGTGAGAACTGGGTTTTGAAGATGAGCTAGATTTTCAAAATGAGTTTTTAGAAGATAATTCAGGATTTATCTCCTTATCCTGAACGGGGAAAATAATAAAAAGAATACCTCATTGAAAGGAGGCATCAGGTTTATCCCTTATCCTGAACGGGTGTTTTTAAAGATAAAAGTGGATAGAATTTTAATTAAGATTGAAAAATTTGTTAAAACTGGACAAAAATGAGCAATAGCTTGATGAAAATTTGATCAAACCAAAAGTGAGTCAAATGAAATGAAAATAAAGATCACAAGATCAATTGAGAATTAACAAAATTTAAGGGAAAAGAGCTTTTGTCTAATTCTGCCTGCATATGATGAAAGAAGATGATTATAGATCAAAATAAAAACGCCCCAGTATCATGAAGAAAAATGTAAGAATTGATAGAAGATTATTGTTTTATTGAAATGACTCTTTGGATAGTACAAAAGGCTTTAGAATGAAAATTCTAAGTATAAAATTTCTTCAGATGCAGAGCGTTGATGGAATCTGGCATTTCCACTCCATCTGCGTTGATTAGACGATACAAATTGCGAGGAAGTGCTTCCTTAACCACATAAGGGCCTTCCCAATTGGGTGACCACTTGCCCCGTGGTCGATGCTTGAGATGGGTTTTTTATCTGAGCACCAAATCGTTGACCCAAAATTTTCTCTCAATGATGGACTTGGCATAGTGTCGAGCTATCCTCTGTCGATACGCTTGAGCATGCTCTGCTGCCTTGAGCTTTTTTTCATCTAGCAGATCCAGCTGCACCAATCTCTGCTGCTGATACTGATCGAGTGACAATTCTATAAGGGAAGCAAATTTGAGAGCGGGCTTTTGAATATGGAGAGGTAACACCACTTCAGTTCCGTAGACAAGTTCTGAAGGAGTGGCATTAGTCGGAGTCCGAATGGTGGTTCGGTACGCCCAAAGTGCATCATGAATTTTTTCATGCCAGTCTCGACCTGTTTTTACAGTCCTTTTCAGAATACGAATCAAAATTTTATTGGTGGCTTCTGCTTGTCCATTCCCTTGAGGATAATAGGGAGCTGAGAAATTATGGGAAATTCTGAATTTAGAAAAAAATGTTTTCATCCTCTCATTTTTAAAATGAGTTCCATTGTCTGAAACAATGTCATGTGGTATGCCAAAGCGGCAAAGAATGTTTTTGTGAATGAAAGAAACCACATGGCGGCCTTCTACTGTGCGTAGAGTAACAGCTTCAACCCATTTTGTGAAATACTCTGTTGCGGCCAGAAAGTATTTGTGGTCGTTGGAAGCAGAAGGAGTAATCGGGCCCATGACGTCAAAAGCCCACATGGAAAATGGCCAAGGAGAAACAACTGATTGTAGATATGTGGCCGGAGCATGAATGGAAGGTACGTGCATTTGACACTTGACGCACTTCTTCACAAATCTATGACAGTCCTGCTGCATGGTATTCCAGTAGTAACCTTCTCGGATGATCTGCTTGACGAGAGTTTGATAGCCGACATGGCCACCACAAATCCCTTCATGTGCTTCTTGGATAATTTCCATAGCTTCTTCTTTGTCTAAACATCTGGCATATTCAGAACTAAAACCACGGCGGTAAAGGACATTGGCGAGAATGAAATAACGAGTAGACATACGTTGAATCGCATGTTGCTCCCTTTTTGGCATCTCTGGTGGAAATCCACCAGTTTCGATGAAATTTTTGATATTTTGATACCAAGGTTTCTCCTTCTGATTGACCTGGTTTACTTGCATATTTGAATCGAATGCGGGTTGTTTAAGTCTGCCAACTTCGAAAGAACGACATGATTCACTGCCTTTGAAGGATAAAATGGAGCCGAGACTGGCTAAACCATCAACTATTTGATTATGCTCTCTTCTGATATGACTGAGCTGAAATTCTTCGAAGTTGTCCACAAGAGCTAGGACGATCTTCTGATACGGGATTAGTTTGGAATCTTTCACTTGCCATTCAGTGTTAGCTTGACTGACAACAAGTAGTGAATCGCCAAAAGCATGCACTCTCTTGACATCGAAACTTTGCAGAATTTTGAGGCCTTGTATTAGAGCTTCATACTCGGCCATGTTATGAGTGCATTGGAAACCAAGTTTGAGAGAATAAGGGATCATTTCTTTTTCTGGAGTGATCAGCAAGACTTCGATCCCTATGCCAGACATGTTTTTAGAGCCATCAAAGAACATGTTCCAAACTGGGGGTTGTTGGATATTACAGACGTGCTCATCAGAAAAATCATCCTCTGCTTTAATTTCTTCGGCCAAAGGAAAATCTACCAACTGATCTGTGATCGCTTGGCCTTTAATTGACTTTTGAGAAACATACTCTAAGTCGTATTGCATCAGAAGAACTTGCCACTTCGCAATCTGTCCAGTGAGAAACGGTTGTTCCAAAATGTATCTAAGAGGATCAAGCTTCGACAAAAACTTGATTTCAGAAGCTAACAAGTAATGTCTCAATTTCTGGCACATCCAAACCAGAGCTAGACAAGTTTTCTCCATTTGAGAATACTTCTTTTCATAATCAATGAATGTTTTGCTCACGTAGTAGATGGCGTGCTCTATCAGGCTGCCCTCTTCATACTGTGCGAGGAATCCACCACAGGCATTCTGATTGACAGAAATGTATAGTAGGAGAGGTTTTCCTAACTTAGGCGGCTTCAAGACTGGTAGATTAAGGAGATACTGTTTGATGCGCTCAAAAGAGAGCTGACATTCTAATCCCCGTTCAAATTTAACTCCTTTTCTTAGCAAATGATTGAAAGGTTCACATCTCATGGCCAAATTTGAGATGAACCTGCAAATAGACTTAATACGCCCTTGAAGACTTTGCAGTTCTCTGAGATTAGTTGGAGGCGGCATATCAATAATGGCTTTTGCCTTGGCTGGATCCACCTCGATCCCTTTCTTGCTGATAATGAAGCCGAGTAATTTGCCAGACCCAACTCCAAAAACACATTTCTGAGGGTTAAGTCTTAACTTGTAGAGGATAAGTCTTTCAAAAACTTGGCTAAGAGCATCAAGGTGATCCTCTTCTTCTTTAGACTTAACCAAAATGTCATCCACATATGCATCCATATTTTTGTGCATTTGATCATGGAAAATAACGGCCATCGCCCTTTGATAGGTTGCCCCCACATTTTTGAGCCCAAATGGCATCACAGTATAGCAGAAGGTACCCCATGGTGTAGTAAATAAAGTCTTTGACTGATCGCGAATGGCCAGCTTGATCTGATTATAGCCTGAATATCCATCCATGAAAGAAAACATGACATGACCTGTTGTGCTATCGATCAACATGTCAATATTAGGAAGTGGATAATCATCTTTCGAGGTGGCCTTATTGAGATCCATGAAATCAATGCAGGTATGAACTTTTCCGTTCTTTTTAGGGACTGCCACGATATTTGCCAAGCAATCTGGGTAATCAATGGCCCGGATGAAACCTGCTTTCAACAGATCTTCAAGTCCTTCCTTGACTTGTTGCTCAATTCGAGGATCTAACTTCCTCAATTTCTGCTTGATTGGTCTGGCTTCTGGTTTCAACCTGAGTCGATGCTCAACCAGCTTGGGATCTAATCCTGCCATATCTTCGTAAGTCCAGGCAAATACTTCCTGATGCTTTTTAAGGAATTGGATGAGTCTTGCTTTTTCAACTTCGCTTAGACCCGACCCGATTTTGAGAATTTTCGGATCATCTTCCGACCCAATGTTGATATCCTCAGTTGGATCTTGAACCAGAGATGAGGGTTCATCCAGCTTCTGAATGTGAGCAAATTCTGGCAATTCCTGAATGGTGGAATCAAATTCGGCTGGCTCTTCGGTCTGCTCTACTGCCTGACTGACCTCTGCTCTGTCTTTCATCTCAGAAAACTTTGCCAATTTTAGATATTTGAGATTGATAACGAATTTTGTCATTGATTCAGGAGTTAATGGTCCTGAAAATGCCAAGAGGAGGTTTTTAAGAGAAAATACAAGTAAAAAAGTGAGCCTTTTATACAAAGCAAGGAATAATGGCATAGACAAAATATAAGATAAGAATGATAGATGCTCAATATGTGAAGAGAAAATTGATCTTTCATTGATTGAAAATAAAGTATTTACAAGACATCGACAAAAGAAATGGGACTGCGTCGTCCCTACAAGATTAACAAAAGATAAGAAAAGAAAGCAGGAAAACTAAGGCATCATCTTCACTTGTTCCCTCTGACAAATATTGTTTTCTTGCTGGAATCTTGGCCGGTGAATCCCAACCCTGAACTGTCTGCATGCTGAACTGGAATGATGGGCTCTATCATGACGTCTTCATCTTTCCCCATGCCCCAGAATGGCTGATATCCATGTTTGATCAACAGATCAAATCCCTTTCTTGCTTTGGAAAACTGAGGGAATAAAGGATGATCTTTGAAGAAGGTGTAATTGATGCATCCTCCTAGTTTGAAGAAACAAGATCCTTGCCATTGGACCGTGGCTGCAACGTTCTCTTCGTCCATGACATCTTTCAGTTTTAACATCTCTAGATTGTCACTGAGATTGATTTCATCCGCCTCCAGGATGCTAGGAATATCTGCTATAAATGTCGGACGAGGAATCATAGGTTGTGGCAGCCTCTCTTCAGGGTCTTTACCCAGGATGGTAGTAATCATTCCTCCCTTGGAGAACTTGATGCATTGGTGGAGGGTTGACGGAACTCCATTGGCGTTATGGATCCATGTTCGCCAAAAGATTGTAAGTTGGCGGCACATTGACAACATGGAATAAAACCATGTGCACTGACTAGTTGATGAAGATTTCCAAAAAGATCTTGCCTTTGGCAGTCTGCCCATGATTATCGAAGCCATAGATGGTGATGAGATCAGGTACGTACTCTTCTTCTTTTAATCCCAGGGCCTTTGCTGTCATCTCTGGGCAAATATTTAAACTGCTGCCCCCATCAACAAGTACGTGCGGGACAGTCATGCCCCGGGTCCTTACCACAATATACAATGCATTATTATGGAATGAATGAGGCTTAGGTAAGTCCTCATCTGAAAAAGTGATAGGCGCGTTAGTCATCGCCTGATTCACAATCTGCGCCATGTCTTCTGGCGCAGTGACCGGCTTTACTTTGATCTTTCTTAGTAGATCATCTAATTTTTCCCGATGCTGGGGAGAATCATGAGTCAACTCAAAAATGGAGATGTTGGAGAGCGCTGTAATAAGCTTCTGAAGGCTTTTGGCCCGCTCTTCTGTTGCCTCGGAGGTTTCTGCTTCCTCTGTGCCGACTTCCTTTTTCAGAAATCTTTTTGGAAAAACTTGGGTTTTTCCGCTTTCAACTGACGTATTCCTTATGTTAAAAAATGAGAGGATATTCCCTCTCTGAAACGCAGACTGATCCTGATGTAGAACCATTACCTGATGTTGCAAACTCATTTCTTTGCTGGAACATAGACGTATGTGATTCTGTGGCAGGAAAGAATGTTCAGAAATGGTTGATGCTGAATGTTTCGGAAATGGGGCGGACAGGATGTCCATTTTGCCTTCTTCTTCATCCTCGATGAGGATGCTTTTATCAATGCAGTCCTGGATCAGATGTTTCAGGATAAAGCAGTATTCAGTATCATGCCCCATCGCCCTGTGGAACTTGCAATATTGTTCCTTGAATCTTCCCATGATCACTGGCGGATCTGCAACTTTGGGAAGTTTCACCATTCCGTGGGATAGCAAATATTCCAGAATCTTTTCTAGAGGCTGGTCGAGGGGAGTGAATTTCCGATCCCTGCTCCAGTTTATGTGCTTGGGTTTTTCTTGAAGGTCCCCTTTTTGTTGAGGACCGGTCGGGAGAGGTTTATCATTGCTCTTGAAGAATTGTCCCTTTCTGCCTCTATTCTACTCGGGCTTCGTGCTACTGCCCTGGTCATCCCCTGGAACCTCGGCTGAGTAAGTAAAATGTGCCTTTTTCTTTGGGTCCAGAATATTCTTGGCAAAAGCAATACCTTCATACATCCCGCTTTCTACCCCCATCTCGAGCCATTCTGCTCGCTCTGTCAGTTCAATAAACAATTTGGAGGGATATGAGAAGATGAGGCCTTTTAGGGGCTGAGAGAAGTTGTTGAGAATGACTTGGAGGGCATGTTCTTCAGAAATAGGGTTTCTCATTTTGTTGCAAAGGCTCCTCTACATGTGGATGAAATCTCTGGCCTTTTCATTGGGCTCTTGCTTTAGGTTGCACAAATGATTCAGGGTAGGTAGGGCTTCCGTGTTGAACAGGAAGCGCTCAACAAACATGTTGACAACTTTATCAAAATCCCTCAATTCGATGGGATTGACATGCTCAGCGTACCATTTGGCAGCTATCCCCTCCAAACTGCGGGGAAAACAGAGAAATAGGGCACGGTTGTCTTCGCTGAACCGGGCGCATTCTGCAAAGAACATGGCAAGATGAGCCTTAGGATCACCGAATCCATCAAACTTAATGAACTTTCTGGGGAGGTTCTCCAGATTGATGTCCCCTTCCAAGCCGAGGTAGAAGTCTTGCCTGGTGTATGACCTCTTTCCTTTATCACGGATTTGCAGGTCTTTGACTATCTTTGTCAATGCTTGGATTGAATCCTCCGCGAGGGCCCCATACTTGAGCTTGTTTACTGACGGTGGCTCTTCTACTGGCCTCTTGGATGATCACAGATGTTTCGGGATGTAGATCAGCTGCTCTTCTTCTTCGGAAACTTCTTCTGCTGACCCGGAATCCTCAGAAGTGCTGTCACGCTGTACTTTCTGCTTGCTGATTTTAACGGGTTTCTTCATGGGCTTCTTCTTGGCTTTGCTCTTAGAAGCTGCCTTCTTGGGAACAGCCTTAGCCTGTTCTGCAATCATCTTGGTCATCATTTTCTGAAAAACCCGGTACATGGTCGGATCAACATCGCTCTCATCCTCTGAGTCATGCTTTTTGGATACTCTAGGATAATTCATCTCCTCTGGTTCACTGTCACTATGTCGTTGAGCAGCCTGCTTACCAGCCCTTGTCTGAACCATTTTCAGATGCCAAAGTTTTCCTGTAGAAATATGAAAATGGTTAGAGTATGGAGAAGCTTTTTGAAAATTATAACTTTTTGAGGAAAAAGAATGAAGGATTTCGGTAGACAATTTCAAGAGATTATCCCATTACCCGGGATTGGGTCATCACACGATTTGTGATAATTGTGTTACCATTTGATGATAGCAGAGAAATGTGCCTTGTTACCTAGGCGAGGTCGTCAACCATGATAAAATATATTGAAGAAAAATGTGGGAGAAATGTCTCTTTTACCCGGGATGAGGTTGTCACCAAAATTGTGACTATTTGCACTATAAAACAAAATACAAGAAGTAAAATTTTGGCCAAAAGTAATTTTTATTGATATTTTAACATTCAAAGACAAAGAGAGGGTGAGCAGATAGTTTTCCACCACTCTCGATATTCAGATGATACATTTGAACCAGGAAATATAGACAGAGAAACAAAGGAGTCCCAAGTATATTTAGTGACATGGTATGCCCTAGACCACTGATCCGACTGTGGGTTGAATTCTGGCATGTTGCCCGTCGGGAAGCGGGTGTTGGCACGAATCTGTCGCTGCGAAAACTGCCTGAGACATCGTTCCAGCTGATAATCAACACAAAAGAAAGGGCCAAGCAATCTGTAGCGCTTTTCATGAGCATAGGTGTATCGAGGAACGGTCTCTCTTCTGTTGAAGAAGTCCCAAGTAATCTCCTCCTGATGCAGTTTCTCGATCAAAGCTCGGCACTGAATGACTGTCTTTGGCTGCTTACTGCTAAATCTTAAAGAACTGGCCTTCGAGGGAACGTGTCGCAGGAACCACGACTGTAGGGCGTAAGTGCATCCTTCTACCAAAATGGTCTCCCCAAGAGAAAATCGAGCCAAGCCTCTGTAAAGGAAAGCCAAGGCTGCCATAGAAACTGAAAGCTGACGGGTCTGCTTGCTTCCCCATCTTCGAAAGAGCTGGGCAACTCTGATATCTATGAAATTCTGACCATCTTGGAAGAAAGCTAATCCTACTGTGCACAGGATCATGGCATGTTGAATTCTGTCTTTTGCTGCTCGAGACAAGGTGTCAACCTCCTCATAAGCCCCATACTTGCGGTAGAGTC